>NC_132993.1:14282000-14893000 GCF_048564905.1 Vicugna pacos | reverse complement strand
CATAGTGGTCATGTTCTTAGAATGTGTCTCTATTTATAAACATTCAACTTCAGAACAACTTGGGTGGGGGGAGTAGCTAATTTCAGAGAAGAGAACTGCCCTTCATTCTCAAGTCCACATAATCTCAATCATTAGTTTGTAATGAAGTAATAAAGTAAATTCTCTTATGGAGAACTTGTGTACTGGGGCACAAACTCTTTAAAACCTTGTCTCTGGACCATGGAGGACAGAATCCGGATTCCCTGACATTAGTCCTGATCCAGCTCTAGTTCCAGTCCTGCCCCTTCTGCTCCTTCTGTGCTTGCTCTATTAATCTTCCATTAGTGCCCTTGGCTTCCCACCCTTCCTCCTCCTCTTTCGAAGATCTCTCCCTAGGCAGTCTCAGACTTGGCCTTGGCTTCAATTACCACCTGGGAGCAAATGGTTCACAAAGTTACATATCTAGCTTAGACCTTTATTTGAGTTCCAGATCTGTATTTTCAACTGTCTATTTGTTATCTCCTCTTGTTTGTCTGAAAGGTCCTTCAGATTCAGTCAACATGAAACCTCTGGGAGCTTTGTTCTCTTCCAGTGTTTCCAGTTTTAGTCAATGGCATCACCATTCAGAGTATAAAGTGTCATCCTCAAAACTCCTTCTTCCTCCATCATGTTCACTCTTCACCAAATAAAGTTCACCTTATCAGAACGCTTTGGAATTCATCACTTTTCTCTATTCCCATCACAGTGCCTTCAATCAAAGTTATCATCATCTGTTAATTGGTCTTAGACCATAGCCATGTCGACCTATCCACATTTGCTCTTGCCTTCCTCCACTGTGACCTGAACATTTTTTTTAAAACACATTTGATTAGTCATTTTTTTCCTCTTACCCACTTAAATATTCCAATAGTTTCTCAATACTTTCATCATAAAGACGGTGTTCCTAAACACTGCCATGCATGGTTTCCCTCCTCCACACCTGCCCCGCCCATCCTCTCTCATAAAAGACATCCCATAAGTCTCCTTTTTTATCCATACTGGATATTTTTTAGTTTTTCTACCCTCCATGGTCTCTCCCACCACAGAATATTTGAGTTGAAGTTTCCTTTTCTTAGCAAATATTTTCATCCACTCTTCACCTGATTAATTCCTCTTCATCTGTGAGATGTAAACTCAAGCTTCAGTTTCTCAGGCACGCCTTCTCTGACCTCCCTGACAGATTCAAATCCATCTATTATGTACTCTCAGAGCAACATGACCTTTATTGCATTACATTTATCATAGTTGTCATTTTCCACTGAACTTTTATAATTATGTGCTTAATATTTGTCTCCTTCACTACACTACAAGCTCTATCTTTGTTCACCATTTTATCCCAAGTGGTTTCCCCAGAATCTGTCATATTTGTAGTTGTTTAATAAATATTTATTTAATAAATGAATGGATAAAAATGATGATATTGCATTATCCAGAGGCTACATGGGCTCCTAAAGATTGCACCAAGGTTACAAAGAAAATTATGAGAACTTGGGCTAGGGTGTAAAGATAGTGGCAAAAAAGTGACTGCACCTAAGTAGAACACTTGTATAGGAAAGAAATATAAATTAGGTCCCTAGCTATAGTTCTGGGTTAGATTTCTAAGAATTAAAGATACTGGTTCAAACATCTACCATGTTTTTCAAAAAATATTAGCATATGACAAAATAAAAATTATTAGTCAAGAAGAAAAAAACTGGCATTGTCCAGAATAATGACCCATGTCCAAGTCTGGTTCGGAGTTGGGCAGCACTTTCTTGGATGCTACCTTATGCCTATCTCACAGATTTTTACACTGGCTATTTCCTCTGTGTGAAATATTTTTATTCCAGAACTTAACATTCCTCAGTTATTATCATCATTCATGTCTCTAATGAACTTTCAGCTCCTTAGTGTCATGCCTTCCCAGAATATCTTTATCGGTCAGCATAAGATAGATTATATTGTAGAGGGAAAGACAAGTGTTCATGGCATAAAGCAACAAAGCTTTATTTTGCAATGCCATTGTATATCCACTAACAGGGGCGATTCAAGGACCCAGACTGTGGAGCTCCTACCATCTTGAACATTGCAGTTGCTGTTATCAGAGGGAAAGAGAGCCCTGGTGGTTCTCACACTGGTAATTAAATGCTCAGCTTTGAGTCACACCAATGCCACTCAGATCTCATAACTAGAGCTAATCACATGACCCTATCCCATCATAACTACAGTCTAACCTTGTGCCTGTACTAAGGAAGAACTATAAATAACTGGCAAACAGCGCAGTATATTATCTGGACTAATCTCTTTACTTGCTTTTGTATTTTATAGTAATTACCATTGTTTGATATTATATCTCTATCTATCTAGCTGGCTATGTATTGGTTGCTTCCTCCCACAAGTTGCCCATGAAAGCAAAATTTTGCCTTACTCAGCCTTTATCTCTAGCATGCAGAACCATGCATAACTTGTGGTAGGCTATAAATAAATATTATTTATTAAATGACTGAATGAACAATGTATGCTGGCCTTTTTTTAACCCATACCATCTTTTATCCAAGTCTTATAGTAGTGAGCTCAGTTTGCCTTTATTCTAAGTCAAAAGGATTGCTGGACTGTAAAGACGGATTATAAGCAAGGAATATGACATTCAAGGCAGATATTGAAAGTAACACATGAGACAGACGAAGGCAATTCAGGCTAAGAAAGTTCACAGAAGCTTCATGTGGTAAGCTGCATGAGGTCAGAGAAAATCTGACAGTTTGGCTCCAACTGGCTTTGCCAAAACTTGAATGCGGGAATTTGATGGTGAGGCAAAGTCTGCTTCAAAATGGAGGTGACTTTATACTTCCTTCTCAGGTTATGATAGCCCAGCGACTTCCCAAATCTCAGAAATCTCTGCAGAGGCTGGTGCCACTGGCCATTTGGGCCTATCTTGATAATCTGCTATGAAAGAATGTGTCCTCTCCTCTCTCCAAGGTACTGATTCAAAGCTGGTAGATAAGGCTGAACTGTCCTAAGTGCTGAACATCTAGTAGCAATAAACTACCTCTTCAAAACTTTCGCAGCTTCCACCCTGACTCCCACTCTGAGAAGGTTATAGCAGCCACTGAACTTGACTGATAGTTTTGAGCAGAACAGTTGGCACAGTAATACTACTACTAACATAAGCACTCACTTGGAAATTTGGACAAGCTAAATTAATGTTACGCCTGTAATACCGAAATCACCTTCTATGACACTAGTGAAAACTTGGTATATAATTTCCTATGGCTACTGTAGCAAAATACCATAAATTTGGTGTTTTAAAACAATACAAGTTTATTATCTAATATTCGGTAACTCAGAAGTCCAATACGGCTCTCACCAGCCTAAAATCAAGATGTCAGCAGGGCTGCATTCTTTCCAGAGGCTCTAGGAGAAAATCTGTTTTTGAAAATTTCCAGCTTCCAGCACACTGCCTGCATCCCTTGGCTCATGGCTCTTTCCATCCCATTACTCTGATACTGAGTCTTCTGTCTTGGTTACCCACTTTTGAAGATGCTGTGTTTCGTTGGAGCCAACAGAATAATGCAAGATAATGTCCCTATCTTAAGGTCAGCTTCTTAGCAACTCTAATTCCATTCACCATCTAAATTCTCTTTTTTGCCATTTATGGTAACATGCAGAAGTTCCAGAGATTAGGATGTAGAAGTCTTTGGAGGGGAAAGCATTAATCTGCCTAACAAACTTAGTATATATAAAAATTGAAGATTATAAAAACTATCATAAAATTAGCCAAAAGGGTATTATAAATACCCTGTTTCTCAAAATATAATAAATCTTGAGGTATTAAATATTTTTAAATAATCTGGAATCACTTAGAATGAATACACTGTCATTTTGCAGATAAAGACAGTGAAGCATGGATGAGATAAATTACTTTTCCAAGGCCATATAACTTGAAAGAGTTGGAATTAGGATCCAGAGCACTTTCTACTAAAACATCACTTCTGCATTAAATTTAGGAAGCCAAGTTATATTATATAAACATATTTGTACATGTTATGAAATATATATACACATTTCATAACAAATCTATCAAGTAGTTAACATTGTTTTTAAATTTACGAGGCTTAAAATGAAAAATTACAAGGTAATTACTAGGGTAATTTGAAAATATAGAATGAGTTAATCTTTTGATGTTGGCCAAATGATCATTCCTCTGTGTACATGATGCAAGGGGTTTTCCATTGCTCAAAGGGATCTAATTACAGGAGGCTGATTGATGTTCCCAGATGTGGCCATGTGCATATTCACCCAATTCATCCTATTGTAAAAGAGCAAAGCTGTGTACAGGGTGCATCCTTTCTGTAAGAGCCTAAAGCTTGCTATTTTCTGATATCGTGACATGAAAGAGTGCACATAAATTAGGATAAATGCTTCACAGGTTATTTTTAAGGGACCCAAGATGATCACTATTAAGGGAAAATACAAAAATTTGCAATGGTGGGGCAGACTTAGGAGAAGGTGAATGAAGTCTCTAGATGTACTCCAAAAGAACCATTCATCTACAAATTCATGTTGTTTGGAATTGTATTATGAAGTATCATCTATACTAAAGAGTCACTTTTGTTCTTCAAGGCCAACTGAAAGCTAAATAAATGCTCTGCATGTTTATACACAGTCACATGGAAATGCTGAAAAAGTGCTGTCTCCCTAGCACTGCTGTGCTTTGTAAAACTGACGTAGACGATGCTATTTATATCTTTAATAAAACATTTAGATTAATTTTTCTGGTTCACCACGGATGCATTTTGAGAAACACCATGGCAAATTGGTTTTGAGTGTTAGACTCTAACCCTTATCCTTAGCAACTCGATTGCTGTATGTTCCAAGTCTCTCCTCTGCCCTGTCAGCACACCCCCAGGCTCCTCTGAGTAAGTTCTCTCTCTGTGCCACCGCATTTCTGACACAGTTCACAGAACTGTCACCACAGAAGGGAGAAAGCGAGCAAAAAGCAAAAAGAAAGAGAAGCTTTTTCAGGACTGTTTTTGTTTTTTCTACTTATTTACCTTAGGAGTTCAACGGAATGGGTTTATAAGCCACATTTGAGTTGCTGAGAACTTTCAGCTTAGTAGGAGAGCCCTGCTGTGATTTCTGGCAGCTTAGCAAAAAGGCACAAAACAACAGTGGTTCATCTTTCTCAGACAGTGCTTGTCCCATGGATGTATTTTGTGGTAGACACTGGGATCTGGTTCTCAGTTGTCTTTTATAGATCATGAGTAATGGCTCCACTAGGACATCTAATTTTGTTACCAAACTGAACTCCGGTCTGCTCACTCATCACAAAGCAAAGCCAATCTCCTGACACTGGGTTGTGATAAAGGAAAGTACAGTGTTTATTGCAAGTTGCCAAACAAGGAGAATGGGAGGCTCATGCTTAAAAGACCAGAACTCCCCAGTGGCTTTGAGGGAAGGATTTTTAAAGGCAACATTTAGGGTGAGAATTGCAGCTCCTGGACTTTCTGATGAATGGTTGGTGGTGAGGTAACAGTGTGATGTTTCAGAAATCTTAGTCATCAACCTTCTGGCTTCAACCATTCTGGGGGTTACTGTGCTTGTGGTTAGCATGCAGTCACCATCCTCCACCTTAGTTTCTGCAGAACAATTCAAATGTATGTGTCAGATGGTTATGGATATCCCTTGAGGAGGAACTAGGACTCTGCTTAATCACTGAACTATTGTTTAAGTCATCATTTCTTTTCTTGCTTGTCTGTTTTTCCTTTGTTTCTACATTCTCTCACTTCTCTAATTAGTAGCTGCTTGAGTCTGCCCTTTGGAACTCAAGAAAGGCCTAGGAGACTAAAACATTTTTTCTACAAACAAAAAAACTAGTTACACCAGAGGGGTTTTTGTACCCAGGAAGGCCCTGCAGGGTCCTGCTCAGTTTCAGTTCCCCCTTTTCTTTGATACTCCTCAATCCTGAGGGGAACAGAGGCAGAACAAGAAAGGGACTAAAGTTTTGGGTAGAGAAGTTCATCATAAAATTCATGGGGGAACTCAGTTTTAGGGGGGTTTGGTTTAAATTTCACATTGTAATTGCCTTTTTCATGGTGTCTTCCCATGTTCCTTTTCTCCACCCTAATCTCTTTCCATCTACTACAATCATTTTCAAAATTTATTCCTAATTTTCTGTTTTCACTAGTCTGTTAATTCAATCCTTTTCTTTTAGTTTAAAACTTAACTTCACCAGGAATATCTCCAGATTAGAAACTAAAATTACAATCAGAAGTTTTGAAAAGGAGAGAGAATAAAATAAATTTTGCCAATTCTAACATTGCAGAATAAGTCATTGTCACTAAGAAGTCATAGTAAAAAAAATGTTTTAATGTTTTAGGATTATTTTTAATGATAAATAAATAATGTATTTGTGTTAATAGCATATTAATGTTCTTGCCAAAGGTAAAAAGCCAGTGCCAAAGATAACTCATATTTTAATATGAGTTTTAAAATTCCTCCATGAGAATTATCATCAAATTCATATAGTAGTATCCTGAGAAATGTTTCCTTCAGTTATTGAAGTTGTGAGCACTTAACTACATCAAAATAATGTTGAGATTATATATACTTAAACAATATTTACTTTGATTGGAGGAAGGGTTTACCATGCTTACAAACCAACTGCAGTGACACACCATGATTTATAAAAAATGTTGTGTTAGGTCTAAAAGAGTTAGCAGAAGCATGGTTCACACCAGATTTATTTTGTTAATTTAAAAAGGAAGAATCTAAGTCTGAACTTACACAGAAGTGCTAGAAAACAGAGCATTGATGTTAAAGCTATCTGGTGATTCTCAAGCCAATCTGTAAGATGCAAAAGAGCAGAGTACCAATAGGCCTAAGAAAATACTTAATGGCTTTGGAATGAGAGATCATTTGTGAATTTAGGTGGTCAGAAAGAGAAGCTGAGTTTCTTATATGAATGCTTAGATTCATAAGGACTTTATCAAAAAGGACTTACGGTCTAGAGGATTAGAAGCGATTCTTACAGCTAACAGATGTGACTATTCATAGTTTTTGAAACCAGAGCAAAACCACTGTGGAGAGTTCTATGTTTGACATGGGGTGGGACAGTCATCTTTGTTTTGGAGTGGAAATTTCGTTTCTTCAGTAAGAGCCATATAAAGACAAGGGATACCTTGATTTGACATTCCATTTCAGGAGCTGATGAGACTAAGGAAAGAAAAGGAGACACCTGTTATTCCTTCATCTCCCTGGTAAGGATGCATATATATATTCTTTCCTCATATAAAACTTGAATGAATAAGATTAACACCCTGCCCCAAACTTCCCCTCTCCCTTAGACACATGTTGGCTAATACTCTCCTAAGTAGACATTATTTTTAATTAAGAAGGAAACACCTGCCTAGGGGAAGTTGGAATTGGACAAGAAGAAAAGAAGTCAGTCATTCACATCACAATTTAATTACATATCCACAGTCAATAATAATTCACATTTTACAAAATGCTATTCACAAATACAGTTTTATTTAATCAACATGAAGACTCTGGAGTAGATTCTATACATTATTACACATGAGGGAACAGAGGTATGTCAAACAATAATGAGTACTGAGGCTGAAAAGGACAGAGAGCTTTATTTGAGGTCTTAAAAATTGCAGTTCAGGGAACACAGATTTGGGTGAAACAGAGTGTTCCAAGGAAGAGAAAGAGTCAGGGGCTTATAAAGACAAAAGACATTAGGTTAATAAGTTGTCTGGAGAGAATTGTGATTGATTCTGATGCAGGAAAGGAAATATTTGTCTTAAAAGAATAGACTGTCATGAGTTATTTTAGGGTAAGGGTTTTATAAGTGGATAGACTGTCCTGCGTTATTTTAGGATAAGGTTCCGGTACATGTCTTGAGCTTCTGGCAGATGTTCTAGATGCCTGCTAAGACAATAAGTGGTCAAAAGGTCAGAGACGTGCATAAGTCACACTTCCTCGAGGGCCTCATGTCTCCATTGTAGAGAACTCTCTTAGCGATACCAACTCCATTTTGACCTTCCTTTCACAGATGTAAAAGGATTAAGTATTTTGTCCAAAGTCACATCTAATAAGAGGTGAAGTTTGAACCTAAACCTTGCTTTGCTGTGTGGAGAGTTTTGGATCTTATCTTTCCCATGTTTTGGCCCTAAAAACAAGTCTACTGTTTATCCCTTAGCGATTTTTCATCTTCGCTTTCCTAGTATTATCCAGGTAATCCCTATTTCTGAGATGATAATAAAGAAGATTTCTACATACCACTACTCTTCTTAGATACTGAGTGGCATATTCCCACTTTCACCTTGAAAATTTGCATCCTTTCTCCATTTTCATTCTTTCACTTATCACTCTGGGCCAGCTCTAGAGCAAGACATATAGATGCCTGAGAGAACATTCCCAGGGAAAAGCCTAGTATTTTTCTGCAAATTAAAGATACAAACAATGCCTCAAAAAACGTTTCCATTCCTTTGAGTTCATTCCATAAACAGGGACTGCATTCCAGTTCTTAGTAACATTAGCCTCATCCCCAGTGTCATTACATAATTAGAATAAGCTATAACAGCCATGCCCAAGAACTTTCTTCTCAAGAAATTACAGAAATGTCCATGTGCCTGAGACACTCACTGCTAAGTAACTTTAAGTCACCTTATTACTTCCAAAACACAAAACAGTACAAAATTATTAGAACTTTAGAATCATCCTTCTCTAACTAGTACAGAGAGGGAGACATGCTTACAAAAGGATATTTCCCTTATAAATGTGAATGTTTCCTATAAAAGGGTAACTTCTACTCAGTTTTCAGAACGTCTCCTATGCTGTTTCTAAAAAATAACCAGTTCAAAATAATCAACGTGCCAAAGAGGCATATTTTCAGGTGACAAATTCTGGTCCTCTTCCATGGTTATTAATATAGGGCTTGACTTTTAACAGTACAGTTTGGTAATTGTTTTAAGTATTCGAACTGTTGTTTCATCATCCACAGTATCTTACTCCCCAGATCTAACCTGTAATAGCTTTCAAATCCTAGGTAGAGTATGCTTTATGTAGGTAGAAGCCACCTCTGGAATCAGCTCCCGATGGAGAAGTGTCAGGCCATTTCCTGAATCCCTCATGGATTATGACATCAAAAATTTTATCACAGGTGCCTAAGAACATTTCTGTTTCTGTTGTTCTTTCCAACTAGGTTAGCTTTCTGAAGGGCAAGCGTTTATTTATTTATTTTTTGTTGGCCTAATATCTAAGAGAATATTGCATGATATATTAATATTTGTTGAACCAATTTCAATACCTCAAATTCAGTATATGAGAAACACTCAACTCTCAGAAGTGTCTCGTGCGATCACAATGCAGCAGAAGAAAGCAAAGCAATGGCAGCTTGTTTACATGAGACTCAAGAAAGGAAGAAACACTTCCAGGGGATTACAATGAAGCAGGAGAGTCTGTCTGCTTCATATCCTGGCATCAATAAAAAGAGAGCACGTTGTGTAAGCTGTGGAGCTCTAAGGGTAGATTTTGAGTGGTTGTTATTGAAAATGTTCAGTGATTACCAATACACGCTTATTGGGCATCCTTTGAAATGTACTCACTTTCTAGGAAAGCGTTTGTCAATAAAAGCCTTGTAGAAATGTAGCACATACGTTGACTTCGCTGAAGCCTTGCCTCATTCTTTTCTGCGGGGATGTATAGAATATTGCTCATGAAATTTTCTAAATGAGGCCCTTAAGCCCCAGACCCAGTCACCTTGCTGAATAAATCAGGGAGAAAGGACGAAGTGTCCAGGATCCATATTATTAGTCACAGTAAATCAGGGAATGCTTTAGGAAATGCTTCTTTGGGTGTGCTAGTAGAAGAAAGAGTGTTTTTAAAGTGAAAAGGACGACGTAGAGTGATATCAGACACATTCATTGAGTCGGGCTTGGCAGAAGACTGCTTTGTACATCACAGTTATCTCAGTCAGTCTCAAGACATAGAGGGTAGATCAAATTTAGTGAGGAAGCTATTCTCAGTGATGGTGCCTCCCAGGATATCTTTCTTTGAAATGCCATAAAATTTCCACCTGTCCCTTGAAGGACCTTTTTAGTTGGCTTAAGAACCAGGCCAGTATATGATCTGAGAAATAATATGAATTCCCATGAGTATGTGATCAGTTGACTCTAAATGCTAAGAAGTTAAGTTTTCCTACAGACTAAAAAGATTTAGAGAATTCCTACACTACTCTTTATCACACAGAGTCATTAATTCAAGTAATTCAGGGCCCCCATGCACAGAGGAGAGTCTGTTACTCTGAACTTGCTAGAATCTTATCTTTGTCTGAGATTCAAGCATCTCACTTAGGCCATGAAAAGGGGAAATTTAAGCTGTTTGTGAAAATCCACCCTGAGGTCAGTGTGGCTGAAGCATTTCAGTTCTCCCTGTCCTAGTGGTTCACCTCTAAAGAGGAACTGGGCACCACCTCCTAGAAGGAGAAATCCCCCTACACTGAATGCTTCTCTGAGGAAACACGGATCCCAAGTGGCCTTTTTCTCCTGCATTCTTAATACTGATTTATCATTGTTGCAACTGCTTGACATCTTGCAGGGCAGTGTTTCATTTTTTTTCCCCCTTCTTCCCATTCCCTGTTTGAAAATGAGCTCTGTATGTTAAATATTTTAGACTCAGCAGCACTAAATGTTTTCAGGCTTTGGATAACACCATTACTGCTAGGAGAGGAAGAGTTTAAAACAACTCTGATGCCAAACTTCAAGAAAAAGGAGAAGGAAAAAAATAGCAAAGCATTGTTTGTTAGACTGTCACCAAGCACTGTCACTCAGAGTCAGTCTTATTTGTATATGGAGACTCCTACTGCAGCAACTGAAAGCAAAAAGCTTGGGATTTTCTAGGAGAAAAAGAGATAATCTTTTCTAGCTAAAGAATAGAAGCATTTAAATTATTCTCTGAGAAGGTCTGTAGGGAAAATAAATAATTCTAAGCACAATAGTATGTCTATTATGGGACTGTTGTTAAGATTTCAAAACAATGAGGGCAACTGTAGAACCCATTTTAAGCAGTGATTGTCATCTAGTGGAGGCTCACTTTTAACCCAAGATTGTTATATTTCAAACTAAGGTCAAGGAAAAGATAGGTTCCTTTGGCATCTATCAGAAAAATCAGCCTGCTGATAAATGCTGTGCTTTCCGAGTTCAACTCTTAGAACAGTGTGTGAGTAGGAGACGAAGAATAAGGCAAGATCTTTTTGCTCTTGGCTCACTTTTCCTATATAGGCAAAGCCCTCACCTTCATTTTCTTGGTTCTTTGAAAGCAAAAAAAAAAAAAAAAAAAGTTCAATGTTATGGTCACAATACCTGGTGGGAAATCACTTGAGTTGAACTTGTCACCCTCTTAATGCACTTACAATGACAGAGTGCTGATTTGTGCATCTAATTATTGAAGCCTAATTACTGCTGCACTGAAATCAACGTGGCACAATAAAATATGCACCACATTCCAAGGAATGAGACCTCATGTGGGTGGTGATCTTATTTACTGTCTTACTCAAATAGGAACTTTGTCAAAGATTCAAAGTTATCCCTTTTCGAGCATCTGAGCTCTTCAGCACATGCCTAAAAGTAACTTTCTGACGTTACAAGTAATGAAGTTTGGCTTCACAAGTGGAAATTACTAATTTATTAGTGTTCTTTGAGGTGGAAAATAGGCATGTAGATAAAGGGAAACCCATAGATGCATTGTATAAGTTCTTTAAAAAGCACTTTTGAAAATGTTCCACACCATGGGTTACTAATAAATGTAAAAGCTGTATTCCTGGGATGGAGGAGTACTGTTTTATCTCAGAAAGTTGACTGGCTTATGAAGCAAAAATAAAATGTTCAGAATATGCATGATCTTTTCTTATATAAAGAGAGAAACCAGAAGGGGGAAAGTGGTGATTCTTGGGGTCAGTGTTATGATGGGTCGTATTTAACATGCTTATTTGCATGAAATTGATGAGCAGTTTGGTTTCCATTGACAGGTCTTACTCCTAAGTATTCTGTCAGTAGGTCAGAGCCATGACCGAAAAATCTGTTTTTAAATCCTGACCAACAGTCTTATGATTATAACTAATTTGTCATATGTCAAGCCTTCTTCTGAAAACTTTACATGAATGAACTCTTTTATTTATAACAACCCCAGGGAATATTACTATCACTATATTTTTTTTTACAGATTAAGAAAATGAGACACAGAGCAGTTAGATATTTTGTCCAAAAACATGCAAGTGGCACAAACACAAGCAGATGTAAAAATAAAAAAGTGTTTTCAGGGATGACCAAGAAGAAAATGGATATTATTGCTTATTGTTTGCTAAAAATGCTGTTTCCTCTTGCAAGTCTTCTCCAAAAGGCCATAAGTATAGTGACTTCTATTGAACATTGTAGTTCAGTTATTCATGGACTCTGTTTTGCTCACGTTTAAGAAAATATTTGTTAGATTTCATTTTATTCTTTTTAAATTTTTTTAAGATTTGTTTTTTTTATTGAGTTATAGTCATTTTACAATGTTGTGTCAAATTCCAGTGTAGAGAACAATTTTTTAGTTATACATGAACATACATATATTCATTGTCACATGATCTAAGTTTTTTAATTGTAGTATAGTCAGTTTACAACACATCAATTTCTGGTGTACAGCATATTGTTTCTTTATTGTTCTTTTTGGAAATGTGTAGCCCTGTTTGTAAGAAAGCTTTAATGATATGAAAGAACAAAACAGCAGTGTATCACTGGGGTTTCTTCTTCTATATCGCTGGCCAGGGATTCCTTTTCCTTCTCTCCCTTGGGGAGTGTGTGTGTGTGTGTGTGTGTGTGTGTGTGTGAATTTTCAAAAAGATTCAAGCAATTCCATGGTTTATGAAGGCACACTTAACACACAGAAATAATGCAATAAGAAAGGAAAATGTGAATTCATTTTCAAAAGTTCATCTAAGAGAGAAGAAATGACAAAATCAGATATTTAATGTAATGGACCAAATGCTGGGGGAGATTGAGATCAAGACTGGGCAGAGCTGTCTTGATTTTCCAACAAGTGTCTTACAATATCCCAGTGATAGTGGGATCTGGGGGTGTGGAGGGTGAAGTCATAGCCACAGTACATAATGCATTATTTCAGGATGATTTCAATCAAGCAAAAGAAGGTTGAGTGACATCCTGCTTGGTCATAGCTATGAGTTAAGAGAAAGGGCAGACTCTTATATCTATGGAAATTTCATTTATCAGTGACTTTATATTGCTGCATAATTATTCATCTTGATTGTCACCTGAGTGCCTTTCTATGCCAAAAAGATCAGGAGCTTATAAAGGACAGGGACAGTGGCTTTTGTTATTCTATATGCCATTTGACAACTAGCAAAGGCCTGGGCATTGAGAATTGAACTAAACTTAATTGGATATATCAGATCAATGTGTCTTTAACTTGCTGTTTGTCTTTGTGATCCAAAAATTGATATATCTAATTCAGTGTTACTCAATTTAAGTTTTCAACTTTTTTCACCTAATTGACAAATTTGGATGAGAGAAAATGCAGCCTTATATCATATACAGATGTTGTCTTCATATACACATACTTTCACCAAAGCAAGTCTTGTCCTCAGTTATACTTTAGAATCATATTGCTGAAACTTTATCAATTGGGATTAGTGCCTAAAAATAATGAGTATTCTTACTGGAATGGCTTTTCTCATTAAAATAAAATTTAAAAAAAGATTTAAAACTGATTTGAACACAGTAAGTTTGTATCCTAATTTTTTTCATAAAGATCCCAAATTCCATAAAGCGCCATAAATATTTTGTAATCTAATGACTGTTAGTCAAAGAAAACATGGGCATTGGCTCTGTATAAAACAAAAAAGGAAAAAAAATTATCGCCCCCTCTAATACATTTGCCAACGTCCCAAAGAGATAAACAATCCGTTCATAGTTCAACACTATTGTATGTTTACAAAGCATAGTGGATTTATTCTAACATTTTCCCACCTGGAAAAACGGGTCTTAAGCATCTTCGGCAATCAAAAAGCAACACTGGGTTCTTCTCAGTGTGTCATGTTACCTAGTAGCAATCATATACTTGCAGGAATGGGACTGGGTGGTGGTGGTAACTGTAAAGGTTCTGCTGTAAAAATTGCAGATGGAGAGCTTGGCTCTGGGGATGGACCTGGAAAGGAGCGGAAAGGAGCCTGGAGAAAAGGCTGTCATATTTGCTCAGAAGAACTGCCAAATCAGAGAGCAGAGAAGATTTCATTGGAGGAGCGCCTTCAACAGCAACTAATCCTGTCATATTGAAAGAAAATTGTAAATGTTCTCTCCAGAAATTGTCCGCCCATTGCAGCTAATCGAACACAGGCACACGAACACCGACACGCACTCCTGTCTGTGTACCAAAGGTGCCCGGGCGCAGAGACCCGCTCGCACACACACACACGCGCGCACGCGCGCGCGCCTACACGCATACACACACGAATGCACACACATGCCAGTCAGCTGGTTGGCCAGAGACTTAAAACCACAGATCCCACTAGGAAATCGCCAGAGGCACCGAACTAATTAGTAATTAGTTGCCTCTACACTAATTACTACTTCCCTCAGCACTTTGATGAAGAAATGAATCCCGCCCAGCTCGCCGGTCCAGCTACGTCTCGGTTCGATTTTGCTCTCCAGACACATCTTCGTGAAAGCCAGGTTTGAGAGCCCTTTTTGCTTCTCGTTTGGTGGTTTGGTGTGGAGGACGGGGGCAGCGTGGGTTTAACTCCAGTCTACACCGCTAAGGGTTTCCGGACTCGCTAAGTGACTGGGACCGGTGTGGAGTGCGCGACTCTGCTCGCGCGCGCCCGAGCCCCGCAGCCCTCGCCCAAGCTTTTGGGTCCTCTCTTTCCCCGCCTCCCCCGCCCCACCCCTCCGAGTGTCGCGGCACCAACTAATCTTTTCCTTTTCGTTTGCAAGATCAAGGGGGAAAGCAAAACGGCCGCCGGCCTCGGACTCTGAGCCGCGAGCAGCTGGCTCCCCAGCAGGTCAGCCCCGAACCGGAGAAGGGCTCCACGCTCCTGCCAGCGCACACCAAGGATATTGCAGCCCGGGGAGGCAACTGGAGCTAAACCGGCCGCAGGTAAGGACACCGTGCTGCAAAGCTCTCCGCTTGCTGGCTCCGAGGACCCTGGTACTGCAGGGTCCTTCCCAGTCCGCAGGAACAGGCGCGAAGGGATCGAGGGTAAGGAAATCGAAGGATTCCTCCACAAGTGCAGATCCTTAAATGGAAACTTTGGCTCCTGGGGCTCCGAGAACTGAGGGCAGCGATGGCGGGTCTGGAAGGCAGGGGCAAAGAAGGTAGGGCGCAGGGCGGGGACGCGATTCCGCGGGTCACTGAGTCCGGCAGAATGGCGAAGGCAACCTGGGGTCCGCGCCGGCCAGGGCAGCGCTCTCTCTTACAGCCCGCCATCCCCTCCACTGTCACCGACCCTCTCCCCCTCCCCGAGAAGCCATAGCGGAAAAGACAAGGGGAGCTTCGTCCTCTCTTGCCTCTCACATTCCTTCCTGCCTGGGGTCTTACAGGCGTTTGAGGTGGACACTAGGCGCCCTTGGCTCTGTACCTTCCTCCAGTTTCGCCTTCCAAACAGCCCTTCGGGCGCCCGCGTCGGGTCGCTGGAGAGAGGCTTTTTGCTGAGGTCGGAGGGGCACAGCCAAGGGGCAAGAGAATAAGAATGAGTAGAGGGTCCCAGGACAAAAGAGAGGGAAGCCTTCTGCAACCCCATCCTATTTCGGCCCGCTCACGAGGTCGGCTGTCCGCCTTGACTTTAGGACAGGGTCTCAGCCCAGAGCGCGCGAGGTCCCGGATCATGCCTGGGCTTTGCCGTCAGCCACCTCACGATGGGTTTTGGGCCACCCCGCGGGGTTTAGGGTTATAGATCGGGAACCTGTGAACCCGCAATATCCCTCGCGGTCCGCATTTGCGGACCTGGGCGATCGCCGCTAACTTGTAGCTCTCAAAACCCGCGAGGTGTGGTCAAGTCCGCGCAGGGGAGATCACGCAGAAATTCCACCTGTGCGCTCTGCCCAGTACCTTGGGGCGCCCCTCCAGGGGCAGGAGGCTGCTTGCCCACGAGAGCGCCTAACAGGTCAAGATTCCCCAGAATCACGACTCACGAGTCAGAAAGCAACACACACCCACTGCCTCAGTGCCCTTCCAACATCCCCATTCCTTTCTCTACCCTCCTGCTCATTGCCGTCCTAGAGGCTTCTGTGAGCCACTCAGTAGCTCAAGGGAGAGTCCGCCGAGGAGCTCACCAGTCCGACTCTGTGAAACCAGTTTTGCCTGTATGGAAATATCTATGGGGAGTCATCGGGACAGAGAGGTGGGAGGAGAGCAGAAAAATGAAGGTAGACGCCTAAGGCAAGCAGAGCTCCCTGCTGACACCTCACTGGACCGCCCTCCCATGTCCTTAGTCAGTTGACTGCCAGCTTGTGACCGAGGCCACCGAGGGCTCCAAGTCAGCCAGCCCAGGTGCAGCCAGCCCAGCAGGAGCCCAGCACCTCGCGGTCCTTCAAGCCCCCAAATCCCCTGCATTGACTCCCTATTTCCCTCATATCTTAGCTTTTCTTTTCTTTTTTCTTTTTTTTTTTAAACTTTGTTTTGCTTTTCTTGCTTTTTCTCTTATCACTGGATGGCAGTGGGTTCCTGTAGTTTGCGAGTCCCCTAGTGCACGCAGCCAGCGATACAAACACACGTCCCCAGGCTCTCCCGCACACTGGCTCTTGCTCCTGCCTGCAGCCCCAGCTCCACTGTGCCGGGAGCCTGCGGCCAAGGCACTTCCACTGCTGGGATCAGGGACAGAGCAAAAGGGAGCGATGCCCTGGCCGTAGCCTCAGCTCCGCAGAGGGCTGGGCTGGAAGAGAGGGGAGCCAGCCCAGACTCCAGAGAGAAACGGTGGGGCGACAAGAAAGGCTTGGGGAAAACTCGATTTGGGGTTGAGGATGGGGTGGGGGTAGGTTCTGGGAAGAAAAGACCCCCAGCGCTCTGTCTCAGCTGTGCAGAGCATTAAGGGACCCTGAGGCTGCAGCGTGCAAAGCCTCAGCCCCCACCCCACTAGGTCTCAGCCTTCTCCAGGGAAGCTTAGATGGCTGGGTCCTGGAGTGGAGCAGCACCTCACTTTGCTCCAGGCCATCTGGGTTTCCTGGTATTGAGAACGGCTCTGAAAGCGAGGCTACTCATAAACTCTTGATACTCAACCCGGCCTTATGAGGCAAAGGCGCCCATGGTGTTTTGTTGGCAATCTGTATATATACACAAATTACATTGACAACATATGGCAGGGATATACAGAGAGTGCATTTTCATTGGTAAGTAAATAATAAGGGTGGTGATGCCCTTAAGATACAGCATTTGGGCATGTGTGTGTCGTCCTGGAGGGATAAAGGCAAGGATATGGATGATCATAGGAGTAAACCGGTTGATTCACACTGAGAACTGTCCTAGTCTGCAATTCACAAAGTGGACTTTTGAGATTCTTGTCAGATGGGTGGAAGAACTGTGTGCCAGCAATGTTGCAGCTTTGCAGGGTTTGGCAGCTAAGGTTTCAAGAAGTAATAAATTATTGCCAGATGAATTTTCATTGTCTTTACTATTAGTGATGTGTTCCAGTTGTGGCAGGAGGATGAGCGACCCTGTTGACTCTATATGCTTTACTAGGCTGAACAGTTAAGCCAATTAAAACTGAGTAGTAAAACTTAACCCTAAAAAGCCATGGAAATTCCAGCCCACTCAGTTTACTGTTTTAAAACTCTGTGAATGAGATGGGGTGGGAGTTGGGTAAAGTCCTGGGATCCAAAAATTCAGGGTGCCGTTCCTGACAGACATTCAGACTTCCTACAAAAGAAAGATGTGCTTGTTTGTGTAAGCATGTCTGAGAGTGTCTGGAGGGGCATTAGAGCGAGAAAATGGGTAGACTTAAATATCCCTATCATAGTTCAAATTCAAGAGAATCCACAGAACGTGTCTGCAGCTCTCAGCTGACAAAAGGGTGGATGTGGAAGAGACTAGCAGTTAGACACAGGTAAAAGTCTCTTTGGAATGAGTCCCCACAGTCTATCAATTTGGGGGCACAGAGAGTGCTATCTTCACATTTAAAAACCACATTGCTCCAAATATGATCCTATCACCTTTGCCCAGATAACCCCCAACGTTAGCCACTTCGATGTACATTCAATGGCACTTTTACAATTCTGATTTTGGGGTAGCCATCCCCCAAAAAGAAAAGGGGGTGGCAGTGCACAGGAGGAGAGAGGGGAAGCCTCAGAGGTTTGACGAGAACAGTAGACTGAAGCCTGCGGGCTCACAGGGAAGGCAGGGAAGGCATGGCACCCATTTCATTGGGGGAGGATGCACATGGTCAGGAGGCACATGTCTGACCCACAGCAGTGAACAAAGTTAAAGCAAGTACAAGAGAGGATGGAGAGGGGGCAACAGAATAAAGGAACTGAAGAGGAAAATGGGAGAAAAAATGAGCTCGAGAATCTGTGGATATGCCATTAACAGCCATCGTAATGAACCTCCGTCACCAATGTTGTCTTTCGGGGTATGCCTGTGAGAGAATGCAACGGGTAATTGTCTGAATATGACTACTCAAACCTTACTGTTACTCTTATCTTAATCCTTTTTCACTTATTCAGTAGGATCAAGAAACTGCCAGAAATATTTTGTCACACAGTTTCCTTGAGGGACCTGGTTTTCTTTATTTAACCTTGTATTTGAGTAGGCTTGGCATTTATGATGTGGACCTGTGTATTTTTCCTCAAAGGACTCCTCTGTATCAAACACTGTCAGTGTCCTCCTTGTGACTGTTAACACCTGGCTTTCTTTTTCTGTCACCTGTCCCCACTTTGTCTACCTTTGGTTCATTGAGCAGATGTTGGGACTTCTCTCCTTCAGGGATATCAGAACAAGTGTACTGACTGCACACCCCAAAGCTCGGCTGGGCCACATGGTGATAGTGCTGGTGGTAGCATGTGTTTTGTGTGGGGCAAAGGAAGCAGGTCATTTTTGCTTGGAAAAGCATTGTCATCAGGTGTGTTCTAAATCCCTGAGACTGTCCTAAGCACCTTACACGTATTATATCATCTGTTCTGTCAGGGCTTTATCCCCACTGTTTAAGATAGTGTCTGGCACATCCTAAGGGTTTATTAAATATTTGTTGAATAAGCAAATAGTTGAATCAGTTTTCTCATTTTATCATTGCAGCAACCCTATGAAGTAAGTGTTATTGTCCTCATTTTACAGATGAGGAAACCAGCATTAGAGGGGTCAGGTAATGGCCCAGGATCACACAGCTAGTAAGTAAGTTGCAACCCCTGGATTCACATGTAAGCCTGTTGGACTCCAGTCTTTGTCTTATGCTGTGCTGATGAATAGTTGCAGCACACATTTTCCCAGTTTGGGGAAATCACAACAGTGGTGTTCAGAGTTCAACAATATTTTCGCCATTCTTTTAATTCAACTCTGCATGTTCCTGTTTGTATCCCCTAAACCCTAAGCAAGGAAGATTCAGTGCCAAGTAGCTTCTTAGTTGGCACAACATGCTTGTTCTGATTAATCAGTGATTGCCTCTGGCAGAGGAAGACAAGGGCACCAAAGAAATTACCTGATATTTTGGCTGGTGTTATCTTCGCCTACAGCGACACCATTTTCCTCTGTCTGGTGTGAAAGAATGAAGGAGAATTTTGCTATTATCCAGTTTAACTCATGTTAAGTGTTGATGTGGATGAAGAGGTTTTCCCAGTGTGATGCAGCTAACCAAGAACTGCCCCAGAACACACACATCCCAGCTTCACGGCTGGCTGTCTCTTCAAGTGAGTTCCTTTTTCTTTATCAAGATTGCTGGTGGTTGAGCTTCTGAGTTTGAATGGTGACTTTTGATTTTAGTTAGAATTTATCATTCACCTTTGCTTTGACAGGCACTGCAACCTGCAGTTAGCAAAGTGTGAGGTAGGTTCTGGTGGGTTGCCTCCTTCTACACTTGATATATTCTTGTCTTACTTTACTTCATTTCCCTTTTTCTTCACACATGTTCAGGCTCCTTCTTTTATACTGTGACCTAAATATACAATCATCTTAACTAGTGCTGTTACCATGGTAATGTTTCATGGCAGATAAGGGTACACACTAAAAAATCAGTTTTTTTCATTAGCAATGGAATTCTTTCCTTCCCTTTCCCCTCTTTCCCAAATCCAGGCTGCCGCTGAATGGTGCCCTCTGGTGTTCAATAGCAGGAAGCACACTACTGTGGATACGGCAGGAACACAGTTTTTAAAACTTTGAGAGAATCTCAATTTCAGTGATAATTTGGGGTGGACAAAAGCAAAAAAGACTCTTACTTGGTATATTTTAAGTAAAGAAATTAATAGAAAATATTCATTGCCTGAACATATTAAGTGCTGTTTGCTGTGAAGAATTCTAGAAATTTATGGGAAATGAGAAATACTTAAGCTCTTATGTGTTTAGCATCATTGTGAAAATCTTCCTATGGGAGACAGAGACTTTTGTTATGGGAGACACTGAGATATCTCTGGAAGAAGAAGCTAATGGAATGTTTGATATGTTATAAGTCTTTAAAATTTCAAAATGGATATCAACTTTAGAATGAGAACCTTGTTCTTGCTGGATAGGATATATAATAAATAATAATAATAATAATAATAATAATAATAATAATAATAATAATAATAATAATAATAATTTGTATGTATAATTTGTTGTTTTGTTATGTGGGAAACTTGGAAGTTTTACTGTATTTTATTGTATGAATATTAGCATCGATCTTCACATTATTACTAACAAATTATATGACAAGTTAGAAGTGACATTGATATACTATAAACATGTCTTCTTTCTTCCTCACTCTAGTTCTCCTTTCACCATCTCACAGTGAAATCAAGTCAGACCTGTCTCTGAGATTTGTCTGGAATTCATTCCTTTCTCTCCATCCACACATCTTTTATAAACCTTTAGCATCTCTCACATGAACTATCACCAGAGTCTTGTGTTTCTAGCTGGTCTCCCACCTCCAGTCTTTCCCTAGTACAATTCATGCCTCACACTGCCAGAATAACCTTTCTAAAATGCAAATCTGAACATATCATTCTCCCGTTAAAAATTTGTCACTGTTTCTCAACTGTCTAGGATAAACTCTTCCCACATGAGATCTTCCATTACTGATCAAAGCCTTTATGCCAAGCCCTATTTCTTTATTCCTCCACTGCAGAAGGAGCTAATACATATAAATAGCTTAGTTTAATGACTAGCACAGAGTACATGCTAAATAAATATTGGCCAATATATTTTTCCCTTTATTCTCCTTCTTCCCCTTTGTCTTCATCTGATTTATTATTAGTATAATGCTAATAAGCAGTGCTAAACATCACTCTTATTCTGGTCATTCCCCCAAACCAATAATAATAGGTAAGAAAAGCTCTGATGTGCCAGGTATTTTGCTGAATATTTTACATCCTGTATCTCATTTAATTTCCCACAGCCAGGTACATTGCCTGACACATTCTACATACTTGGTATGTGTTTGTTATGTTCATACACATAGTCAATATAATAATAATGTCATTTGGGGCATTTAATATTCCTAGAAAAAGTTATTTGGAAGGTGAAAACCTGGGTTTTTCACTTCAAAGAGCTCTATGGGGTTGGCTGAATTGTTTTTTGGATATCAAAATGAATATTTACAAAAGGATCAACTTGTAAGAGTTCCAGGCAAGTTGAATGCTTTTTACCTGGTGCTGGTAGTAGGGCACCGACTGGAACTCGTTAGGGATGCTGATGATGTCTGAGATGAGAACAGAGGCTGTATTTGTATAAATGAAGCAACATACATTTCAAATGTGTTAGAAATACAGAGCTTTATTTTTTCCCCAATGTTTAGCATAGATTATATGTAGGTCTATAAATATGCCTATCCCCCAATTCCATTTTATTGCATCAAGGAAGCTACAGGCATCTACATCAGTCAAATACTAGTTTCAAGTCAGATTTCCAGCCCATGGCTAGTGTACAACAAAAATTAAAACTGAAGATCTATATTTTTAAGATCAGTGAAAATAAATAGAAAAATGTGGTAGCAAGGCAGTATTTTGAAGTTAACTGTATTTACTGGGTTCAGAAAAGAGGACTTCTCTTTCTGAAGCTGAGAACCCTATACACCCTTGAATGTTAATCTCATGGCAGAAATGAATCCACTTTTCCGTAGTCAACATCCACAGTCATCAGGTATGGTGCTTCAAATAACCAGGTTCTGAATTATTTGAATCATTACTGAATTCTAAGAAGTCTTTTAAAAGAGGTTCATTCACAGGATGAATCCTTGAAATACTCTATTCCTATTGCAAAGATTCTGAGTCAGCAGGTTTGCAGTCAGACACAGGAATCTGTTTATGCTTCTCCTGTATCACCTGAGGTGATACGGAGGTAGGTAATCACAGGACCACATTTTAAATAATAACAGATTGAAGAAATGGCATCCAAAGGGCATTGGAGAGGAACAAATGTTCGATACTCAACCTAAATGTTGCTACTGACATCATCATACCAGTTTTCCACTTTGTGTGGACCATCAAGACTGAGAGCTTAGTTGTGGTCAGAAACTGATTTTTCAATTACAGGTGATGAGTCACAATTCAGGAAGACATCCATAGATAAGGATGCTTCTCTTTCATGTCATGTGACACCTATACCTGTTTGTTTAGTTGGGGTACAGTCCCGTGTGCATACCTCATGTCCTTAGAGTTAAATCAGTCCTTGCTATATTTAAGAAGTAAGCACTTGATGTCTTTTCTATGCCTTATTTCATTTTCCCTGTCTACAATTTTTCATTTTCTCTGATGTCTTCTTAGGAAGATATCTTTGTGGTTCCGAAGTTCCTCTGTGCACTCTCCTGTCTGGTTCTGTCTAGGTTTTCACTACTGATCTAGCTGGACCAAGCACCTGGCCCTCTTCCTCTTCTTCTTTCCCAGCTCTATTGGAGGAGAGTGGGGAAATTGTCATAAATGTTAATGGGGATGCATTTCACTGTTAACTGTTGCAAAGTTGGTGCCCCGTGATGATCCCCAGTAACAAACTGGTACAATATAATTCCTCCTCTAGGAAAAGGAAAGTTATAACGATTTTTCCTGATGTTATTGCTCACCCTTGGTCACAAAGATGAGTCTTCTATTTTAATGAAACAAACTCTCCCTTACCTCCCCAACTATGCCAAACCAGTAAACACGATGAACCATGTAAGGAGACAAACCTATTATTTCTTGATTATTTAAGCAACTGCTAAGAAGCTCTTTAGAAAAGAGTGAGATGGGAAGCTAAAGAATTACCTAAAGGCAAATTTTTCATACTCCTTATAGAAGCTAAGCATGGAATAATTTGATTAGTAAGGGAAGAACATAAATTTCACACAATTTCATATTGTTGAACATGATGAAGATTTTCTAATACACTGTGCCTTCCTCTGCCCTGTTACAGAGGGAAGAGTCTTCTACCGTATGACCAGCATGAAAATAGGAAATGGTAGAAAAACTTTACTTAATTGTGTTCTTTGGAGAGCACCAGGGCATTTAGTTTCATTTTAGGGAGAAGATAAAAGAGCAACCCCAAAGCCAAAGTGTTTCCCTGATCTGCCTGCTGCTTTCTTGCTTCATCCTCAAAATTACTTTTCTATCAGATTTTATCAGTGGGGTGGGCAGTTATGTCCTCACATGTAAGCCTAAATATTATAGGCTTTTTCTCCTCCTTTCTAATGTGTGTTGGGAGTACCAAAGTCAGGGAGCATAGTGAATGTGGGTTTGACTTCTGTTGTCTCTGGCTGATGGGTGTCATTCAGAGGTAAACAAGGAGTCACAATTTTGCACTTATTTTAAAGTGAACATGACTGGATATAGTCCATGACTGTATACTTCCATGTTAGGGAAAATACCAGAATTTTGGGTGAGATACTCTTCTGTGACAATAATAATGACAGTAAAAACAATGGAATCACAGCTGCTCTTTTCCCGAGTGTCTACCAATTTTTAGGACCTGTGTCATTTCTTTACATACACTATTCCTGTACCTCATGCTAATCATTGTGATTGGTGGTTATTTTATCTAAGCACAGAAATTGGTGCCGGTGGACTCTGAATAGCTTATTCTGGGTCTATGAGTGAATTAATTGCTTTGGGCATCAGTCTCAGGTCTCAAGTCAAAGATAAGTTTAAAAAAATTTTTTTTTGTTTTGTGTTACTGTACCAGAAGCCATTTCTTTAAAAGAACATCTCATTATATTATTTGTCATCTAATTCTGATAAAGCCAAGGAAAAAGAGAGAGGAAAGAAAAAGAAATAGAGGCGCATCACACTTAGAGCTCAGAAAGTGGAGTCATGATAATGGAGTTTATACTGGAGGAATCAGCCTCGAGTAGATTTAGAATCTGTCTTGGCCACTCACCTCCTGGCTTAGTCTAATAATAGGCTCTTGCTGGAAGATACTTTCTCCTTCATAGCCCCCTGGGAGCTCTTTCTAGGCACAGAGGAGAAGAGTCTCAGCAAGGTTTCCAGGTATGGAATTTCTAAGGCATAAAATATGATTTCATGAATATTTATAAAATGTATGTATGTTGGAACATTTCTGTTGGCTATGAAAACAATATGCGTTACCGAAATATTATTATTTGATCCTCTATTTCATATTGTGCTATTTTCTCCCTCTGCAGAACAATTGCTGTGACTTAACATTAAGCTTTGCATTGCAGATATAAAACAAAAGGCCAACAGAGCTAATTATTCCGAGGGATGAACCATAAGTGGATTAATTCTATTTCTGTTTATATGTCCACTGTCAACTCTATTTGTTTGTGTCCCAAGTCTCTGAAAATCATTAGCATCTATTGGTAAATGATAATATCAGCTAATTTTTTACAATTAATTGAAATTTCACACTCTTACACTTCAATATCAGTCCATATTTTTACACACTGACACTTTTAATCAAGGATTATCTTTCACAAGGGAGCAACAATAGGGCCCTAATTAATTAAAGTGATAATTGTTCTTCTCCCTGAAAGTTTGTTGCATAACACATTCTTCAAGAAATTCACATCCTTAGCATTCCTCTTTAAAATCCCCCCATTTAAAAAGAGACTCCTTGGCTTCTGTATCTTACTCAAAATTCAAATTACTTTTATTTTCAAAGAATGATAATTGAAAGGAGGTCATATTTATTTTCCAGCAAGTTTATATATTCAAATGAAATAAAATGACACCTTTCTATCATTTAAGTGTTCAGATTGAATCCCAGGAGACATTTTCATGGAAGAACGAGGTTGTTGAATGTCTCCCCTTTGATGTTCACTGGCTTATTTTAGCTTCTTTATCACAATGCAGGTTCTCATGATCCATTCCTCTTGCATCTTTCTTCAGTTCCTCAGTTCTCAGCTACTTAATTGCTCCTGCTTTTCTGCAGCTTTTTCAGTGCATAAGGTTTGTTACATTTTCCCTCTGATTTAGTCCCCTTATTTCAGTAGATACTGAATCTAGAATGTAGCCTATAATTGGCAGCCTTGGTCTCTTCTCCCTTAATAGATATTCCTCCAATTCCTATATTTTGGCACCTCTTAGTGTGAGATTCACTTTCAGAAATAATTGATGGTGACTGCGGATCCGTTAGCTGATTTCCCGAAGACTTAGGAATTGCAGATTATTTGAAATCCCTGTGCCATATGCTGGTCAGATTTTCTAAAGGTCATTAACCCTGTTGGCTTCTTTTAATTAAATTAATGTAACTTATTCATTCCACTTGCAGCCAATATTTGACTACTTTTCTCCCAAACTTCCATGTGCTCTTATTTTACTTTTCCAATATAATTGAAAATGAAATGATGTCAATAGATCAGTTATCTAAAATTCAAACTGATTTTTCATTATTCTGTATAATTATTGTAAGATAACTTTTCTTCATGCTCTAGTTTTTTTTTTAATTAATTAATTTTTTTAGAGCAGTTTTAGGTTCACAGCAAAACTGAGAAGAAAGCTCAGAAACTTACCGTATACCCCTCTCCCCCATATACTGACAGCTTCTCCCACAAGCAACATCAGGCACTACAGAGGTACGTTTGTTACAATGGATGAACAATGGAAGAACTTACATTACCATGTCATAGTTACCTGAAATTCCTAGTTTACAATATGGTTCACTCTTGGTGTGGTATATTCTAAGAAGTTTGACAAATATATAATACTGTGTATCCACTACTGTAGTATCAGAAAGAGGAGTTTCATTCCCCTGAAAGATCCTCTGTATGCTCCCCATTTATATCTCCTCCCCTCCTAACCTTTGGCAACCACTGATCCTTTAACTGTCTCCATTGTGTTACCTTTTCCCGAATGTCATATAGTTGGAATCATACAGTATGGAGCCTCTTCAGATTGACTTCTTTCACTTAGTAGTATATATCTAAGTTTCCTCCATGTCTTTTCTTAGCCTGACGGCTCGTTTCTTTTTAGTGCTGAATAATACTCCATCGCATTAGGTTTTCTTTGGTATTTTTATTAAATCTGTATGTGTTTTCCCTTTTCGTGGAAGATGAATTTTAGCTAAGCATTAGAGAATGTTTTTTTATTTCACCACATATATTACATTATTTTATTCTTGTATGGGGTTTTCTCTCACCTTACATTTCCATGTTTTAAAATTCTGAAACTTTCCAACAATGGCCACAGAACTTATGTTCTGAATATATTAATTTTATTGCTTTCCTCCTCCTTTAACTCATCCAATTCCTATTTCAGCATTTAGTGAGAAAAGACCATCATTACCTGGCATCTTGTGGTTCTTATTTAACTATTTTTATTGTCCCATTAGTATATTTTTCACAAGATATTTTTTTTAATTCAGGCAACAAAACCTTTTACCTCCCTATTGAAAGTTTTAAATGGTTTGTGTATCCAGTGTTGACAACTCTTCTGCTCCTTTGAGTCTGAAGGATGAGAAGAGGGAAGAAAGAGCATCACTGATCTGCTTCTTTTCCATTTATCTTTTCCAGTTGATCTTCCAAGCCTCAGCAGTCACACTCGTATAATGAAGCTAAGAAAAAAACCCCAAAACTTACCCAAGATACTTCTACTGACCCTAAATGGAACATAAACTTAATTTGTTTTACCAATAGCAGACAGAGCATCTTATTTTATTTGAGAAGACAAGTCCTAAGAGTCTTTTTAAATCTGATTTTTATTGTTTTTGCTTTGGCCCTCTCTTCTGCTTACACATGTACCTTCTGTTGAACTCCTTCACACAGTGAATGAAGTTGTCATGTTAGTCTCTGGTTTTGTTAGAAGAGACGTGCTCCATCAAGGCAGGGTTTGTATTTTGTGGCTTTTAAAGTTCTCAGCATCGAATATCATGCCTGGCTCTATGCTTGGCACATAGCAGAATTCAGTGAATATTTTTTAATGATGATTTTATGCTACTAGTCTGCTAAAAATCCAAAGTTTATTACTACCCTAATCTGCTGCTTCTGTTGGTTTCATAATAGCAAGTCACTATTTTCTGGAATAGCTCAAAAATAAATCTCTTGTGACAAATTTTCCCACTTTTGAAACCAACACTTCATCTAAGCCTGAGCACAATTTTCCGTGGGCTACCTTTGTAGGTATATAGTGGTATTATTACTTTATTTAAGCTGAATCTGATTAATAATTAGCACATGAACTTTTAAAAGGGTCCACCTTGTTTGTTATTAGATATGACATACATTAAAATAAATTCTAGCTAGCACAGATCACATATGATTTAAGCACACTGCTTTTTTTTTTTTACAATAAGATGGACTTAACGATACTACTGACCCTTTTTGCTTGACTCCATCTACAAGATATATGACCAAAGATGGAGACCAATATACATCATGAAATGGAGTACCATTCTGGATACCTGGCCGTACTGTATAACTGTGGTCTTATGCTTAGAATTCGAGTATTTGTTTATTTGTTCCTTTATTCATTGATTCCACAAATACTGGCTTAATACTTATTTGTGCAAATCACATTGCTTATGCCCCCACTCTCCCTCCTACCTGACCATTCTCTATCATAGCAAAGGAATATTAATAGGGGAAGGGGAGCTGCTAGACTCAAATGCCCACTTTCACCCCATCTCTTGCTCATGCTTAGCACTCTGTCATAACACAGCACTGCTGCAGCCTCAGCAATAAGAACAGAACTGTGCTCCCTGGCAGCCGGAATCTTCCACTGGCCTTCACCACCAACTAGAGAGCTTAGTAGGAAAAGGCTTGGACATCTCTCCCTGATGTGAGGCTCCAGTATCCCCCAAAAGGTGTACTCCACTGGCAGGCAGTATAAAGTAGTGGTTAAAAATATACATTTTGGAGACCATTGTACCATTGTCTTTTTGCCTTTAGTTCCTTCAGTTTCATAGAGTCAAGAATTTAGTGAAAATGTTCAGCATCATCTGGTCCTATACCTTTATTTTACAGTTAAGGTGGCTGTGAGCAAGAAACACTAGTGGGTTGTCCTGTGAGTGACAATGATTTAAGGTGATAGAGCCAGGATTTGGGACTTGAACATCCTGATATCCAATCAATTTTCAGTTTCACCGTGACTACCCCCAATGAAAGGTACCATGTGACTAATTTAAATCTTAGAGTTTATCGCCTTCTAAGAAAGCTCTGAGCTATACAACGCCCTTGCTATTCTTTCTTATTTGTGTGGAACTTTTGATTCTTTTTCCACCTCCCCTCTTCTGTTTCTGTGATGTTTTACAAAGGCAGTCTTACGATTTAGTGGTAAGATTTTGTTGGAAATGCTGAGGCTTAAACAAAAGTGATTGATTGTCAAAATGTTAATGTCAGATACGACATGGGGGCCACCCTATCATAATATGGATTGACCATATGTCATTCTTCTAAGTTCCTGCTGAGAATCAACTCTGGGAGCTACTCCAATCTTGAGAATATCTACTTTCCTGCTTTCCAGAAGCTTTAGAGATCTCATCTATTCATTTTTGCTACTGAAATTGCCTGTAAATAATTAGAGTTTTCATTAATCATTGCAGTTATCTATTTGGACCTATAAATATATCTTAATATTGATGCTCATCAAAAGGTATCAACTCAACCTTTTAACTTCACATAATAAAAAAAAAATTGAAAACAAATTACACAATACATTTATCCCCTGGAGATGTATAACAACTTCTAAAAAGCAGGGGGAAATACAATGGATGAAGCCTTTTAGAAATGACATCAAAGTCCACCTCTATTCTGTTTCCCCATTTCATGAGTCTGTTAGGAAACTCAGTTGTCACATCTACTGCCAAATTGGCAAAAATACTCCATGCAGAATCTTTAGAGTAAGAAAAAGAGGCAAATTGGAAAGCTATAGCTTGATGTCATCTCTCCTAATTCTGCCCATATACTTTTCTTCCAAATAGCAGATTACTTCACCCTAAAGTCCTCATAACCATAAATGTAATCAGCTTTGCCACAAAAATTTTCAAAATGAAATGCCCATTTCTTGGTGGCCTTTTTGTTTTGTTTTACGTCAGAGGAAAGTGGAGAAGAGATGCGATTGGAGTTGAGTTGAGAATTGGTATTGTCTGAGACATTGGGTATTTATTTCATGGTCCAAAGAAATTCACAATGAGGTGACAGAATGCTCTCTCAGGCCACTGTCACTTACACTGGGACGTGGTGTGCTCCTGGGGAATGTTGGGAAGGCACTTGCAAAGCTATTTTAAGAGACGTTTGGAACTGTGAGAGGACAAGAAAATATAGAACATGCCAGAGCCTTGTTTGTAAATACTGTATTCTCTTCAGAGGTTACTGAGTGGCAAAATCAAAAGAGTGTTTTGCCAGGAAATAAAGCTGCTTATCTTGCCTCACTAAAGGAGAATTCCACATGACAAAGACCTAAAGTTAAAATGGAAACATTTCAACAAAAATCTCAGGAAATCGTTTTGTTTGTTTGTTTGTTTTATGTTCCTCCAATGTGATCTCTCAAGCTTATCAATAAGCTGGTGCCATTAGTTGGTACCAGTAAGTAATGACCAGAAGACAGATGGAAACTTATTTTCAGAGAAACTGTGTTTGAGGAGGCTGAAAGCTAATTTGCCTCCACCTTTTTAGAAAATGTTTCATTCATTGTCATAAAGGTTCAAAGGGAAAAGATTTGGACAGGGATGATACTCCTTCTTTGGCAGATTACACTTCCTTAATGATGGAGGAAATGGTGAAACAAATTGGACTCCAGTGTTTTCCACCTTCTCTGTCTGTGGAACCCCTATGGATTTCAGAGAGGGCTGGAACACAGCTTGCTCACGAAGATGAACAGGACTAGGAACTCCTTTCAACACCACCCCTCCCAGAAGAAGAGCTCAAATGCCATATATATATTCATATAAAGAGGACATAATCCGTATTTAAAACCGAAGAAAAAAATCTATCACCCATGTCAGTATCATTCTCATTCTCATTCTGTATTTAAAGCTTACTTTTCTATCTCCCTTAAATATTCAGTCAGTTAGTAGATAGAAAGCACATGTAAGTGCTTTGTAAGGGACAGATATTGATACCCTAGAAATGCTTGTTTATTCCTTTATTCTTCAACATTTACTACTGCAAAATTAGGTAAATCTAGGTAGTCTGTTAAACATCTAGGATACAAAGATGAAAAGCTATAATCCCAGCCCTTACAATCTGTCCTTGGAGATGAGGTCCTCACCTCATAAACAATGATAACACACAATATATGGACTCTCTGACAAAGGTATTTGGACTCCTGCAATAACAGAGGAGAAGGGTGGGGCTAAGCCAGCTAAAGCTTGGTTTAACACAGCATTTAAAGAGTGAGAGGCTTTTTACTGGATTGGTGGGGAATGTCTTAGTCAGCTTGGGCTCCCATAACAAATACATGTCATAGACTAGGTGGCTTCAACAACAAACATTGTAATTGAGTACTTGTTATATAAGGCATTTTGAAGATACAAATTTATATATAACTATTCTAAATATGTGCATGAAAGATTTGAAGAGAATAACGGTACTTCAACTTATCAAGCAATGGCTGTCACAACAGAATAAAGAAAAAGTGTCAAAATATGTAAAGTACACATTGACAGCTCAGAAAAAAAATGAAGTGGATCTGAGCAAATAACCCCTTATATTTGCATGTTGCTCTAGAGTGCCCAAAGCTCATCATTGCATGGTTTTAGAGCAGGGTTTGGAGTCAGGTACAGACTTCTATCTGTTTCTATATGGCCTCTAGCCAAGGACATTTTTTGGATTGTTAAAGGATTGTTTAAAAAAAAGAAAGAAAGAAAAAGAAACATGAGCAACAGAAACCAGATGTGACTTTCCATGTCTGTAATACTTACTATCTGGCCCTTTACAAAGAAGTTTTCAGAATTGGCTTTTAGAAGAAGCTTTGCAGGTGCTTGTATTGCTTCTCAAAGTGTAACTACTTCTGCTTAGTTGGAACTAAGGTAAAACGGGTGAAGCATAATACCCCAACATCATATAGTTTGGGTTAAGAAAACTTGATTTTTTGTGATGGTTCTAATTGTTCCCTGTGTTCCATTGTCTCATGCGATATACCTAGCATATCAAGTATCTCAGTTTGGGTTTCAAAACACACATCCATCTCTTCATCTTGTGTCTGATCCCTGCTCTGTCAAAGTCATATTTGTGGGTTATTTAATGATGATTTAAAGTAAATAATACTTTGTTTAAAAAAAAAACTCTACAATTTACAATGAATTATCAGATCCATCACATCATTTCATTTTCATAAAATCTCCAAAGAGAGAGTAATAACAAATTGAGGAAATTCAGAATTAGTGATCTTAGATGGCTTGTGCAGGGTGATACAGCTTAGGCAAGAATTCAGAATGCCCAACTCCTAGCTGGTTGTTTTCCATCCTTCCTCTCAGAAAACCCACTATGCCAGAAGTGTTCTTTTTTTTTTTAACATTTTTTTATATTGAGTTATAGTCATTTTACAATGTTGTGTCAAATTCCAGTTTAGAGCATAATTTTTCAGTTATACATGAACATACATATGTTCATTGTCACATTCTCTTTCACTGTGAGCCACACAAGATCCCATGTGTATTTCCCTGTGCTACCCAGTACAATCTTGTTTATCTATTCTACATTTTGAAATCCCAGTCCCTTCCCACCCCCTGTCCCCCTGGCAACCACAAGTTTGTATTCTATGTCTATGAGTATGTTTCTATTTTGTATTTATTTATTTTTTAGATTCTGCATATGAGCGATCTCAAATGGTATTTTTCTTTCTCTTCCTGGCTTACTTCACTTAGAATGATATTCTCCAGGAACATCCACATTGCTGCAAGTGGCGTTGTGTTGTTGGTTTTTATGGCTAATTAGTATACCATTGTATAAATATATCACATCTTCTTTATTCGGTCATCTGTTGATGGACATTTAGGCTGTTTTCATGTCTTGGCTATTGTAAATAGTGCTGCTATGAACATTGGGGTGCAGGTGTCATTTTGAAATAGGGTTCCTTCTGGATATATGCCCAGGAGCAGGATTCCTGGGTCATATGGTAAGTCTATTCCTAGTCTTCTGAGGAATCTCCATACTGTTTTCCACAGTGGCTGCACCAAACTGCATTCCCACCAGCAGTGTAGAAGGGTTCCCTTTTCTCCACAGCCTCTCCAGCATTTGTCATTTGTGGACTTTTGAATGATGGCCATTCTGACTGGTGTGAGGTGATACCTCATCATAGTTTTGATTTTCATTTCTCTGATAATTAGTGATATTGAGCATTTTTTCATGTGCCTATTGATCATTTGTATTTCTTCCTTGGAGAATTGCTTGTTTAGTCTTCTGCCCATTTTTGGATTGGGTTGTTTGTTTTTTCTTATTAAGTCATAGGAGCTGCTTATATATTCTGGAGATCAAGCCTTTGTCAGTTTCATTTGCAAAAATTTTCTCACATTCTGTAGGTTGTCATTTTGTTTTACTTATGCAGAAGTATTCTTGACTGTGCAACAGAATTCAGCTGGAAACTCACTGGTGATAAATCCTGTGGGTTACAGAGAAGTAAATTAAGAATCATGGGTCCAAACTTTTGAATCAACTAACTGTGAAACTCAAGACCTCACTAACCCTGCCTCACAGGAATGATTCTCTCTCCCACCTGTGGAAACCTAGTGTCCACTGAGTGGGGAGGAGGAAGAAATCTCTGATGCTTGATCTCTGTGAAGCAGCTCCCCTTTGAGAGACACTTTGGATATATACATTTTAAATTTTACCTAGAAGTATCTCATAATCTGACTGGCTCCATGTTACAGTTGAAGAAATAGCTGTGGAGAGGGAAACTTCTCTGTCATGGGAGGTGTTCTGATGGCCTCCCTGGATTCACTGAGAGAAAGCTAGCTAGAGAGTCTTCGGGAAGGCAAATCTGAAGTAAAGCTACCTATAAGATTTCTGAATCCTCTGGGTGGAGCATAAAGTTTCCCCTGGGAGCTCTAAGGAGAGCTCTCTAGGACTCTCTCATGTACTACAATTACATCAGGGACAGATTAAGATTAACAATCCTTGTCCTCTTTTTCTTCCTAGCAAGGAAGATCTGTTGCTGGATCTGTTGCTTTTCCCTGCTGTATTTAAACAATGGAATGCTACCTATGTGCTGTCATTACCCACAAAAGACTAGTACATCAAATCATAGCTTAGTCCATGGGCCCCTAAAGTGAAACCTAAGAAAGGCCTTACTGTCTTAAAATGAATAGGAGCTGCCCCCCTTCCTGAGACGTCTAATAAATGTGCACATTTATGCCCATGTCTGCACTGGGGAGCAGAGAGACGTGAGAACCTCTGAGAACCTTCCTGATTTAATCCTGACTTCAGCCTAAGGTGAACAGTTGACCTGTGGTGTTGGAAGCTATGGGATTTCAGTGAGAAATATTTTAGCAGGGTTTCAGAAAGAAATTACATAAATGAGTAGGAATAACATTTTTCAAGTCACACCAATCATCAGGCTTCAATCGTCAGGGCAAAAGGTCTCTCTGCTAGGGAATGCATTTTGAGAAATGAGGGATTAGCATTTCCTGCTCGGTTTGTTTTTTGACGAGCCCTATGCCTCACTGTTCTCCTTAGTTTAACTTGGGGTAGAATCTTCTTTTATTTCCCCCAAAGGGAAAATCATAAGAATAGTTATTTTTGTTAATAAAGTGACTTGGGAGCTTCAAAGAAATGCTGGTGTGATTATTCCAATTAAAAGTGATCACCTATTCAAAAAGGAACTTTTCTGTCTCATGGCCCAATTTGTCTGTCCTCATTTCCTTCAGAAGTACTGCTCTTGAATATTGTTACAGTGTTCACTACTGATGGGTAGATGTGTTCTGAGAAGTCAAGCTGGTGGTGTGAGATGGAATGCCTAGCTATCACCAAATGCCAGCCCTTTGAAGGTAGCTTTGAGTGCTCTGGGGAACCCCTCCTTCTTAGGCAGAGGTGACGACTTTGGAGCATGCCTAGTTGTCTTGAGCTAAAGAAGAGAATAACCCTTACTGCCTTCATATTTATTTTTGTTCCTATTGCCACCTATATAATCTTGTGAAGTAGGTGTTATTACTGATTTCCAGGTGAGGATTGTGAGTATTTAAGAGATTTAACTTTAAGTATATGACAGAAGCAGGAAATAAATCAGTTTTTCCAACTCAAGTACAATGTATCTTTTTCCAAAAATTTGACTCTCAGGACATCATCCAATTCTGCAGCCTCTTCATTTCTATAATGGATATTATCAATACCTGTACTTCTGACTTCATAACATTATTCAAGAATTAAAATAAATAAATGTTGAAGCCTTTTATAAACACTTAAGATGTTAAACAAATGAAGTATACTAAAATTATTATTGCTATTTACAATAATTTAGATTCATATAAAACCTCCAACTATATTTATTTGGTTTACTTATATAGTACTATTACAGGGTTGCTATTTTTTCTACATTGAACATACTTTAAATTTATGTTTCTTGTTAGACTGACTTATTCCTTTTGGACCCAGAGATATTTCACAAACATAAAGTAAACATGAGATCTTGGATACCTTCTCAATTGACTAGCATTACCCTATAAAAAAGAATTTTCCCTGCCTTAGCTTAATTTATATCCAGCTATTCCCAGTTGTTTTCTAACGAAATTCAGTGTGAACCTCACAATTAATTGTCCTGTAGGTTTTCTTTTTCCTTTTCTTTTTTTTTTTTTAACCCTGGAAGTCATAAGTTAAAGTTATTGTCAGATTTTCAAGAAAATTCATTCAAAACTGAGATAATATATCCCTAACATTGGGGAGAGTTACGAAGTGTCTAGTTCCCACTTAAATATGATTTCTGGAAATGCCAACTTGTATCTTACTGACATAGATTGGGAAGGACGTAACTGAAATGTAATCTAAGGAAAGATGTGGTCACATGGAATCAAGAACCATGATATCAGCTCAGTGGTCTTTCAGGTCACTACCTCTGGTACAAGGCAGTGTACTTCTGTGGGAGCGTGACTAAGAATAGCCAATCATATTCATCATATAGTCTGAGAAAAAAGATTCTGAACAGAGTGTTTTGTGATTATTGGCTACCTTTCAAATTAAGTAGATTTCCTTTGCAGAATCCCAAAAGAATGTTAGTACTCAATAGAAAAATTGCCATGTTCTGAAGTAGTGAGAACTTATGACTCAAAAGCAGAAAGATCATGAATAGAAATAGTCTCCTTATCGTGGTTTTCTAGGGAAATGCCCCAGAAGACTGCCTTCGTCCTAGTAGCCAGAAACCGTGGATTCTGCTCTTATGAGTAATAGATCCTTCCAGCCCGAAGAGGGTTCACTTGCTGTGCCCACTTGAAGTAGACTGTGACAGATGTCTCTATTCAAAGACACTGTTTATATTAAAGCTGCCCTTTATTGAGTACATCTTAAGATCCAGTTGTTATATATGTGTATATGTAGAACCTTATTTAGTCTTCACCAAATTTCAAGATAAATACTATCTCTATTTTACAGATAAGGAAAAAGAGGTTTAGAAAGGTTGAATAACATACACAAGGTCACAGTGCCAATAAGAGCTGGAGCTAGGATTCAAATGCAAGCCAGTGTCTTTGAGAAGTGGTCCTAGAAGGGCCAACAGTGTTGAAAAGAGGTACTGGGAAGGACACATAGATAAAGATGAAGGAACTGAAATTACCACTTCAGAGACACTCTGCTTGACCTTCCACCTAGAATAGGTGCCTCCTCAATCTTTATTGTTCTCTTCAGCACTTTCCGTGTGTACTTTGGTGTTCTTCATTAGATTTGTGATACATAAAGGGATAATGAAATAAGTACTTGTGTTCCTGCCACCCAGAGTCATTTTACTTTTTTTAAATTACAGTAAAATATACATATTATAAAATTTACCATTTTAACTATTTTAAAAAAAATTTTTATTGACTGTGTAATTGATTTACAATGTTTCAGGTGTACCAAAAAGTGATTCAGTTATACTATATGTGTGTGTGTGTGTGTGTGTGTGTGTGTGTGTTGGGGTGTGTGTGTATATATGCACATATATATATATTCTTTTCTATTATACATAATTACAAGATATTAAATGTGGCTTCCTATGCTATATGGTAGGTCCTTTTGTTTATCTGTTTTATATATAGCACTGTGTATCTGTTAATCCTAAATTCCTAATTTATTGCTCCTCCACCTTTCCCCTTTGGTAACTATAAGACTGTTTGCAGTTCAGTGGCATAAAGTACATTCACATCGTTACACAGCCATTACCATTATCCATCTCCAGAAATTTTTTTACCCTCCCAGACTGAAACTCTGTATCCATGATTCTGTACTCTCAACCAGCTCCTGGCAACCACCATTCTACTTTCTCATTTACTTTTTAGATGTTGTCTAAACATCCATTTACCACCTCCCTGGCATCTCTCTTTGGATGTTTCATTAACATCTCCAACTTAAGGAAATGTTGCTACCTCCTGAAACGTGTTTCACCTTCCTCCTGCATTTGTCTACTCTGTCTCCTTGTTGTTTTCATTTCAGGAAATAGCACTACCATTAACTAATTTTTAAGTCTAGAAATTCAGTACTTACTTTTTTTAAATAAACTTTAAACATTTTAGTATAGTTTCAAAGCAAACAGAAAAGTTACAAAAATAGTATTCAGAGTTCCCATGTATCCCTCACCTAGTTTTCCTTGTTAAAATTTTACATTAGTGTGATACATTTGACACAACTAGTAGACCAATATTGATACGCTACTGTTAACTGAAGTCCATATTATTAGTGTTTCCTTAGTTTTCACACAGCATCCTTTTTATGTTCTGAGATCCCTTCCAGATGGCACAATATACTTAGTTGTCATGTCTCTCTCCTTAGAATCCTTGACACTGTAATAATTTGTCTTTCCTCGCTTTTGATGACTTTGACAGCTTTGAAGAGTCTTGGTTATGTATTTTATAGAATGTTGCTCAATTTTGGTTTGTCTGGTGTTTTTCTCAAGGTTAGATTAAGGCTGTGGTTTTCTGGGGAGGAAGACCACAAATGATCAAGGGTACCTGCTATCACATGACTTATCATTGATGACATTGGATCACCTGGCTGAGGGGGTGTTTGTGATGCTTCATTTTTGATACTTCCCTCCTTTCCCTCCTTACACTCCTTATCATGGTCTTCAGTGCGCGATCTAGAACTCTCCAGTCTCATCTTGAGCTGCTGTCTCCTCCAATCAGGTTTTAGCCACACTGATTTCATATTCCAGTTTCTTGAACATGCTGTGTCCATTTCTGTGAAAGGGCTGATGCTGTTAGACTGGAGAGGAGTGTTGCAAAGACTTGCATCAAAGAATTTTCTGAGAAGGCAGAAAGCAAATGCCATCCTTCCATTATGCCTCAGCATTTCTGAAATCATCAATTGCCTTAATTAAAATAATACCATTGGTTAATCATAATGACATAGAGTCAAGATAATTGTGCAACTCTTTCTTTCCCTGTACTAGTGGTTCACGGTTTAGGCCATGGAGTCACCACTTAGGACAAGATTACCAGGGCTAAATTCCTTCTTCCTAGGTTGCTCCCTGATAGGGTTTTAGCTTCATCAAGAGTTTGTGCCTCACAGTCAAGATTATTGAGACCATTGAAAATCAGGGTTCATGGAGCCTACCTTGAAGCCAGGTGTGTGGATCTCTCTGATCCTGAAGTATTTCATAGGATAAGGTGTGGACATTTCAAAGAAGCCTTTACTTGATAATATGACCACCTCAGCTTAATTTCCAAATTGTGCTTATGCTGATCGACTAGTTTCCTACCAGAGGCAGACAGGGAATGGACTGAGGGGTTGTGTTGACCTGGAAGCTCCATCCTCCCTGAAAAGAAGCAAGAAGGTAGGTGGGGAAGAAAGGAACTCTTGGGAGTACAGCAAAGTGACTGTAATTACTTACTGGGCCTGAAACACTCCTCTCCATAAATACTCATATTTTGTTCTGCTCCTGTTTTTTTTTCTCTGTCTAGAATTTTTCTTTTTTTTTCTGGCTATATGCTCCCTGTGCTCTTGACTCTTGACCAATTCCTTCTACCTTCCTTCCACCAAAAGTCATAGTCTTCTCCATCAAAAAGCCCTCTTGGCTCTGCTTGGTTCTATCATCACTGAACTACATTCAGCTTGGAGGTGACATCCCTTCATATGAATCATTATGCAAAATCATAGGCAAGTACGAAGTATTTTATAATTATGAAAACAGAAGTATCTGATCTCAAAATATCCTCTCTATATAGAATGATAAATGATAACATCATGATCATCATAATAAATATATAAAGGGCAATATATGGATAAAAATAATCCCAAAGGACATACAGAAAATGTAATATTGGTTATCTCTCAGAAAAACATAGTTGACTTTCATTTTATATTTTTTTGAGTTCTATTTTAATTTTAGCAATGTTTATGCATTTATTTTTCAATTGGAAAAATGTCTTAATGTTTTTAAACTACAAACTATACATAAGCTATTATATATTCTGTAAACGTCCAATACTTAACTGTGGCCATCCATCAATCCCGAATAATTCTTCAGAAAGGGCGAGTATTTCTTCACTAGGGTCCAATAGTCATTATTGTCAAGTAGGGACAAAATGAAACTAACACACTGAAAGCTTTACTTTTGCATTTCAGCTTATTTAAAAAAATTTTCCCCCAAGCCAGTATTCCATAATTCATAGTGGTTTGGAATATCTAGGTATCTCCTCATATCCTCGCATAGGAAAATTGTTCGAGGATAAGCAGAGGAAACTAGGGCAGAATAGTTTATCTTTATGGATTGAAATATTCCTTGAAATAATATTTTCCCAATGTTATAGAATTATACAAAATATTGTCACAATATTATTCTTATTTGATCTTCACAACGGGCCTGTGGGTAGAAATATAAAGCTATGTGCTTAAAATAGGTCTCATTTTTCTAGTTTGATATAATTTATATGTGCTCTACAATATATCTTTTGAGCATGTATAATGAGAATCTAAGCCCTGACAACTTTGCAGAATCCTCTTAAAATAAAATATAATTTGAAATCCTCCAGTTTTTAGCAAGTCAGTCCCCCAGTTTTTCTTTCTGGTAAACACTTGAAACTCCAGCTTTTTTTCCCTTATTCCAGTCCCATCGCTCCATTAGTCCAGGAATTATATTTAAAATGCAGAACTGATAGACAGGTCCTATGAACATTTTCTGACCTTTCTGCTCTTCTGGGCATGCTGTTTCTATCTGTGACTCAGTTTACACTTCTTAGCATGGATTCTCTGAAATTAAATTTAATAACTCTGTCGGTAAACAGTTGGAGTTTCATTCTTCATTTGCCAGTTACCCTCTATCTTACATGGTTACAATAGCAAGATTCACCCAGTTTAAACTTCCCTGCTTCTGTACCCTTCTCACCCTGCCCATAGCCCCTAAAATAATATTCCTTTGGTAAATTACTTTTTGCTTTTTGTGGCAAAGGGCTCAAATGCTGAGTTGTACTTGATAGATTAATATGCCCTTTCACTGATGCATACTTTTATTGATGTGATTCTGTCTTGCCACAGCTTTGCTTTGTTTAATGAAAAACACTTGTAAACCTCTTTCACATCTTTAAAAAAGAATCCAGTGAGATGTTCAAGCACCTGTGAACAATTTGTCAACGTATTTGATGTTCAAAAAAAATTTTAATGGCAATAAACACATAGTCACTATCTTATAAAACATGGGTTGGATTCCAGCAATTTTAGGAATACAAAGTTCTGTTTCTAGCCATGCAAGTCATGAAGCTATAGACCATCAGTGAATCAGTTAATCTGATACACCTGTCAGGGAGCTGGAGGGAATGTGTGATTTGTGACAGGTTGGAGGACATCTTTGGTGGACTGTCTTGAATATAAAATTTCTGTTATCTATTCCATGCTTTGTCCAGGGCTTCAACAGTATAATGAAGACTCACCTATTTCTTCAGAGATAATGCAAGAGGGAAATGAAAACATATGAGCAATGGGAAAATTACCTATAAATCTTCCTAAAAGGAAAAAAAACCCAGCAGGAATAGAACTGCTGAGAGAGAGGGTCATATTCATCTGGGCTTCAGTCTCCTCATTTGAAAGTGAGAGGTATGAATTAGGTGACCTCTGAAATGCCTGGGATGATATTCATCAGAGACATTGAGAAAGTCAGTCTCAGTTTTCTATTACAAAGAAAGGCCCTGCCCCACAATTCTCTGAGAGATGGAACATGAATTCTCAACAATTATGAGAGGTTGAATTAAGTGTTGCTTTTCTCAAGTCTCATGAATTCTCTGAATTCCCTAGTCTAGTCTAGGTATAGGAAAGCATTATAATGAAATCTGTCAGTGTATCTAAAGGCAACATTAAGTTTCTCCCTAGGAGGGATTATTCTTCTAGGTAGAATGTGGTGCTCTCCAGGCTGGAAGGTTATTCAGTAAGTCGTAAGCCCATACAACCCAAAGAGATACAAGGCCCTGATGCTTTTAGAGTTGATAAATTCTGCCTTGTGTGTTTGTGTGTGTGTATGCGTGTGTATTCATTAATGTGTGCACTTATATCTGTGTATCCAAAATGGTTCTACCTAAAAATAAAAAGTACACAAGAACATCTTTAGGGTTATGGAATCTCAGATGAAGCTGAAGAATCACCAGAAGAGAGAAAATGGTGTGTTTGTTAAGTTAAAGTAGTCCAGAATGACTAGACTACAGAGTGATGGGGAGTGACTGGTAGAAATGTGCCTGCAAAGGTTGGCAATGACACATTGTCAAGTGTCTTTAATATTGCCGTAACAAGGCTGAGTTTAGGGAAGTGAGGCATCATTAAAGGGCTGATCAAGGGAAAGAAATGATTGATTGGCATTTAAGAAAAATGACTGTGATTGAAGAATACAAAGTGATTTAGAAATAAGACTGAAAAGAGGGAAGACAGAAAAGTAACCAAGGTAAGAAAGGGTGATGGTCCCCAAATTAAGTCAATGCAAAGAGTGGGTGGATTGGAAAAATACTAAAGAGACAGGGTAGATTGGCCTGGGTGATGGGGTAAGTGGTGGTGGTGTTGGTGGTAGCAGTAGGTTGGCCAGAAAAGCAAGGTCTGAAGAGCAGTTGGGGGTCTAGGGTAGGCAAGGGGGCTGGTAGAACAGGGGCCAGTCTCTAAGGGTGATTATTTTAGTTTTGAACATTTTAGTTTGAGGAAAGCAGTGCATACTTAGAGGTGTGTTAGGGTAAGCTATTGGGTATACAAGTATTAGTAGAGAGATCTGGACTGAAGGTCCATATTTGGTATTTACTAGCATATTCATGGCAAACTGCTATTGCAATGTATATTCATAGATACACAGTTTATTTCCGATTCACATTTGTTCCCAAACTCAAAAGAAAGGCAGATATGTAGTAAATGAGCTCCCGAACTGGAAAGTAGTTTTAAGTCATTTTTCTTAATTGAAATCAGTTTCTCTTTTATTTATTTCCCAGCTTTTGTTTTCTGTGTTTTCCTTCTGAATACCCAGGTGTAACTCAGAGTATAATTAAAGGGTCATGGCTGCACCTCTGTTAGAGACATTTATAGTAATAATAGTGATGAAAAGTTAAAACAGACATGGTGGTATTTTTGTGGTATTTCACTGAAGAGAGTTCATATTTGCAGATCTGCTTGTATTCATCTTTACTTTTGCGTAAACCTAATCAGTATTTCTCCCCACATTTATCCTTCATTTATATCTCCCTTCAATGTGTTTTTATCAGATTTTTTAAAAAATAAGAATGCTGGCCAAAAGAAAATAAATTCTAAATGCCATCTCTGTTAAAAGCAACATCCATTCTAATCTTTGTGCCCATTTCTGTAGTAGAATTAATTACAAAAGCTGGCTCATGCTAGGATATACATTCCTCTCAGATATTTCAGGATTGCTATTGATGCCAACAATAGCCGCATTGTGAAGGAAATAAATTCTGAGTGATCTTATTTCTGGTCTTCAGATACTTCACCTGAAGAGTTGAAAACAAACTTAACAGAGGAATAGAATGTTAGAATTAACATTGTAGATTATGAAATATCTTGCTTAAAGTTTATGTATATCTCATAGTCCATACAAATGATTTTTTGGAATGCTTATTTGATAAACTTATGTTAGCATCATGTGCTTATAGAAATAAAGACAAAAATTTATGTGTTAAATGTTTTCAGTGCAGCGTTAAATCTAGAAAATACTCTTTATTTGATGACAAGCTGTCTCCATTGACCAGCACTAAATACAGCTAGTAGAAGAGATGTTTGGGCCATATCAATGACCAATTTTTGGTACACTGATTTTATCTTTCATGAAGTTAATTCTTTCACATTGTTAAATCCCTCAGACTGAATTGAATATTCAATTGTGTGTATGTGTGTTCATTAATAGATTATGTGGAGGCCTATCTGTGACCCTGTTAGAGAAAGGATGAGACTATTCCAGTGACTAATTCACTTTTAAGGTCAGAGAAAGAAGTAGTTGATTAGAAAGGATGAGACATACCTTGACACATAGTAAATAGAAAGTAGGATAAAGGATTTATTCAAATTATATTGAGTGAAGTAGATCCTGAAGGTAGAGAAATTGAAGCTATGACATGTCTATACAAAGTAATAAATTAAAAGGCTAAAATGAACACTGTTTTTATTTGTTAAAGAAACCTAACACTGTTAATTACCAAGATGGACACAGCAGTGAAAGACTTCAAAGAGCTTCAAAGCTGGTTGCTAACATAAGAACAGACATAAAACAGTTAAAAAGAATAGAAAAGTCTAAAGAATTAATAATCAAGTGTTAATTTATATGTTGAGCGAATTTTATGTGCTAAAGTTGAGTGACCTGATTTATGGTTCACAGTAAATTTGTTGTGCTACATCAAATATCTCAGAAAGCTTACCAGTAAGGAATAGCATGCAATTCTGAATTTCAGTATCTTGAATATATTTCTAGTAATCTCTCATACTTTATAATCTGTATAATTTTAACACTAGACTAGTGGGCATAGACTGTTGCTCTGAAAAATGAACAATTTTATTTTAAGAGGTTCTTACACATGTGTTGCTCTTATTCATTATTTAAAAAGAAAAGCTGATTCTGTATTGAAATTCCATCATTTAGCAAACTAAAAATGACCCCACAGTTGAGCACCTGAGAGAATTTTTTGTTGCAGCATAAACTGCAAATGACTCCTTAACTTTTTAATGTCAGTAATTGGCTTCACCCCTAGAAGAATCTAAGCCACTAATTCTAGACTCAGTGGGTTTTTGTGTGGGGATATCAGAGGATTCTTACTAATCTGCCTGATCTCCAGCTACTAACCAAATGAGATAAATGATGTTAATATTTTTCTAAGTATGGCACATCTTTGCATATCTGTTGGTTAATAAGTGTGACATTTAAGCATCTAATTCATGTCACTGGGAGTCAGAATATATGTCATTCAACCAAATTAAGAAATTAAGAGGCATTAATATAAGAAGCTTGAAAAGTATTTTCGCTACTCTCTTTAGAAACAGTGCGGCAGGTGTATACACAGAACATTAAATTCTGTATGCCCCTCTCTAATGTATGTTTTGCACTGTAAAATATGAAATGTAGTAATCCATCTCTTGTTTTACAGTTCCTTGAACTCAAATAACTGTTTTTGAGAACGTCAAAATCTTCAGAGTTAATATTTGGAAGGAAAGAGAGTATTATGCATTAGATAAGAAACAGTAGATATGCGTGCAGTTCACAGCTTAAAAAGCATGTTTTCATGCAAATATTAGCAAATTCTGGAGGGAAGATAAATACTGAAAAGTATCTGAATGAGAAGAATAATCTAAGCAGGAGTGCTTAGTGTTTAGTACTGTCATTATTTTTCCTTTTGTTTTCCTTTTGTTTTAATGCTTTTTAAAGACTGTTTGAGGAAGTAAAAATAAACACAGAGACCTAGTGAGCCATGATTTTGTTTGCATGAAGTAACAGGAGGAAAGTAATTCCACCAAAATAAAAACAGGGTTATTTCTGACACCATCATTGCCAAAGTGTGGTATCTTCTCTGTCCCTCTGCTTAGAACCTAAGAGCAGCCCAGTGTGGACATTGGAGATACTAGTGAAAGGAAACAGGGGCCCTTAAATAAGTCTTAAGACTAACCGAAATGTTTTGCTGCCAAACCTCCTTCCTTTTTGTTTTGTTTTGTTTTGTTTTATACCACATTGCTGCTATACTGTGCCATGGAGAGAAGTAAAATAGAACTGATTTTGCTCTATCAGTGATTGTGAGCAGATTGTCTTGAAAAAAAAAATGGATCCATAGTTTGGACCAACAGCCTCTGAGAGATTTTGAATACACACCTGCTTTAGTTTTGGGTTCTCCTAGAAACAAGACCCTACTTCTGATTGAGAAGTGCAGGGAGCTATGTAGGAAAGAGGGGATGTGAAACAGGGAAGGAGAGGCAGCCAATAAAAGGTTTTCCATTTAGCTAGGGCACCCCAGAGGGTGACCGGAGCTTGAACACATGGGAAATTATGAGAAATGGTGCAAAATCTGTAGCCTCATACTTATCTTACCTGAAAATAGAGGGAGCTGGGATATTTATATACCAATGGCTGAACTAACCATTAGTTGAAGGCTGCTCCTAGGGACTGTTTCCAGTTTGCCACAAGGGGTGGGTAGAGCAGACATCCAAGGCTCCTGAGAAAGCTCTTGGACACAGAGAAGCAGATACAGGTATATGGAGATCAGTAGGAGGGCCCTGAAAAATGTGAGTGAGATGGGTGGGGACTGAGACTATCAGCTACATACATCAAATCACAACAATATTTTGAGCCCTGACCAATATATGAACATTTGTAAATTACATAGACAGATAGGATATGTATATTATTGTATGTATGCATGATTTTTTAAGAGGCTGAGATAAAGGTAAATTTTTCCTGCAAGCTAGTGGATTGTCTTGTGCAACCCCTGGAGTGTAGGCACTCTATATGGGGAAGAGAAAGTGTCCTTTCAGGATCCAAATAATTATGAACTGCACAAAATTAAGGACACAGAGTGGTGATCCCTGCCTACTTCCAAGCCTACTTCTTGGAAAAGTAGAAAGGTACAGTGGGTTTGCATCTGTACTCAAGATGGAAATGGATTGAGGCAATTAAGACACACAGGCACTTGCCACCAATGTTGCAGTTTTGCCATCTACGTAGATTTGAAAACAGATACACTAGATTCTGGCCAAACAGAAAGAAAATTGTGTATTTCTTCATCCAGCAGATATTTACGTAGCATCTATTATGTGCTGGGCCCTGTGCTAGAATGAATCAAACAGACCAGCAGCTGCTCACAGGAGCCCATAATATAGTAATATGAATACCAGTGATCTTTGGATCTTGATGAACCCCCTTTGGCCACTGTCTTCTGTCATGTTTCCCCTTTTCCATTACTAATATTAGAGACATACAAATACTGTTTGATCCCATTTGTTCTAAGGGCCAAGCCTTTTAGCTTCTTGATCTGTTGCATTCACTAAAATAATAACATTAAAAATTTCTTAAATGTGTAAGCTTTATCACTTACCTTATTTATATCTCATGAAAATACCTGTTACTGTTTTCCAAATAATACATGGAGAAGCATGGAATCAGGAGTAATTGGCTTGCTAAGATGCTGCTGGTTATAAATTGTTAGAGCCCTAAGATGAGACTGAAATCCAGATTTTCTGACACAGGAGTGTGTGCATATGTCTGATTTTATCAATCCATTAAATAGCCAGATAGGAAGAACTGTCAGTAGATGTGATCATTCTCTCCTCCTGTAATGAAATGATATTCTTAGTTAAACTTGATTAGATAAATGAAGAGCTGTTTATAAGACTTCAGCCTCCCCTTACCAAATCATTGCTAACTTTTCATGGCATTCAACAGGTTCCAGAGTCCTCTCTGCACCATCAAAGCCTACTCCTAGGACAAAATATGAAAATAGTCACTTAATACTAACATTCATACTATGATTTTTCTTTTAAACTCCACTGTCTATATCTATCCATTTATTTTTCTAGCCATCTATTTTGTAGTCAGTTGCTAGTAATTAAGTCATTTTCAGAAATAATAATTCACTACAAATTTCAGAAGAGCTTACATTTAGATACAACTTCATAAGAAGCTGTAGAGTGAGAAGTGAAAGGTTAACCTCTAGTGTCTTCAAAGGGTACGTACGTTTGAATTTTTATTTCTCCAAATGAAATATAGCCGACATAGCCTCAGTTAAATGCCTCTGAAAGTCGGAAGCAGATGGCACACAGGTGTTTAACACTGTCCTCCCCTGGTCCTGTGAACTCATGCCACATATGCAGGCACTTTCTTGTACATCTTAGGCCAGCCTAGGGACAGTGGCTCTGTTTGGAGAAGATGTAACTGCAGGGCTCGGGAGCAGCTGGTATCCCCATCTGTGAGGAGCTGAGGAAGACAGAAGAAGTAAGCAGGGCAGAGAAAGACTTCAAGGATACCATGAAATGCAGCTCCAGGGGCTCTCAGAGCAGATCACGGGGAGAATGGAGCATCTTAGATGGAGGGGGAGTTGGGACATCCCTGAGTGTGAAAGGACAAATCATAGACCACTAGGCTTTTAAAAGCTGGTTGCGGTTCCAACCATGTGTCAGAGTTTACACATGGCTTACCTGGGCATACTTTCCCTGCTGTGTTAAGTACAGATAACAACTGCAATCGAAAGCATAGTCGTTGAATGTTGAAAGTCCAAGCAAGATATATTTATTTGGCCACCAAGTACAATGTAATGTGTTTGACTTATGGCAACCACGATTTTGTACTCTCTGGATCTTTTTGATGAGGTGGACACAACTTGCATTTTTTTTTGCTAGTTTCTTTGTTCATTTTTATTTATCAAAAGCAAAATGTCCAAGCTCAGGATCAATCTGGAGCCTGGGAGGTATAAATCATGGCCAGGAACTTAAAAATGGGCCAGAAATGGAAAATGGATGGAGCAATATCTGACATAGAAGACAAAAGACAGAAACTAATTTGGGCTAGTGTAGATGAAGGCTGTGTGTTCTCCAACCAACGGTGGTGAAGAGGAGCTCCCTCACTTTATGGAGTCCTTGCTGGTTTGGAAAGTTCATTGTTCGACACCATGGATCTCCAGGTGGGTCACGTTTAGAGATACACCAACCTGGAGGACTCCATGCTGTTGAGCTGTTCACAAGCAGCGGACACTTCTAACCCCATCTTCTCAGGAATTAAATTGCTGTCTTCCATAATGTGTATGCAAATCTTTAAAAAGAAAGTTTACTCTTTCCTTTTTCAAAGATGGGAACAAACTTCCAACCTCTGCATCAAAATATATGCTATTTTTTGTGGATACTATTAAAGCTGTGGTGTCACAGTGTACTCTGTTGGGATGGAAATCAGCATAAAACAATATATCTTTATGAAAGCTAATTAAAAATAGCAAGGGTATAAGTAAAATATTTATTTGTGGGTTTTAACTTTGTGTATAAGGAATTTTAGTAATAGGTGAGCTGAGCATATAAAACTGCATTTTTTTCTAAAATTTGAGTTTATTGGACTTAATTGGTATTTAAGTATATTATTCATAAATAATGAAAAAATGTTCCTAGCTTTGCAATAAATATATATCTTGTTTTTATTTGACATCTTTCTGGATTGGGTTGATGTTTTATATTAATGTTATAAAGCTGTCAATATAACTGTATTATTGTTATAACATAATAATGATGTTGAAACATTGATTCTGGTTATATTTTAATAAGAATTCTATTGGTCTTTTACCAGTCATATGATACTGGAGTTTGGTTTAGGTAGGTGTTATACATGAAATTAAGGAATTTACCTTTATCAATATTTTGTTTTTAATGCATGGGGGTTGTTATATATATATAAATATATTCTTATTGGGACTATTATGTGATGTATCAAATTTTAGTTTTCCTAATATTAACACATTTCCAAATTCAGTAAATTTAATTGTCATAATATATTATTCTTTTAATGTATTGTTGAATTAGATTTGCTAGTATTTTACTAAAGATTTGTACATTTACACTTATAACTGAGATTTATTTAAAATTTTAAAAAATTTTGAGTTATATTTGACTCATATTTATATTAGTCATATTGATTATTTAAAATTAATTAGTGGCTTCTCCTTTTCTCCTAAGCCAGTGAAGAATTTATAGATCATGAAGATTATCAATTCTTCAAATGTTCAGATGACCCACTTGTAAAAAGCCCAAATTATTTTTTACAAACATTTAAAATATTGATTATAACATTTTTCTAAGACATTTGCCTATTCATATTTTATGTATCTCCATTCATTAATTTTAGTAAATTATCGATTCCCTAGTGATTATCTATTTAATGAAAATACATACAATTTTTATCAGATAATTGTACATATGATTCTGTTAAACTTAACTATTTTCAAAATCTGTTTTGAATTTTCTTTTTCTTTTTATAATTTTAGTTGTGTTTTTCTCATGCTTTTTTGGTAAGGTTTGCTAGAGTTTTGTGACTTTTAATTTTCTTAATTCTATTGATTTTACAGTTTATCTCTTATTTCTGTTAACTACTTTTAATTCCATAAGGATTTCTGTTTTCCTTCATTTTATAACTTCTTGACTTTCAACACTTAGTTCCTTCTTTTCAAAAAATCCTTCTTGTTTAGTATTGAGATCATTTGTAACTATTGATTTGTCTCTAATAATTGCTTTGGTCTCATCTAAAAGTTTAAAATACAGTCTAGTTAATAAGAACATCAGCCTAGAAGGAAGCAGGCTTGGATTCGATTGCTGCACATACTGCAAAAGGAACTTAACTCATTAAGTGTCTTCAGTTGTATTTTATAGTGAAAGTACTTACCTTAGAGTGCTTAGCAAGACTAAATAAAACAATATATTTGTAGATGTATAGTACAATGACAGCAAAACCAAATGTTCAACACCAATAGTAGTCTTTGTTGAAAATTGTGCTTTGATTTTCCTTTCAACTCAATAATGGCTTTAATTTTTAATATCTAAAGTGTTGACTATTTGTTGCTTTTTTTTATTTTCTTATACATTTCTAATTTTATTGCATTTTGATCAGAAATAGCCTTATAATATCTATTTTCTGAAATTTTCTGTTTTTTGGTTTTGAATTATTTGAATAATTGAAAAAAAGATTGTACCTTTAATGAAGAGTGTCAGTTATACACACACACATACACATATGTTTCATTAATTCATTCTCCATATTCATTACATTATTCATTTCCTTTTGTTCTTACTGTTTAAATTTTTTTTTTGTAGGGGGAAGTAATTAGGTTAACTTATTTATTCATTCTTAGAGGAGGTACTGGGGATTTAACCCAGGACCTCACACATGCTAAGCATGCACTCTACCCCTTGAGCTACACCCTGCCCCTTCCTTTTGTTCTTACTTTTTAAAAAATTTTACCTGATCTGTATTTGTATTTGCATTTCTTGCATCTATTGTATTTTGGTCAAATTCTAATACTTTTTTTTCATATTTTGAATTTTATACATAATTATTACTACTTTCTCTGTTCTGTTTAAAACATTTTGCTTGTAATTCTAGTTTATATGAAACATACTGCTGCCCACTTTTTTTTTTACTTTGAGAAAGAGTTGTCATACTTTTATTTTCAAATTCTCTGCCCCATTTTGTTCAGGTCAGTTTTTTTAAGTAGCATATAATTAGATTTTATTTATTTTTCGATCCTTGAGTCTTTGCTTTTAAATTGGTGGTTTATCCTGTCATGTTTTCTCTTTTTTCATTTTTTCTACTTTCATTTTATACCTCCTTTATGTTTCATTTCTTCTCTATCTTTTGCTTTCTGAACTTTCTCACTCAACACAGTGATTTGAAGAGTTTGTATCTATTTTCAAATTTTAATTAGCTCTTAGTTTTACTTTGAAAAACTATATTTTATCATTATTTTTGTGGTAATTATCAAAGCCAAGAATAAAATGTAATATATTTTGAATTAATCTTTGCTTATTTCACACTCAGTTTCAGATCTTTTGTGATACAATATGAGGATTTAGAGTGAAATTATTGCCACTAAATTTTTGTGCTTTTATTACTTTGCATATACATCTGTACATGTTTTCTTTAATTCCAGTATTTTCAATCAGTTGCCTTGCACTGTGTAACCATTACCTTACAACTCCTTGTTTCATTGGTTTCTATGATTACAAGTCCATATAGCAGGACCTATCTGTCTCTAAATTCTTTACTCTGATTCAATCTCTTGAAAAATTTTAAATATTTAGTTTTGTTTTAATGAACTTACTATTTCTTGAGCCAGTGCTCCTCTATATATATCTTTCTATTGCCTTCACATATGAATATCGTAGATGAATATAAAAATCTCAAATCGGAAACCTTCTATCCCTCAAGACTGAAAGTGCCTCTTAACCAGTCCATGAATGTGAAGGAAGGAGCAACAGTTGTTTCATTTCTCTAGGAGAACTGGGATGGTTTGCCTTAATAGAACCTGAGAACCTGTCACTTGACTGGAGAGATGTTTGTGTGAAATAGTTTAAACTCATCACTTTGTTTAATATTCAAACTTAAGAAACACAAAATCAGGGATGGTCCAGTACATTATTTATATTTCTACTTTTCACTCTAAATCCCTGATTTTTTCATCTCCAGGGAAGAGTTCATTTTTAAAATGAAATTCAGAGCGCCCCATTGTGCCTCTTTCTTGAGCCTAGAGCCAGCTTTGTCACATGCTTGTGTTTTAGACTCTGTCTCAACCAAAAATACCTACAAAATAGGCATTGCCAGGACAAAGAATAAAAGAGAGAAGGGAAGATCCAAATTTTCCAACAAAAATATCTCAGTCCTACATTTTTGGGGGGTTTTGTAAACGCCTTGTTTTCCATCCCAGAAGTTCTATCTCGTCAGACTGTGAAGGTGCCACTGGGGATTCAGGAAAGACAAAGGAGAGCTCATCAGGCAGGGCCAAGTCCCCCTCTTACCTAGTTTTTCTTGTTCCTTCCACCAATATCACTCTGCCTTTCCATAGCGATGCTCCCCTATTTCTCCAAAGGAAAACTCTGCTTGACTTCCTTGGAGATGTCACAGAAGGTGTACAAAGGGATCGCTTGAGTTTACCTTTGAAGTATGAATATCAGTTTCCTACTTGGAAAGTAGGAAAAGAGCATTTCAGGCATCGAGAATAGGAAAAATAATAGCTGCTAAATGCTTGAGGACTGAGTACATGTCTGAAGCTCTTTATACCTGCTATCTCCTTTAACTCTCAGAACAACTCTGAGATTATAGATCCTCCTTCTTTTAGGGGCATGATAATGGAGCCTTTAGGAATCTGCTCAATATCAAACATCTAAAAATCGAGAGGGCACACTTACAAGGTGCTTATTCACAAGTGTGGTGCAACACTGCTTCAGTGCTTTAGCATTTTTGGACTAAAGGCAAAGTAAGAGAGGGCATAAGTAATTGTGTTTATTCATAAATAAATTTATTTTTAGATTGTATTGTGAGAGCCTTTGTACATTTTTTTTTAAATACAGACTGTAGTAACGATTTTACAGTCCTCTAAATTGGAAAACTGAAGCAGCTGGGTAGCAGAGGTGAGGACTTTTACCCTCATACGTTAGGTGGAATCAAGCCTTCTGACTAAGAAATTTCATCTCCTCTCTTTTCTTTGACCACAGTGGCATGTTTATGTGTACTGACTAAATTTTGAATGATCAGTTGTTGTTTTTTTTTTCAAAAATGAACAAGCTCATCCTGATTTTCAAAGTTGAATTTCTGTCAGGATCAATATGTTTACTTGCAAATCTAAGTTGTTTCGTTGTTGAATATCTCGTAAAAACATAAGCAAAAAATCTATTTTCACTATCTACAAATCTGCATATGTCAGTGAAAGGAAGAGGTGAAGTACATGTGAGAGTAAACTTGGAGGATAAAAGATAAGTGTGCACCTCTAATAGGTGGTGAGATTGCCTTAATATACGCAGAATCTGAAACACTAGAACCGATTATACTGATATTGAACAACAGGGACGTTTTAAAATTAGTTTGAATTATGAGTTTTCATGTTTGTTTTCCCAAGAACTCGACAAGCCTTTGCCTAGATTTCCCACTTTATTCTTGTGTGTACTAACTGTGTGCTAATGTGTTTAATATGCTGATCAGTGAGGAGCAGACATGATCCTCACTGAACTTTCATCTCATTGACTCAGGGAATACTCTGGGCTCAATAATTGCTTCCAGCTGTTCTTGCTACTGTTACTTTAATGTCAAGGAAGGTGTCAACATTTATGAAAGGGAGAAAAGGAGAAAATAATAAATGCACACAGGGCATAGATTGTCTTGTTCTCTGACACATACATGGCAAGAAAATGTATGTTTATCAGAGCATGTGTCCTTTCTGGGAGGGGAGGAAATAACAATAGACAATAATATTTACTGATTACCATGTGCCAGGGCTAAGACTTTTTAAAAGATTATTGTACTTGATCCTTATACAACTCTATGAGGTAGGTAAAGTTTTATTCCCACTTTGTAGGTGAGAAAACCAAAGCAAAGAGAGGTCAAATAACTTACTCAAGGCCACATGGCTTATAAATGTTGTCCCTGGGATTTGAATGCAAAAAATTTAGCTACAGAGTTCAGGTTGATAAGTATGCCAAACTGCATCCCAAGAGATCTTCTCCATGTATATCTATGCATACACACGAATGTACACATATACATACACATGCAGAAGAAACACATTCTTGAAACTCATGCTCTACAGGCATGTCTACCGAGAGTCTCATACACAAATCTACCAAGTGTAAACCTTCAGATGCATTTATTTTGTTAATTCACATGCACGTTAATACCTATTTCTCAGATAATTGACACAAATCTATACAAATATGCAGGAATACACAACCATTTTTGTTAGGGTGAGGATGACTTTTAAGATACTGAAATCATTTTGTACTAGGTCATTTGCAGAGTGTAACCAACAACAGGTGAAAGAAGTGCTATCAGATGAGTAAGTTTTCCCTTCAAGATAAAATTGTATACACAGGCATACAACCATAACTCCAAGACGAGTTAGGTGAGAAGCAGTGTGTGCCTAGTTGAGGGGTTGGGTTGGGCCCAGGGCTAGGGTAGCAGGTATGTAGGAAAGAGCAAAGACAACATTGCATTCAGAATATTTAGGTGATTCAAGCAGACAAAGAGCTCCCTCTCTAATCATTTTGTTCTTCATATTTAAAGTATTGCCCAGTTCTGCATATAGTGTTATAGCTTAACAACTACTCAGTAAACATTAATTAGCTATGATTTTGATTAGCACATTAAACACATACATACTGACTCTTGCAGTAGCATTCTAGGTACACATGGCCTTAATTCTTCCTTATTTTCTGAGAGTTTGAATTAAAGCCAAGTAATTATATCAAAATCAGACAGGATTTGAATCATCTTTCAGAACTTTAAGGTCCTTATATGAAAGCACCAAATGCTCTTTTGGCTTTGCTGCTACACCTGTCACCTTTGTGAGAAGTGAAGACTGCAGATCTCTTTTCATCACTGAGATTCCCAGAATAAAGCCTTTTGTGTTTACTAAAGGAGGACATAAAAAGGAACATGATTGGAGGTGTGTGAATACTTATGCACGCTATACCTGCCACCATTCTCTCCTCTCACCTTTCAACAGCATGTTGCCATCACTGAAAACTTGGATCTGGCTCTTTTATTATTGTTACTATTTTCCTATGCTACTGATGTTTTGCTAGTGATGAGTAGTTCCTAACTCCTGACTGTATTATTCTTAGGTTTTTGTGTGGTTAATTAAAGTTAAGTGATGTGCATGTGTGTGTGTGTCTGTGTGTCTGTGTGTCTGTGTGGGGGGTGTGGTGTAAGAGAGGATGCCAAATTAAATCATTCAAATTATAGTCACTCAGTTGTCATTACAAATGGTGTGTTTTTAGTTAAGTTTTGTTTTTGCTTAATAATTTAGTTGTTACAAATTCTATTCCTGAGTAGTAGAGCTGATATTTTATGATTTTTGTCGCTTCCAGAGAAAACTTTAGCTATTTCTGATCGATCCCATCCAAATGGATGGCCTTAGTTTAAGGGTAACAGAACCAGCAACCTTATTGCACAATGATGCTAAATTATTCATTTGAGAAGTGAATTGTTTTTATCCAGCAAATGGAATGTTGGGTTTTAGCAATGGCATGGATTAAAAATTAATGTTTTGTCACTTCACATAGCTAACATCATACTTGGATATGTAATACCTAGTAATATACCTAATGTAGTATCTTAGATTGATAGTTTCTTAAACATAATACCAGCAAAACCAATAACAGAAGTGAAAACGTAACATTTACTACATAAAAAAGTATGTAGTATTATGATTCAGATGAACTTTTTTTTGCTTTTCTCATCTACACAGATGATGAGATTCTTATCAATATAGATTAGAATAAGTCTTATGGCAGCTTTTTAGATATCCTGTAGACAGAGGCATCTGCTTTTCCAGTAGATACTTCTGAATTTTCCAATGGCGACCCATAAAATTCTTCCATTTTGTTCTTACATATTAAATATCTATCCCTCTAGACAGTGCTTTCAAAAAGTAAAATAAGAATAATGGGTCAACGGTGATTTCTCATTTTCTTTAGAATAATTTCTGTTATAATTTGTCTTGGGCAATAAAAAAGTGACTTAATACATAGATTTTGATTTTTATACCTTTCTATGAGAGGCTTTTTATGTAGCAAAAGACTTTAACATCAGAAAAAGATAATTAAATGTTTCTGACCTGTCCTCCCTTAATAACATTGTGATTTTTTGTGTGTAGTTTAAGTATTTACTTCTTTAATATTGGATGCTTTCAAATAATAAAATAGTTATTGTTTGGCTTATTTCCACCTTCTAAATATATTCAATTCAACAAATATTTATTGAGAACATACCACAAGTTAGCTTAGATTCCCTGTTGTGTTTCCATCAATTTTTGATGTTTCACAGCAATTTATGGACACTAATATTTAAGGGACAAAAATATGTGAATGATTTCCTTCTTTAATAAATGATAATAGATCTATTTAATCACTTGCAATGTAGTGTACTAGTTGAGTGAAAGAAAAAGAAGTGGAGTTATTTTTATTGCTTGTTAATTTCCAAGTATGCTCAAGGGACTGTCCCTTCACTGACCCATGCATACCACAGCAGGGAAAAATATTGCTCTGAGAGATATAAAGATAATAAACCCTGCTCCTGAAGGATCTCAGACCCCATGCTCTCTTCTCTTCCTTCAGTGCACTCTCTTCATCACACTTACCAGTACTGTCACTGTACACTGGGGGAACAACTATTAAGTACATGTAAAGCTCTTTCTCATCAATAAATAGCCAAAATAAGACTTGAACCCAGAACTTCTGACTCTTTCCATAGCTTATAAGGTGGTAAAACCTCTACCAACCGAAGTATTGTTATTTTTAATGAGAAATAAGACTAGAGTCTAAGTCATTTCATGAGAATAGCACATTAATTTTAAAAAGATAATTAAAACAGGTAAATATGTGCCATTACTACTGCAAAGCTGCTTATTGACGTTAAATAAACTTAATACCAACATACGTAACATTAATTTATCTTTGCCTTAATTTCATCCTGTGTGAAATGGGGTAGTAAGGATACCTTTCTCAGAGGCTTGTTATGCAGGATAAGTGAGATGGACCTGCCAAAGAGCTTGCTGTGATGCTTGGCACATGATAAGCCTCAATAGGTTATTGTACTGTTGTTATTATAGCTTTATTTAGTTCATTACTATTAAGTAGAAAGAAAAGAGAAAACCTAGAATTTTCCTAAAATGGAAAGTCGATTTTTATATATTAACTTATAATACATATATTTGTAATTAATTTAATACATTAAAATCCTCACAAAATGTCTACCTTAATGAGTATTCAATATCTATCCAAATACTTTCATAATATAAAAGATTAACTATAAATTTGTACGATAAATGTTTTTGAGCACCTTCATTGTGGCTGGCACCTTTCTGACTGAAAGACTTAGAATAAAAATAAATTATGGATTAGCCCATTTATTGTTCAATGTGGCAGAATATCAGTCTTCTATTTCTATAAGAAGGAGTTGTTTAAATGAATCCTTTTCCAAAGAAAAAAATAAATATATAATCTTTGGAAATCTTGCTGAGGCAACCTCGGTTTCTGGAGGAGGTCTTCAGGGCACATTTGTCTGTTTTTGTGGAGATACTGCTTCTCAGTTTACGCTCACAGCAGATAGAGCTGAACTGCCTCTGCTCTCCGAGACTGGAGACCTGTAATACAATGTAACTTTGCTGGAGGCCTAATAAGCAACTACCATGTCTATGTGTGTATTAAGTTCTTACCACTTTAGTGACATTTAATTTTCAAAACAATGCTATGAAGTGGGCGTTATTTTTTTTTTTTTAAGGTAATGAAGCTGAAGTCCAGAGAAATGAAAAAAACCTGTAGATAGCAGATCTGGAATCTGACTGCAAATACCTTTTCTTTTTCCATTACAGCCTACTGCCCACTTTAGGTTTATTTCCCAAAACTCATGTCTGAATGCAAGAGCTATTTCTGTCTGTATTGGTAGCACATTGTGCCAAGAACGGTGCCCTGCTCATTCATTTTATGATCATTCTTCAACTGCCATTTTGATATTTTGAATGGAAAGTGTCCGCATTACGGCAAAAGATCACACAAGCAATACAAATGAAACCTGACTTGAACTTCTCTCTCATGCCTAACTCGGTCTCTTATCTTGCATCAGGATTCCAAAAATACACATGAAATTGTTTACCTCTGCTTCCTTTTATTTCATTTCATTATTGTTCCAATTGTTAGTCTCGTTCCTAGTTCATGCAGTGTTTCTCCACTGATTATGCAGTCGCTGAAGTGGCAACCTCAGACTCATCTTTCAGTTGATTGCAAAGGATTCATAAAACAGCATCTAAGGAAAGGTTATATTTGGAGGAAGAACAATTACTGCTTTCATTTGTTACTGCATATTATAGTGGTTAGTAAAAGAATAAACACTGTCAGACTGTTTCTTTTTCAGAAAGGCAGAGGCTCTTTGGAGGGTGCTAGAAGGCTTTCATATTGGGTCTCCACCTGGGAATGACTTCACCTCTTCCATGTGTGAGAGTAGGATCATGTGGGAACATCATGACCTGCACCTGGAGCAGCCCATGAAAGGAATCAAAACAAGCTCCTTTAAAATACAGAAAGAAAAGGAAGCAGAATTACACAGGAGAAGGAAAATGGTGTTTGCTGATTCAAGTGCTGCCTTGATGGTGTGTTGGATGGCTTTCATAAGCAGTGGGCTTTTGAGCCTCAGTTTCCTCATTTGTGAAATAGAAATATTAAGGAAACCTACCTTATCTCCCATACAGAACGACTGTAGGGGAACAAAAGAGATAACACAAATGACAGGTTTGGTGGAACTATAAGTTACATCCAAACGTTTGTTATTATAATGAAGTAGACACTGCTGAGTGAATTGCAAATTAAGTCCTTGAGTGATTTCAATTCTTTTTAGATAATCACTGATTTCTTTTCAGAACAGAAAGAATTAAGCTTTTATGTGATACCTTAGTGGACTAGAGGGAGGGGTTAATATACCACCAAAGTGTCCATACTAAATCCAGAGCATGACTTAACAGACCTTTTAAGAGTTAGAATCATTAATTAACTTACAGACTTGTACTGCAATGCTCACATCATGCCTATAAGAAATACACTTGGGGAGAAAGAGTTATGTTGGGAAGAGAGATGTATAGTTATTGCCAGGCTCATTTTGATACTTTGGAAAAGCAGGATACAAGGAGAAATGTCTTAGTAAAGTTGTATTACTTGCTTAAAGTCACAAAGTACATTCATGCATTATCAATCTTAGGTTCAACAGGATTAATTAATTAAGGCTATGCATGCACACCATAGATTAATTTACTGAATAATTCACTGAGAAAAGTCTGATTAATTTTCAAGCACTGAGACTATAATGAATCATTGACGTGACTAATTTACCTTCCCTGAATTGACTGATAGGTTTTAAACTGAAGTGATCAGTAATTCGGGCATATCGATCACACCTATGTCACGAGTGTTTATTTCTAAGAAACCCAATGACTTTTGAAGGACTGGAACATGTTTTTCTTTATCAGGAGTTTGAGGAATCTCACAACTGTTCAACTGGAATTTCTTCTTCAGATATGTCAGCAAGTTCCAAATGCTGGTCACAACTGATAAACTGAGAAAAGAGTTGGTAGTGAAATGCAAAATTCTCAGGAGCTCAGGGAGGAAGGCTGACAGAGATATACCCACTATTATTCTTTGTGACAGAATTCTCATCTATGCTGCCAATGACTAGCCTCAGTGAATTCAGTACAGCATGATACCAAACAACAGAAAACATGGCAAGCACAAACAATTATGTTTTCCAAATCAGGAGACATTTTGGAAAGGAGAAATTCTCTTTCTCTCTCTCTCTCTCTTTTTGGTCCTGAGAGATAGTCTAAAATATGTATTGGAGAATCACATTTTCTTACTTAGAAATAGAAAGCAGGAAGAATCAGATGTATTCTAATGACTGTCTCATATTCATCTTTCTATTAGTTCTGTCCACCTCCAAGCCTGGCTGTTGTACGTGTTTTTATATCATTATTGAATTAATTGAGTAAAAATCTAAAAAAAAAAATAGGGTAGTGGATGATCTAACCAATGAGGTATGTCCTATTTACAAGAACTATTGCTGTATTATTTTCACTGTTTCGTCTGCGTTATGTACCTCTTTTTAGGGAGAATGTTGTTCTGACTTTCCTCTTCCATCATCTCTGTAATTGCCATCTTCGTTTTCATATCAGAATTATTATTATTGGGAGTAGTGTAAGCACATAAATTAAATCTGATTTGCCTTCTTTAGAATCTCAATTTGAGAAACAGCTGCACCACTTTGAAGTGAAATTTTGTCTTAGGAAGAAGAATAGATGAAGCAAGAACACATTTTATTAGCCTTTTGCTTGTGTTTCTTCACCTGTTTTCTGATCCTCGTTTTAGATACTCTGCTGTTCTCTGTAGAGGAGAATTGACTCTACAGTGGGTCTTCCCTAGACTTCATTGAAGAAAAAAATTTTTTCCCAGATATTTAGAGTCTTATCTTACCTGAAAGGTGCCCTCATGATACGGGTTCTGCAGAACATATTACTTAATTTAGTCAAAGATTTAATTTATGCCTATTCTCTTTCTGTTCTTTCCTTTGAGTGGGTATTGCAACATTTAGAGTTCTCATAATATTTTCCTTCATATTTTTATGTTTTTCCTCAGTATGCACATCTCACGTTAAAGATTATTTTTTCCTCACATTTTCCCTTTATCCTCTTTCTCCTTAGATGCTCATTTTTTAAACTTTTCCTCACTTTTAATATTACAGCATTTAATGTACCTATGTTTTTGTAAACCACCACCAAAAATGCTATGTACTATATTATGATATTTATTGTGTTATGTACGGATCTTCATATAAAGACACACAAGTTAAATTCCTATTGCAATTCAGGGTTAAGGGAAATTGGCAATTCACTGTGTTGTTCCCGCTCTCTGTTCCTCTCTGTGAGTGAAAAAAAAAAAATGTGTACAGACATGTGTGTAGTTTCTTCTTGAGAAAGCTCAAGTTGAGAGCCAAGTTTTGATTTCCATTTTAGAAGTCTCCTTTATTACATATTTATTATGTATCACTTCTGCCTCTTTTTTTTTTTGTATTGCTGTTTCTGCAGTATGTCTTTGGTTTATTATAAAACCTCACCAAGTCTTTTTCAGAAATAGGTATATTATGAATTTAAAAGTTCTTTTTTTTTAACTAAGCTTTAGAATTAAAAGGCTTCTACATACAACTCAATCACATTCACTATTTTTAACTTTCCTCATTTTTCTTTGTTTTCTTTTGTATTTTTTTAGGCTTGTCTACTTATCTTCTTGTCTTCCTCTTTTCTTATATCCATTTTATCCTCTTTTCCTTCTTTGGATGTTCAAATCTTTTTCTTGTTCAACATTAGTCACCATATTCTTAATTTCCTTATTCTTTCCTGTATTCTGATGTGGAGAAGCAATGTGTGAATAACCAACTTCATGTGTCTCTGTCTTCTTTTGGCTCATAAGAATGTGAGAACATACTACTGTTTGACCCACTGAAAGGAGAGGCTGGCTGCTGGCTGTCCACAGGCTCAGAATCATATAGGAGTCCTGGGAGATTAGTTGGTTATGTCCTCTGTGGCTCCACTCTGCATTACCAAATCCTCACAGCTATTTTGCACAGTTCCCTATCTTTCATAGAGAGAAATAAACAAGCATGGGTGGTGGACTGCTGATAGCTTTCACCACAGCTAATGTACAGTCTTAAGGATAAACCCCAATTGTGAATCAGTGTCACCATCTTCCTAGAAAATACAGGAACAGTGTCAGAAAAGCTGTGATAAAGGATTTTTTAAAATTTCATCTCATTTCCCACTTAGGACCTTTCTCCCTTCATAATAACTAAATTAGCCAATAAGATCAGGGTTATTAGCCTTAGGGAGTAGGTGAGATCTAGCCTGAAAAAAAAAAAAAAGCAGCTGGGGTACTATTGGATAAGGACATTTTGGTTTCTTTTCCTGGAGTCTTAAACATGGGTATAATCTACTTAATGGATAAGCCATTATGGAGCAGAGGTAATTAACTTGAAAATTCACTAGAAGTGGATGTATAGCATATAGGGTCTTTCTTTTAGAAGAACTGTGATTTCTGCTAAGAAAGAAAAGAAAGCTTTTAAGAAATGGGAAGAATGAATGAAGGAAACAGGAGACAGAAAGATCCAACATGGGCTTGGGGAATAAAATGCTTTGTCTTTCCAACCGGATTATAAACCACTGAAGCTGGACACTGTTCACCTAAAAGCATTATGCCCTTAAGTGTTTTGGAGGGCTTTACGAGCAAATGAATTAAATAATAAGTACTAACACCCCAGGAGAGTTGAAATTCATTACTTCAGCTCATGCAGTATGCCCTCTATTAAGCACATAGATATTTGATAAAATTTTAACCTACTAGAAATTACTAGCCTACTAAACAACTAGTGTTTTGTTTCATCCTTTTAAATAATAAAAAGTAGTGAAATGTTAGGTTGTTAAATTTGAAGATTATACTGAAATTCTAAGATTTTTATACTACCTTTTAGAATTTATACACCCATGTTTATCCATCTCACTGTTGTTATCTTTAAACTTTCATGCTTATAAAGTGGAGTTTGTAATCATGTGATGAATATCTTCCCCTGAAGTGAGTTTTGATGTTGTCAGCAAGAAGGTTGATTCTCAAGGCTGGTGTTACAGAGAAATTTCCAGGAGTCCAGTGATATATCTTTCTGTGGGAACTTCGTGACCCTGTGTTTCATTCCCGGTCAGTGGGAAACTCGCAGCTTAAAGCAGATACCATAGGGAAGGTATCCTAGCAACACTCACAGCCCACTTCATTGCTGCTTCTTTAATGATGGATGATAAATAGTTTTCATTGGTGGTGGTGGTTCCTCTTGGGAAGCGCTGCACACTGTGGTCCCCCAATGTCATTGCATAATGAGTTATAAATATGAGAAAATCATGCTGAATGGCTTCTTACAAAGTGGAAATTTGGTATATCTGGAGAAGTAGCTATTACTAATGGTCCAAATACTTTTCCCAGGCAATGAACATTTATAACTTTTGTGCAGCTAGCTATTTCTAAAGTGCAATGTGGCAGAAAGCAGTTGGCCATTTCCTCTATATTATGCTGAATGGACAACCTTTTGAAGACCCCTAGGACATGTCATAACATTTCAGTTTGCCTGTTCTCAGTTCAAAGCACTGTATGAAAATAATCATTTGTCCAGCATTACTGGGGAAGAAAGATGTTTCTGTAAGTGAATTTCCAAACAATGGTAGTATGCTCCTTTAAACTTAAAATTTTGAAATAGGATCATTGTAGGATCAAGATGCTTTTATTAAAACTTTCAGTTGGGTAGAAACACTTATTTAAATGTTATACATTCCCCTATATTCTAAGGCTCTGATGAATATGGTTCACCTTAATTAAAGATCATTATTAGAAATATCAGTTAATATTAATAATTATTTCAGATCTCACATTCATATTCAGAATGAAGCTACTGTGCTTTTTCTAACTTGCAAATTTAGTCAAGTCATCCTCCTGCTTATAATTCTTCAATAATCTCCATTACCTGTGGGATAAGTCCATATTCTAATAAATTCTTCAAAGTCATGTCTCTTCTTACCTCTCCAGTTTGTTCTCTCGCTCTCCCCACCCTTAATTCTGCAACCCTATGAAACAACGTACAGTTCCCTCGATGGACCACAGTGTTGCACAGCTCTGTGCTGCTGATGCCCCACTTTTCCAGAAAGCCCTGTCTCTCCATTTCTAGCTATTGATCACCCACTCAACTTTCATGATTCTGTTTTGTTTCACCTCCTGAACTAGGCTTTTCCTGATCCACTGCCCTCTTCTACTATTACTTTGACCCTTTCAGTCCTTTTGTGTCCTACATATACTTCAGTCACAGCAGTCATCAGTCTTTGGGTTGCTGATTTGTCTAGATATTTAGTGCACAGTGTTTCTCAATACCTGGGTTTCCTAATACTTCATACATGCCTATAGAATCAGTGAATGCAGTGCAATCCAGGGGATTCAGAGACATGTAGGGGCACTTTGTCCCTGTCTAAATGACCCCAGCTATTCTGATAGTTGTGTACTTTGTGACTGATTTTTATGGATGTTTTTCATCTTTTCCCATTTTATCAGGCCCTTGTCAGTTCTTGCTTCTGTCAATGTATACTCTTAGCTAAATAACTGTATACTGTTAGCTGAGATACTGAAGCCTTTTGCACCTCAGCTCCTTCCTTTTATAGTTATTAGTAAAATAAACTGGGAGAGCAAACAAAGTGATTAAATGGTTGACCATCAATGTTTGCAAGTGACTCAGGCTTTGGATTAAATGAGATTTTACATCCATTTGCAAAACTTGAGAATATAGAATGTTCATAATCATTGTGATAGGCAGAGCTCGCCAGCTCCACATCATAAATTCATATTGACCACATCTGTGAGGCTCTACATAGCATTTCAAGACTTCAGCCTAGGACATTTCCGGGATAGGTTCCACTCCTCAGAAGCTACTGCTCTATTACCGTTTGCCCCTGTAGACTGGGACACACTCCCTTCACACCCTAAACCCTGAACATGTATAAACTGTATCTGCATATTAATCATTTTGGGGAAATTATAGTCACCTTAAATCTACCACACCTTAGGTCCCTATGATTGCTTCTCAAAGCCCAAGCTGGAATACATTTTCCTGACTCAGCTTTCACTGAGCCCTCAAACTCATGGTACTCACTCAATGTTTCTTCTTCCGAGACACAAATGTCTCATCCACCCACTTTTGCCAAAACTTCCCACCATCTCCTCCAAGATGTCTCTTTTTGGTCATGAACACATTTCCTTTCCCACAGCTCCTTCCCTGAAAACCTCCTGATATTTAACTGACATCTTACCTACCAATTTCCAGGTCATGCTGTGTCCTTCAGTGACCCTTCAGAACCTGGCTTACATCCTTTATCTCCACTCCAGGTCTTCCTGTCATCCTGGGTGGCTTTAGTGTCCATCCATCTACAAAGAGTCTCTCATTCCCTTCTCCTCATTGTCTGTAATAAGGTTTGCCTTTGCCCATCTCAGTTATCCAAACCCAGAAGATTGTCCTCATCTGGAACAGCTTCATGACCTCTTAAAATCCAAAATGCAAGCATTCCACTCTCTTTCTACAACTTCTTAACCTTATAGCCCTCATTGCAGTCCTTTGCAAGCCTCCATATTGTAAGGACCTTTAACAACATTGCCCCTCTAACTTAACCACATTGTCTGATTCCTTCTCTCTTCATTTCTTCCTGTAACTAGTTTAAATTCCACAACCTATCACTCCAATACTCTTGTCATTACTTAAAATCACTTTTCCCACTGCCTTTTAGTCACTTTCATTCAGAAAATCCCCTTTCCTAGTAAAATAAGTCTGCCTTCTCTGACGCTATATTCTGCCCTCCATATTGTGTTTTAGAAACGTCCCTTCCAGGAAGATTGGGACCACTACAAAGTCATGGTGTGCAGCCTTTACCAGGCTCTCAGAGATGCTCACAGGTCTTTTTTCTGGATCAGCATGATCTGTTCTTTACTCTCCAAAACCTCATTTGCTCAAGCAGCAACTCTGGTGTCATCCTTGTCTCTGCTTTCTTTCCCATAGCACATCTCACCAATCAGAAATCCTATTAATTCTACCTCATATACACAGTTTTCTCAAGTCTGTCTGCATGTGGCATGGCCACCACCTGAATCCAGCCCCATTTCATATTTCCTCTAGGTTATTGCGAAAACATTTTTCTTTTAAACCAGGCCACCTCTCCAGCCCTGCTCTTCTTCACATACTAACTAGTGTGACCACTTGACAATGCAAATCTGTCTACTGGTTTAAAGATGCTCTTCCTGTACTTCTTAGTAAAAAGCCAAAGCTCCTTTATGTAACATGCAGCATCCTGTGGGATCTTCTGCCATGGCTTATTACCCCAATTTATGTCTTTCCATCCTCTCTGGATCTGCACACTCTCCCCAAATACATTTCTTCACGTTCCTGTCCTCTTTGAACTCTACGGCCATCATGTTCTGGCTTCTCTTTGTATCCTGCCTACTCCCCGCTACTCCCTCTGACAGGTTTGGATAATGGCAATTTATCTTTCAATTGTTGATTTTGATGTCATTCTTCTGAGATGCAATCCTTGACTTCCTCTTCTGCAACTGAGAGCAGTTAGAGTTTTACTGGCACTCTGGTCTCATTACCAAAGGCCCTGTATGTGAGTTGTTGTTTCCTTTTCCCTTGCAGATAAACAGCCTGACAGAAGATCATGTGGGGTTTGTTTGTTAGTTTGTTTTTTAGAAAAAAAATACACTTTAGAAAGGGATGAGAGAAAACAGCTTTCTCCTAGACTTGCCAAATCCTCTGAGCCTCAACTTACTTATCTAATGAATGGAGAATGTAGTAAGATATGTGTTAAGAGGAGAATTGTTATGATCAAGTCATTAAATGAACTATCACATACTAAATGCCTGGAAAATACTAATCCTTTAATAAATTTTAATCACAATGTCGTTTTGTAGATTTAGTAGAGCAGAGGATTTTTAGGTCATTATTGCAAATCTGATGCCAGATTTTATGTAAGATGTTTTCTTTAAGTGATCTACCCACATATCTGGCAACCCTAGAGAAAATAACTAATGCTTCTTACACAAACAGAGGTCATAAATGATTTTTAAAAACAGTCGAGCAAGTTACCATTTTTTTGATGATGGTCAGTAAAGATGTGACATTTCCAAGCCAGAATCTGAGTTATTGTGATCACAATGGTTGTAGCATGGACTGTAAGCTCTTCACTCTATCCCAAGCACGTGTTCCTTCCGATGTCTACACTGATTGGTTGAGTCAGGTGTGAAAATACCTGGTCAGTCAAGCAATTGATGAGTTGTTTCAGTCTAATCTGTTTTTTACTTACATTCAGCCAAAGTTCTGCAGTGAGTGATGAGTGACTTCTTAGAAAGAACTAGTCATGAATATAGAGTCAACACAAAGAGATTTGAATTGTATTAAGGGACCCACAAAGCTACACAGTAGGACCTAAATGCCAGTGTATCAGTGATCATGTGCTTATATCATGTATCCTAATGACAGTTTCCTAACTGTTGCAAATTACTCTTTAGTATTTTTACTAAAAAAGGCTTTCATTTTAATTAATTTAGGAAACAGAATAAAAAGAATTGCAATTTTTTGTAGCCTCATATCCTGCAAATAGGTAGGTTACAAATAATTTCCCACCTGTTAACCTGAATAAAAGGTTCCTAAGGGGAAAGTGTATGGGTGTGTGGTGTATACACACATTATTTCTAAGATCTTTTCAAATTCTGCCCCACTGATACTCCAGCAAGAGATTCCAAGTTTACAATTACTTGTACACATCAGGATTAGTTATCATAACATCATCGATTTTTTTACCTGTTTAGGACTTTTTTATTGAAGTATAATTGACTTACAATAAGATATTAGTTTTAGGTGTATAACAGTGATGAATATTTTTATACATTATGAAATGAACATCACTTTAAGTCTAGTTACTGTAAGTCATCATACACAGGTATTGCAATATAATCACATAGATTTATGAATGGTATTCACCCAAACAGTTATATTAGTGGACTTCCCACATGATGTGGAAATCCCCGCAGCCAACTCTGACCTCTTGTCATTCACTCCATGTTTGACACCTCCAATGCAGTTTCATCTCTGCTCAGTTGAGCTCCAGACAGCTCTAATTCTTAGGAGGCTTCATTTTTATGGAAAGCCAATTTTGTTTTTCATAGCTTCCATCCATTTGGTGTGGTTCCACCTTCTGGAGCAATGCAGGGTATTTGAGAAAAAAGTATTAATATTTCACGTATTCTTCTCCAAAACCAGCATCTGCCCTCCTGCCTACTCTGTTGTGGTTTTATAATCATTCATTCACTTATCCATTCAGTTAGCACTGATCAAGCTTTCATTAAATGTAGGGTATTGTGTGTGAAACTATAAGGAATATAAAAATGCGTAAGACATGATCTCTTCCTTCAAGTCACTAATACACAGCAACTTGTTAATGTCCCTCTTAAAATGTAACAGGCTGAATGGAACATAACGGTCCAGAAGTGTTCTGAGGAATGAAGACTACCCACCACAAGGCTGTTTTTCACTATCTGAACTCCATTTTTTATTAATGAGGTCTGTGTGTTGATCTTATCATAGATGCATCTGATATTGGGTTTCTGGTCAAAAAAAAAATTCAAGTATTTCTTTATCTCAGTTAGCTGAGCTAGGTCCTATTTGTAAATTATGTCTTAACTACTCAGGTGTTATTAGCCCCAAATCACCTAGAGGAATTTAAGGCTCAGTAAAGTTATGTAACAATTCTTAAAGTCACAGAACATTTAAGTGATAAGTGAAAGATTTAACTTCTCAGTGAGTACCTTCATTGATGACTCTTTTATTTTTTGCCCCCCCCCGAGAGTGGAACAATCAGAAAGCATAAACAGCTTCAAAAAAGTTCATTGTTTGTAGATCTGTGAGAGGAAGTAGGGGTGTTTTGAGAAATAGCCTTTTATGACCCCCCAGCATGTCCTAAGTATGGCAGGAATCCTCCATTGACTGGGCATCAGGAAGCTAATCATTCCTACTTCCTGTAGCCACAAAAATATTCAGGGCTTTTTATCTAAGACAGCTCTTGCTTCACTTTCAGGTCTCCTTGTCTTTGGCTCATTGCATCTCCTTTTCCTCTCTTGATTGCATGCCTGACATTGAGTATTTCTTTATCGTGACTTAAAATCTTTACGGACTTCCTCCATACTGACGCTTGCCAGATGTGGTTACACCTTCTATTTGCCTCTTGGGAGGAAACTGCAATTTTAAAATTCCTATTCTAAGCTTTGATCTAGTTCTTCTAGCCCCTACTTACAAGTCAAGTCATTAATTTATTCAGTGCATACTTTTGACCACCTACTAAGTGTCAGGCAAGAATAGACTTCTGCTCACGGACAGGTAAACTCGTATATACTTTGGGTCAGCACCTGGGATGGAGTGCTGTGCAGTATCTGTCCCCAGTGTAAAAATTCATGCTTTCTATCCCATCACGTAACTCTGTCTTTGTAACTGTTAGATCTTGGACTTTGCACTTTTGAGATTTTCTAACTAGGTATTAAGGTAGTTCAGTTAAACAAGGAGCCCCGTTATTCCGTGTCTCAACTGAGGCAGTGGAGTTCAAATTGCTTATGAAAGTTGTAGTGTGAAACATATCAAAGGAAGTGGTGGGAATGGAGGTTACAAAAGAGATTAGCCATTTGCAGAAAAGAATGGAGTCCCAGGAGTCTATTGTATCTGCCTCCATTGCTCTGCAGACTTTAGTTTGTGCTCTGGTGAGAGCATCCAGGAACAAGGCGGTTATGGCATTTGCAATGCCTCCTGATGGTGTTCCTGCTGCAGCTGTCAGATGTATGGAGATGTAATTGATGAAATTCTATTTATACCAGGGATAAACTTAGAAAACCAAGCCATGACGCCTAAACTAGCAGATTCAGTGGATCCCCTTGCTGCTGCCGTCTCTACCCTCCAAGTGACAACAACATACATTTTCTATTCGCCTGAAAGTCACTAATTGGTTCACGTCTTTGAACATGTTAATAGTGTCATAGGAGGGCAGTTTCTGATGTCAGAAGGCACGAGTTCAAATTTTGGCTCTTGAGGAATACAGTCTCGAGCAAGTTTATCAACTACTTCATCAGTAAAACGATAATAATAAGCAGTACCCACTTTACAGTGTTGGTAGTAAGGATTAAATAGGCTACATTGTATAAAGGTCTTAAAACAGTGACTATATACACAGTAAGCACTCAAAATTAGCTGTCATTTTTATTCTCATTATTATTATTTTACTTATAATTCAGACAGAGGAATGGGTGGTGCATCAGAAAGTGCTCTGGACCAGGAGCCAAAACACCTGGATTACAGTCGTAGGTGGGCTACTAGCAAATTATGTGACTGTATGACCTTGGACAAGTCATTGAACTTCTGAGCCTTAGTTTCCTTGTGTAAAATGGGTGTATGTGGGGGAAATGTCACAGTGTTTTAAGTGCTAAGGTTTCTTTTAGCACCAGAAGTGATCATCATCACCATCTGTTGATGGGTCCTTAGATAATACAGCTTAAAATGAAAATAAATATTACTGAAGAAATAATAGCCTTAAAGACTCCTCAAGGAAGCATTAAGGTCTTTAGGGAGTACTTATGCCAGAATATACAAATTACAGAATAAGCAACCCTGTAATGCCTCATCATTGGACAGTATTTCCAAAATAATGTTTTCACTGAAGTGACAAGCTATTTGAATTCAGTGTGGAAACAAGATCAATAGAGTTCTGTTTCTCAGAGAAGTCAGGTACACTCTCATTGTCATTCTCATCACTAGTAGAAAATTTAAATACAAGTATAGGAGTGTAAATTTTTAAATTCTGTGCAGAGAATTTCATCATGTCACAAGGATCTTTCTTTAAATTGATTAATCCTAGAAAGTTGGTTCATGGTATAGACCCTGAAAACAGAATTATAAATGTTGCGGTATTTCTCTGATATGCTACAGTGTCTGTGGTACAAAGGATTCCTATTCATCTAAGTAGAAATCTGGCTTTACATTTTGTATCCCAGGTCTTTTCCCAGAAACAAAACCATTTCTTGTTCTATACTGTTGGTTGACAGAACCTTGCACCACAGAACAAATCAAGAAAGGAAGAAACAAATGTGTGAGAACAAGAAAACATTAGCCAAAGAAAGGAGAAGGAGAAAAAAAAAAAAAAGGTTGCTACCAGTTGCTATCATTGTTGTTAAACCTGGGATCAAATCCTGGTTGGCTGGCTGTGTGACCTTGGATCGTTTATTTACTCTCTCTGAGCATTATGGTTCCCAAGAGTAGGTGAAGGATAATAATACCTTTGTTGGAATTTAAAGTAAGTGAAATATGTAAAGTATCTAGCCTGGAGACTGGAAAGTGGTAGATGTTCAATAGATTGTAGTGATTATTTTCTGGATGTTAAGGAGGGAAGTTTGCGCATCCCATCCTGTGTTGATCCTAGAGCATGGTCACGTGCTTCATAATTCTTTAAAACATCAGAAGAGACAATGTTTCCAGTATTCACCCACTTTACTTGTATTCATTGTAAATAATGGGACTGATTGAGTTAGCAGTGCAAGCTATTCCAGCTGCTATTTCTTTCTAAATATTATTTAGTAAATATTCTTCAGAGAAGAATTCACTCATGATTTCAAGACTGTGTAGCAAAGCGGCTGCAGCTATACCATTCGTGACAATGTTATATATTGGAAAGAACCCATGATTTTGAATCAGATATTTTGTTTGAATGCCAGCTAAAACCACTTATTGGCTTCCGTTTCAGGGGTAAGTCATGTAACCTCTGAGAATAAGATTATGTAATTTGAGATGCGAATGGAAACAAAAATAGCACCTATCTCAGAGAGTTGCTGTGAGGATGGAGTACAGATGTATGTGGATATATTTCTTGAGAGAGTAGAACACCGTAAACACTGGTGTTGATTATCAGCTGTGTCTGACCCAGGACCACAAGGAAAAGAACTTCCCCTCCCCTTAGATTCTGTTGTGGACATGGAATATAGGATGAGGTGAAGGACACCTCTTTCTATTTTATGAGCCATTTTTACTCCTAACACTTAGGACTCCAAGTGTGTGTGGGATTTTCCCCAATGCCGAACAATTCTCCAACTCTCTGGATACCAAATGGGTGTCCCACAAGTCAATTCAGTTCTGACACTAACTATCCAGAGTTAGTGCAGACCTCACAGGTTAGGGGCTCAGTCTCACAAGACTTCCTCCACTTTAAGATGTCAGTCACAAGCCCTGGGCCTCCTGTACTTCTGACCAGCTGGCTATAAATCAGGGTTCCTGTGACCTCTTTCTCAGGTTCAATAATAATTTGTTCAATAATAATTAGAACTCAGGGAGAGACTCTACCTACTATTACTGGCTTATGATAAAGCATGTTATAAAGGATAGGAATGAACAGCCTGATGAAGAGGTACATAAGATGAGGTCCAGAAGGATCCCAAGCACAGAAGCTTCTGTTCCCAAAGAGTCGAAACATGCAACCCTCTCAGCATGTGGATGCATTCACTGCCTCTGAAGCTGCTCATACTTTGTCATTTAGAGTTTTTCAGTGGTGGTTTCATCACATAGGCATGGTGGAATAATAACTCAATTTCCAGTCCCTCTCCTCTCTCTGGAGGTTGTGGGGTAGGGCTGAATGTTCCAAGCATCTCATCAACATTTGTTCTTCGTGGATACCAACCCCCAGCCTGAAGCTATCTAGGGACCCACCAGGAGTTGCCTCATTAGAACAATAGATGTTCCTGTCACCTATATCACTTAGAAAATTCCAAGGTTTGTAGAAGTTCTTGTGCCAGGAACCAGAACAAAAAACAAAACTACATTTCTTATTATATCACAATGTATCTTTTTTCCAGAATCAATAGAAGTATAGAACCTTTGGTAATTTTACTTTTTTCCCCCCTACCAACTTGTTCTGTGGAAACAGCTTCAAATTTACTAATTAACTTGTTAATTTTTTCAGATTTATTGTGATGAAAATCAAAACCACAATAATATATCACTTCACACTTGTTAGAATGGTTATTATCAAAAAGACAAGAGGTAACAAATGTCTGTGAGCCTGTGGAGGAAAGGAAGGCCCTGTGCACTATTTTTGGTGGGAATGTTAATTGTTGCAGCCACTATAGAGAACAGTATGAAGACTTAAAACTTCTTAATTTTGGACCAAATTAAAAGCACTGAAACTCTCTCTTTGCCTCCAGAGACACAGTAGTTTTTCTGAATAGAGCATGAAGAAAGATGTATCATTCCTCTTAATTTTTGTCACAGCTATTTATCTGAGAAGGAGGTTATGACTTCTACCTCAGCCCACTCCTGTTTTCACTGCTAACCCAAGGGAAGCTGGAAGAAATAGATAAATAGTAGCCATCTCTTCACCACCACGTTCCAGGGTTCTCAACTCTATCAGATTCTAGGTTCTTTCAGGAAATTCAGGCCCTGGCAAGAAGAGGGAGTCTCATTTTGACCACTACTGTTTTTTCTATTTCCTGTCTCCTTCTTGCAACTCTGAGACTTACCTTTCTCAGACCAGAGCTTCTAAGTGGATAGGAGATGATAACCTATGAGTTAGTTGAACAAGGAAGCCCTGAATCATAGAGAGAAGAAAGGTACTCATTAGAGAAGTTTAAATAATTGTGGGACTGAGGAACAGAGCAAGTTGGAGGAGGAATGGAATATTTGGTATTCTGTTTCAAATAGTGGAAAATATGTGTCTTTTTATCAAGGAAAAAGAAGATTGCTAATTAGAGAGAGGTAATGAACCTCCATGTTAACAAAGACATAAATAGAATGAGTAAAATATCCTTTAAATCAGCAAAAATAAGAAAGGATAAAGAAGAAACCACATAGGAGAATAAATAATAATAATAAATGGAAAAATTGATATCAAGTCTTAATCATTATACTAAATATAAATGGAGTGAACACTCCATTAAATGACAGAGATTGTCAAGTTTTATTCTACAAAGAAAGCTCAGTGTCTGCTACATATAAGTAACAGTTAGAACAAAGGAGTAAAGAAAGGTTGATGATAGTGAATGAGCACCTGCAACAGTGATAATCTAGCTAAATTTTAATTTCTTAAATGTTATTTGTTCATATACCATAGATTTAAGAGAATATAACTGTAGACTGGTTTATAGATTTTTCTGAACTATATGTTTTATACTTTGCATTGATTTATTTATTCAACAAATAAGTAGTGGCCCACCATTCAGTGACAACACTGCATATTATGGCTAATTGAGAACTTTATTTTGTCAATCTAGAAGATACTTGTGATTGGTTAGGTTTTCAAATCACCGCACCTTTCCTCCTTGTCTACTACACTGGCTGATAAGTGGAGCTGCAATCTACTGTTTGAGCTGATGTGATTTTTTAATGTGGTATTCCCATTGCCTATTCTTTTTTGTACTAGTCATACTTAAAAACTGTATATTGAATGTATGTTGAGTCTGAAATGCATTTTGAGTGAGAAGAAGCATTATTAATTCAGTAATTAATATTCCAGATTATTTGCTAGTTGCTTTTTTTACTTCATCTTTAACTGTAGTGCTATCATTTTATTTTGGTATTTAAAAAGGAAAAACATGTTTTGCAGTTATTCTTTGATGAATTTCCATATAGGAGTGCCAGCAGTAAGGTTTCCAAAAAGAGTTTATTGTGATTCAACTTCGTCTGGGATCTAGTTGGAAATGCAGGTGCTTAGGCCCCAGAACTTCTGAATCATAATCTACATTTAAATAAGATTCTCAGCTGATTTGTTCACACACTAAAGTTTGAGAAACACCCTTCTAGGAGTTTTTCTTGGTTGATATATTAATTCTTCAACTCAAATTATCATTGTTTACACAATAGAAAATAGTGTTCAGAAAGGTCTTTATCCCATATTCTCACTTTGTTTTATCTGCAGGAGTCTTGGGATTTAGTAGGCTGTTCAGTCACAGGAATTATCTTATCTTAAATTTTCTGGTGCAATTACCTCATTATTTACATTACTGAAGTTATTTTAATTTGTTCTTGGTTTCAGTGGCTTAGATACCTGCATGGTTAATGTTTATAAACATCTTCAGAACCTTTTTGGAAGTTGATATAAATAACAAATAGAAAATTAAAAATGTCTTTTCTGATAAGAGAATTTAAGTATGTTGGGAAGTGACAATACTTTAGCTTTCAATTCAGTTGAACTACTTTGGGCACAAAGACAGAAAGGAATTTTGTTCCAGCAAATACACAGCAGGAACTGCTGAAACCCAGGGAGAGATAATGCACTAAGTATAGCAGTTAAGTGATAAAGATTTTGATTCCTAAAGTGGCAAGCTCTAAGCATCAAAGCTGCAGGAGCAGCTTAAGGCAGCAGACAGAAATGGTATGAATCTCCTGGAGCTGTAAAGATGCCTTTGGGTACCATCAGAGAGGAGGCTGAATGAGGTACATTCTAAAGGGACAGATAATTACGATCAGTGACAGTTGATTGTAGATCATTCAGAGAACCATATTGTACTAAGATATGAAAACCAAAGATCTTTTTGAAAATGACTTCCTGTTTCCTCTATAATGTAAACTCCTGGACACTCCTGTTTTCCCCCTTTGACTTTGTAGACCTGACTTACACTGTCCAGACTTGCCTCCTTGACCTGATCCTTTGAAGACTGCATTACTGTTCTTAACAACTTATAAACGTCTTGCTTCAAAGATAAACAAATAGATCAATGGGACTACATTTTTGTGACCTTGGGTTAGGGTTGGTTTCTTAGATATGACACACCATCCATCCTATTTTCTCAAGATCCAAGCCTTCATTTCTTATCTGTATCATCCTGCTGGCATGTAAGTTGTATAGCCTAGGCTTGGAAAGTGTCTTATGCCATACTCTCTAGCTCAGTGGTTCTCATCCTTGCCTGCACATTGAAGTCATTGAGGAGCTTCAAAAAAAAAAAATACTCCCTAGGTCTCACACTCAGAGCTTATGGTTTCATTGGTATGAAGTACAGACTGGGCATCAAAATATTTTAAAAGTTCTCTAGGTGATTTTAGTATGCAGTCAAGTTTGAAGAACATATCCTAAGTGAATAGTAAATTCCATATGAGTAAGACTTGGTTTATGATTCATCACGTCCCTCACACTTACTACAATACCTAAAGTGAGAAAAGATGCTTATTAGTTAATCATTGCTGAACAAGAATCCTTTTATTATAATTCTTTATCCTGTGTTATTCCTACATTTATTTCTTAAAGAAATACAAATGAACAGATTTGAAGTTTTGAAAAAATTGTGTTGACGTAAAGTTGAAGTCAGCTGTTTTGGCCTTGTATTACTTTACTGAATCCATTAATAGGAAGAATTGAACAGCCATCGTTCTGTCAACACTAGAGGCACCACTGATATTGGTTACCCGTGATCTAGATTGGAGACATCATCATTACTACTGGACATCACTGGCTTAGCGGTCATGCTTGATTCTGTAAATTTCTTCCTCTGATGCTATGCAAGGTAGAACTAAGAACACAGAAATAGCAGTTGTTTTTGAAGAGCTTGAAGTCTAGTAAAAGGGATAAAACTCAGTGAGCCAGCTATCTGGTGACATTCTATTTCAGAAATGACATACTTAACACTAGATGTGTTTTAGAATATCAGAAATGAAACTAGATGCCCACTATCATTATGATCACTCCAACAGTGTATGGAGGTCATGACCAGCATATTGAACAAGAAAACAGAAATTAGAAAAATATGATTTAGAAGGAGTAGTTAAAATTGTCATTATATACAAATAACACATTTTTTAACATAGAAAATCCAATATAATCCCCATATAGGTGACCCCACTCTTCAATTCTCTTTTACTTTTATTAGGTAAAGTTAAATTGAAGGCAAGGATGCATCTTCAAGCTCATGACATCTATTGTTATTTTTATCAAAAAGAAGCACTGTCACTTTGAGATTGGCTCATGTATCCATGTAAGTGTTCATATCCTCAGAGAATCTGGTGGATTTAGCTAGATTAGTACAGGAAATAGCTCATTTCCTCTTCACCTAAGCATTAGTCCTTTGGAAACTGTCTTTCCAAAGAAAGCAAAATGGATCTAACTCAAAGCCAGAGCTTCCACCATTAACCCTAAATGTAAGTGATATTTACATTAAAAATATTTACCCTACAATTGTTGCTGCCTTACCACTCCTTTTCTTCCACTAGGAGGGCGGTGTTTAAGTGTATATTGCACCTTCATACTGGCTGTCTTATTTCTAACTCTTGACAAAAAAAAATTGGTTTCAAGAATCAAATCTATGTTTGGATAGGGTGAGGATTTTCCATCATCAACCCATGATACAAATGACTGTTTATTATATCAACACGTATAAAATAATATCCTTTCCAATGTGGTGTATTCTCCTAAGTATCGAGCAAGTGATTGCTATTGCTGAATGGTGTCTTTACCCATGGCTTACTTGAGATTAAGATGTGTATGTTCTTAAATGGAGATGACTGGAGAAAGGGGAATATTTTAAATGCCATCTAGTCTCTAAATTTCCCATAACCAGGAAAAAAGGTGGAAACTGCAAATGTCACAATACATTGTATTGTTGCTGGTTGTAATAGGTGATTAATATGCACCTCCTGATAGTTTTGTTAAATTTTAATGTAAAAATTGCCTTAAAATGAACAACATAATTCAAACTATAAATCAGTCATTGCAGATATAAATCAGTCATAACTAATGCTTTAATATCTTCACCCATGTGTGTGTTTGTGTATGTGTGTGTGTGCCTGTGTTTTGTACATACATAAAAATTAAGAACTAAAGTAATATGGGCCTTAAGTACAGTTAACATTTTGTTTCGCTTCTTTGCATTTCGCTAATTTTTCTATAATTACCTTGTGCTACCTTATAATCAGTCAATTATAATTTTCAGATATCTACAACACTCTTATACAGGTTCTAATAATACATTTGGCGTTTTCTTCCATATTACCTCTTTATGTCTCGACTTGCTTTCTTTATAAGTTGAAAAGGCTCCAAACCGAGGCGTCTGGATACAGCGGGAGACTTTGTGTTACTGCTGTCCTACAATCTGCTCTATTTCAAACAGATCAAGGTCATACATGCCTTCAAGTCCCAAGAGCAAACCATGTCTATCAAACCAGTCAACATGAATGGAGTTTCTTACAAGCCCAGTGATTTAAACTAGTACACTTCGTTACATTCTGAATACTAACATACTTCAGCTTTTCTTATTGTCTCTTGGCCCAAAGACAGAGGTTTTCACTAGAATGAAAATTGGTGGGTTTTAATCATTTTTTTTCTGATTTATTCAGTGATATATATATATAAAGAGAGTGATTATAGTTCCCAATGGCTACATAAATGAAGTTATTGTCCCACTGACTCAGGACAGTTAGAATAACTTTAGAATTACAGAGAATTTTGGCTTTTTAAAAATTTTTTTTCTCACTTTAATTCTGTGTATGAGCAAGAAGCCAAAATAAATGAAGAGTTAATTTTAGAATTTAGTGAAACTCTTTCCTTTCTCAATGATTTTTTTTTAATGTTAATGATTTTTCTATGATCCATCTTGCGTGTGAATTCACTACATTATAGTACATTTGCAACCTGGCAGCCCTTTTTATTTAATAAGCTAAAAATAAGAGACAAGGCAATGATTGTCATTGCACTGAATTCTAGCTCCCAGAGTAGAGTCTAAGCATTCTGAATTGACATTTGTGCCATTGTCAAAAACCTTGCCACGTCCATTGGCATTAAACACAACATCTGGTTCAGTAAAATTAGGTTTCAAAGTAGGTTGATGAGAAAATGAGCCATAGGCACTTATCCAAATGGAGACACATGAAGAATTTTCTTTTGATTGACATAAATATACATATGGGGTTGAAAAGGCAGAGAATCAGGTCTTGAAATCACACTTGACATCAAACATGACCATTGCATATCACTTAGCAAGGAGAGTAGATCCTGTTTTCTTTCATCACCAAACACATGGTTGATGACATTTCTTGTATGAAGTGCAATGGGATCTCCTGTGGTTGTTCCCTAATTGAGAGTTTGTCCCAGAAATAAAGAGGAATTGAGCCTGATGGCTTCATAATGGTGAGTACAAAAGCATCGACACTGTCATGGGTGAGGCTATGAATGTAGCTGGATCGCTGGGTCTCACTCTTTATGAGAACATGGAAGGCACTTCTGCAGGTGGGAAATGGCCAGCTGAGTGGAATGGAGTTAGGTGGCCCGGCTCCTGCTTCTGCTTCTTGTCAGGATCTGAGCACTGTCTCTGCACACCCCTTTGGAGGAGTCTGCTGCTTGGAAGGTCACTTGTCCCTCGGGGTAGATGTGTTCTCGGGCCTTTGGCTAATGGCGTCAGAAGCTTGTAAAAGAAGAACGCTGGAGGGGGAGGGTGTGTAGCTCAAGTAGTAGAGTGCATGTTAAGCATACACAAGGTCCTGGGTTCAATCCCCAGTACTTCCTCTAAAAATAATAAATAAATAAGTAAACTTAACTACCTCCCCCCAAAAAATAAAAAATGAAAAATAAAAAAAGAAGAGCACCAGTGGAGAGGTTTGGTGTTTATATAATTCCAGCTGTAAGTCCGGGATCACTAGAGGCAATGGTTTTGGTTTAGGAAAACTTCTTTGCTTGTGCCCTCTCACAACTTCATCATTAAGTTATCCCCTAATTTTGGCCTCACTTAGCGGTCACAGACATCAAACATCAACCTACTTGTCCCCATGAGGAGGCAGCAGCAAGGAAACTGCCACACAGTTCATCTTACCAGACAAGACAAGTCAGTCCCGTGACTCCAGGAGAAGTGGTTCTGTTCTCTTTCAGAAAGAGTGACTAGCTTATCTCTTCTTTTATGGGCTTATACAGGTGTGGAGCTTACTGAACTTGGAATTTCATTCAGGGCTTTACTGGCTTTTAAGACAGTAAAGTGTACTTGAGTTAAACAGACCTGAGCTCAAGTTCTAGTCATGCCCCTTTCGAGTTAGGTGGGTTTGGGAAATTAACTTCTTAAGCTTCAATATGTCTATATCTGCAAAGTAAGGATAATAGTATTTCCTCTACCCAACTAATGGGTTGTTGTGAAGATCAAATGAGAAAAGAGTACACAAAAGGACTTTTTGTATGTTAGCATTCTATGTAAATGTTATTACTCTTAAAATCTTATTATGGGTTTGAAATATCAAGTAAGTAATGTTAGATGTTCTTTCATTTGACTCTAACAAAAAAACAATGAGCAAAATAAGTATAGCAGGACTTACAACCTACATTTTTCAAGTGAGGTTACAGAGATTCATTTAAATTAAATGAATTAAGGAAAGGTCACACAACTGGCACCATGGAAGGAATAAAACTCACATTTTAGTATAATTTAAGTTAGCATTTGATGAATTCCTATAGGAGACTCTATACTTGTAATGAAAATTAAGTATTGTGAAATTCAAGAGGATTTATTTACGTGACTTCACAGCCAGTTACAAAATTATGTCCAGTGAATGTTTTCTGCATATCAGTGTTTGTTTCCAAACCCGTCCCCAGTTGTGTTTTGTTCCACACCTGACTCTTACGCTTTGTAATGCATTTATTAATGGCTCAGATAAAGCCTAGGAAAAAAGTTGGACCTTGTGAATAATAATAACTGAACAGAATAATTTTAAGATTTAGATATCTAAGTATCATCAGTAGATTCAAATAATGAGCCAAAACTGATAGATAGTATTTAAGAGAGTAACTACAATTTTATGCACAAGTTTGAAAAACAAACCAAGTAGGAAGAAGATATAGCAGTTTATATGAAAGAGTCAATCTGATGACAAAAATCAGTGTATCTGTGTGTGATTGAGATTCTATAAAGCCTGAACACGATCGGAGGTAGTGAGTGATCAGGAAGCAGTTAACAGTACCACTCTCTTTGGCAAACCCCTCCTCAAGAGGGAGCCTTATTTAGTGGTTAAAGACATAGAGTCTGGAACTAGACTGCCTGGCTAAACCCTGGCTTTGTGACTGTATTCCAGTTGTATAACTTTGGGAAAGTTACTTAATTGTCTTGTGCTAAGGCACAAGTTCCCTCAACTGTAAGATGTATTACCAACAGTACATGGCTTAGAGAGTTATGAGATTTAATAGCATAGCCCAGGTGCTCAAAATGGGCGGTCACAGAGTCAGTTAACTGATATGATTATCACTGTTAATTCTGAATCACAAACCAAGAAAGGTACTTATAATCTGGGAATATTTCCAGAGGAGACAAGTAAGATGTAGTACTTCTTGAACATTTATTAAACTTTCAACCATAAGCTAAAGCGTTTTTATTTAATTATTTTTCAAAAACCCTGGGAGTTAGTTAGGTACTGTTATTTTCGTAATGCTTATGCAAAAGCTGTGAGTTAGAAAGATTATGTAACGCAACCAATAAGTGGTAGATGTTTGCTTGACTTTGAAATATCCATTAAGTAATGCTTATTTGAGGATCAGCTGACACAACTGAGGAAGTTTAACCTGGACCAGCAGGAACCGAGTAGAAGTATATTGTCCCCTAACATTTGAAGGACTATCAAGTGGAACAGGGGTTTGACCCTGCCAGGCTAATAATATAGTCCTACATAAAGACTCCAGGACAGGGCTCTAGGACATCTCCTTATCTGCGCAGGCCTGGGTTTACTGCATTAACCTCTTATCTGAACTTCATACCACTAAGCCTTTCTTAGTACAGTTCATCCTGCATCCTGTTACGAGATTAATCTTCCAAAAATACTACCACTATTATATCAGACTCCAACTTAAAACCCTTCAGTACTTCTTCCATGGTAGGCAGGATAAAGTCCAGATACCTTAACTTGGCATTCAAAAGATTTCATGACCTGCCTGCAACCAATATCCAGAATCATTAACTCGTAGGAACAAAAGTTATCTTAGACATAGTGTTGCCCTGTCCTTCATCATCATATGAGGAAAATTAAGCTCTAAACAGGTACATAATTTATCAAGAACTACAGGTAGTTAAGAGACCAGGGAGGGATGAATAGCCAGGTCACTATGCTGTTATTGCGAATAAGACATTCAAAACAGTGATAATAACTCAAGCAAAGCAAACCACCTTGTCCTGGACAGGATGGTAGATTTTCCACATACATTTCTTCCACGCCCTCCTCTAGAGAAGTTTGTTTTCACTGTCCCCCTGCCCAATTTAAAAAACTTTATGTTTTGTAGGAGTTTTAGGTTCACAGCAAATTGAAAGGAAGATACCGAGATTTCCCATATGTTCCCTGACCCTTCACATGCAGTTTCCCCTGTCATCGCAATTCCTCTCAGGAGTGTTGCACTGGTTATAACTAATGAACCTACACTGACACATCATAATCACTGAAAGTCCATAGTTTATATTAGGATATTAAGTTTCACTCTTGTACATTTTAGAGATTTGGACAAACAAATAATGACATGTACCTATCATTATTGTATCTTACAGAGTATTTTCACTGCTCAAAACATCATCTGTGCTCTGCCTGTCTACCCATCCCTCCACCCCTACCCCTGGAAAGCACTGATCTTTTTACTGTCTCCATTGTGTTGCCTTTTCTAGAATGTCATATGGTTGGAATCATATAGTGTACAGTCTTTTCAGATTAGCTTCTTTCACTTAGTAATAGGTATTTAAGTTTCCTCTATGGTTTTTTCATGGCTTAAAATGTTTGTCTTTTTACAACCTGTCACTAGTGTCTTCCTCTAGTTTTCTTTGACTGATTTGCTAAAAATATATAGTGTAACTCCAGGCAAAGTCGAGTGAAATGCCATGTTATAGTCACTGAGATTTTTATACCTTTTTTTCATTTTATTTTTTATTGGTTGTTGTTAACTATGAGCCCAGTGTAAGGACGAAGAAGTATCCTAGTAGTGGTGAATGCTTCTGCATAGTCGCCAAAATACATCCTTGGCTTAGAGAGAAAAGGGCAGGTTCTGGAGTAAAATAGTCCAGGCTTACCACCTTGGTTCTGTCCATTTCTAGCTGTGTGACTTTGGGCTAATAAATATACCTCTCTGAGCCTCCATTTCCTAGGCCTAACAGAGACCATTTTATCTTACTTCTTGATGCTTGTGAGGTTTTATTGAAATGATGAATTGAAAATATTTATTCAGCCCTGAGAGGTTGAGTGGAGCCTCTAGAGGAGGTGGGGTACAAGGAGTCCAGTTATTCTTAGTAGCAGTCATTTGAACACCTAGTGTAGTTCTTCACACATTAACCTAGTAGGATAAAGACAGAAAAAAAATGCAATATTGAAGATCTGCTGTATTTTGCTCATTGGGATCCACTGTCATCTCACCAAAGGTCCCGAACTTCTGAGGCAGCTGGCTTCTTTCACAAGAAGGCCTCCATCCAAGCAAACCATAGCAAGCATTTTCTTCACTTCTGCTTTGGCAATGGGAGAAGCAGGCTTTTGTGCAGTTTCCAGAAGCTCATCCTTCTCCATTCCTTAGGAAGCGCTCCTGACCACTGTCCTGGAAAGGCAGCATCAGTCCTATTACTAACACCCAGTAACAGACAGGGCCCCCCTGCAGGACGCAGCTTTCAAGGTGCCTATTTTGAAAGATAAAACACATTTGTCCTGGGAAGCCCAAAGTACTGCTCTCTTATTCTCTCAGAATTCGCCTCCTGTCTCTGTGATGTCTGGCATTTTTAGTTCCCTTGTCCCTTTTCCCCTTTCATTTAACACATCACTCCTTGACAGAGGCTCACCTTCACTGTCGGGGAAGAGTAACCCCAGGGCAGGACGTTTGCTCCTCATCCTCTGTGGGGAAGTGGAATGCAGAGAAATAATTTAGTTTTTCCCAAATCTCTTTATCCTTTTTGATTTTTCTCATACTTTGCTGGTTTGCAGGGACTCTCACTGGGGCAGCCACAGACAATGCACTGGAGGTTTTTTTCTTTTCTTTTCTTTTCTTTTCTTCTTTTCACTCTTTGTCCTTCACGTCATTGTCTAACCTCTCACTGTCAGAGTCCTCATTCCATAGTAGGAGATGCAGTGTATTCAAATTTCCATTTTAATCATGTCCTCTGAGGGTTGGAAGGGAACATGGAGGTCACCAAGTCTGGCTCACACAGGAGCTCTGTCTCCAGCTCCTGTAACAGACAGCCGTTTAGCCTTCCTGTAGACACTTCCCTTGGACAGAGGCTCCATTTTGCAGCGCAGCCCATCCCATTACAGGAGCACACCCGACATCGGGGATCTTTCTTATTTTTAGCTGTCATCTGTCTCCTGGTGACATCTAACCATTACTGAGGTTGTCTCCAGTGCTGTGCAGAATAATTCTATCACCTCTTAGACATGTTATCACTCCTCTTGTGCTCCTTCTGTTCTATCCATGCCTTCAACTATTCCTGATACAATGTTTTCTTTCTGATTTGTTTCTTTAGTTATTAGGGGAAACAATTTAGCTTACAGATTCTGTTTTCTCTGAAAAATTGAAAATAAAAAGCACCGTAGCAACATAGGTTTTTGTTACTGGAATAGTACTTTTGTTATATATATTATATATAATATATATACACATATGTATAATTTATGTGCTATAGTGACTGCATAATTCTCCAATTATGTTAAGTTATGCATCTATGAAGCATACTGTTCCTATTAGGCTGATAATAGACACCAAGCTAATATTTCATTGACCAAAAATCTGTTCCTGAATTGGTAATTCCTTAAATTGGTATTATCTTCTGGGAACATTTTAGAGGAAGATAAAAAGAGGTTCTTGCAAACACCAAAAAAAATGGGGACAAGAACTAACAAACTTTTCAAGGTAGGATCGTGTTTTTAAAAGATAAAGTGATCATGTTTTAAATTGATATGTACTGTTTTCATAAGAGCTCAGCAGGAGACTGGAACAAAGAATACAAAGTATATTATGGAGACTACAAAGTATCTCTAAATATCACAAAAGAAGAGAATGTGCATACTTATTAATACAAACACATGGGCTAACGGACTTCTTTCACAGAGTTTAATACATATAGACATTACCTTCCTATATACACAAAAGGGGATAGCTGGACATATTCAAACATAAGGACAGAATCAAATTGAAATCATGCACAGCTCTGTGGCAAGTAGAAGTGTTCTCAGATATAATACACGTAGAAGTACTCTCAGATATGAAAATGTGCACTTGCCAAACACAGCCATGGTAATAGAACTGACATGACCTTCCAAATTGGTTTTCTACATGGAAACAGGTGCCCCTGTCAGCAGGGAATGAAGAAAGCTGGGAGAGAACCAGCTGCATCCACCAGGCCACTGAGGGTTTACATCCTGGATATATAGGTGTAGATAAGCACAAAGAGAATGATGCATAGGGTGGAAGGTGCCACAAATGGTATATGAGTGACTAAGGAGGGCTGAGTAAGAAACAAGTCAACTAGAAGAGAAGGAATCACAGGAGGAAAAAGATCAAAACTTGACTTGTCATCAGTCATATGTATAGCATGAAAAATCTTCCTGGAGACTTTCTCGTCTCATCTCATCTAATAGTTACTAATATTAACTATTACAGTTTAGCAATCATTTATTGGACACTTAACTCTGCACTGACCAATTGCTAAGCATGTCCTATAGTTTGTCACATAATTTTCACAACTTGTTAAGGTAGGTATTACTACTCAGCTGTTGGTGAAGAAGAAGACAAAGATTAGAAAGGTTAAATAACTGTCCAAGATTACACTTCTGGATTATATTGTGTGGAATGAAAAATAGCTGTATGTTGAAGTGCAAAGAGAACCAGACTGGGAACTTGGAGGCAGAGATTCTTGTCCCAGATTTGCTCCTAACTAAATCAACATTATGCAAATCATTCAACTGTTAGAATCCGTTGCCTCAGCTAGCAAGTGGGAATAGTAACCTATCTCAAGAGTTATTCTGTAAATCAAGTTATCCAATGCTTGTGAAAATATCCTGAAAATAAAAAGTAATGTATGAATGCAAACTATTTGTATCATATAATCAGAAGAACTTCGGAGACTTTGGTATTGAAAGCAATATCAAAATCCATGATGTAAATTGATAAAATTATACTAAATCATTTATATATGAATTTTCAAAGCATTTATGGAGTACCTACAAATCAGGCATTGTGCAGAGCAGTAGGAGACACAAGGATGTGTAAGACATAGCTCTTCCCTCAGAAGATTTGCAATCTAAAAAACTTTTACTGGTGTAAGTTGCCATCTTTCAGAAGAAAAATATTATGTCCAGCATATGTTTATTTTTGTGATAATAAATTGTACTCCTGTTGTTGGATTTTTTGTGACTGAAAGCACAGTGGAGGAAATGGAGATTTGGGGGTTTGGAGTCTTTTGTTTTTATCCATTCTCAATATAGAATGTGTATTTTAGTTTGGTACCTCTGTTTTCTGTGCTGTATTACATTCAAAATTACTACAAGTAGAATAACACCACTTATTGGTAAATATATTTATAAATCACTTGAATCTGCAGAGATATAGCAATTTTAAGATACTCACATAATGGTCTGTATCCAAATTAAAGTCAGAAAGGTATGAAAATATTTCTATAGGAAGCATTTTTTTTTCAAGAAAGGAAAGACCTCAGAGGCCAACTCTTGACTCTGCAGAGTCCCTCTGGTTCACTCTGTTAGCTTCTACGTTCTTAGTTACAGACACTGAGAATGGGACTGGTGGAATTATTATGGTTACTTTCCAAGGTGGACTGTATGCCTAGGGTAGCAAAAGATTCAATCACTGGATTCATTCTACTGAAATGTCTCCCCAGATAAAAACCTCCATTTTAGCCAAATTGTTTTAGTTTCTCTTCGTCAGTGATAAATTGGATCAAACCATCATTGCCTCAGCGGATTGAGGAAAGATTTGGCCAGTCTTTCGTCTAAGGCCAGCAAGTACCTGGAACGCCATGAAATTATCAACTATAAAAACAATTTAGGATGATTTTTTTTCAGATGCAGAGGTGGCTGAGGAAGAAAAAATTTAAAGAGACATTAAATCTAGAAAAAAGTGTATCCATTTTTCTTAAATTCTTCCATTTTCTTAGTGTCTAGGGATGAGGGTAGAATTAGAAGGATAGAAATAATATTATAAATAGTCAGAACATGAAGTTGAGGGAAAAACAATACAATAATTCAGGTATTTGAGTTTTTTCCTACTTTGATAATAACAAAGCTCAGTATAGACATCCAGTAAAGTGATAATTACTTAAGTAACAACACAGTCTTCTCCATGGAAAATTTGTTATAGCTTTTTCATCATTGCTGGTTTGGCCATCTGCCCAGGAGGCATCTTCAGTTATGCCGTGTACCTCTTAACCTGATAAGGATTCTACCTGTGTGGGATTGCTGCTGAAAAACTCTGCTTCTGTAAAGAAAACGACTTCCCCCAATAATATTACTACTGTTTACAATTTACAGATTAAGAAACAGAGATTAAGGACCTTGAGGAGGCTGGAGTTAATGGAGCCTGGTGGTGGGGTTAAATGCAGCTAAGGGATTTCACCCTCCAGAGTCAGGAGAAAGGATTGGGTACATCTGAGAAGTCAGTAGGTGGCAAAGGTGGTTAGTTAGGGCTTTCTCTCTTGATAGCTGCAATTCCTGATAATGTAGGAGACAGGAGACAACTGTGAGAGCTGGGGAACCTTGAGTAGAGTGGTGAAGATTTGAAACAGCTGTTGAGGGAGTTTGGCTGGAGAGATAGCTAAGGAGGACACTGGTGAAGCTGGGATCTTGTCTTAATCATGGTTCCAGTCCTCGGGCAATGGTTAACTCTGCCACTGGAGCAACTGGAATTGCACAGTTCACAAGAAGGGTTCTAAGAACAGCAAGGAGCAAGTGATCCAGGTCCAACAATGAGCAAAATAAAGGACTGTGGAGTATTGTCTAAATGGGATGGAAATGAGAAAATTTGGTCAGGGTTAAAATTACTAACTAGAAGGAAAGTAGAGGGCCTAATAGGAGGTCTTTCTATAGTTAAGAAGATAGTATATTGTTAGTAAGAAAAGTAGTGAGCAAGAAAACTATCTTATAGTCAGTAAAATATTTAATATTTCAAAGATGGAATACTGATTTAGAACTGAGTCAGACTTGTGCTCTTGGGAATGGATCACTGAAATGGAGTGGAAGTGAGGGCAAGTGGAGTTGAAGATCTCAAAAAAAATAAGTTAGTCTAGGACATTCAGTGGGTTAACTATGTAGACATTTAAATCACCCAAGTGATTTGTGGGATCAGAAATGCAGAAAAATATGAGTCCAGAGCCAAAATTTCCTGAAAAGGTGATTGGGTGAACATGGGTCTGGCGAAGTGGCAGAGGAGGTAGGATTAAATGGCAAGAATGTCAAATTGTTTTTATTTGGTTAAGAGGAAAGGGTTTGAACAGTAGAAGAAAGTGAGAAGACGCTCCTACCACAAGCCCCATGGTGTGTAGAGAGTGAGGAAATGAGCAGTTTCCAGTGGGTAATCCAGGGAGGCGGCATCTTTGGAGATGGAAAGTAAAGGCATGTCAGTTCACAGTTGATCTACAAAGGTTTAGAGCAAGAAGGGAAGGGAGGGCAAGCCTGGAAGGCAACTGAGGTGGAGTGAAAGAAGGCAGTAATCCGAGGGGGAGGATCTGGGACAGTGATGAAGGACATCAAGTGACAGGACAGTGTTGGTCAACTGAAACAATGATTTCAAGATGTGTCTGTGCGTAGTCACACAGAGACAAATGTGTGGCGTCCCCAGCAAGGCAGCATTTGTTGTCTGTATCTCGTTGCAAAAAAACCTGTGTTACAGCAGGTAGAGAAGCCAGGTAATATTTATCCCACTATAGATAAATTATCTCATTTAATCTTCATAAAAACTCGAGACTGTAGGCATAATTATCATCATTTTTTAAGAGATGAAGACATAGAAACTCAGAGAAGTAGAATACTTCTTCCATGGTTATTAACACCAGTGAGTGCTTAGTTCAGAAATCCAAACCCAGGCTTGTCTGAACTTTGGTTCTCTTGTACCAGTTTAGAAGAATTGACATCCAGCTGTGGATCCATACTTTCCCTAGTAAGTAAATTAATTTCTAAGTCTGATTCTTTACCTCAAAAATATAACAATACTGTCAATTTTGTCTAACACTTTTTAAACTTTTTAAATCAAGTGAGATGTCTATAAAAAAAGTCTGAAATAAACATACAAAACTATGCACACATTTATCAGTTCCTTCATTCTTCCTTCCTTCCACTCTTTCCTGTACCCTTAAATCCAGGTAAATAAACTACCTATTTATTCACTGACTTTAAATGTAATCTTGTTTCTACAGTATAAACCTTTACTATGAGGAATGACTAGATGCAGAAAGTAGAAATATTTAACTTTGTTGGCTGAGTGAGTCTGTAGATGTGGGTCTTGGTGTATTTGTGGGAGAGGGTGACTTACGAGCATCCTTCTACTCCGCCATCTTCTCCATCTCCCCTTAACTTTGTGAGATAAGACCAAATTGTTTTCCAGAGGGGAAAATTTCCCCAGCAATGCAGAAGGGATTATGCTCACTCCCATTCTTTTCATCATGTGGTGTTGTCCTATTTCTTTGACGTTGCCCGTAATTCTGGGAGTAAAATGGTATCTTATGGTGGTCTGGTCTTGTGTTTCTCTGATTACTAATGAGGCTGAGCAGCTAGCTCTTTATTCATTTATTGGTCATGATGATTTCCTGTTCTGTGAAATGTCTGTTGATAACTTTTGCTCATTTTTCTAATGGGGTGATTGCCCTTTTCTACTGTGACCCTCCCATGTTAGAAATGTTGAGTTTGCATCAAGAAGAGGAAGAGAGGGGTACAAACCCACACACTGGTAGACAAGCCTGAGCTAGGACTGAATGATTCCAGTACTTTTACACTATGTCATGGCCTCCTTTCCACTGAGATTCCTCATCCTCAAAGAGAAGGGGCACCTGGGTGAGGCCATTTGCATGGGGCTGTGTGGGACATCCAGCTAGGATGGTTCTTGTTCCTTCAGCTTTGTTTTTCCAACAGAAATGTAACAATATGAGCCAGGCACATCAATTACAAGGGAACCCTGTCAATTTTGATGATACATGGAATTTGTTGTAAAGCAACCACTAGCACAGAACTCCCAGTCTGGAGAAAGATGGGGGTCAATGTGGATATGATCTGAAACCTTGTGTAAGATATATGACAGGCATTAGAGGAATGACAGTTGGAGCAGAAAATAATAAAATGTGACTTGCTAGAGAGGCTGGCTGGCTGATCATATTTAGGTTTTATTACTGCAGCTTCCTTCCCCTTTGTTTCTTGGTATTTATAATGCACTTGATAATTCGTTATTCTTCCCCCTCTGCATATGAGAAAAGAAGGAGTAGGGGATTGGCATATAAGAAGACAGGGGGAAGTGATATTCTGTCATTTCCTAATTATTTCCCTCAAATGATAAATTGGGATATGGAAGAGAAGAATACAGCACAAAGGAAACACCTTAGTGAATTCACTCATTTATCGATTCATTCATTCTCTCCCGTCTTCCCACCCCCATCATTTATCATTTTAAGTCCTGAATCACTTCCCTTGAACAATATGCTGAGTTGAACTGGAGGGAAATCGTATTTTCCTTTTGAATAGCAGGCATCCTATGGTCTCTATGCATTCTTAGCTCTTCTGCTCTCAGTATCCCAGGTTCTGCCACTTCATCTTTCTTGCTTGCTCTTTGCTTTCTCTTCCTTCTTCAGAAGCTCTCAGATTAAGGAGAAAATATGAAGCTGTTTGTATGCAACTCAGATTGCTCCCCTCCTCAGATGCACAGAATCTGGCTTCCTAACCCCTTAAAACACTGAACTGAAACCATAGATCTTCAGGGTGGGTGGGAGCAGAACGTGAGTCACTGGCTGGTTCTGTGAGATGAACCCTATAGCCAGTGGGCTGATTGTCATGACAAGGGCATAAGTAGATGGGAGGGCCTGTGGGGACGTGGAAAGAGAAAAGGCCTTTGAAGACACCCAACATCTCTTTCCAATATTTGGTATAGGACAAATAGTTGTTTGTTTCTAATATGACAATATAAAATATAGTATTTGTAACTACACTACATTCTATCATTACATATTGCAAAGTATTCTTTTAGAAGCAATATTTTAAATGAATTTCCCTCTTACCTCCCTTGTTTTTTCTCCTCCTTACTTCTTTATACTATTATTCCCATATTCACTTTATTGATTTAGAGACTTAATTAAGCTGTTATTGAAGATCTTATCATCCAAACTTGCCATTTTACAGAAGAGGAACTGAGGGCCAGGGACACTGTTCGGCCTGCTTAAATTCTTAAATCCTTAAACTCTGGCCATCTGATTTCTAGACTGGTATCCTCTACTCATTATGACCAGAGTTTTTACTCTAGGAAACTCCCTCTTAGACATCCTCTGACAGCCTTGTAAACTGGCTTCTTTTTTCTTTTCTTTCTCTCTCTCTCTTTTTTTTTTTTTTTGAATATTCAGAGACCAAATATCTAGGTGCCCACTTTCCCCTAGGTTAGTTGTCAATATCAGTACCTTTGACTTGATGGTATTGACCAATGGACCTTGCAGATGCCTCATAGGGTCACTTACCAAAATGAATTCAGTATAGAGATAGCTTTTCTGGTGCACTTGTTTTCTGGGATTCTCCAAGATCACAAATTATCTTGGCTATATGAATGGTTTAATATATTTTACCTATCTTTAGGAACCCATATTTAGTAAAACCTCACATAAAGTGGGACATTTAATGATAATGTATGATAATTCATTCAAAAAACATTCATTGAATACCTGGTATGTGTATTCGCCCAATAGGTAGTGAAAATACAGAGGACAGATATGATTCTTGCCCTCAGAGAGCTCACAGGCAGTGGCAGAAACAGACATGTGAACCAAGATTTTTAATTCTGTGCTAGAGCAGCCATTGTATGCCCTGAAAAATGAGCCCACTTTTCCAGGCAGAGCAAGCCAAGAGAAGGCACAGCAGCACCAGGAAGGTGGTGCCTGTGAGCTCAGGGCTGAACCCTGCCTGCCCTCCCCGTAGGTCTATCCTCACTGAGGCCTGTAGTGGAGGCAGGAAGACTTGTCTAAGCAGCAGGATGGTGCCTCAGACAGACACGTTCTGCTGCTTTCCTATCCAGCATCCCTCCATCCTCTCACCACGATGATGAGAGGGGAGCTTGGGCCAAAGCTGAACTAGTCAACTGCATAAAAAGAAATGAATCTCGGTGAAGAGATGGCCTTTTTAACATGAGGAGAGCCTCCAGAGCTTAGCTACTGACACCAGTCAAAACTTTGTGTTCCTCCTTTGTAGTAACACAGACTGAGTGGCACCTTGATAAGATACCAAATGGAGAAGGAAATTATCCAAGGTCAACCAGTTTGTGTCTCCTGTTATTTACTTTATTACACACACATATATTTTCCTCTACAGTGTCATTGTTCAAAGTTGCTGACCTGTTTGCAACCTGTTTGCAAACAAACCAGGTACATATGTTTAGTTTTGTGTGAAATCTTAGATTTTTCACCATACTTTCTTTTGCTTGCTGTTCATCTTACTTCTAGAATCAAAAGAATGTAAATCATTCCTCAATTCTGCCAGCCTCTTTCTCCATATTACCAGTCTTTCCACAAGGTCCCATGAACTTGCATCTTCTTGTCTACGTTTATTACTTCAGCTTATTTGATTTCTTTTGGCTAACTGTCTTGTGTTTTTCTCTCCATATTCAGTGGGTTCCCTATCTGTGTCCCTTTTTTGATTATTTATCCCCTGGGAACCATAAATTCATGGAGCTACAAACAACATAGAAGACCATATGAAAACCATGAAAGACCTTTTAAAAGGTAGTTGTGCTTGGATATATTTCACTATCCACTCTTTCATCATGCTTAGTGTCCCAGGAAGCTGACCCAATGGACTCCATCCATGGGTTCTCTTGCCCTTTACCTGCCAGTTGGGTTCAACCAGTGGGAGGCACCAGAAGATCATAAAGCAAGAGGATAGTTAGATGAGGGTAATTACTTACTACCTTATCTCTTCTTCTGCCAGGTCACCATAGATTACTCTGTCCCTCTGCTGAAGACTGAAGTACTTGTCAGGCAGCTCTCACCAGAATTACACCCTGGTTTCAGAAATCTCTTTCTTCTCTTTCGCTTTCAGGCTTAAGGATATTAATGACCCCTGATGGTTGGTACTGCTGGTACTAAACTTTCTTTTCGCAGCTTCCTTTAGGATCTGTGTTGTAGGTGGTAGGATATATGAACCTGAGGCTCAGAATAGAAGTTGTAGGACAAAAGTATAGATTGCTAGTTGAAGTTGGAGATGGTGTGCAGAATAAGAAAAGAAAGTGGCTGAGGAGAGAAGCTCATTGGAAACCCCAAGGGAGTTCTCTCCTGGTGTTCTTGACATATTGCCCTCTTCCCTTCTCCTTATCCATGAGTATTTCCTCCGTTCAAGAATATATAATGGCTAAATTATAGCCATGGAAAGAAATAGAATGACCCCTTAATGGACAGAACATAAGCAAAAATATTTTTTTAATTCTGACTCATAACAATAAGCCATTGCATATTTGAATCTGGATAATAAGCTTCATTATAAAATTTTTGACATGTGCCATGTGTTATGGAAAGAAATGCTTAGACTCCGTTTTCACCGATAGCATTTCTCAGTGGCTGCTTCAATTGTTTTCTCCTCTTCACGGCACATTAATTTAAATGGAACAGGTCTTGATCCCTGTGATGATTTTCATTTAGTTGGATGTTAATTATTTTCACAGGTAGAACTGCAGAATAAACCATTTTCACAGTTTCCCTTATTGCTCCAGTAGTCTCAGCTTCCATTTAGTCATAAAAGAGTTTTAAGCATTTGTGTTTTCTTTAATACTGGGCAACACATTTTTGAGAAAAGCATTCACATTTCCTCTCAATTTCTCATGACCAAATTCTAAAATGTGTCCTGACAGCCTCCAGCACCAGCCAAGATATTTTATATTCTATTTACATCAATGCAATAATTAATTCAGTTCTTATAAATTATGTTGCAGATCCAAATAATAATGATGTGAGTGAAAATGGCACTTGTCATAACTATTCCTTATATGTTTCAACTTGGTACGTGTTTTCTTCCTTGGACTATCCCTGCCTTCAGCCTCTCCTGCTTGACTCCTTATTATTTCCCCAATGGCAGAGTCTCAAATTCAGTATCAGAATAAAATGGGATACATCCTACTATGTGCATTAGCAGCATATTATTCATCAAATGCCAACTATGACCTTTATATCCACAGCCATGATAGGACATGGCTTAGTTCACCATTTCATCCCCACAAAGAGTGTCTTGGTCTTTTTCTTTTCATGTTCTTAAAGAGACACATTTGATCCTGTCAGTCTGTGGGAGTCCTAGAAAGTAAGGTCATTGGTTTGAGCAGTTGGTTTTGTACAATTTTGGATTAACTACTCTCACACACTGAAGTGTGGGGAATTGCCCTTTGTTGCTAGTTCTTTTTTAAAACACTATCATAAAACTAAGTTGATAACAATTAGTAAGGACTGTTCTCTTGATGCTTGAATCAACTTGGCACATTCCACATATGTTATCTATGCAAAGTGTTATAAATCACCATATGAACACTAACTACACTGTTGTCGGCATATATAATGAGTTTTTATTTTAATTTCTTTGTTATATATTTTACTTTACTTGAGTGAATGGTGATAATACATCCACTGATATTTATTGAGTGTCTTTTCACAACCTTGTACCATTCTTGGTGTTAGAAATAACTCAGAAGGAAAAATGTTAAGATTTTCAGTCTACCCTGGGTAGACTTTTGGTGGGAAAAGGAGAGATACTATAATTGTCATCATAGAGAGTAGAATTTAAAAAGAATTTTGAACAAGGAGGGTGATCTTCTGAAAGGATGGAATCTATTTCAGGATTCTGGAATGGCATAGAATATAGCATATGGCCTTTACGAGAGAGAAAAAGAGAAAGGATTCTTAGTCGGTTGCTTTTTTGTTTTAATTCTCCCTTGGTTTTTATGCATTCTTTTTTATATACTACTTCTTTTCTGTTTGAACTATTTTCCAGATGATCCTTAATATAAATGTACTGTTTAAGGGGAAATGCCAACTCTTAGTCATCTAGAAAAGCTGCTTCACTCTGACCTAAGATTAATGGGTATAGATAGTAACAGGAAGCCCAGACTGGAAAAAGATCTGGCTTCAAACTTCTCCATGATGGAACACTAATATATATAAAAGAGATTGAAGTGGGACTTATTGGTTGTAAAAGGAGACAGGAAACCTCTACCCACATTCCCGCTCCCCTTCTGTCCAGAAGATTTGAAAATTACTAGTATACTTCTTCTCTGTTGTGAGAGCATCCTCGTATTGTCCTTTTTTATTAAATTAATGGGGACTACTGACACAGGAGCCTCAGCTCCAGTCCCTTTGCCTGTGGCTATACCGTCAGTTGCCAAGAGAGTTGCTTAATGTAAACTGAAATGTCAAATCAATGTAGACAGGGAACAGAGAGAGGCAGTGGGACCATAAGAAGTTTGGGGGTATTTTTTGCTTCTGCATTTATTGTTGTTGTATGCCTTGTCCCACAAGATGTGTGCAAACAGTAGATCAGTGACCCCTCTTTCCACTGACCCCTCAGCGAACACTGGCCATACAGTGCTTGGAGGCTACATTTGAGGTGGTGTGAGGTTAGCCCTGGGACCCACTGCTCAAGAAATCTGGGGAAACTCTTCTTCCTTCGAGTCTCCTCAAGTATGCCTAATGGAAAAAGTAGGTATTTTGGAGGTATTTTGGCCTGGGTTGACAACCATCTTGGCTAGCCCTCTAGACCAAGTGCCAGAACTCCACTTCAATTTGTGCCGGGTAGGCAACACAGTAAGTCAGGAGGTCACCCAGGGCAGGAAGCCAGGGTTTTGAACGGCCATTTCTGTGCCTGTCCAGCACCTCTTTTGGAGGCAGCCCACTCCTATCAACATAAAAGCTGTCACTGTGGTTTTTTTCCTCTAAAATATCTCTGTTAAGGAACGAGCCAGGTAGTTTCATTACTGGCAAAGTATTCAGTGTTCTGATTTCAAGGTTGTTGACTTACTATTGAGTCTACTGAGTAGATGATACTGCAAGTGAACCAGAATCATCCTCTAATGGTGTCTCTAAACAAGCTGACAAGTACATAAGTCAGAGAAAGAAGATGAGTATAATTATTTGCTGTGCAACTACATCAGTTACATCCTTAATATTATAAAAATACTGGATTTTTTTTTTTGGACTACTGCCTAGTGACACCTGAGAAGTGAATCAGGATCGCTGACAAATAACAAAATACATGGGAACATGTATCAGATATATAGATATAAAAATATCTGAGAAAACCACAAGACATACACCAGGACTGTGTGCTCAATATTCTATTAAACTTCTAGTGTCTAGTCACCTCTCAGTCAGTTGAAAAGTTGGTTTTTTTTTTGTTTTACTGAATATAAGACGTGTTTTATAGAATTCTAAAGTCAATTTTAAAATGTTATGACCTCTTAGTGACTTCGATTACTTCATAAGAAATTTTCATTTCTAGACTAAAATATAAAAAGCTTAATGAAGCCACATCTCTCATTAGCCATAAAATTTTATCAATTCAGGAAAAATGTTTATCAGTTCACTAAGAAAATCAAATTAATGTTTGATACTTTATGGACCAAGCTAGAAGTTTAATGACTGAATATTTGCCACTAGATCACAGAATTTGGAAAAACAATAATCACTCCCTGTGACTGCTTGATATTATGCAGTCTGTTCAATTTGGGGACACATTTTGAAGCTGGTTACACTGGTATTTTAAATAATTCTTCTAAATTTCTTATGAGAATTTGGCAGATTATTAGTTAAGAGCACATTTGCATGCTGATGGGAATAGCCAGGTGAGAAGGGGAGGGGAAGATTAGTGGAGAGACATCTTGGAGTAGATGAGAGAAGGTGAAATCCAGGGAACAAGGTAGATGTCCCCAGCTGGGATGCAGAGACGTCACCCTTGGTAGCAGCAGCTTGGGCAGAGTTCTTGGCCATGGTGCTCGTGGTTCTGTCAGTGGCAGAATGGGGGCAAGTGGACATTTTCTTTCACTTAAAACATTTCATGTTTTTTCACTGTAAGAAGAAGAACAAGGTCATCCGCTGGAATTGAGAAGAGTAAGGAAGTGCTGGGGTTTGGGAGAGACACAGATACATGCAATAGTCCTATAACGAACGCTGGAAGGAAATGGGCCACCAGCTCTGTCTTTAAGACTTCTTCAGTTGACAGTAAATTATTATTACAGAGTTTTAAGAATTTGACTGCATGCCTCTCAGTACAGTCTGAGGCCCACCAGTCATTCCCTTGCCTTTGAAAGATGTCTGGAAAAGGAGGCTGAGATACTGTTTTTTATGTTCAAGCCCCTGAGATCCTGAACCTCTTCTGATGGCAGGTAAACTGCGGTGACCCAAGTGGTCCTCCTTGCTTGTTTACCCTTCACCTCTCTTCTCCACGTGTGACTGGCCAGCTCTTCCTCTGTGGTTCTTACCTCTTCCTTCTCTTCATATTCTCTTCCTTCTATCTTCCTCTTACCATCCTTTCCCAGACTCCTTTCCCTGCCTCTTACCTCTAACAGTGTTCTCTGTACACATCCTTCAGCTTAAAAAAGAAATGGAGAATTTATCCACCAATAAATTTGTACAACTTATAAATGAATAAATGTGCTGAACTAATTTTTATATTAAAATAAATCCCGAAGTATGCATTTTAAAGGGGGCTGTGCCCTTTTGCCCAGGATAAATGATTTGGGTGAGGGAGTAACAAGAAATTTGTTTACTGAGGTAAGAATGCCTGAGAGAAGCGGGTCCTGACATCAGGTTCCAGGATTGCCAATCCAGCAGGCCCGTTCTGAGCTCCGTCAAAGGGAGAGGCAGACATCGGTGAGAGAGCCGTTAGGAGAGCTTCACAGTGTCCCCAGAATGTGGAAGATGTGCTTAAACACAGAGACAGAAACCAGCACCCCCATTTTTCCATTCTGGAGATTTCTGAAGTGGGAGATAAGGGACTAGAGCTTGCGTTGGGGATAAAATTAAGGGTGGGGGACTACTCTACCCCAGTCTCTCACAGCCTCATGTAGTACAGATAGTATCCCAGGGGTTCCTGAGGCTCCAGGGGAAGCAGAACAGATCGCAGAGGGAGAAGGACAGGAGCTCAGCGGCTGTCCTGGAGCCAGGCCACCAAGCTGAGACGGGGTGGAAGGAGGGAGCTCTTGCTAGTGGCCCAAGACAGACAAAACTACTTCTCTGTAACTGGCTGTTAGGAGATACAGAGGGCTAGAATAAAGCTCACTCGCCTGGAAAACCACCCATGTCATCCTCATAGAGACTGCCACTCTGACAGACGTTGCCACAAGCCCAGGGAACAAGCCTGCAACTAGGACCACCCTTACAAGTGCAGGTGTAACAAACTGCGAGACGAGCTCCTCCTGCCCTCGTCCCTTTTCCTGACTCCAGCACCAGAGGAGTTAGACCCTGGGCACAGAAGGAAACAGTGTCCCAGAGCCAAAACACCACCCTCACTCATTCCAGAGTGCTCAAGTAGGAGGAGGAGTCACAAACAGATCAGGATCCAACCCCACTCAGGAACCACAGGATTATTCCCTGGTGACACGGGGTGTCTTAAACTGGAGTGGACTAAATTACAGTCACTGAAAACGGCTGGGATCTTCCTCAGATAACCTTAAAGAGTGACTTGACCAAGCATGGTTGAGCTAACGGTAATAAAATATTTATAATTTCATGTTTATAGCTCACTGTGTTAGACTCAATAAACCAATCTTAGAAGTATAGAAATAAACTAAGCTTTAAAAAAAGCCTTTAAATTACTGTATTCTAAAATGTTACCCCAAGAGAATTTTATGCTGATGTGTCATCAACCAAATTGCTCCCAATAAAAATATTTTTAATTGTACATTTTAAATGAAAGCAAAAAAGTTCCTTTTCAATTAATAAATAAAAAGTAGTATTTTAAGATACTTATTTTATTTTTTTCTCATTCTTTAAAATTTGTACTTTGGGGTATATTTTAATGTAAAATTTAAGACAGGAGTAGATGTAAATTTATTCATTTATTTATAACTTATGTAAATTTATTGATGAGTAAATTCTCAAACTTTTCTTTTTAACTAAAAGAGATACCTAGATAAATTCTGTTAGAAGAAAGAGGTAGGGAAAGGGGTCCAGAAAAGGAAAGATGAGGAAGGTAGGAGAGGACTATGAAGAGAAGGAAGAGGATGGGAACTCACAGGAGAAGAGCTGGCCATTTACACGTGGAAAAGAGAGGAGAAGAGAGTTACAGAGAGGAAGAGAATGAGGGGCAGCTGGCATGAGGACTTGGTCACCATTGTTCACCTCCCATGGGTTCTGATCCCAGAAGCAGTTTAGGGTCCAGGGCACACACTTCAAAATGGCTTCTCAGTCATCTTTTCAACAATCTGTAAAAGGTAATGGAACAGCTGGAAGTCCTGGGACGGACTACACTGAGGGGCATATAGTCAAATTTTTATAACTCTGGAGTAACAATATTATTATCAACTGAATGAGTAGTAGGGGGTGGGAGGGGGGAGAAAATTAGGTAAACTCTAAATAAGAACAGAAAGCTATGCACTGGTCTCTGATGTCATCTGTTAGACTTTTCATATTCAAATATGAAAACATCCTTTCAACTCAAAGTTAAAGGAGAAATATAATTTTTGAAAAGAGTGAGAATTTCATTTACCTAGAGTCAGTTTGTCAAAAAACAGTACACACTTAAAAGATATGCTTCACCTGCTAGAGAGTGGAATTGTATTGGGAATAAAAAACATCTCTGTTACAAGAGCCAGTAAAGGTCTAATGAAAATGTACATTTATGCAAAGCACTTTCTGTACTACGGAGAAACCACCTCAAAGTGGCTTAGAGTTCACTCACAGAAAAATAAACCCTGAAAGTCAGCCAGTATTTATTAAGGGCTTAAAATATGCTCAGTGCTGTAGTAGGAATGATGGTGAATGTAAGATATAGTCCTTATTTTCAAAGAACTTACCCATTTGCAAGTAAACTGAAGGTAGAAATTTCAATATAGGCTTGATGCAGTTATGATTAAGCACTTACGTTATTATTCACAGAGAGAATGCTACCCACTTAGTAGAACTGAATTTTTGATACTACATTGAAGAATGAGAGAAGGCAGCAGAAGTGTGCATCGGGCGGGGCGGGGAAGGGAATTACTTTTGAGGTGAAACGCTGTCTAAGAGTTCAAGTAGAGCAAAACGAAAAAAGAAACAGAAGGGAAGAGGGCAGAAAGTTTAGACCAGAAGAAAAGAGAAAAGAGATAAAGTGAGGACAACCAGAGTAATGGAGACCCCAGTGCCGGAATGCTTGCCCGGTCCCTTTTTATTTTCCATTAAATAATAATGTATCGAACAAGCATCTCATAAGCACCATGCATAGTGATGAGCAATGAAGAAACAGAGTTAAAGAACATACAATCCCTATCCTAGAAGAACTTGGAATTCATGGGAAACATTGGTTACATTGCAGTGGGAGTGATTCACCAGAAAAAGGTGTTCATGGGAGCTCAGGAAGAAGTTAATTTACTGCATGTTCCAAGATATAAAACACTATGTTTTGTTTTGTTTTGTTTTAACCAGTTTTTCTTTGTGTGTGTGTGCTACTGCTATTTTTTTATTAAAGTATAGTTAATTTATAGTGTGTTATTTTCTGCAGCAAAGTGATTCAATTTATATATATATATATATATATATATTCTTCTTCATATCCTTTTCCATTATAGTTTATTACAAGCTATTGAATATAGTTCACTATGCTATACAGTAGGACCTTTTTGTTTATCTGTTCTGTACATTGTAGTTTGTATCTGCTAATCCCAAATTCCTAATTGATCCCTCATCTCCTCTCCCCTGGGGTAACCATAAGTTTGTTTTCTGTGTCTGAGTCTGTTTCTACTTTGTAAATAAGTTAATTTGTATCATATTTTAGATTCTACATATAAGTGATATCCTGTGATATTTGTCTTTCTCTGTCTGACTTATTTCACTTAGTATGATAATCTCTAGATCCATCCATGTTGTTGCAAATTTTTTATGGCTGAGTAGTATTCCTGTGTGTGTGTGTGTGTGTGTGTGTGTGTGTGTGTGTGTGTGTGTGTGTGTGTGTGTACATATACCACAACTTTCTTAGCCAGTCATCTGTTGATGGACATTTAGGTTGCTTCAATGTCTTGGCTATTGCAAATAGTTCTGCTATGAAAATTGGAGTGCATGTATCTTTTCGAGTTACAGTTTTCTCCAGATATATGCCCAGGAGTGGGATTGCTGGATCATATGATAACTCTATTTTTAGTTTTTTGAGGAACCTCCACACTGTTTTCCCTAGTGGCTGCACCAGTTTACATTCCCACCAATAGTGTAGGATGGTTCCCTTTTAAGATGTTCTATTTTCAAGGATGAAAATAGAAGAAAAAATATACTGAAATTAATGTATGACATCAATTATTCTTTGTTCAAGACATACTTCCCCACTGATCTAGTGCAGATGTATCAGCTGTGGTTCATCTGTTCCCACCTAGAGGCATGGTTTCACTAACCAGGGATCTTAGCCCTGATTTCACATTACAGTCACCTAATACTAATACCTGGTATCTCATGCCTGAACAATTAAATCAAAACCACTTGGATGGAACCTGGGCAAAAGCATTAATTTAAAAACTTCTCCAAGTGATTCTAATTTGCTTCTGGAATTGAGAACTACCAGCCTATATGTATAGACTGAGACAGACTCCTGCCATAGCAGAAGTTTATCAAAGATTTCTGACTTGGTTCTGAATGATGTAAAAGAAACAGCCTGTTCTTTTAATGACACTAATGTATTTTTATTGCACTTCTCATTTGTCTACTGCACTGTTTGGCTGAGTCCATATGACATTTGATCACTGAAATCGATTTTATTTGCAGAATATTCTTATTTTGAAAGTTTGGCTATTCACTGCTGGGCCATACATATTAGCCACAATATAGCTAAACAGATAATTCTTTCTCAGGTGTATCTAGTGAAAGAAAGTAGATACTGACAATATAATATTTTCATGAGAATATAATTTTCAAATAATTTGTCAGTATAAGTAAATTGCAATCTCTAAGAAATGAGTAAATATATCTATCTATCAATGTATACTTTAAAGAGAATTAGGAACACATTAAGAGCCTTTATATATAAAATACATTTATATATTGCTATTTAGCAGAACACTTCTACTTCATCTTTTTCTAATGCAGATTTTAACTCTTAGTCTCCTATAGATATTTGTAGACAATGAAGACTAACCCAAATCTTAATATTCTGTGACCTCTGTAAGCCCATAGAAGGCTGCTGGGGCCCTTTGTGTTATGGTCCTCAGTTGGCCTTGGCAGTTTAAGTGCAAAACAATTTTCAACTGTCTGTCTGCAAGAAAAATGTTAGAAAATGTTAGGAGACTAGTGAGCGTGGTCAGAATGCTTTCTTCTTTCTTTGTTCGGTCTCCCACAGGAAATACTGGATTTCTACCTCATTTTCCTTTGCAGTTAGGAAAAAAGCAGCTGAAAAGTCCATTAAGACAGAGTTGCCCCTGCCTTCACAGAGTATAGGCAGAGTATGCCGTCCATAGGAGTCTGTAGCACAGGCAGCAAGGTATTCAGTCCCTCTTCTCTCTGTGACATCTATTCTGTTATCCTACTTCTCCTTTCTGATCAATGGAACAACGACATGTAATAAAATAATTGATAACAGTTTATTAAAAGTAACCAAAACTAACCTCAACTTTCTACTTACCTTAAAAGGAATTAAGCTCCTTTCCCTTCAGAAACTTTTAAAGATAATTTGAAAAAATCATTTTCTGAGTATTTTAGAGTTTTCTAGATATTGAAAAACTTGTAGAGTAGGACTTACAGCTAACACAATGCCACAGAAGTTATGCTTTGTTTAAATAAAACATATGTTATATTACATATATGTGGAATTTCTGTGTCAAGAATTATATTAAAATACATACAAATATTGAATCAGTATGTTATATACTTGAAACTAATATAATGTTATATTTCAAGTAGGTCTTCAAAAAAGAAAATTATATTAAAGTATAGAAATCTGTATATAAATATAGAGAAGTATTGTGATGAGCTTTTAAATTATAAATAATAGAGAAATGGAAGCAATAGTGTTTAACTTATGCAGACTGCCTGGTCAAAATGCTTTCTTAATCCAGATATCCAAGCTGATGCAGAAACAACATGTATTAAGGGTGGGAGCATTCAAATACCTACATATTGATTAGGACTCAATTTTGCTAAATAGAAACAATATGAAAGGCAATGTCTTGTTCTACTGTCAATTCCATATCCCAAAATTGAGGAAGTAGTAAATGAAATGGCTACTGTGCATTTACTTCTCATTGAAAAAGCAAATTGATAGGCAAAATAAAAGCCAAAAGAAATTGTCAGAGACAGTAGCCATGCCATTTTATTGTACATAATAATAATTAACATTTTGCAAAAAGAAATTCAGAAGTGAAGAGGAGATGTAAGTAAAATTTTATGTTCAGGTGCTCTAAAAGAAAAAAATAGCTCAAGATAAATGAAAGACTCCAAAAAAATAAAATGGGAACAACAATTACAATTAAGACAGTCATGATGAAGAAGAAAGAGAAGCTCCTGTAGACACAAAAATAAATTTAAAAAAGAGATTTCACCTGAGTTGATATCACAGTTCTGTAAACCAGCCTCCCTGTGGCCAGCTACAGAGGTCCTTATTATGATGAGTTCAAGTATTAAGGGGATACATATACAAATTGGGATGTGAAGCATATAGACAAAAATAAATACAAAAGAATGACATGTTGGAATGGTAGGAATAACATTTGGAGGAAAAATACCTAAAGAGCTAAGATACATTATTAAAAAAAAGAGAGAGAGAGACTGAAATACGTGGCAAAAATAACCACAAACCTTTATTTGGAGAAAGAGTTCTAAGAAAACTCTGGGTCCTCTGCCTTTTAGAGTATAGTGTAACTTTAACAGAGTCCCGCAGGGAAATGGAACTCAGAAAACACTGCTCTGCTTCCACTTTTCTCTGGTGGAGAATATACTGTAAACTAGAAAGGGCAGAATAATAATTGAAGCCAAAAAAGGAAAAGTTACCATAGAAGAGTCTTGGTGGTTTGAATTACAGGCTCCTAAATATTTGTCTTCTGTAAAATGATAATAATAATAATAATTAAAACAAGTTAGTTGAATTTTTAATAACACTCTAATTTAAAAGAGTGTCCTTTATTCTGGTATTATTTTCATCATTTGCCTTTGCATGTTTCACATATTTTTGTTTTTGTTTTAATGAGATGGTAGTGATGGTAGGTGTAAGTTAGTTGTAATGTCTTTATATAATAAAATAAAAAGCAGTGTCTATGTGATTATTATGTCATATAATGTAAGTTAGATGCAATGTTCTTTATAGAATGAAACAAAAAGTTAGCAATATTATAGGTTAGTTCCTGTTTTTAAGTTTTATTGGGCCTCAAAATCCAAAAACCTGGGAGTAGCTAGATTTTTTTTTTCAATGTTTAAAATCCCTTTGAGTAAAGAATAAATGCATGTGATAGAAATCAAAGGGGTAGATATAGCCATATAGCATTTTTCCTGCTCTTGTCCTCTACCCTCTTGTCCTCTCAGTTTCCTCCCAGAGAGCCAATGAATATAATTAATTCTGTACATAATTCTTCACAAATTCCGGAATTTGCATAAAAATTGCCTGTGCTTTTTACACAAATGGCAGCATACACAACTAATCTATGCCTTGCTTTTTTCACATAAACTATAAATATCCTAGGACACGGGAACTACTATTTTAATTATATTTTGAGTAGGAAATAAATATAGATATTAAAACGATTTATGGATGTGCTTGTGGAATCAGTGTCAGAAGCTCTTAAAAATGCTGTAGGATGAAAGAAGAGTCATAACACAGGAAGGATGAAATGTTGACTTAATGTTTCACAAAGCAGAAAAAGAATAATTTAAAAACCTACATACTGGTGAACTTGACATCAGTCATGAGCAAACTTTTTATTTAGACTGATGGCTTAGGCACAGATTGAAAATTAGGGTCTCAGGATGACTGGAAACAATCATGAATTCATAGCACTGTATAAGTAAAAACTTCATCAAGGTTTCTGAACTGATACAACAGAAGAATGTCATGTGTCTTGCACATTTTGATTATAACTAGCCATTTGACAGTATTTTTCAGAATCTGTGTTTGGGCAAGACTATAGCGGGTAAGGAGGATAAAGTGTAGCTCAAAACTGATTGAGCAATTTTATCCAGAGAAGAGGAATTAATTACTTCTTGAAAGGACCATAAAGGCTAACTTACCCAAAGTAGAGTGTTGCAAGGTTTTGCCTATTAGCAGTTTATCAATGCATTGATGACAAAGTGGGTGTGATAAGCAAATTTATGAATAATGCAAATATGGGAGGAAAAATGAATATCATATTAGAGTAAGAATTTAGAAAAATTTTGACCTTATGAACCAATAAACAAATTAAACCCGAGTTAAATTTTGAAGGAGTTCAAAATATCAACTATCCAAGTACAGGGAAGTTGATCTGGTTAATAATTTTTATGAAGAAAATCTGGACCTTTTTTAAGTTAACTGCAAATATATCCTTCTCAGCACAAATTAAGCCTGTCCATCTTGAAGATTGGAGCTTTATTGACATCTATAAATCTTCCTTTCTTTTATTTCCTCCCTTATGTTATTTCTGTTCTCTAGTTCTGTAATTTCTATTAGATGTTCCTTGGCCCGTTCTCACTCACTGTGTCCACGCTATACACTTAGAGTTCCTCTAGAACTACACTGCGATTTCCTTTCTTTCAAAATATGATCAGAAATATTTCCATCTTTTAAGAGTTTTGTAAAATGCTGAAATAAATTATAGCTTTCTAGCTCTGTTGTGGATTCACACACACACACACACACGCACGCACTTATGTCACGTTATGGGAGTTTGAGAAGTAAGAAGGGTAAACGCTGTGTTCACTTCTCTATTGTGATCCAATATCCATTAGCATAAACCAGTAACACCAAATGTATTCAATGATCATATAGGCATTAATGAAAATATTGTGCTCAAGGAAAGAGCAGTAATATTTTCACTCACTTGCCTATTTGAATGTTATACCCAGTTCTATATAGTAATATAGAAACAAAGTTATATGAGGAATGCTTGAAGGAAATAGATCTCTTTTGCTTAGAAAGAGGCAGCAATAATCATCTTCAATTATTTGAGGAGATATTATGTAGAAATTAAACATAATTTAAATATCTGCAGAAAACAGATGTAGAATCCGTTTTCTTTTTTTGAAGGGCAAGGTGGTGGACTTCATTTTAGAATAAAGAATAGCTTCTTAATAATTAGGTCTGTAAGAAAGTACAATGAGCTATTTTCAAAGTTGAAAGTTTTCCAGCATTAGAAATGTTTAAACAAAGACTGAGGAATGACTTACAGTGAGTATTTTTAAAATAAAACATTTATTTAGCTAATAGTACCTCCTAACTTTCTGATCCCAAATTGCCTGTTTCTTTGGGTTCCATATATTCTATCCAGCTCTAGATTAACGTTTGTTTCTCTTACCTGGAGTCATCTGATTCCTAATCATCTGACCTTCCTTGCACTCTGATTTCCACGTGCCTCCAAATCCTTTACTGCTTATTCAATTTTGACCAGGTGCCCTGCTCACCTCCAGACCCTGAAAGTATCCCACTTCAGATTTTCCACTTGATTTCAAAAGCCTCATCCCCAAACCATCTACCAGGTTTTAAGCATTGTTTTCAGTAGGCCTTACTCGAATGCTTATCCTCTGCCCAGTGTTTTCTCTCATGTCCTGGTTCCCACAAATATGACATCATCCCACTTCATTATTATAAGAGCCTTCTCACTGGGCAGTGCCACCAATTTATCTTCCTCCTGTTTGGGACCTCTTCATTTCCCATAAACTAACATGCATCCTTCCAGCACATTAATATTTCAAAATGCTACTTTAATGATTGCTTATCTTCCCAAAACTACTGTTTCAAAACCAATGTTTCCCAGTAGCTATGGGATAAAGCATACATTATTCAACTTGGGCTGCCATAACAAAATACCATACACTGGGTGGCTTAAATGATATAATTTTTTTCCTCACAATTCTGGAGGCTAGGAAGTCCAAGATCAAGGTGCTGGCCCAGTCAGGAGGCTGCTAACAGCAGCTTTCTCACAGTGTCCTCATGTGGAAGAGAGAAAGAGAGTTCTTTGTTATCTCTTCCTATAAGAGCACTAAGTACCATCATGAGGGTCTCACTCTCATGACCAAACCTAACCCTCATTACCTCCCAAAGACTGCATCACAAATACCATCCCTTTGGTGGCTGGGGTTTCAGTGCATACATTTGAGGGACACACAAGCAGTCTGTCCATAAACAAAGTGTGTCTTTATGGTTTGGTTCCAAACCATACATTTAGTTTTATTTCTCTGTACTCCTTTACATACTTCTTCTTCTTCAACTAAATCTGTTCATTCACTCTTTCTTCATGACACCTTCTGCTTTCATGTATTTCATACAAAATATACCCCTTTTCGATTCTTCAAACCCTACTCATCCCTAGCATGTTATATTTCTTCTATTATTCTCATAAACTCTTTCAATTCCATATTTTATTTAACTTGCACATGACTACTCGGGGCAGGGACAAATCATTCTTCCACAACTACGTGGAGTTCTTCCTGAATGCCTAGACCATGTCTTAGAGCTCTTTGTGCTGAGCACTTCTGTCTCAAAAAAAAAAATAATTTTTGGCTTGATTCACCTTTAGTCATTAATTCAACACCATTTAATGACCACCTACTTTGTACCAGTAAGCTAAATATAATTCTCTATCATGTGATCTGGTTCTCGAGATTTTTTACCCCTCTGAAAATGTCCATGTCAATATTTAGAGGAAAAAGAGCATTTCTCTTTTCACCTTTTTCTTTGTAACTTTACACAGTTAGACTGTCTCACTCACCTGCCTCACCACTGACTCTCAGAGATGTTGCTTGTGCCATAACCCTAGGGTCACCATTTTTTCCTTCAAGTTTCACTGTGAGACAGAGATGTAAGGTGAATACAATGTTCTTTTAACTTCCTCAAATTTCAAAACATCTTAGGAAAATAATTGGAAATTTTGGGCAAAATAAATTAATTCTTTGTCTTCTCCATCCCCTTAATTAATCTTAAATTTAGCCCAGCATCTGGCAATAGTAAGCACTGAAAAAAATAGATTGGATGGTGAGTGAAGTAATTCTCAGGACAGTTGCTGAAATCTGCCAGCACAGTGACCGGAAACATTAGAATAAGGACCGAATCTCAGAGATCATCTTGATCAACTTGTTCACATTCTAGGTGATGGAGCAGAAGTTCACAGAAGCTAAAATGTTTGCTCCTAAGTCACACAGAGAGTAGCCAATGTAGATTGGGACTTAGATTCACTCTACCCTCTCCCTGTACTTGTACTATATCCCATAGTTGAACCCTACTTCAATGAGTTTAGGTGGATAGCTTAAAGATACACTGAAGGAGTTTGGGGGAAATATAACAGAAAAAGGATGGTTATAAAAAGACTCAGGAAGAAAAACATGTAAAAGGAAAGAGAGTAGATTTACTTTTTAAAAAAGCAATTGCTGATTGCTGTCTTTCTTTTATGAGTTTGGTAAAATTCTGCATTAGAAACAAAGGACAAACTAAGAGTTTTGTGTTCCTTACGAACTTCAGAGTCTTTCTTTTTTCTTTTCTTTCTTCTTTTTTAATCCACTACTTGCATCTGTATTTTTGGTGTTAATCTCTAAAGAGAACAAAGAGTGGTTAAAATCTGTGAACTCTATGTTTAACTATTTGAAAACTGCTGCTTTGTTTACATGATTCTAAAAAGGGCAGAATGGTTTGACTGTTTTGTTACTGATTGATCTGATATTTGGACATTACGCAGACTAAGCCTTGGAGGAATGGAAATGCAGCTGCTTAGGGAAATGGCTGCATGACTCTTTTTTTACCCTGGCTTCTCTGCTAAAGTTCAATAAAGTTCAATCTTTCAAAAGCACGTAAATCCACTTACAGTTAAAACAAAACCAAAGGATTTATTTTTTTTATGTGAGAGTAAAATCCTTATTTATTTCTTAAATGCTTCTTCTACCTTCTGCCTTGGAGGAGTTTCTGGTATCTGTGTTCATTTTAAACCTGTCTCATCTGTCCTCCTTCTTTGAATCTCTGCCTTGTTTTGTCCAAGCTGGAGGATAACAGCGTCTATTACTTTATATATCTTGTTTCCAGAAACAATGGCCTGTGGCGCTTCCATTATTTATTCTCTCTCCTTCTGTCAGTGACATAACGGTCTGCTGCTTGCCAAGAACTTTGCTTTTCCAGGCCAGTGACTCCATTCCCTCTAGCATTTTCTCAGATTTAATTTCTTGGGAAAGAAAAAAGAAAGAAATTATGGCTGATAGTTCTTCCAAATGGAACTCAGCTTTGAATGAACTAGGCTGTACTTTAACATATGCTTATGGCCAGTATTTGAATTGTTGGTGAAGGTGTAGTGGTGGTTGTGATGGAAGTAGGTAATGGTGGGGATAGTGGTGGTGGTAGTTGTATGTAATGATGGGGACGGTGGTGGTAGTGACATTTGTAGTAGTGATGGTTGTGATGGTGGTAGGTAATGGTGGGGATAGTGGTGGTGGTAGTTGTAGGTAATGGTGGTGGTAGGTGATGATGATGGTGATGATTGTGGTATCTATTTCTTGGTCTTTTTTTCTAAAGAGCCAAGTAGTTCTTGGGACTATTTGATCCCATTATGGAATAATAGAGAAAAAATATGTAACAAAAGTTTAATAGTCTAATGTGACAGCAAATAATTTATAATCAGTATACTATTTGTCTGATTCTCAAGAATGGAAAATAGTTAAATTACCTTTCTTGAGAATAAAACATTTTGTTACATGGTCATTCTAATGTCTCAGCTACAGTCTCTCTTTTTTGTTGTTGTTAATTTTCTTTATAGGAGATACTATGATAAGCATAAGAAATAAAATTGGAAAGTGTCTTCTGTTTATGTCACTTGAATAAATCAGTCTATTTATCAGAATGTACTTAATAAGCTTCTCCCCAACACTCAATACTGATTCTGTCACTGAGAAGATTATCCTGATCCTTGTTTTCAGGTCAGTGTATTTTAAGTCAAAAGATACCGTATTCACTTATTCCATAAATATATATTGAATAATTTTTATGTCCTAGACACTGTGCTAAGAGGAGATATAGTGCTTATTCCCAAGCTCTAACTGAGAACATGGAGTTGCAAACACTATTGCATAACAAGAATTTTGTTAGAGTGGAAATGCATAAAGTGTACTGGAAATCAGAGGGAAAAAATATCTAAATTTCACTGGTGTGGTCAAGGAAGGCTTTATTTGAAGAGGGAACATTTTAGCCAGTACTTGGAGGGAAGATTTAAGCAATGAGACATTCAAATAGAAGGAACAGAATGCATGAAAACACACTGGCTTGAGTGTGTCTGCCTTATTACAATCACTGCATCTAACTTAGTGTTGCCATTGTGCACTATACACTATGTAAGAGTATATAGCGTGGGAGGATACAGTACTGTCTTGAGACAAGTCTTGGTGATCAGGCAGAAGCCATTGCATGAAAGGTCTTGTAGGCCATTCTATGTTGGGGTTTTATTCTCTGTTGAGTAATTTTCAACAGCAGAGTGGCACTATTAAGTTAGAAAGATCATTGAGAGGTCAGAGTAGAGGATATATTTGAGTAAGACTGAAAGCAGAAGACCAGTTGGGTGGCCTTTTGAGGGTGAGATCTGGTGAGACTCTGAACTCATGTAGTAATGGTAATAATGCAAAAGTGGTGACTAATGTGCAGAATAGAATGGAGATAGTATCTTAAGAACTTTAAAAAATTTAAACGTGGAAAGATTTAAGGATGATTTCCAAGTTTCTGGCTTGTTCCCAGGACTGAACAATGCAAGAGAGTATATAATTAGTTACTGAACTATGTGGTTTCAAAGATAAGTACTTTAAAGCTTATAGGAGTAAGCAATAATTGAAGAAGACTTCTTGCAGAAGGTGTCAGGATGTAAGTTGATATCAGAGAAGTGGTACACAAAGTCCTCTGTAAGAAAAGTAATTTCCTTAAGTGACTTAGAACTTTCTTTTTTGTTTCCTGCTTGTTTCTTGTGTCTGCTTGTTTCTGGAGAGTCACTTGACCCCCACAGAATTAGCTTTCCCCCTGCTCCTTACCCTGAAAAAGTAGGGTAAATGGGTTTAGACATGGCTCATAGCCCTTTCCCAAATAAAATTATATTTCTAAGTGGAGAAATACATACATTCTGTATCACAGATCCCAGTAGAGAAAAACAGAGCAGAAAAAAGGAAGAAGAAAAGAGCTAACTAGAAGTTATTTTCACAGACGATGGGGAAGAAGACAGAGTAAGATTTTACTTTTTAGATTGGGAAAAACTAATCTGCAATGCCCCCGATAAAACAAAAACAAAATTCAACAGTAAAATAGTCCCACTGGCATTCTCAAATATTAAAATGTCATTTTTTCACTGCCTTCAAATAAGGTCTATAATATCAGGGAGCAGATATTTGCTACATTGCTAGGAGTGCTATAATATTTCTATTTATTTTTATCTCTTCCTATGGGCTTCATTTTTGCAAGTTGGGGGAAGAAACATGTAAGATTAGTGCCCATAATACACGAGCCAACTGACAGAAACAAAACAAGAAAATAGAGTAGGGTGATTTATCCCCTGCTCTAACCATACTTTGAGTAGATCAGGAAAATCAGGGTTTCCAACACCTTTACCATGATGGTAGACCAGCACTTACAAAGGTGGCTCCATAGACTAGCTCCCTGAGTTGTTAAAGGACATTCTTTAGAATAAACCATTTCATCGTCAAATAAGGTAGGCAAAGTCACGCTCCCAAGTATTTTCTTGAGTCATTACTTACAGTGCTTAATTAAAAATGCTGCAGCCAAGAAACCATTAACGTAGCTCATTTCAATGTTTCTCCAAATTATTTGACCAGAGAATGTATATTTTCATAGGATATGTATTAACATCTTGCTGTGTGTGTGTGTGTGCGCGCGCGGCAAGTTTATGCCTTAGAGCATAGTTTGGGAGCACTGTGCTAAATGAATCAATAAACTTATGGGGCATTTGAATGGAAATAGTTGAAGTTTCCTGAACGTTCCAATAATTCTTTTACATTTTTGCATTTGTGCACACTGTCCCTTCTCCCTAGAATGACAGTCTATCATTAGTAATCCGGTCCACTCCCCTGCCCTGCTCATATGTTGAATGAGACCTTTTCACCTCCCAGCTTTAAAGTAGTTTCCTGTAGGAAGCCTTTCCTGTTACCTCAAGACTGCATGGGGTGCCCTGCCTCTGATCATTCCTAATAGTGTGAACTAGCTCAACATTAGCATTTACAACTCTTTTACCTCTTTTTTCATTTGAAGAAATTGGTTGTGCCTTGTTCCCTATTGTAAACCTAGTGCCTCTCATAAGACCCTGTATGTGGGAAATGAGAAACATTTGGTAAATAGATGAGTGGGAAAAACAAAAACGAACAAAAAAATTTTTTCAGAGAAGCATATCCCCAGGCAGGTTTGGCTGATCAGGAAGAGATGTAGTAAGATCCTAAGCAGAGAGATTTAGGGAATCAGAGTAAACCACAGCTTCCCTTTACCACTAGAAATTTATCCCAGAGCAAATGGGTATCACGTAACCATTAAAATGATGGAATTGGTTCTAGGGGACATTAAACTCTTCGTCATGTGGACAAGAAAGCCCTTGGGATAATTTATTCCACACTTGCTTACTAATATGCTTTAGAGGGAAGCCATGTGCAGAGCTTCTTTTGGATTCCAGAGCAAACAGATGTTCTGTCTCCCACAGTGATGCCGAGCGACTTAAAGTTTTTTGTTTTTTGTTTTTCTCTGAAGAGCCAATAATAGTACACATAGTACAATAGAAACTTTATTCATTTTCATGGAAAAGTAACTAAACCAGTTACATCATCAATAGACTGCAACATTTCCAGGAAAAAAATTCTATGAATGGGATTAAGAAAATGACCATCCTTGAGGGAAAGAAACTAGTGCTAGTGGATGCAGTCGGAGAATGAGGGGCATTGTTCCAGGGACCAAGTGGATTCAGGCCTCGTTGTGAGACCCACCGCTGCAATGGGGAATACAAGTCTCTCTCTTTAAATAAACTCAGATTTCACCTGAATGGACATCTCCCTGTAAGTAAAAGTAAATCCAAAGGCTCATGTAGAGACCTCCTCTGCAGTCACTAATGTTCAGCACCTCAGAATCTCAGACCTACGTGACAGTAGACTCCCACATAGTTTCTCAGCTTTTCTTTTCCCTTTCACTTTGTCTTAACAAATAATAGACTTCATGCAAAAGTTAAGATGCCAGCCTGTGACCGACTCACAAACCTGCTCTCTCAGATGTTACTTGGGCACGTTTTCCTGGCCAGTTTCTCAGGTTACAAATGTGGAAAGCAGGGATGATAATAATATTACCTACGTTATTGGGCATGATCAATATTAAATTAATTAGGTGCTTAGGGTAATAAGCATTAAGTGTTAGCTATGATTAATTTCATTGGTATTAATAATGCTAATATTTATCATTCATAAGGCAGTAATGTCACTCCCTCCCTCCTTTATTCAAAATCTAAGATCTTCCCAAATCTAAACTACTAACCTTGAAAATACTCTCTCATATCATACTTTGTATCCCACTGTTCCTTGTTATGCTTTCCAAGGGTCAGCATGGAGATTCCCCAAGTATCCTCAAACATGCTTAGCCCTTAGCCCAGCCTTCAGGTTTTGTACATATGGTTCCCTTTTCATAATATATCTTGTCTTCTCTCTGACTAGTCAGTTTCTAACCATTCTTCGGGGTCTAGTTTCAATGGAACTTCATTGAAAAAATCATTCCCCTGTCTTTATTTTCTGAACCAAACGAAACAACATTGTCACACACACGAACACCGATGTATATTTCACATAGATATATCTCAATACATTTATCTCAAAAAGACAAACAAGAACACTGTTATTCTTGAGTTGTTGAGGTGAAATCCACAGGTGAACATGTGCATTTCAACCATATTATTTTTGACCCGCTACTAGGATTTCAGGGATTGCTAGAATTGAGTTTGAAAGCCATCTCTAATGCCTGCAATATCCTGAGTCATGATATTAATTTGTACCAATATTTGTGCCAATCTCAGAGAGGATTACATTTCAGTCTTCCGAGAATGTTTCCAAGGAAGAACCTAAATCAACATCTTTGAGGTAGTTCCAGTGTAGCCTAATTTGTTTATCTTACATTCAGGAAATGTTGTAATGAGCATTTCCTTAAATTCCTTATGTAGTATTCCACCAGAAATGGCCAATATTAAAGTAGACTTGCTGAGTTATATGGGACTCAATTACTCTACAAATGTCATTGGATGAAGAACAAGTAAGGTTACATCAGTATTTTCCATATTTATATGACAAAGACCAGCTTTCCATTGAGGAAGATTTTTAACCAGTGATTTTACAAAATCTATAGCTTTTCCATAGTACAAAGTGTTAGAGGGGAGGGGGATCTTAAGAATAGGTTATGATACCTCGTTTTTCTTCTCTTTTATATAAATGAATCCTCAACAAATACAAGTGTTCCATCCCTCCACAATTCTAAAAATAAATGAAAATACAATCAGCTAATTCATGACTCATTTAGGCAGTGAAGGAAATGGAGACGATCACCCTTTCAACACACCCTGAACCCTCCCCATAACTGTTTCTTAAGTCCAGTTCATGTCTGTGGAAGTACCAAAGCACTTTCTTATTGGGGCAATTTAAAAAAATAAATATAGAATATCCTGCTCATTTTATTCCTCTAGGTACTCAATTTTTTTCCTCAGAGACTAAATTATTTATATTGATTATTTCCAGTCTGCCATTCATTCTCTAAAAAAGTCAAAGCAATGTGCATATGGATGCAGTCCTATTATCAACAGAGTCTGAGCTACAAGCTCTCACTCCAATGAGCTGCAAGGTCCTGGAAACAGGTTAGTTCAATTCATTGTGAACTGCTCAGCTGACTGCCAGATACAGACTGACTTCCTTCTTATGTCTTTGGTTCATCCATTAGGATATCTTTGGCCAGTTAGGATCAGCTATTTTTGCCCTTCCATGATTTGCCTGATTCTAATTTTGACAGTGTTTATCGTGTTAAAAATTTGTCTGAATGTCCAAAAACATTCAGCTAAGAAAATGTCAAACAGTGCTTCCCTCAATCCCTGGGGTGGGTCCGTTCTCGATCAGGTTCAGTCAGGAGCATCTGCATAATATAAACCTTATCTGGGTCTTCTTTATCTATAGGGACCCTTTCCAGTTGTCCAGTCAGTACAGATTTTATGTTGTTCGAAGTCACTCTGATTGTATATGAAATACACACATCCTGTATTGGATTCAATTTGTTTATTAGGACATTCATTCATTCTTTCACTTATTGACTTAAATTCTACCTCTAATCCTATGCAAAATATCCCATACCCTGGTATTGAGCTAAACCAAACAAACAGATAAAACCAGAACAAACCACACAAAAATGGTCTGCTTTTCTACTCGAGTAAATGCATCTTCAGTGTCCTTGACAGTTTCTTTCTCCCTTCAAGTAGTCTTTCTCTTTTTTTCCTTTCTTTTTCATCTTCTCCTTTCTCCTTTCCTCCTTTCCCTGAAGTCCAGGTTCACAGCCCCCTTTCCTCTGTAGCCTTGCTCCAGACTAGCACCGAGGGACTGTGTTAGAACAGCAGATGCCCACATTCAGAACCTTTTTTTTTTGCTGCAGACAACCATCCAGAGGTTTCCTCTCTTGCTTCAGATTCTTTCTAAACCCCTTCATCCCTAGCCTTCTGCTCCTTTCTTCTCTGACAGGGGCCATCTCATAGCTTACCCATTGTTGCCCTACATTTTGCATGCTTTGAAACCAGAGACTACCCCCTGCCCCTGTGCCATGCTGAATTAGAAACCAGAAGATGGGTCTGGAGAAAATTTCTTTCAAAGCTATGCCCAATCTCCCTTCTAGTTATCTGATTAATTTGCACCACTCATTGCACAGCCAATGTTCACCTAGCATGGTCCTAGCAGTTGAAGAAACAGACTTCAAAGCCACTCAGGTGGACACATCTGCCACTGCACTGCACAGTGACCACAGCCAAATCCATGGACCGCAGGTAGGGCAAATGAAGAAACTGGACACAGGCGAGGATGCATCAATTAGGGCTACCAATGACTGTTTACAGGAGATCAGCCTCTTAAATTTGCATCCCTCCTTTATTCAGTCATAAACAAATAGCCCTTTCAGGGGCCACTTAAGTATTCTCTTAAACACATTCAGGTTTCAGTAGGTCCCTCTCTCTTTCAGGGACAGTGTATAACACTCTTTACTGATCCCAAGAGTTTCAACATTTTTATTTCATTATATTTTTTTCACAAGCAAATAGGTAGGGAATAAAAAGCAGATAGATTCGTTTTATATTGTTTTTTCCCTTCTAGAATGAGAAGGAATATGTGTATGTATATCACACTTAAAAAATAAATTCACAAATATATTACTTATATACCTACATATATGTTATATATAGACACAAATCTATATATTCATTCATCATAGTAATTAACACTTATGCAATGCATATTGTTTAATGAAATATTCAAAATGCTTTACATCTATCATTTCACATAGTATTTCTATCAAATCTATTAGCTTGGTACCACTTTTTCCATTTTATAAAAGAGGAAATTAAGACATAGGGATGCTTTGCAATATTGAAAGTCATGAAGTCAGGAAATGATAGATTCAGGATCTAGTCCTCATTAGTCTGATTTCAGAACTCGTTCCCTTGACCACAATGCTACACTGACTGCATATTTTACATATTTATTTCTATACGCATTACTGGAAAATCCATGCTGTAATAAATGATATTTACTTATGAATATTGCCTTCATCTATCTCCTCCCATTTAATATCTTCTTTACTTTTATTTAATATTGAAAGACATGAAGGAAATGTAGTTACTTAACTTATTCAAGGTCAAACAGTGATTAATGTCTGAAGTAGAATTCAAACATAGGCCATCAGGATCTAAGGGCTGTTACTGTCTCAGCAGGATACATGGTAAATGCAGACCTATGCAGAGCCAGATGCTTAATTGAGAAGCATTTTACATAATGAGAATAAAATCTACCTTGTCCTGCAAGCTCACAGCTAAAGATACATACACATCAGTGATCTCCACAGTAGTCTCATTAGCCTTTTGTAAGGAGTTCAAGTCCCTCTGCTATTTCAGGTTCACACTGATGATAAAAATGTGTATGTTATCTTTGACTTTTTCTCCTTCATCCCCTACGTTCAGTAATACACTGAAAAACCTAGCATCTCTTTTCCATCTCTACCATTTCTGCCCTGGGTCTGTTCTTTGTCATGGATTCTTGCTGTGACCTGAGTACTGTTCTCCCTGCTTGGGTTCTTGTCCCTTCAAATGCATCCCCTGCTTAATGGTCTCGTAGAATTGCTTAAAATACAAATGTATTCATTATACTTCTTTTTTTTTAGAACCTCTCATCAGGTCTCCATACACTACAGCATAAAGTCTGAGATTCTTAAGCAGGACACATGACTGTTCCATAATTTAATTTCCTTCTAACTCTCAGCCACCTCTTTTCACCTTTCCCAGATTCTATTTTGCACTTCCAGCACCAGTGAACTTATATGCACTGCAATTTCTTGCCTCTGTAAATTTTCTCAGACTGCTCCCTACCACATTATCATGCTCAAATTTAGTTCTTACAGAAAATTGTTTAGATGGGTAACCGTAATTATTCCATTTCAGAACATCGCCAGGCTACAGTTAGCTTTCCGTTGCTGCCATCTAGAACTCTAGAGGGGATTCACAGTCTCAAAGATATTTACACAGACTAACAGTCTTCTTCTGGTTTTCTTTTTCTCTGATGGAAACTTTTCCTCTGCCATGTATGCCTGATATAATTATATGCATAATCAATTTTCAGTGATGCCATGTGAGGGGAACTTGGCAAATACATTTTATCATGAAAGCAAATCACAGTTGCTAACATTAACACATTGTATAGACACAATTTTAAGGTGCATAAAGTCACAATAACCCTTTGGAAATGTAGATATGTTAGGACAATTTGAACATAAGATACTCTTCTTATTTTAGAAATAGCAATTAATCTAGGTTGCCATATTAGGATACTTTATTAACCTCACCCTAAAGAGACTAACCACAGGCAAGAGACAAGTTATGCATTAAGGTGTATCTGCTCTTCCAAGTCAAGTTGATTCCGTGTATCAGGAAAAGGGTCCATACACTACGTTAAGCATATTGCTTAATACGTCAAATTTTTCTGAATTTAGATAATTCTGCCTGATATCAACAAGCAAACCTCTCTTCTGGTTAGTACATAGGCTTTTGACCCTTATCTGTTGACTGCTAAAGAGATAAGCTTCATTTCGGCACTAAAGGAAAAAGGGACTTGTGGGGGAGGAGGAACCCAGAGGGACACGTGGCAGAGGCTGCCGCACTCAGAAGGAAAAGGCAGAGAGGAAGGAATGAAGAGCAGGGGGAGACACGGAGAAAGTAACGCTTTAAAAAATTCTACTGTTGGTTCCAGAGGTGGTAGATCACAAATATATAGCAATATGTATGTTTAAGTTCTGATTGATATATAATAATACATATGCAACCACACATAGAAAGCACAAAAAAACCTACTCTGAGTCAGCAAATGCTTACCTTACATGTGATGCTCATAGCTGATAACAAAACTAAGAGGAGTGAAAGAAGCAATGTATATCAGTTTGTCAGTATGTGTGGTGTCCATAGGCAAGGCAGTGTACGTGGATTCAGTAGACTCGGTGATTAAAGGCAGCCTAACAACTAAGATTTTGAACTTGCACCTCACCAATAATTTGAAATGTTTTCCCCGTATAATAGATTGAAGTGTAATAAATACAGGCTTAATCTCTCTCTGCATTTCCTTAATTCAGGTGCACATTTGCAAATTTTCAATTTATTTCTAATAAATTTTACTGTTGGATTGGGCACAATATTAATTGTCTTCACAAGGCTTCAGTATCATTTTCTATACTCGATTATTCGTAATTAAGAAGAATGTTACTTCATTTGAGGTTGTGTTCATATCATCATTGCATCAGAGTTCCTCAGAGAAACAGAGCCAAGAGGAAATAGACACACACAGCATTATGTATGGATTTCATATTTGTGAATTCATCTACTTGCTAAAATTTCTTTATAACCCTCAAATCAATGCTTGTGGTGCTCTCATGGCATTTCCAGACATGAATAGAGCAGTGAAAAATTTAAGTTAACCTGACATACATGTTCCCAGCTGTGACCAAAGAAGGTGATGCTCTGTCTTCTTCTGTCCTTTACTTGGTCCACTTAGTGTCACATTTTTCTCTTTTCTGGGCTTTTTGTGGTGATTTTGCTGCTTAAAATGATCCTCAAGCATAGTGCCAAAGCGCTGTCTAATAATCCCAAGTACAAGAAAGCTGTCATGTGCCTTATGGAGAAAATATATGTGTTAAGTAAGCATTGTTCGGACATAAATTGCAGTGCTGTTGGCTGTGAGTACTTCTCCCAGGAGCAAGGTTCAGTATTCACTAATTTAGTATTCAAGTGAACTTTATAGAATATAACTAGCAAGAATAACAAAGATTACTGTACATCTCTGTCTGTCTGTCTGTCTAGATTTATTTTGCAGAATTGACTCATGCAGGTATGGGGACCAGCAAGTATGAAATCAGTAGAACAGGCCAGCAGGCTGGAAACTCAGACAGGAGTTGATGCTGTAGTTTTGAGGCCGAATTTCTTTCTCTCCAAGAACCCTCAGTTATTGCTTTTAAGGCTTCAACTGGTTGGATGAGACCTGCTTGCGTTATTGACAGCAATATCCTGTAGTTAAATTTAACTGACTATAGATGTCAACCACATGTACATAATACCTTCACAGCAGCAGCACCTGGATTTGTGTTTGGTTAAATAACTGGGTTCTGTGGCCTCCCCAAGCTGACACAAAAAGTAATCATCATAGTTTTGTTAGATATTGATGAGCTTGTGGTGAGCCCAGTTCACTGAGTGGTGTTTTATTTATAGAAGCAAGTTGTAAGTATCTTCAAACAAACAGAGAGGGAGAGGGAGAGAGCGATGATATGTTTCTGGTCTGACAGTGAGCGTGGTCAGCTTGCATGATCAGGAACAACAACAAAGTTTTGCTCTCAGACCCCCTTGGCTTCAAGTCTGAGCACCACCACGAGCTGACACTGGGAAACTTACCCATCTGTATGTGCCTAGTTTTCTTATGTATAAAAGAGAGGATAACAATAGTACTGCCCTTGACATCGGGCCTATCTGTTCTTTTTAACTATTCAAAAAAAATGCCAGCTCTTCTCAGCATCAGCTCCCTGGGGAGAGTGGAGAGAGAAGTGAGGCTGTGCATACACACAAACTCCCTCAAAGGTGAAGTCACAGCCCCTCGGCAGGCAAGTGGAGAAGTGCTAGGGACAGCCGTCGACAGGAAAGCAGCCAATGCTAGCCCAGTGCCTTTCCGCTTGTCCCCAGAATAAGCCCAACTAAGAAGAGCATAGGAGTGGTGTAGATGCTAGGTTTTGACCGTATTTCATCAGTAAAGGAAAGCTCTCACATACGTCAGCCATGGAATTCTTACTCCAAAGTTCTGTGGTTAAGGAAATAGAATCCAAAAGCAGAAGCAATAAGTAAGATGAAAGAAAAGACAGACCCCAGATGCTTTCTATAGCTGATTTTTTTTTTCCAAAAGGAGAAAGAGCTCACAAAGTCAGCCCACATAGAAGCCACAGCCACCAACTGAAAAATGAAAAATTCAATTAGCTCATAAACACAATGCTAAAAAAATGGGTGTGATTACGTTTCCACTGTTTTGTTTAAAGGTTACTTGCTTCTGTGATTGTGGCAGTGCCACGTAAATGCAGAAGACTCGATCATGAAAGGTGAAATCAAGACCTTGCTGTTCCAAATGCTCTCCCTGCCCCTCTGAGTGTACCTGCTGCCGGGCTCCAACCCTTCCCTGACCTCCCCATCACAATGTGACAGAGCTTGGGGAGAATGAAGGAACATTCTAAAGCAAAAATAAACTTGTCATTTTTATAGTCAAAAGTGTCAGAGCTCAAACATCAATGGTAACTCAGAAGAGGCAGTAATGTGTTTTGTGTCTGCATTTACTGACATTTAGTGGTTATTCCATATGAAAGTTATTTGTGAGGTTCTCTTGCATTGCAGTTAAATTAATATTATATCTTTGGCTTAAAAAATACTATTTCAGCCTTGCTGGTCCACACCATATAAGCCACATCAATTCCTTATTTAATACGGAGGCATTTATGTCATTATACAATAGTCACTTTCCAAAGTGCCTTCTCCCTTCCAACATAGAGGCATATTTAGCTTTACTGTCTTTACTCAAATAATCGTCATCATTATTAGCTTATTTTTCAAGTTATATGTGGTTAAAGCAAATATGCTAAATATTTTGGAAAAGATTTTTTAATTATTTGATAAAAACTAACTTAAGAATGGGGCTAGACAAAAAACATTCATTGTGCAACTAAAAATAAGTAAGTTCAATATTAGCAGTATATATACAAATATGTTTCATGTTAAGTATATATGAAGAAAACTACAAGACATCACAGAGAGACAAAAGAGAAAACTTGATTGAACTGATGGAAAGACTTAATACTAAACAGTTGTTAATTTTTCCCAAATTAATTTATAACAGTCCAGTAAGAATTTCATAAGGAAAAGCAGTCCATAAAATACTCTAAAGTTTATATAAAAATAGCTTAGAAATATAGTAAATGTAATTTAAAACAGTACACTAGTAAATGACATTTATAATTAGAACTTTTTAACATACTACAAAATTAAAATAGGAAAGGTAATGTTGTGATACAAGAGTAAATTGGATAAAATAATGGAATAGAATGAAAAGCCCAGAAATAGACCTAAGTTTGTGAAAATATTTAGTAGATGGTAGCATTAGATACTCAGATTTGTGGAGAAAGTGTAAGTTATTTAATAAATGTTCCCAGGGTGATTATTAAACTATTTGGAAAAGAAAATCAATATTAGATCCCTTCATACCTCATTCTAAAATACAGTCCATATAAATTGCAATTTCAAGTATAAAATATGTGAAATTGCTAAAGGAACTTATCTTAAATATTTACTTATTTGGAGTGGAGAAAATCTCAATGTTTGAATGATACCTTAAATTTAAATATTAATAAGTATAATGCATGTTCAAAAATTCCCCTGTATAAAGGGCAAATAAAAATGCCAATGAACAATAATATGAAAAATATAAAACTTCACAAATCAATAAAATAATGGCTAAAACCTCAAACTGATAGGATATTTTTATTTATCTCATTTACAAAGTTATTTTTAATAATTTTTTTAACAGCTGTAGGAAAATAACATTATCATCAGTTGCTGGTGGGATTTTACTATCCAAAACAGCAAGTGAAGATCATTTTGGCCAATGATCCAATTTTCAGGAGTCTATCCTAAGAAAACAATTAGTGATCTATACAAGGAAAAAAAAATGTGCATGGAAGTTCATTGTATGTCAGAGTATAAAATGAAAAAAGACCTAGGGGGTCACAAAAAGAGGATTGTTTAATTAAATCATAATATGACCACAAGACTAAATATCGTGTACCCACCAAAATGATGCATTAGAAGATTATCTAATGTCCATGATTATCTTTATTTGAACATGTTATCAGCCAGTAGATGTCAAAGGTCCTAAAGTAGGGCCCTCGAGGCCAAATCTGTCTACACTCGGACTTGTTTTGCTTGCATGTCAGTATTTTATAACCTTGAGCCAAGACTTAAGAAATTGGGAGAACACATATACAAATTGAATGTCCAGTGAATCTTCACAGTTCTGAACATCTGACAACTTTGTGACCATCATATCCCCACCTGAGCTGGGGCTGGACAGTGGAGTAGCTTCCAGCTACTCAGGGTCTCTTCTGCTCAATCTCTCCAAGGCTTCTAGTCATGCAGCTTGCTTCCCTCGTTCTTTCAGTTCCCCATCTGGCCCTACTGTGACTGTGACTTGATGTATACTATGTGAGCTAAAACTTTTAAAGCTTATATGTGTATATAGGTGAGTGTATTTATTGCATGCTCATGTATGTGTATGTAGGAAGACACACAACAAAATTTCAGTAGAAATAGAAGTTCACAGGTGCCTCCGCCATTGTATAAGGTCTTTGACAACAGGAAACAAGTCAATATTATTCACTATTTTATCCCTTGAATTTTGATAAAAGAGAATTATTTGTTGAATGGTCAAGTAAGGAGGATAGTAACTCTCATGAGTCAGGTATGAATAATTCAAAATCATTTTTCATTTACTTTTCAAGTGTACTAATTTAAAAATAATAAAGTACACAATAAATTTTAATTTTTTGATGTCCAAAGGCAGAGGGAAGTCTGTAAGCAGAGCAAAAATTATACCATACATAAATCTCATGTATTTTTTAAGTGAAAAACAGAGACACAATTTTTAGTTGAGACAATGCAGAAATCCTTGGCACTGAATTCTGCTCTGTGACACAAAACATAATATAAGAGCCAATTGATTCTTGTCTGATTTTGTAATTTTGTTTAGATTTTAGGCCTCCAATGGATATTGTCAAAATAGCCTTGCTTACCCTTTGCAGATTATTGCATATCTCAAACACACCCTCTCCAGGAACCTTCCTTTTACTTCCTTCCTTTGTTGCAGGGATACTTAGGGAGTTATTATAGTGATGCTATAAAGCCAGCATGTAAGCCACTGGACGACTATTTCTAGCCTGTTCACTAAATAAGTCCAAGATGAAATCATCAGCACAGAGGTGTCAGTTAATTGAGGAATCAGACAGCCTGAGGGCTCAGACTGGTTGAGTAAACACCCTTATCCCAAGGACAAACCTTTGCTCTGACATTGGAGAGAATACACAAATGAACTTGCCAAGTAAATTGCTTTCCTTCTCAGATGCATGATCTCTTGCTCCAGTGCTGAAGTCACTTTTTAATGAGTTGGTAGGTAAATATGGAGCTAGATTGAGAGAATTAGTTCATGCTTGTACATTTTCAATATCGAGGGCGAAATGAAGATACAGATAGCAATTTGAATCTAATTTTCCAGCTTGCATGGATGAAAGGTCACAGAGGGAAGCTGAAATGTACCAGGATATTGGGGGTGGGAAGCATAGTGATAGTGACAAAGAAAACCAGCTGACGCAGAGCAGTGGCCTCTTCAGTAAATACAGCAAAGCCCTATAGTATAAAGTCAAGACAGATGGAGCCGTTTTCTCTCTGAAGGTACGTGTGGTGCAGCAGTCAGGAAAATATAGATCTAAGACTGAAGTCAGTGATGGTCATTTCTGACCTCCCAGTCAGCATCATAGGATCATATGAGAATTAAAGTAAAATTAGAATCCTAGAATGCTTTTAAGCTGAAAGAGACATTGGAGTTCAATGTCCTCACTGCCATAGAGAACAAAAATCAAACTCATGGAGGTAAATACCATCTCTTGATTGAGACTGCAGATTTTTTTTTTGATTTCCCAAATATTTATTAAGAATATTCTGTATCCTAAAAGAAATTTACTGGATACCAAAGGAGTTAATATGGTAAAACACGGAATTAGCATTGTTGAGCACCCATGTGCTAGGATTTATCTGGGTTATTTCTTTTTTTCTATTGAAGCATAGTCAATTTACAATGTTGTGTCAATTTCTGGTATGCAGCACAATACTACAGTCATACATGAATATACATATATTCGTTTTCATATTCTTTTTCACCATAAGCTACTACAAGATATCCAATATAGTTCCCTGTGCTATACTATATAAACTTGTTTATCTATTTTTATATATACCAGTCAATATCTGCAAATCTCAAACTCCTGATTTATCCCTTCCCCCTCCTTGCCCCCCAGTAACTGTAAGTTTGTCTTCTATGTCTGTGAGTCTGTTTTTGTTTTGTAAATAATTTCTTTTGTCCTTTTTTTTTTCTTTTTTAGATTCCACATGTGAGTGATATATGGTATTTTTCTTTCTCTTTCTGGTTTACTTCACTTAGAATGACATTCTCCAGGGCCATCCATGTTTCTGCAAATGGCATTATTTTATTATTTTTTATGGCTGAGTAGTATTCCACTGTGTAAATATACCACAACTTCTTTATCCAGAGATTGTAGATATTTTAACATCACAGACCCCTGCTCTTTGCCTAAGTTTAGACAAAGACTGCTGTTTAAAAACAAAGAGATCAATGTGAGAAATGCAGTGGGTGGGGTGATTATGTGTCTACTGTTAGTTGGCTTGAGTTCCTGAAGAAGCCATCTTGCATAATTGAACATGTTTCTTCTCAGATGAAACAGATTCAAAATAAAACCCCTCCCAGGTAGAACCACCAAGTTCCTAAATTTAAAAAGAAAACACACACACACACACACACACACACACACACACACACACACACACAGTGTCTCAGAAGGAGAAGACAATAGGACCAGTCACGAGACAGCTGGAAGAGAGCAAAATAGGTGGGTTTTCGTGCAAAAGTAAGGGCAGCAGGGAGGTATCCTCACATTCATTCAGCTGCCAATATCAGGGAGTGTCAAATCCTAAAATCAGAAGAAAACTTTCACTCAGAAAAATTGGTAATTTTGAGCTAAGGCCTATTTTACATTATAGGTTTGTTTAATGTAGTCATTAAACTTGTCCTGTCAACACTTTTATATTTATATTCCTCTTTTCATTTTCATGTATTTATTTTTAATCCTATAGCATAAAAATGGAAAGCGTTCTCAATTATTATTAATAATGCCATTTTCTATTTATCATCCTTCAAAAATGTATTAACAGCTCAACAGGAGTCATATATGACACCTTTTTGCTCTGTGTGTTCATAATCTGATGCAGTTTGCTCTTAGTAACAGGATATGTAAAGAGAACACATACCATATACTGCCCAAGCAGTATGTACACTGCTTCTTTATGTCAACTTAGGATCAGTTTCTGCTTCATGTAGGAGAACAGGAAGCAATTATTGGAAATTTTATTTATTATAAATTTGTAGAGTTCAGCAATAAATGGTGATTATTTGGGAGCGGTTGTGACTTCATGAAAATTGTCATCATATGGGATAAGTAGAGGAAATCTGTGCAATTCATGTGAGCTTAAGAAATTCAAGAATATACTTTCTAAATAATACAAAGTAGCTAAGCAACAGTTCCAACAGACCTGTGGCACAGTTGACAATGTTACAAACTGTGAAATTAATTCTCTTTCCATCTCTACTCCCAACCTAGCCAGAGCCAACTTTAAGCTTTTACTTAAGCCTATGGATAAATCTTGAGGAACCTGGACTGGGAGGCCTGGTTTAAATTCCCTTGTATCATCTCATTTAATTCTTGACATGGAGACAACCATTCAGGCAATGAGAAAAACTGATTTGAAATTGAAATCCAGTTAGAGATCCTGGTCAATGAGATCACACTCGATACCAACTTGATTGATGTTATCTATAGTTTATTAAATCTGACTTTAAGTTGTGGTCTTCAGTGCCTTGGAGTCTCCATTTCTCAGTCTACATATTCCTTAAGTCCTCTGCTATAACCTACATTTCTCATACCAATAGATGCCCTTAGGAACCTTCCTAAACCCCCTATTCGTCCACATCCCCAAAACAAATCGAATCTACTCTCACCCTTAACCCCTCCCCTCCTGTTTGCAAGATTAACTCTGGGGCCATCCTCTCTTCATGTCATCCATATATTATTCTTTTCTGCTTCCCTAAGCTCTTGCCTCACCGATGATACTGATTGCTCTTAATTGTTTAGATATGTAATTACCAGGGTTTTCTTCTTTTCAGCTTGTCATCCTTTTTATTTTTATTTTTTTTAAAAAGCAACTAAACCAAATATTTTCAAAGTCCTCCCTAACCTATCTTTCCTTCAGATCATCTTTTTGTTTTTCACTTTGCTTTCTCCTCGAGTTATAAAATAGGGGTCTGTCTGTCCACCTTGTTGCTCTGTTATTCATCCAAAACCTGACCACATACAAAACTACATTTCTTGAATTCTTATTCTCTGGCTTTTGTAGTCAGAAAATTTCCATTCTATCTCCATTTTCTTGAAAATAATTCTTATTTTTCTAATTCATTTAACCTCAACATATGAAAATACTATTTGGGTTCTATAAATCCATTGAGTCTTTCAAAGTAGCCATTTGAAAGTTTGTTTTTGTTTAAGAGCGTGAAGTTCATAGTAAGAATAAAGGAGCTAGCTATATAGGTTGGCTGTTAAAAACTTGGTTATAAAACTTGGAATTATAAACAGAAACTAAACTTTATTCAAGTGGTTCCCAATCTTTACCTTAAAACACAGTTTGAAAACCTGAGGATATACTGGACATTTTGCCAAATATAATGAAAAATCACCCATTTCATAGTCCATGCCCCCCATCATGCCTGTTTTTGGTATTTTTGTAGTTTGACTAGTTTCTGTTCCCTCTCTTAGACAGGGCTATACACCACTGTGACTTTCTGCTTTGTGCACAGAGTCATTGTTATTTTAATAACAATACAAAAAAGAAAAAAAAAAAGAAAAGAAACACAAGCAAAGTGGGTCAAGCTGTCACCTTTCAGCTTTACAGTGGGCTTTGAAAGCAACCAAACAAGGGAAGAGCCAAAGGCAGGCTGCTCACAAGTTACATTCCTAAATGCAGACACAGAACTGAAGATGTTTTATTGTGAAGAACAGAAAGAGGCTGCCTACAAATGAGTCTTTCCTTGGAACACTTGGACTTAATGTTGCCACTCCAATAGCCACGCATGAACCAGAGTGGAGACCTCATGTCCAGGCTTAGGATGGGAAAGTGCACGTGGCACGCTGGAGTTGGCCAGCTTGGCAGATTGCGAGGGGGCATCTGATCTTCAAAAGACATCAGTGCAGGAGGTCCTGATCGTTCACTTTGCTACTGGAGGTCAGCTCTAACCTAGTCGTGACCTCTAGGTTCTAAGATGATGAGGCTATGTCTGCTGTCTGTGGAATAGATAAATGTTTTGTAGTCACCGTGTCATAAATAAAGTTTCTTACTTCTAGCCAGTCATAGCAGAAGAATAACAGGACATTAGCGATTGGGAAACTGGCCTCTTGTGGCTGTTCCTCAGACAATCGATGCCATCTCTTACATGCCACACTCACTTGAAGACAGTATGGATGAGGGACAGTGAATAAACATGTAGCAGATAAGTATTTGGATAAAGGGATTGAAGAAGTCACGAGAAATAGCATGGGTTAAAAAGAAAAGGCCTGGAAAAAACTCACTCAAGAAAACTAGCATTTGGCAGAATGAATGGTCTATTTTGTTGTTGTTGTTATAAGATACTCACTTTCAATTAGCAGAACTGCTGAAGTGAAATTTTAAAAATAGTTCTTTTTAAAAAAAACAGCATTTAGAGTAATATGGTAAGTGTAAGTCACAGATTAATTTTAGGCATATTCACAGATCATGTGACCACGTTGCTCTAAGCATTCACAATTTGACTTAGAATGGAATCTTGCTATTTCTACATTTTTCAGCAACAAATCTCTTAGTTTTCTTATTTGTTCTAAATTAGGATAGAGGCAGAAATTTTTCTTAGTCCCCCCCAGAAGATCATATTCTCCTCCAAAATAAACTGATCTGCTTTCAGCTCAAATATGTGGTATAAAATTGCTAAATAGTCTTTCTTGGATCTACAGCAGGTATTTTATTTTATTTTATTTTAAACATTTTTTATTGAGTTATAGTCATTTTATAATGCTGTGTCAAATTCCAGTATAGAGAACAATTTTTCAGTTATACATGAACATACATATATTCACAGTCACATTTTTTTTCACTGCAAGCTACCACAAGATCTTGTATATATTTCCCTGTGCTATACAGTATAATCTTGTTTATCTGTTCTACATATTCCTGTCAGTATCTACAGTTTTTGAACTCCCAACTATCCCTTCCCACCTCCCTCCCCCTTGGCAACCACATGTTTGTATTCTATGTCTATGAGTTTGTTTCTACAGCAGGTATTTTAAGTGAAAGTTTACTTGTCCAAGGCCTTAGGACCTTTTGGTTAGGAAGAGAGTAAGTTATTCATTTTTAGATTCAAGTTTCTTGAAGTTCTGTGTGTAGATTCCTACCATCTCCATGTACGAATCAGGATACCATGGAATAATCATGGAATTCCCTGAATCCTTAAGATGAATGGAAGCAAGTAATAGAAGTGGCATAGAACAGACTCATACAATATAAAATTTGCTGCAAATAACTTTCTTATTTTCTTGGGATAAGTACAGAATGCAAGCTTCATTCCCTTTTCTTTCTTTGTTTCTTTTTCTTTTTTAAGCTCTACTTGTTGGTTAGAAATGCTTGTTAAATGATAATGAACTTAATAATAGTGATCACTTTATAAGCACCTGCCAGGAGCCTTGTGTATTTTTTTTTAAAAACAACCCTAAATGGTAAATTTTATTTTCCATTCTTTTAGATATGGAAAGGGAGTCAGCAGATTTAAGTTCAAATAGTTGGAAACTAGCAGAGATAGGTTTCAGTCTCAGGTTTAACTCCAGAGCTTTATCTCCTGCATCCAGAAACTCATCATAGTTATCTGTGTATCAAAGTTACAGAAAGAAAAGCTAGACCACCCTTGTGGAGCCAGGAGGCCAGCCTTTCTGCTGGCACATCTCTCGGAAGAATATCCAGGCCTGGTAGGTCTTTGCTGCCCTCTCCTTCAAGAGGAAGTGATACTTTATGAGAAATTTTCTGCAGACTACTACCTTTTTAAAAGCAGAAACATTCTTTCTTTTCTTCTGCAAGGAGTCATTATCCCTTCTTCTTTGGCTAATGCAGGGGCAGCTGGCACACACTTGCACACAGTGGTTAAGTGAAGGAATCCAGGGCAAGTTCTGTTGGCTTCCTATTCCCTTTCATTTTATATTGTTTCAGAGATTAGTTAATTACTTGCAGAATCCTCTTCTAATGTGTTCTCTTAGAGGTCCGGCTACGTGTATTCCTGTCCCAGCAGACAGTACAAACTAAAACTGTTCTGCTGATGGTACAGCTGTGCTTAAAAGACAGTGTCCTGTCCAGCAGATTTGTGCATAAGTCTCAATCCATTTACAGTCTATCTACTTGAAGCTTTTCCCTTCTCATGCATTATTTAGGTATGGACATTGCCTTTAAATACCTCTATAATGAGAATTGCTCAATGTTTAGTTACTTTTTTAGTAGGTGACATGGTGGGCATGAAGGCATATAAATTGTGTTGGGGATAATTACTAGCCAAGATGGTACAGTTTGAGCAAGGAAGTGTCATTTTTGAAACAGCCTTCATACTGGGCTTGGCCAAAATGGAACCTGCCTCCTAGGGAAAGGTAAAGTTAAAGGCCTGTAAGTCTAGCTCAGTCTGAATGAGAGATCTGATTTTTCAAAGTGTTTGGAGACTCTGTAGGTGAGGAGGAGTTGGGATGTTTAAATATTTAGGTGGGTTTGAACTGGTGGTGTTGGGAGAAGAAAGGGGAGGGGAATTGGAGGAAGAGAGCGTGAGAGAGGCATGTGATGACCTATAAGATATATATCATATCTGTTAAATTATGTCCTGAGTCTCCTGTGGTTATCACCAAGAAAGTGGTTTTATTTCAAGCAGGTAGGAGAGTTGACTGTCCTGATTTAGCACATAAAGTTCATTCTCTTCAACCAACTTGCTTTATTTTAACTCTAAATTAGTGCTTTGGATACAGAAATCTTTGCTGAGTTGATGTAGCTTTTTATGTTTCCTCATCTCAATTGCCATTAGATCATTTAGTAAAGACTTTAATCTTCTCCTTGCTCTCATTTTTCACATTTTAGTGGGATAACACTGTGGTCATTTTGCTCCATTCTAGAAATAGGCTGCAATCAGACTCTGAGGAAACAATCATTTTGTCTTTCGATTGGAAACAATAAAAATAGTCGCTGCCCATTACTCCCTACACTTCGTTACTACTTTATTTTTATAGCTTCATTGAATCTGGTATGAATCATAAGTATATGAGATCTGTGTCATTTCTGTCATTGAAAAGTTAAAGGACCCAAGATTCAACCTCATGGAAGTGAATTTCTGCATTTGGACTCTATAACTATTCTAGGAATTACTACCAGAAGAATGATGTGTCTGTTAAGCTTACACGTATTTTCAGAGGTTATAACCGAGAAAATTATTCCTATAAAACACAATCACTGACTGTTACTTTTTTCATTTGTGTACTTTATGAAAAGATCAACACATGCATTGATTAACTTTTTTTTGCTCCATAACCATTTTCTCAACCTTAAGCAGAGACTTGCTTAAAATAAATAGATTCCTAAATACAACCAAGTGGCTGTTACTCTACTTACCTGTTACAAATGTGTCATCTAAGTTTGTATTTTCTTTACAGTCAGGAGAAATTTCACTTCCTCCTGTACTCCTAATCTTTTTACAACTTCTGTCCCATTTTTTCCTAACAATTCCAGTCTACTCTTCAAAGGAAACTATTAACTTACTTTTTTTTAGCCTGAACTAATTTTCATTTATCTCTTCAAAGCTGTCCTTGATACTACTAAGCTCCATGTTGCCGTGTGCTTGTAGCTCAGTCTCAGCTTTCGAAAGAAGGCACGTGCACCATTGAGAAGGATTTCCAGAGGGATGCATTGTTTAGGATTGCTCAACCTCTCTAGAATACAGTGTTCATTCTAGAATTTTCTCTCAGAGTCATAACAAGCCTCCATCCCTCCGCAAATCTGATTCAGATGTTTCATTCAAGCAATGAATTAACTAATTTAGAGTTATTAAACCAGCAGCCTGCCAACTTTAGGAAAAAAACAAAACAAAATACAAAAAGCCGACTATACAAATTTTCCAACTTCTCAAGACAGTGAGAAAGACACAGGCATCAATTCAAATACAGCTGCCTAATCACATGCAACTTTCAGTAGCTCTTTGAGGATTGCTTCCAATTTCTTTTCACTCCTCTTCTTCATGAGGACATAACCACCGTTAGGCAGAGGGCTTTCTCCACTTTTTGCTGCTGTCCGCTCTAGAACGCACTGCTTTGTCAGCCCCATTTTGTAGATTACGTTGATCGTCAATATTGCCGTTCTGTCAAATTCCTGGTACAGAAAAGGAAGGGTGCCGCAGTGCTTATTCAGATGGAAATTCTTTTTAAAAAGTCAAAAGACTGGTTTTATTCTGGATTGTGCTTTGTTTATAATTGTCCAGACCACTTTTCCCTTTGGCAGGAGGTGTAGTGTGTTTAAAAATAAAAAAAGCAAAAGCAAAAAACTAAAAGGAGCCACAGACATAGACATGAGGACAAGGGTACTAGTTAAATCATTGTCGGGTCTCTTTCCCTCTTAAGCATGACGTTTTTCTAGAGTAAGTGCTGTTTAGGATGTGTTTTGAAGAAGAGAAGAGAGAGCTTGACAAACATGGAGTGAAAGTTCGTCCCAGCATCCCTAAGAATAGTATTATGTTTGACAGGCAGACAAAACTGCAAGCATGTTTACATCATATTAAGGGTTTGGAAATTCTTTAAGGTTTTCACATTGGAAAAACTAATGAATTCTCTTGTACTAATGTGGGGATCAAATTGTTATTTCAGCTACTTTCACTGTTATTTACCATTTTCTTTTACATTTTTTCCTTTTTTTTTTTAACAAAAGTGCAACTTACATACAGTGAAGTGCACAAACCTTAAGGGTATGGCTCTATAAATGCAATGTTTTAAGTGAGGCTTTCTTTTTTCAAGTATTTTATGTAATGCATATACAATAAAGTCTGCAGTACTATGCTGCAATTTGCTAAATGAGAAGCTACATACTGTTTCCAGAATACTTTCAACACATCTTTTCAGATATAATTAAAATCTCATTGTAGGTGAGTCGATGGCTAAGTCTTTTTCTGTGTTTTCTATATTTTTTCATCTCAATATGACCAGCCTATCTACATGGATTCTTAGCCATGGTCCATGTCATTGTATTGACCCAGTGTTGTTTTAAGTACCTGGATATTTCATCAGCAACATGTGTGTCCCCTAGACTATAAACTCTTTGTGGATAAGAATGTGTTCTATTTTTTGGTCGCTCATTACTTACTTCCATCCTCCACAGCCCTTGGAGGCATACGAAGATCTGTACATAACAGAAATTCAATAAGGTGTTTTTGAATGAAGAAAGAAACAGAAAGCTCTAGTTTCCTAGCAGGACTGCCATTGCTCCCTGCGGCCACCATGTCTACTATAGCTGCTCATGTAGTGTGATTCAGGAGCTCATGAAAAGGCTCTCCACAAGAATAATGACTTAAAATGTGTTACCTGGATAGAAAGAAAACCTGATTAAAGAAAAAGAAGTGGAAATTTATTTCATTTCTGCCAGATGCTGAAAAAGTGCCGAAGTGTGGAAAGTCAGTATCTTGAGAAATCAGAGCTGCACCATCTCCTGAGCCCCAGGACAGAACTCTTTACCTTTAAGCAAAATTGAAAGACATGTAAGATTTGTAAGGGTTAGCACAGTATAAGAAGTCTGTATCATCTACTGCATCAATACCAACACTCTGTACATTGAAATCTTTGTTTAGAGAAAGAGGACTTTATTTCCCAAGACTTAAGTCTCTTCCCAATTCTCTTTTCTTTCTTCCTTTTTTTTTCCCAGCATCGTTGATGGCAGGAGTGATTGATTACTGATATAGGAATAATCTCAAAGCTGATTAAACACCTATACCATGCCATTTGTAAATGAGTGGGATTAATTAAATACTTAGAAAATCTAAAACAGTAGAGACTATATACCTCAGTGGTCATCTCTTCCATGTCAGGGACATTTTACAGTTAGAATCTCTTTAATCAGATTATCATATAATATATTATATTCATTTAGAAATATATAATACAAAATTTAAAATAAATCAGCTTCATTCGCTTTCCAATTGATGACAATGGTGTAAATTGATTATTTCATCCTTCAGGCAGAGAAGAGATAATGGGTGAGTCTCCTAGACTGTCATCTGCTAGTTCTTTGTTCCTAGTATAGTCTTGCTTCTAATGATGGTCTGACGTTTTATTGTATCATCCTTATATTCTTCATGTTTTTTATAATAGTAGTTATTTTGTACTGAAAGCTAGATATCTAGGCATATCATTATTGAAATATACTTTTAATTATAATACTTTTAATATACTGTCTCAGGACAGACTGCAGTGTTTAGCCCTTACGTATACAATTTAAAAGGCCAAAATGGACCTTATCACTCTATCCACTGAGGGAATTTCAGGCAACACTAGTGAGGCTGATGATTTTATCCCTAGTGTTTGCTCAGTGATTAGACTGCTTCTTAGAGATCATGTCTGAAAGAGAGGGACAAAGAAAACCCAGAAAACTTTGCCATTTGTGGTAATGTATTTAAATAGCTGTAGAAATTATAAACCTATAAATAGTATATACACTAAGATTAAATTTTAAAAACGAAAGTTAAATAAATACAAGCAATCGTAAATTTTAAGTTTATGTGAATTCCTCTTGATTTCTTGTTGTAAATATTTTATGCAATCACATATCTTCTTTCTTTCTAATGTTTTTTATTGATTTATAATCATTTTACAATGTTGTATCAAATTCTAGTGTAGAGCACAATTTTTCAGTTATACATGAAACATACATACATTGTCACATTTTTTTCTCCATGCAATCAAATATCTTCTTTCCCTGGATTCCACTTGTTGTCAATCATAGGTTCCCTTTTTTCTGACTTTTTAAATTCTGCTAGAAAGTTTTTTTAATAAATCATGTTTTGTTTCATGATGTGGCATAGTAGAAAGAATGTGACCCTAGGAGTCAGATAACTAAATTTGGACCATGGCCCTTGTACTTGCCAGTTCTCTGATCATTATCATAGGTAAAGCTGGAAAACATGATTATTGTTTTCAGAGTATTGTGAGAATTAAATAATGTGCAGAAAATTCCAGCACTTAGATTACTCACATATTGATAAATTTATTATTAGCTTATTATGTTATAGATGCACCTATGAAAGTAATCATTATATATCACACATCTTGCCTGACTTGGGCAGTGTGTGGATAAAATCTCATTTATTTTTATTAAGTTTTCACTTTGTATCCAAATATATATCAGAAAAAAGTTTTTAATCATTAAAATTAGCATTTTGTCTGTAACACTTCAAAAAGATCAGTTACTGCCAATGTTAGAACTTCTGTGTAAGTGACATGAAAACTTTTGTGGAAAGTTATAGATCAGTTTACATGGTGATATGTTTTTATGATGATTGCTTTTATAAAAATGTTTTAAATTTTAAATATCCCATATTTTCATGTGCAGAACTTCACTTATTAATTCTTTATCTTACTGTAAATATTTCTTGTCCAAAAAATCACAATACTGACCTGGATACAGTGATCTTCTGTTGTCTAATTCAAGGACCCAACTTGGGTTAGTCACACAGATCAGAGGAATAAATTTAAGGGGCTCACACTGGCTGCTAGATAAAACTGTTCCTCAGACAAACATTGAATACTTGTCACGGAGTCCAGAATCAGGTACTCTGGGTTTGAATCTCAAATAACTTGATTATTTGACCTTTAGTTCCATATTTATAAAACGGCATATAATAATAATAATAATCACTTCAGGAGTTGCTCTGAAGAGTAATCATGCTCAATACATCTTAATTATTATTAATATTATTATTATTATTGATAATTTGATATTATTAATAACTTAATATCATTGATAATGATATTTTAGTATTATCAGTACCACCACACTCCACATTTCCTCACTCATAATTTGTTTCATGTACACACCTAGAATTTCCTGTTAACTATTAAGAAATGTGATCAATTTATATCCATTTAATAATTATAAATATTAATAGTATTTAATTAATGCTTAACCATGTATTAACATGGTTCAGAGACACTATCTCACTTTTATTCTTACCACAATGCTAGAAGAAAAATAGGGTTGCTACTACTCCTGTTTGAGAAAAAAAGAAAATTAAGGTTCATGGAAGGTAAGCAACATGACCAGACTCATACAGTTAATAATTAAAAGCAGAGATTAGCACCCACAACTTTGCCAGGATAATAATAAACCACGATACATTCCTCACTGCTATATATAGACACTCAAGTAGTGAAGAAGCTAAGGACAGAATTATTTTTCTCATAAGTTTCCCTAGTACTTTCAGGACTTAGTCATAAACTAACATTGTACCAAATGGATTATTATACACTTGCCATATTAAGATGTTGAGTCCTTTAAAGGTCATTGTTTAGTCTGTTGTGATTATGCTGTTTCGTCAATGATGTCATAATTATTGCTTTAATAAAATCCTGTGATGCCGTATCAGAGGTAAAAACTTTTACAGAAATGTAAGCAGCAGAGGTGGCTAGAGGTTGATGGAAGAAAGCTGTTTTCATAGAAGAGAAACAGTCCTTACTTAGCTTATGCCTCTCATGGGGCAAAAGGAATGCCATCCTTCAACTACTTGTGCTCGCTTCTAAGTGAAATGTTTTCCATTTTTACATATAGCATTAGTATAAACAAGCAAATATTATAACTCTGAAGGTTTAGAGGATATGATAGCAGCTAAGTATGTTAACACTATATAAATTTATAGTGTCCTGGGTAAGCATTCCAAGACCCCCAAAATGGAATCTGTCTTAGCTGACAACCTCTGTTGGATAAGATACAGGTAATGGGAAGAGAAACAGAAAGAGTATCTAACTGAAGACATTAGTTTGAGTTGCAGACATTTACTTACTGGCCTTGATACCAATGACCGTCTGCTTAATCTCTTCTTATAGCCTCGGCTTACTTCTTCAGATAACAGAAATGATAGGACCTGTTCTGTATATTTTATAGAGTTGTTAATATTAAATGAGATAACATGTTTAGAGTCCTAAGATTATGGGGTTTTTTTAGTTTTTTTTTTTTTTTTAGGTTAAAAATGCAGAGCATGCTCATGGTAAACAAGAAGGAGGAGGAGGAAGGGAGAGAACAAACTACCAAATTAATAATATGAAAAAGGCAGCATGAGAATCATGCAGCTTTTTGTTAGAAAGTTTTAGAATAATAATAGTTCTCGTTATTAGCAGAAGTTATGGCAAGAACCAGATGACCGTGGACAAATCCCTTACTCACTGTTACAGTGTCTTAATCTATAAAATAAGAGATCCAAGCTAGTTTATTTTTTAACTTAAAGGCTATATTTGTATATTATTCTCCAGAGGAAGTCACCAAAAATATTTTTTAAACTAAGTATAGCCCTATATTTTAGTAAAATGAACATGAAGATTAAAATATTGAAAAGAACATTAGGAAAATAAATGTTTTGTATTTTTCAATCAAATTTATTAAAATGAACATTTTTGAAACTAATATATATATCTCAGTTCCAAAAATACCCATGAATTTATCTAATGAATAGACAAAGGCAAACTTACAAGGAAGTCAGAATTCTGATCTTATTGCTACATTAGCTAATAAGGAATCATTAGAATAATGATTGGGTTAGTGAAATTATTTTGTTCAAATAAATTACATGAATAAATAATTGTATGAATAATGACCCAAAGCAGTACTATTGAAACAATTCCTCTGATTAGGTAAATAGAGTTTGAATTAATAATATTAATTGTTCATCTTGTGTTGATTCAACAAACATCTTTTGGGCACCAGTTATATTAGAGACACTAGGCTGGCTAGTAGAACTACAAAGACTAAGTCAAAATTCACTGTTTTACTAGTGAAGAAGGAAGAAACTTAGTGTATCAATCAGTGTCCTATGGGTCAAAGGTCTGAACAGGAGATCTACAAAAAATGGAAACCTGAAAGGCTACTAACTATATGAAAATAAGTGCTCAGACTCTCCAGTAATCAGAGAAACACAAATTAAAACAAAAAGCTGCATGTTGTCTCTCTAGAACTGGTAAATGTGGGAAGTTGAATAATAACAATTGTCTAAAGGCTATTAAGAAACAGGACTTACCTGATCAGAGCAGGGTCTGCTACAGCTATCCAAGAAAATAAGGCAGCAGTCAGAGGTGGCTTACAATGATGCCTTGATCCAGTGGTCTCACTCTTGGGCTTATGTGGTAGGGAAATGTGTAACTCAAGTCCATGACACAAAAGGAAAATTTTAATTTGAGCACCATTTCAAGCAGCTTGAGGCAACTTGCGTGCTCATCACTAGAGAAATGTGTAAGAAAGGGTGTTATGATTTGCTCACTATGGAATCAGAAGCAATACATTTGAAATAGCTGCAGCAATATAAAAACATGATATTGAGTGAAAAATAAAAGGAAACAGAAGAACAATATCTATCAGTAGATATCTAACAGTATCATTTAGTAAATTAAGATCATAAGAAAAAAAATGTATCTTTTCCAGAGTTACACATCTAGCCAAAGAATAAGTATAAGCAATTTGAACAAGTTTTAAGGAGAGAAGGGGTGATGGAGTGTAAGAGTTAAAAATGAAGAGAAGGAAAATATTGGTAATATAAAAATAAGAGAAGGACATTGCAGAGACTAATAAGGATGTTGGGTATAGTCTGAGGAATATGATTAACTCGACTTTCCATTTGACATTCAAATAACTCTAACCTAAACAAACAAGCAAATAAGAACAGAACAGAATAAAATATGAGGCGCGGAAGCAGGAATGGAAGCAAAGATGGAACAACAACAACAAAGCAGCTAGGCCAAGAGCTGCCAGAAGGGTTTCATAAAGCTGATGATGTCTGAAAGCTGAATAGGAGGCAGGCAGTTGAGAAATGTGAGGATGTAAGGATGAGGGGATGTGAAGGAGGTGCTTTTAAGGTGGGAGACAAGGATAGATGAAAAAGGGCAAGAAGTCGTAACATACAGTGTTGTGTTTGGAGAACAGCATGTAATTGCCTTGAACGTTGAATACTTAGGGAAATTCTGAGATACTTCTGGAAAGATGCAGGGGGGCAAGATTATAAATTTTATGTCAAGGATACAAGTAGGTAGGTAACATAAGGAAATGGGAGTGACAAATAGGAGCAAGATGTAAATTCAAAAGATATTTAAGAGGTAGAGTTGACAGGTCATGTTAGTCATTGGTTGCAGGAAGTGTGGGAGAGGCAGGAGACCAGGAGATGGCTCACAATTTTAACTTGATGGTAATATGATTCACAAAGATGGGTAAAATAGAATATGGAGAACTTTGAAGAAAATATGGTAAATTACATTCTATCAAAATTCCTTTCTTTATTGAACTCTTCAAAGTTTCTCCATGACTTTCTCCATGACTCCAGACCAAATTCCATTTCCTTATATTTTCCTTAAGAAATTTATGACAAGACCTCTGTCAATGAGTTGCTTTAAGATTTCCAGGTGGTTTTATTTAGCTATAATATTTTGAATGAACATCCTTTAGTAGACCTCTTTATACATTTTTATAAAGATAGCTGAAATCTAAATTCCTACCCCATAGTATTCCTGAGACAAGTGTTTCTTCATTGAAAATTTTTATAAATGTATATATATTTTTATAGATATAGATACGTTGCCCTCCAAGGAAACTTGAAAGTCCAACTAATAATGTCCAATAATTTTAACAACTGTGGATGGAGAAATGATTTCCATTGTTCATGTCAGCATTTTTTTTTTTCTCAGTCTAGGTTATATTCGTCTTTGGGTGACTTGGGTTGTCTCAAGGTGCCTTAGGATGATGACTTAGGACTAAGATAGTAGGTCTTGGAATGACTAAACTACTTCTTGTATCCCAACTAATGACAGTATGTTTGCATTTTTAAATTGTGTTGTTGCATATCTTTTCATATGTTAAAAGTTAACATTTAATTTGCCTTTGCTTTGACTAGTATGTCAGTGTTCTAGACTGTTAGTCTTTTAATCTTTCCTCGTTTCTTTTCAAAGTTTTTTATATTAAAGAAATTAGCTAACTTTTTATTGTGTGCTTTACAAATATTGTTTCCCAATTTTTATTTTTACTTTTTTTCTGCAAAAATCTCAAATAATTACTGTAGTGCTTACATATATTTTTCTTATGGCTTATGATTTTTGGGTCTTATTTATTAAGGCCAAATTCCTCCTAAGTTACTGGTTTTTAAAAATGCTTTAAGATAACTTGCTTTCTAAGCAAAATAACCCATTTGGTTTAAATGCTATTTGTACTATAAAGGCACTGAGCAAATTATCTTCCATGTGCATTTCAAGGGAAGACTACTGGCCCATATGTATTTCTTTGTAATTAGTGGGACCTGAATGAACAGAGATTACTGAATTTCAAAAAGCTAACAAATAACTTCTCAATGATGCTTACTTTCTGATACAGACAACCGTCATTCATTTTTTGTCAACTTGGGCTACTTTTTCCTTCAGAAGTCGTGCTCCCAGAAATGTGTCATAGCTTATTTGATGAATTCTCAACTTTCTTTCCTGTGTCCCTTATGAAAGATCACTCAGTTGTCACCAGGCTTTGGCGATATTATCTGAAAAATGTTTAGCATGTGTTTACTTAAACACAACTTGGTTGAGCAGCAGAAAGTAAATGGGGGTTTAATAGTTACTTCCTTACCACCCGATTGCTGCCACCAGAGCACATGCCTCTCACAGGCAGGAACCTTGTCTTAATCATCACGGAATACCCAGAGTAGATCACAGTGCCTAATCCAGAGTTGTTTAATAGGTTTATGAGGACAAAATGAATGAGTGAATGATTGAACAGTCTCTAGTCTCTACCATTGACTTGATATGTGACCTTATATAAATTACTTAATCTTTCTGGGCTTCAAATTCTCATTCTGCCAAACAAATATAAATTCTAGCCTGACAGTACCAAAGATTTGGCAGGAAGATAAGTAAGATAATAGATTTGGTAGTGATTTGAAAAAAATTTTCATAAAATTGATGTAATCATGTCAATATGCATTTAGTAAATAACTTCTTTTGCAGGCTGTGGAATATTTCTAACTACATGGAATGTGCTAATTATTTGACACTAACTGCAAGTGTAACATGGAGATCAGAAAAAAATAACTCATTGAGGGGAATGTATTGGCTAATAAAGTATCATTATTATTATCTTGCCTTTATTATTATAATTATCAGTATTATTATGAAAAAGACTAAAGCAACCAGGCAGAAGGATTCTATTGACTATAAAAGTCACACACTTCTTATGCTTTCTCCCATAATTTTGTTCTCCTATTGGTTTATTAATTTTTATGTCTTTACCAGAAACCCCATGATGCTTTGGAAAGTTTGTATATAATTTTGGTTTATTTAGTTCAATTCATTAATATTATGCTCAGTTAAATTGATTGATGATAGATAGATCAATAGATCGATCGATAGATACTCAGTTCTAGATATGGACACATTCAAAATGTCATCAGACTTCAAATACATTCCCAGCCTGGAAGGATTGTTTGAATCTTCCATTTAAAGTCTTTGCTTTTTATATGGGGAATTTGGGCAGGTAGACACAAAAAACATGTAAGGGAAAGAGGGAAGATTTTGGAGAAAAAATGTGGTTCAAAAGAAAGAAATTTGATATATTTTAAAGCAATGTTTATATTATGTATTTGTTCATTTTATTCTATTTCCCTGCAGGTTTTAAATGTGTATTTGGCTACTTGGCTACTGATTAGAGAACACAAAATGAATAACTCAACAAACTCCTCTAACAATGGCCTGGCTCTGACCAGTCCTTATAAGACATTCGAAGTGGTTTTTATTGTCCTTGTGGCTGGATCCCTCAGTTTGGTGACCATTATTGGGAACATTCTGGTCATGGTCTCTATTAAAGTCAACCGCCACCTCCAGACTGTCAACAATTACTTTTTGTTCAGCTTGGCCTGTGCTGACCTCATCATTGGTGTTTTCTCCATGAACTTGTACACCCTTTACACTGTGATTGGCTACTGGCCTTTGGGACCTGTGGTGTGTGACCTTTGGCTAGCCCTGGACTATGTGGTCAGCAATGCCTCAGTAATGAATCTGCTCATCATCAGCTTTGACAGGTACTTCTGTGTCACAAAACCGCTCACCTACCCTGTCAAGCGGACCACAAAAATGGCAGGTATGATGATTGCAGCTGCGTGGGTGCTGTCCTTCATCCTCTGGGCCCCAGCCATTCTCTTCTGGCAGTTCATCGTAGGGGTGAGAACTGTGGAGGATGGGGAATGCTACATTCAGTTTTTTTCCAACGCTGCTGTTACCTTTGGCACTGCCATTGCAGCCTTCTACTTGCCTGTGATCATCATGACTGTGTTATACTGGCACATATCCCGAGCCAGTAAGAGCAGGATAAAGAAGGACAAGAAGGAGCCTGTGGCCAACCAAGATCCAGTTTCTCCAAGTCTGGTACAAGGAAAGATAGTGAAGCCAAACAACAACAATGTGCCTGGCAGTGATGACGGCCTGGAGCACAACAAAATCCAGAATGGCAAAGCTCCCAGAGATGCTGTGACTGAAAACTGTGTCCAGGGAGAGGAGAAGGAGAGCTCCAATGATTCCACCTCAGTCAGTGCTGTCGCCTCTAATATGAGAGATGATGAAATAACCCAGGATGAAAACACAGTTTCCACTTCCCTGGGCCATTCCAAAGATGAGAACTCAAAGCAAACATGCATCAAAATTGTCACTAAGACCCAAAAAGGTGACTCATGTACCCCCACTAATACCACCGTGGAGCTAGTTGGTTCTTCAGGTCAGAATGGAGAAGAAAAACAGAACATTGTTGCTCGCAAGATTGTGAAGATGACCAAGCAGCCTGCAAAAAAGAAGCCTCCTCCCTCTCGGGAAAAGAAAGTGACCAGGACGATCTTGGCTATTCTGTTGGCTTTCATCATCACGTGGGCCCCATACAATGTCATGGTGCTCATTAACACCTTCTGTGCACCCTGCATCCCCAACACAGTGTGGACAATTGGTTACTGGCTCTGTTACATCAACAGCACTATCAACCCTGCCTGTTATGCACTTTGTAATGCCACCTTCAAGAAGACCTTTAAGCACCTTCTCATGTGTCATTATAAGAACATAGGCGCTACAAGGTAAAACATCTTGGTAAAGAAGGAAGGTGGCCAAAGGGAGCTTGGGGAAAAGAAGAAGGTTAAAAAAAACTCCTAGTTTTAAAGTCTCTGCCATTGCACTTTATAGTCTTATTATGGAATGTGCAATTAAGGAGCCCAGCAGTGACACTCTTACCGTGCCTACGCTCCAGTTTGAGAAACTTGCATCTTATAAACTCTGTCAGTTTAGGAGCAATGAGGCCATAAAAGAGATATGTTGGAATTGTGGATTTAAGGAATGATCTACGTTTTCCTGTACTCTCTTGAAGAAGGGCTTCTGAATCTATAATTTTATCTCTGCACAAAAAGAATAATAACCTCGCTCCTTTTAAAAAAAATTTTTTGTTCCCATGTGTCCATATGAGGATGAAATGCCACAGTTACAAACTAACCTGGAGACTTAAACATAAAGAAAGCCATTAGACAACGGGGAAGTGAAGAAAGAAGATCAAAAAAGGATGTAGAAATGACCTCCAAAGTGTTAAGCATATATTATTCTTTCATTATGGTTTTGTGTGGAGAATTGCAACATAATAAATGCTTATCTTTTTTACCTTTCCCTTTTCCCCATCAAAATAGAGCAAACAAAAACAAACAAAAAAAAAGCTAGATCACATCATTATTTTCTCATTATGACATTGGTTTCTGTACTTCCCCGTTTTACACTGTGTGAGGGCGAAATCTGCAGGGCTTTCACTAAAAACAACCAGAGACACAAGAAAAGGGGCACTTCCCCCCTGCCCACCACGTCCTTTGCATTCTTTAGGGGTGTAAAATCCTATATGGATTTAGTTCACTTACAATCCTTCATGGGATTGTTTTTAGCCAATCTTGTTTTCTACTAAACTAGCCTCTTATTTTAATGGAATAGCTACCTAATTTATAAACATATGAGAAACCAAAGTCATTTTTTAAATTAAGGTTTCATCAAATTAAATAATAGTCATTCTAGTTGGAGAAAGTTTACTCAGGCCAGGTGAATTTTGAGATAAGAAAACAGAAGGTTGAAAGGGCATCCTGTTTCAACCTGAATCTGCCTGACCCATGTATGAAATGCTAACTTGTAAAACATGAACTCCTGGCCTTTGTCAGCAGGGAGAAGATGCTGCTTTATTCATCTGGAATCTTAAATAGGATTAACATACTGACGGGGCACCAGTGACGTCTGGGTCAGTCCCAAGAGAATAAGACCTTCTCTTCAGTGCTGGCTAGAGGATGATGTTCAATTCATAGTCAAGTAAGGTTTATAACCATTCTATGACCTATGGAGGGAAAAAAAAAATTTCAAAAACATTTACTGAAACCACATGTTTCGTATTCCCCAAATCGTCAATCCTCCCTAAAATTTTTTAACTTTTAAGTTCCAATCTTTATGACAGAAGTGTAATGGATAACTAAACAGGCCAGTTGAACTCAGCAGAATCTGAAAGAATATAGTGGTGTTCCCTGTACCACTTCTCATTATTTCTTTATAAGTCATAGAAAAGTTGTATCAGGAACCATTACCCAATAGTGGCTTCATATAGAATCTTGTCTATGTAGAGACTTTTTAATTGTACCTCAAATAAATATGCAACTATATTGATTCCCATTTAGTTATTTTTATCCCTCAACTTTTTTTCCTTACTGTATTTGCTGTAGTCTTCCAATCAGATTTTCTAAAGATGATCCAATCAATAGAAATCAGATTTTAAAACCCTTTTCAAGCTTCATGTTTTGCACTGTAGATTATGGGCTTTATGGGATCTTGACCAGGAATATCCGTGTGCTTTGCACAATGAATTTGTCAATATTGAGACTTAGCACTTTATAGCTATTTTGTGCGACTTGCCTCACTGATGGCATCTCAACAATTCTGAGAGCTAATAAATAAAGCACAAGGTATATAACAACAAAAAAAGGACAATTGTAAGAAGCTAATTGCCAACAATATTTGTATGTAACTTATCCTTTATAAAAATACCTTTATGTTTCGATAACTTCAATCGTTCCCCTAACCAAATCTTCTATCTATAAGCATATAGCATCAGTCCATATAGATTTGTTTATTCTACCTTTACTCTACAATTACCTTAATGTAAACTTTTGCATTTTAAATCCATATTTATTTTTGTTTCTTCAAGTCAACATATCAGTTGAGTAAAAGGGATATCAAGCCAATGGGCTATTCGGTTTCCTATAAACGAAACAATTGACTGGCTAAATATTCTGCTTATTAACTTGTTGTACTATTAGGGTGTAGATTCAGCTCTAGCTGGGATGAACTCTTTGTAGTCAAGGATTCGGGATTCTGGATTCAGGTCTTTTTTTTGTCTGCTGTAACAATCCAACTGACCGTGAATCAAACTGCCTCTTTCTCTCCATTGCCATTACATCTTTTCCTTCCTTCCTTCTATTCTTGATCCTCACCATATCCACCATAACCTTATTGAAAGAGAAACCATTAAAATTAAAGAAAGGAATTGACCACAGGCTGACACAACATGGAAGCTTTGTTAACCGGAATCAGAAAAATAGAAAGAACACTGAAAATAGTAAATGATTAGAAAGATACTGAAACTGTATGCAAAGGCATGTATTAACTAACTATTGCCAGATTTGTCTATTTCAGTGGCTCTCAACCAGGGACGATTTTTGCCTCCTGGGGGACATTTAACAATGTATGGACACACTTTTGGTTGTCTTAATTCGAGGGAGGGCTATTGTCATCTAGTGACTCGGGGCCGAGGATGCTGCAGAGCAGCTAACAATGCCCAGGGTAGACCCCACAGCTAAGAATCATTTGGGTCAGAATGTCAGCAGTGCCAAAGTGATTCTAGAGCTTGCTTTATGTAAGTGGGAAAATAACCCTGTATCAGTATTAGAATATCAATGCAAATTGTTCACCTGTTTGAAGAAGGTAATGCTCACCAGTCATGTATCAGACACACTGTCATCCATAGAGTCTGGTGTATTTGTAATTGACAGATAAGGAACAGAGGACACGTCTACATATCCAAAATCACCAGACCGGGCCCATAGCACATTGTTTCCAGCATCTTAATGTCCAATTATGATTGCCACAGAGTCCAGTCAATTGAAGTTGCAGTAGTTGGCCATTAAAATGGTTGCAGTTGATATGGTCACATTCTATTGGAGCTGCTATTTTTCCTGTCAAAAACATTAAGAGCCTCTTTCAGAAACAATATGATTCATCTCCTTTTATTTTCAGTGGAAAGGTGAATATCTGTCCAGAATTTCTTCTTTCCTCATAGCAATAATGTAAATATCCCAGAGTGGTCTTATAAGAAGAGGAGTTTAAGAATGTGAAAAAGGCAGTTCATTTCTTAAAAAAGGAAATGATTGCCCCGCCATTAATTTAACACCAGCTCCCAAATGGTAGGACAGAGTCATCCATAGAGTAATTCATATAGGATAAACTTTCTGGTTTGAATGTCGAAGCTGGAAGTCCCACATACTCCTGCTCTTTGTCCATTCACTATTGTTTTGATCCTGAATGTCTGACATTGGAGGACATAGGAGTTCAAAATGATGGCAACATATACTTAGAGATGCAATCTACTTTTATTTTCTCCTACTTAGTTCACTGGTAGTTGCCTTTTCCCCAATTTGATAGCATCCCTTTCAACAACCACATCACTGGTGTTGCAAATAGATTAGGGAAGCACCCAAAGCTGGATGAATTGTGCAAAGTGTATTTTCAGCATGTATATACAATACCATGCCTCTCAAATATGCTTCTCTTAAAAGGGTGCACGCTACAGCATGAACTGTGTGCATATTTAATGTATCTTCCTGGAATATGCTGTATGCTTAATATACATATTCTATAAATAAAGTAATAAAATGTATAATAGAAATACATATTTCTGTATGCAAATAAATATATTATACACAAAATCTGAATATGTAATATGGTATATGTTGCTTCAGAGAAAATTAGATTTTATATGCCCAATTTTAAAAGAAAGTAGTATTTGCTTTTGAAGGAAGACATTTAAGAAGAACCAAAACCCTACCTGTATTACTGTTACACTGTTTCATAATCTTTGAAAACATGGTACTGATTTTAAATATCTCTTGGAGGAATCTATTAATAAATCTTTGCTGGTGTCACCCCACATGACAACAATGCTTTTGGCCTCTGTGCTCCTGACAGACTTCTAACCAGAATCTTCCTGGCTGTTTCTGTTCCAACAGCTGTGTTGATCTCACGTCTGATTGCCTGATGAGATCGCAACCAGTTCATTGACATACAGCTTCGCTCTCCTCCAAATTAACTGATTTTTGTGAAATAAAAAATAATCATACTGGGAGGAAAGGATGACCTTCAGAATGTTTTATACTCTGAAAAGCAAGGAAAAATTGTACAAGCACTGTATGTATAAACCACCCTTTTCAGTTTGGGGCAATACAGCATTCCATACATAAGTGCCAAAAAAATTTTAGTGTAGTTTGATATTGTGAGTTTCTCCAAGAAATTATGAAATAGATGATCTGTTTCTGAGGGTCCTACATTTTCTCCATAGCAATTCATGCCCCTGTTGCCCACTTAACTACCCTCCCCCAGAGCATTCCCTTTGGCCCATTAGTACGAGACTTTTACTTAGCGAATGTTGTTATGATATTAGCGATACTGGACATGCAGTCCCAAGACACGCTTGCATTTTAATAGAAAAATCATAAACACTGAACATTTGGAAGATTCCTATTAGTCTTTAGATACCAAGGCATGCAGTGGGAGAGATGCTTTTCAGTGAACTCTAGTTTTCTATGAATTTTATGACATTATCGGATGTCTACCCACTTTGAAATTTTACCTTTTGTGCCACAATCTGCTCTTGGGAACTGCTGTCCCTTATCGGAACCAAAATCACTTCTAGGAAAAAAGTGAAAGAAAAAAGTTGAGTTTTTTATCAATTCTTATTAATTTATTGTTGTTCCAGTGAAATGTTCTCATTTCATATTTTAGAATTTGAATTGCATACTGTGTTGATGAATTGTCAAATGCTATTCTTGACTAGGTGGTTGAAAGTACTGAGACAAGAAAACCATCTGGCCATCACAATGGAAGGATTTTCCACTTTATAACATGTTATCAGTCTTTTTCAACCAAAAATGGAAGAAGCACAATGTGGTAAGTTGTGGAATATAGATAGATATTTATTAAGTAGGTGACATTCTAGAATATCTATTCTTTGGCTTCTTCACACTCACATATTCGCACACACACATGCACACAGTGAATCATGGGAACCTGCAAAGGGAAAAAAAGGTACCCATCGTCTGTATTTGCACCATTTACCCAGCATTCATCTGAATCCTCAAACTATACGTTTACTGAAATGTGGATATGTTTGGAAGTTACACCAAAAGATTTTTTTTTAATAAGTATCCTTTTCAAGTTAGTGTTGGAAGATAAGGGATGATGTTAGTGAATAAACTGCATCTGTGTCCAGAAAGAATTACAGTGGGCTGCAGAGGTGGCTTATCTAAATCTGGATAATAGTTGGACTATTTGTATAAAAAAAAACAAAAGTTACAATTCACTTTACCCTTATTTTCTTCAACATACTAAGTCCTGCTCTCCTTACTGCCTTTGTCTGTAGAGCGAGTCTTTAACCTTTGTGATGCTGTGTCTTTACTCGGACCACATCATTTACATCTCAGCAGTTCTCAAACTTTAGCCTGTGATTGAGTCACTGACAGGCTGCTGGGTCCTATTAGTAGGTCTGAGGTGTGATCTGAGAATCTGTGTTTCTAATAAATTCCCAAGCGACCCCAATGTGGACCATACTTCATAACAACTGACTCTGACAGTCTAATGAAAATTTTTACCAAAGCATTATAATAATCAGCAAGGCATTTATTATTTATGGCAAAAACTTTACATTTAAAACACTATCCACAGCAAAGCAAAGTTTTTCTAAGACATAAATTCTGTTGCTTACTTACAAATAGACTCTTCATATTTTCTGTCTCTTGGGAAACTTTGACTGCCATGATCTTAACATTAGAGTTTAAAAATAACCACAATGATACATTTACTTAAAGATCAATTAGCATATCAGAGTTTAAAGGTAAATACAACAGATGCTTGAATTCTGTGATATCTCCAATAAAAGACACATTAGATATACACTTTATATGATGTACATAGGTCATGTATGCAAACACATTCTTCTCATGAATATGCAGAGTAAATCATCCCCTTATTTCATTGTTTAGAATTAATGGTAATTAATTTGCAATTTAGAAGTAATTCTTCAATCTCGTCTTAATACACATACGCAACCACACTTAGGCACACAAACACACATGCACACTGATAGACATATGCAGATACAAATACACACATGCATATAAACACACAAGTTTCACCTCGTATATCTTGACAGTGTCCAGAGTCATAACCTTTCTACTACTTACAAAAATACTTGAAACTCTGCCAGAGAAGATATTGAACCCTCAGGTCAGCCAAATAGTATTGAAGAAAAAGGTCTACTGTCTCCTCTGTGCTATGGCCAGTAACCTTTCTCATAGTCATTAGGATCATGCTAGTCTTAGCTTTGTGTCTATCACATCCCAACCACCTGAAAGCTATCTCTTCAGTGCGTGCTAGTGAGTACATGGGATCGTGGTGAGAAAACATGCCTGAAATACGTCATAACTCCAGAAGACCCAACTACAAATACATACTTTCATGATTGGTGCCCTCAAACAGTCTACAACTATACAATATGACGCTTTTAATATCAACGTGACTAGAGAGCTAAGTACAAGAAAAAAATGATAATTTCTCAGCATATATCCTCTGAAACCTCTCAGACATTTTTTTACGTTTATAGCTCTTTTTACCTCTGAATGTTATAAGAACTTAGGAGTGATATTTACTCGGAATATGCAACAGATGGTCAAATAGTCAAAATGTCTGGTATCCTGAAAAATAAGAAAGAATGCAAGTCTCATCTCACAGAAAAAGTAAGATTATCAACCAGATTATTTTTGCTTTTCATGGGATTCTCACTATTTCTGTTTATTAATAAAGAAGTACAGGAGGTCATTCAAAGGCCAGATATTAAAAGGCTGACTAAAGCCATTTTACTTTCTCTCAACCCTACATAGAAGTAATAATCCGAACAACTTTTTTTGCTTAAGCAGAAAAAACAACCATAAGGAATAAAATTAAGAATGAATCAGGAGCAATAAAAATAAGAAATCCCAGTGAAGGGAAAAAATCTTACCCCTAAGCTTTCTCAAAGGAATAGCAATACTTGTTTTAATAGAACTTCTTTTCTTTTTCCAAGTTCTTTGTAAATGTTTTGTATGTTTACTTCCTTCATCCTCCTTTAGTATTTTTGCTAAGGTCTTTACTAACGCTTAGAGATGCTTTGGAAGGCAAACACAAAAACTACTGTTTCCCTAGAGCTTGTTTTTGATTTCTGTTGTAGTCGGCATTGCTACTCCAGAAAGCAAAAAAAGAATTTTTTAAAAACTGCTGATAATGACACATATGCTTTAAATATCAAAATAAAACAACACAGCAAAAATATGGATGAAAGGCTGTAATGGAAAAAAAAAAAACTCTGTGTAGACAATGGCTTCCATTTGTAATTACTTCTGAGCAACATGGCACCGATTCCCTCTGTGGTCTTCAGGGCCCTCTCACAGCTGCTTACAAGGTGGTGGACACCGGCCCTCAGTCACCCGGGTAAGAGCTCTGGACATGCCAATGTGCTATTTTAAACAAGGCCCTGTGGGACACGAGCAGGCACGACCATCAGCTGGGAACTTGTCACGATTAAATATTGCACCTAAATCCGGAAGACAAAGGCTGCAAAACCTTTTACTGGGCACAAGAGTGTGTGAGAAGCTTCGCACTATCACAAGCTTCAGAGGACTGAGGAAGCACAAAATTATTGAATGTCTCAGAAATGATGAAAAGGGAGCTAAAGCTTATCTTCACTGTCCTCATATCTATAAGAAAGCCAGTTTTAACAGACGCAAGGTCTTCTTTGGCCGTGCACGGGTTAGTTCATGTAACAGGCAGATTAGGATTATGTGGTTCCATTAGCCTGAATGATTCCTAAAAACCTGCCTGGTATCTTTCTTGTTTCCACTGCTTTGCTTTTTCATTTAAGAGTAAGAAATACAGCATTCATTAGCGAGAAATACAGACATGGTGTAGAATCTTAGTCTTTTAAAAATCCTGTAAGACAGTTATTTAAACATATGTGAATTCCAAATCCCACAGTGAGATTATTTAATAAAGGCAATGCACACACTAAAATAATTGAAGATTGTATATTCTTAAAGAAAAAATTTTATAGTCTATAAATTGAGTGTAATTTTGGTAGGTATATTTTTAACCATATATATAGTATTGCTATAAATTACATATATTTATATAGTTCTGTATAATCATTTATATATTACACATTTTATTTATAAAAGGAAAAGAGCATGTTTAAAGAGATGGTAGTAGGAATTTAGTAGAAAATGATTCACAAATATAAGGAGTGAGGCATGCACCAATGGAAAATATTCAACATACCACAGGAGTGTTGGCTTAAGTGTCGATGAGGCATCTGTGCAAAGACGTTCCAACTCCCAAATTCAGCAATGAGGAAACAGTTGTGCCAGATCCCAGAAATAGTTGGAAGAGGATAACAATTACATGCCGTGTCCTTGAATGTGTTCTGGCCAAGCTGTATTCCTAAATGGAGTGTTATACCAGTCAGAAGATTCAACAACAAAATATTTTTTCATATGATTCATCGTGTTTAGAACACACTTGTGGGCATTCTGGAAGTCAGATTCTAGGTACTCCTTGGTACTCTTTAAGAAAAGTCTACCAACTAGTGCAAAGTCCTCACTTGATAAAGTAGTAATTTCAATACAAATTAGTGTGAGCTCTAGCTCTACCCTTGAAATTTTCCATTTTGCTTTCTCAGTCTCCAGAGCACTCTTTCTATCCTCCGCTTGCCATGTCTCAAACATCTAAAATATTGCTTAGAGGGACTCCAGATTTGCTCAGGTTTCTAGAAATACTCCGTGGGCTAGGTGCATAGGAAAGCTTTCCTCTTTTTGTGTGCTTTGCCCGAATGATTGACTTTGAGGCATTGGTCTGGAATTCATTTCCTCTTTCCAAACAAGGAGAAGCAAGTCAAATCCCACACAAACTAATGTGAAATGTTCTCAAGTATATACAAGAAGTAACATGGTGAATGGCCTTAGAGACGACTATATCCTTGCCAATGAGGTGTTGCTGACTCTGGCCCCAGGAAAGGATCCATTCAGACATTTGCATACTTAAGTTTAAAAGTAAACTTAGATTTTTTGATTCTCAGCATTGGTCAAAATGTCTTTTGCCACCTATTCTCACCTCCATCTAAAAGCAGAAATTCTCTAAAGCCTCCCTGATGGTCATTAAGACTCAGCTTCAGCTTTCCCAGCAATGGGCAGTTCCAGTTCCTCAAGGCTTCATACATATTTGGTTCTCTCTTATCTTATTATTCTCTCCCAACACAATCTCATCCATAACTTCAGCTTTTATTATCACCTTAAATGTAATAAAACATAAATATTATCACCACACCAGTCTTCTCTGCTGAATACCAAACCTGTATATGCTGTTGTCCATCTATCTCAGAACCCCTCTCAGATATGTCAGATGTACCTCAAACTCTCCATGTCCAAACTTGCATTCATGAGTTCTCCCCCAACACTGGCCCTATTCTGCTATGTCTTAGCCAACCATCTACTTAGTGCACAAAGTGGAAACCAAGTCATCATCCTTGACCTTCACCCCAATCACACTTCAAATCCTCCCAATTTTACCTCATAAATATCAAATCTATCAAATTATCCCTCAGCTTCTTCCATTCGCATTAATGCTACTACATAGTAAGCAGCCTAACTGATCTTGCCATGTCAACTCTGATACCATCCTATCCGTCTTGCAGCTAGAGTGACCTTTTCAGAAGGCAAATCTGAATATGCCCCTCCCTTACTGAAAAGCTGTTAGTTCTTTTTTGAAAATGTCCAGATTCCTATATCCAAGTCCTTCCCTTCTCTCCATCCTCACCTTTCACCACACTCCCATGTGATTTCATTGCTTTTGCCACATTGCCACATGTCACAGTTGCCCTCATCACACCTTCTCCTGCCACAGGACCTTTGCACATGAACCTGGTACAACTTTCTTGAAAGCTCACCTTTCATTACCTGGTTAATGCATAATAATTCTTTAAAACTCAAATCAAGTTTGACATCTTAAAGAGGGTCTCTCCTGATTTTCTACTGTATCAAATCCTTCACTAGAGTTCCCATAACACTATTTGTGTTTGTAGAATTATGTGAATAAATTTTTGTCTCTGCTTGTAGACTTTACAATTACAAAGACCATGTTTGCATTTGTCTACCTGAGACAGTACCTGATACGTGGTCACTATTCTCTTTCTCTTTCTCTATTTACTAGTTATTTGACCTTGAGGAAGGCATTTAATGTCTTCATATATAAATATTAACCATATTTATATGTACAGAGTAATGCTATAAATTACATATGTTTATGTAAGCAGTATTCTGAGGACTGGAAGTAACTATGTAGAATTTAAAAAGTTCCTAGCACAGTGCCCAACAAAGAGGGACATTCAATTAAAGCTGTATATTTGTGGCACTTATTACAGTAGAAAACTGTATTAGAGACTAAAGATTTGAGGACTTTTTAGACTGTACTTTGCAGAGTGCCCAGTGTCCCATCAACTTACCTTGTGCTTTAGTAAAACAAGTGAGACTTCTGAACCCTCAGGATCACTTTTTCAGAATAGTGAATTAACTTCGAACCACCCAGAAGGCAATTATTCTTTCCTTCAGGCTGTGGCTCAAATTCTTTAGTTTTTTTAACTTAAATAATCATACATATCACAGCAATAAAATTATCGGTATCTTACACAGATATAACTCACTTTATATGCCAGGCATTTTTATTACTTAGATCTTCCATAATCACATGAGAAGTTGTTACTATGCCCATTTTATAGATGGGGAGTTGGAAGTTCTGTGAGATCATGTAATTGCCCAGGGTCCCAGCTGGTATGTGGTTCAGCCAGGACTCAAACCCTACAAATGGTGTTATCACAAGCAGGACACACATAGGAGCTACTTGACCTGGTTTCCTGGGTCTGGTCCTGATGCACGTCAGCTAGCATGATGCAATTGGTTATGCCTCTTGTACCTCCACCCCGCAAAGTACTGGTTTGGATAATGGATTATATGGTCATCCTTCATTTTAGTGGAGTGGAAGGAGCACTAGGGCAGCTGTTGGAGAATGGCTTCTGGTTCTGGTGATACCATTTCCTAGCTGTAATACCTCAGGAAATCTCATTTGTTTGGTTTAGCCAAAATATTACGTTTTAAAGATTAAGCAAAATAACATCAGAAATGTTTTATAGAAGATTAGTATTGATGCTAGGCATTGAATGTTGGTATCTGCTGTCTGTGATGCTTTAAGCAGCTGCCAAGAGCTCATCTGATTTGAGGATTTGAGATTGATCTGTGTATGTCTGGGATTAGAGTGGGCATACCAGTAGGTAGGTGTTGCAGAGACTTCATGCTGTGTAGAATCTTATTTTGTGTGTTAAGTTGAAAGATACCTTTAGGAAATTAAATGGAATGCATGCCCCTCAGAATAAATTCATTTATCCATCTTTTCTGCCTAAAAATACAACAGAGGCAAAATCTAAGTAACATTAAAAAAATATCAGTGAAAGCATGAGTGTTTCAACTAAACAAACTAAAAAGGATGAGGAATGAATATTAACTTGTTTTTCACTATAAACAAGGGAAAGCAAAGCAATGCACCGTCTCCTGTTTTAACCAAGATGTGATTTTATCTCCTAGCTGTACTTAGCAGTGGAAGATAAGCACTTTATGACTAAGCTACATATCTGGCAGAGTAAATCTATTTTTAGGAATCCTGTATGTCATTACTGAAAATTAAAAATACAGATAAATTCTACAGGAAAGAAAAAATATACATACAATGTTCCTATATTGGAAGACCCTCATTCCCCCTGCAGATGCTCTGACATTCATCGTCAAACAGAACAGTTCCTGCTAACCTCAAGCAAAACAGTGAGATCATCACTAGTAGAACAAATGCCCCTTCACAAAATGCCTAGTGACGTTTTCAGTGAACTGTATTTTCTCCAAGCTACTCCCTATACCTAACTCTTAGCAGTAGTCATTATTACACCCATTTTAAAATGAAGAATATGTGACGTATGAAGTTAAAAGATTTGGCCTACACCAATCTGATCACCTGTAAATAAGGAAACAGACTGCTCTTTCACAATAAAAAAAAAATTGTTATTGAAGTATAGTCAGTTTACAATGTTGTGTCAGTTTCTGGTGTACAGCATAATAGTTCAGGCATACATATACATATATATTTATTTTCATATTCTTTTTCATCATAGGTTACTACAAAATATTGAATACAGTTCCCTGTGCTATACAGTAGAAACCTGTTGTTTATATAGTTTATATATATTAACACTCAAGCAGTAGAAAATTGATCGACAACAGATAGGTTTCATATGTGCTTACAGTAGAGGATATTGTGTTCCCCTTCCCTAATAAGTTCAAGTTTGTAAGGAAAGTCTTTTAGGGGCTACTCTCACGTGTGAATCAAGAGTTTCAGGATATTGTCACAAGATAAGCAAATGCTACTTAAGGTCATGTCAGTGCAGACCAGTCAGTCCCTAAATGGTGCTGGTGGGGCCAGCTATAGATTCCAATGATTAAATTTTTAAAACTTATTTCAAAATAACATACCCATTCAAGAGACTGACACATTTGCTTTTCAAGATACTTCAAGAATCACCAAGATCTGTTACCTATTTTCCTAACTAGAATCCAACTTTCTAAAATGGAAGTCTTTCCTTTTTTTAATCTTTGAACAATTTTTTTTAAATTTTTGGTGAGGGGAAGAGGGTGAAAAAAATCATAGTCATCTTTAGAAATATTCTGGATAAATTCTTATGAAGCTGCTTGAGGTTTTCAAGTTAAGTTACTGACTATGAAAGCTGAGGCTTTAGTTTTCCGTTTCCCTTATTCACTCCTGAGAGTTCTAATCATATTCTTACATTAAGTGTCTCAAGAGTTAGAAACAGTTTTTCAATTTAAAGTCAAGTCATACTTGCAAGAAAAAGTCAGATTGAAGAGATAGGTTGGAGGTAAGAACTGTAGCAAACTATCTAGAGAGCCCATTAAATGATGGCATACATCTAGAGCAGGCAATTGAAGGGAGCAGCAAGTGGAGATCTGTCAGGTGAGAGGTTGCCCTAGCACCGGAAGCACAATAAAAGAGGAACGTTACCATCAGTCATTAGGGAGAGTCCTGACACCTGGACGCCTGGCCTGACACCATGTAGTGGGACAGAGCATGTCAAATATTTTTCTTTAACCCTCCCTGATCCACTCTCTTCTCCATCCCTCTCTGTGGATTCTGGGAAGCTGATTTGTATGCACTGTGTTAACATACTCTTTTGCCCTCTAGTGTCTAGTTGGAGTCATCTAAGGGACCTTGCAAGATGTCAGAGGATAGGAGGAAAATGAGATCATAATACTTATTTCCCTGGGCTCCCTCCCTTTTAGTCCACCATAACTTGACCATGTCTTTCTATAAGAGGCCTGTTTAGGTGACCTTTTGGGATCAATAAGTTACTCCTTCCTTGGCATTCAGGACTAGGGGTGGTAATGACACTTCACCATTACTAGCCCCAGGGCCTAGACCTACTCTTTGTTGAATTTCTTAACTACTGCCTTCATCTTTGCAAATAGTACCTTTATTAAACTTTCCTCAAAGTACCTATTTCTAATGCAATGTCTATTCCCTACTGTATCCCTAAGTGATAAGCAAAGTATGTTCATTACAGTAGAAGCAGAGCGAATGTCTTTCATTTCAATGAAATCCATAAAAAAGTAATTTAAGATTCCAGTTCTTAGGCAATGGATTCAAAAGGCAGAATATTAAAACAGGGACTAGAAATAAGAGAATCATTTGGCATCCAATTATTTCTTTTTTAGAACTGTGATCTAATTTGATGGATTGGCCAAACAAATCAGGAGCCAATTATTATTAATTCTTCCGTCTGTTCATAAAATCAGTGATTCAGCAAATATCTATTGAGTGGAAATTCTATGCCTGGCTATGCACTAGGTGCAGGACTACACAGGGAAGAGACAAAAGGCCTCTCCATTGTGGAATCAGTGTGTCTGAAATTCAGTGAGTAGACAGAAGTCTGGGAAATGGTCCACAGAGGCCCTTGTCTGTGGAGACCTAGGTCAGGTCATAGTGAAGATTTCAACTTTGTCCCAAGCTGTTAATGAGTTATGAAGAGGGATGGCATATGATGAGATCTGATATTTTAAAATCCCACTCTTGTAGTGATATGGACAATGGGTGGTGGTGGACACAGAGACCAGTGAGGGGATTTCTGCCTTGAACAAAGGAGTGTTTCAAAGTGCTACTTTCTAATGTCATTAATGTTCTTTCTTACGAATATCTGATTTTCACAGAAACATCTAAAATGGAATCATGAATCATGAATTATGGTGGCTTCAACTATCTTTGGCTTGCACCAGATATATATTACCTAAAAGAAATGAAATGTTTTTCCTGTGAACAAGCCTTAAGGAACTATATACACAAAGAAAATTTCAAAGTTTCAGTGATTACTTGTGGACTATTTGGAAATATTCATTCACCACTGTAACCTGAAACCTCATAAGATTAACATATCTTCTCTAAAACAGAAGCCAAAGAATACATTAGCTCTATACAAACAATAACAATAAATAAAATTAAAGAACAAATGAACCATTATTCAAATCTTCCTAAACTATTTACTGGTAATCTAAAATTCATATTATCAGCTGTTTTGATTGGAATATTGAACAGACCAATGGAACCATTAGAAGGAACCACTGGAATACTTATATTTTGAGAATTTGGAGTTACCGCATTATATAGGCAACCAAACTAGTTCTTATACTAGGCAGGGTATAGTTACTCTTTTCATCTGCAGACAGAGACAATAATCTTAATATTTTGGAGTATCTGAGAATTTTTCCCTAAGTTTGGAGACGTCTCTTATATTATTTAGATACAAAATAATCTATGAGACAATCTTAAATAGTCTGGCCTCCTTGTCAAGGCTAAAAAAAAGTGTCACTTTTAATATGTCCCCTTCTGAATCAAACATAATAATACGTCTGGTTTATGTTTTTAATCTTACTCCATTTGGTTAGAAATGCTCAAACATTAGAGGATAAAAACACATTATAATGCCCTTTTCTCTCAAGAAAAGATAAAGCTCTTTATAGACACTGTCAATTACAGAATGCCCTGTGAAATTAGTGGCTATTATTAGCTGTCCCCTTTTTCATCTTACATATCTGAGAAAGAAGCTTTAGAAACTTAGGGCTTTGATATCCAAAGCAGAAATCCCAAAGGAAAAGATCTTCATATTTGTCTTTAAAAATTAGACTCACAGACAGAGAATACAGACTTGTGGTTACCAGGGGGGTAGAGGGTGGGAAGGGATAGACTGGGATTTCAAAGTTGTAGAATAGATAAACAAGATTACACTGTATAGCACAGGGAAATATACACAAAATGTTATGGTAACTCACAGAGAAAAAAATGTGACAATGAGTGTGTATATGTCCATGAATGACTGAAAAATTGTGCTGAACACTGGAATTTGACACAACATTGTAAAATGATTATAAATCAATAAAAAATGTTAAAAAAGAAAAAAATAAAATAAATAAAAATTAGAAAAGAAAATCTATGTTACAAAATTCTCTTTCACAAAGCTTTAAAACAAACTGGGAATTATTTTTAATATAAAACAGAAAAATATAAATATCCTTAATATATAAATAGCTTTGAAAAGGCAATAGTTAAAAGATGAGCTTCATAGAAGTTTGGCAAAAAAAAAAATCCCATGAAAAGGCAATCTTTAACAATTAGAAACAAATCAGTTTTTAAATACATTAAAGTTTTTATCTTCATTATTAATTAAAATACAAATTATAACAATAAAGAGATGCCATTTTATAGAGAATATTATCAAAATTTAAAAAAGATAACATCTAGTCTCAACAAAAGCATTTATTTCCAGAATGCTGGTGAGCTGGTTAGTAAATTTTTGCTTTCATGGGAAATTTGACAATTTACAATAAAATTCCCAAAATAAGCAATTACTTCCCCAATAGAGAGAATCAATGAAGCAAAGAATTGGTTGTTTGGAAACACCAGTAAAATTGATAAATATTTAGTAAAACGGACAAAGAAAAAAAAAGAGAAAAGACACAAATTACCAGTAAGAAGTTAAACAGGATCTATCACCACAGATCTACAGACATCCAAAGGATAATTAGGGAATGCTGCAAACAACTCTACATACATAAATTTGATAACTTAGATGAAGTAGATCACCTCCTTGAAAAACCCAACTACAGTTCATCCAATATGAAATAGATGATCTGAGAAACTGTAATTATTAATGAAATTGAATTAATAATTTTTAAATATCAAAAGAAAGAAACACACAAACAAAAACAATGAGAAAGAAAGCCCAGATGGTTTCACTATAAAATTCTGCCAAACATTTAAAAAAGAAGTAACACCAATTATATACAATCTTTACCAGAAAAAAGAAGAGATGGGAAGACTTCCCAACTCATTCTATGAAATTAGTATCACAAAAAATAGACAAAGCACAAAAAAGAAGACTGTAGATCAATACCCATCATGAATATAGATGTAGAAATCCTTGGAAGAATGAGTATATAAAATTCAGTAGTATAAGAAGAATTATACATCATGATCAATTGTGCTTTGTTCCAGCGATGCAAGATACTGATTCAGCATTTGAAAATCAATGTAATCTACCATATTAACAAGCTGAAAAAGAGAAATCACATAACTATATGATGCAGAAAAGTATTTGACAAAATTCAACACCCATTCATGATTTTTTTTAAAATCTCAGAAAAATAGAAATAGAGAACTTCTCATTGATAAGCGGGATTTCAAAAACTATTTGTCAGCATTATTCTTAATGACAAAGGACTGAATGATTTCCTCTTAAGATCAAGAACAATATAAGATCGTCTCCCCATGTGTTCATATAATGCTGAAAGTACCATCCAGTGCAATGAGGTAAGAAAGGGAAAGAAGCAGCACACAGATCCTAAGGGAAGAAATAAAGCCATCCCTATCTGCAAGTAACATGACTGTGTAGAAAATCTCAAATAATTCACCAAAAACTCTAATACTAACAAGTGAGTTCAGCAAGTTCACAGGATACAAGATAAACATACAAAAGTCATAAAAAAAAAATGAGCATGAGGACTACAACATTTTTAAAAAATACAATATCTTTTACAATTACCCCCCAAAAAATCAGATACATAGGTGTAAATCTAAGAAAACTTGTGCAAAATATAAGATGAAAATTAAACAATGCCAATAAAAGAAAAAAAATTGAAGACCTAAGTTAATACAGAAGCATACTGTGTTCACGTAATAGAAAACTAAACATAGTAAAGATGTCAGTTCTTCCCAAGTTATATACATACTTAACATTTAATTCCTATCAAAATCTCAGCAAGATTTTCTTTTAGATATGAACAAGATTATTCTAAAAGTATAGGGAACTGCAAAGAAATTAGAATAACTAAGATAGTTTTTAAAAAGAAAAATAAATTGAAAGGAATTAGTCTACTTGATTTGAGAATTTACATAGCCACAGTTATCAAGCTGTGTGGTACTGACATAGGTCAATGGAACAGAACAGAGAACCCAGAAATTTACCCATACAAATAAACCCAACTGATTTTGATGAAAGTACAAAAGCAACTCAAAGAAGAAAAATAGCCTTTTCACCAAATACTCCTGGAGCAATTGGACATCTATGAGCAAAACAAACAAACATACAAACAAAAAAACCCAAAAGCCTCAAGCTAAATCTTATACCTTAGACAAAACGTAAGTCAATTGCATCACAAACTTATATGTAAAACGTAAAACTCCAAAACTTGTAAAAACACACACAGGAGAAATATCTTTGGTTCTAGGTCTTGACAAAATGTTCTTATATTTGACACCAAAAGCATGACACACAAAAGGAAAAATGATAAATTGGACTTCATCAAGATTAAAAACTGTTGCTCTCTGAAAGACTCTGAAAATGAACAGACAGGCTGCAGACTAGGAGAAAATATTTGCAAACCATCTATCTAACAAAGGAATAGTGTGTGGAATATATGAGGAACTTTCAAAACTCAACACTGGATCAAAGAACCCAATTAGAAAATAGGAATAGTACATGAACAGACATTTCACTAAAGAGGATATACAGAAAGCAAATAAACACATGAAAATTATTGACATAATTAGTCATTAGGGAAAATTAAAACCACACTTAATTATTACTATATACCTATGAAGATGCCTATAATGGGATATGTATATGGATGGATAGATAGATAGATAGATAGATAAAACTTGTAAATTTTCTTCTCTCAAAAAGAGGAAAATCAGTGGTAAGCATCTAGGCATCTCCTCCACAGTCTATCATTTTGATCATCTGATCACCAAATATTCATTTCACTTTCTCTTCCTTCCTTAAAATCTGCCAACCTCTTCCTCAAGCAGGACAACTATCCCTTCAATACATCCAGCTCAGCAACAAAAATCTCTGTGTGATAAATAGTCCTTCCTTTGTCTGACAACCTATGCATGAACTCAAAAATTATTCAAGTTATCTGGACACACACTAATTTAATTCCTTTCTCTGCCACACACACCACGTGTGCAATGGTGGCCTAGGGACAGGATAACCACAGTAACATTCCCATTCAGAATGGAGGTGAATAGGAGGTCCCTGGCCCACAGCAATGCTGCTGTCCCCTCGCACAGCATAAAGGTTCCCTGATCTGGGAGAGGGGGTGGTTCCCGGATTCTATTCTAAGGGAGAAATTCCACTAGGCATTGTTTTACGAGGCTACTGATTCCATCTTCAGGAATGTGTATTCTTCTCTATTATTGACTTGGCCTCATGTAAAGTGCAGATGATCCTGTCTCCTGCCAACATAGGGAGCTTACTTTTTTTTGTCAATTTTTGTATGTTGCTTTGAACAAAGAAATTTTGCCCAGACTCAGTCTTTGTGACGATAAAATTTCTTCACACATTTAGAAGTCTTCTACTCTTCAGAATAGTCATTTCTATGTCACAGAAACAACCTTTGTGAGACATAAAAAACAAATCTGTATTGTTTCTTTTTTTTATTCTATTCTCACTAATGTTACTTTCTCTCTCCACTAAGTTGCAGCTAATGTTAAGTTCCCTGGAAAATAGGTGAAAAGATCACATCTTATCTTTGTCCTGAATCACTTTTTTGCAGGTGAGGCATTTTACTGGAGTTTCACCACTCAAAGCTTCTTTTTAAAAAAGTCTTTTCATCTGGGGCTATAAAAGCACTCAGCTTTTCAAACTGCAAAGTTCTGAACCTCTACTCTCTTTTCCTTTCATTTTCGTTTACAGACTGGCTAATTAGTTTTGAACTCAACCCCTTCTTGAAATACCTCACTAACTGCCAACACACTGTTAACTCTTTCCAGATTTCCCCTAGAGCTGTGAGCCAAAAAGATATGTCTTCTGCCTCACAAGTTACTGCGAGCTTTCATTTTATCATTGTTTAACATTAACTTCCTTCTTTTCAGCCCCTGATACCAGTTTTGTAGCCACTCAATAAATTTTTTTATATTGTTATTATGGCTGAACTCCAGGATACAAATCTCTGTATTGGTAACATTGATTGCTGTAAATCTCAGTGGTTTAAGAGAGCACTTGGAGGTTGGGCATTTCTCTGGGTCAGTTTGCTTCCAAATACTGACTCAGGCATCCAGGCTCTTTCTCATTTTGTCATATCACCAAGTCAGAATCTTAAATTTTCTGGCATATGGATGGTGGAAAGAGAAAGAGAGGAGTCAGGAAGCTGGCAGAAGAATTTGGCCTTGAAAAGGGAGATACCAGAGTTCCTCAAAACTTGATGCAGAAGAATCACCTGGGGATGTTCATTACAATTCCCACATTCTTACCCAAAGTGGTCAAATGGTCATAATCAAACTCCATTAGGAACTTGGAAACTTAGTTTCCAGTGTTCCTGGGATTCAGATCAGTAAGAAACTGGCCATTCTCTGATACACATGCTTTACCCAATCTCAAGATTTATTATAAAGTCAGATTAAAATGTTGTGATATATACATATACACACATACATACATATATTTTTAAAAAACAGATTAATCATTCAAGTATAGCAGAGAATCCAGAAACAGATCTGTGTATATACAATATAATAAGTGACAGAAAAAGCGTATTAAATCATAAGTGAAAAAAGACTTTTCAATAAATAATGAAATATGGAAAAAAATTGTTCCTTACTTTGAGCATAAAAAATTACATGTGGAATACACATTTAAATAATAATAAACTATTTATAAAATTGGTAGAAAAAATATAGACTATGACATTAATGACTTCGTAAACAGATGCCAAAAGCACAATTCATAAGCAAAAAGACTGGAGGGTGAGCCACATAAAGAAAAAACTGAAAGTAAGCCCCAGATTGGAAGAATAAATTTACAACAAGTGTAAATGCCAAGGATCAGAATCCAGAGTATTTAAAAACTTTAATAATTATTAAGAAAAACACAAATGATTAAGTAGATTACTTAACTCAGGATAAAAATAAATACAATGACCAAGACACTTATGAAAAGGCATTCAACCTCTGTAACAATCAGGGAAATAAAAAGCACAACACTTGATCTTTTTTTAATTGGTAAAAGTTAAAACTCTAAAGTGTTGATGGGATATAGGAAAACTGGTACACTGGTTCACTGCTGGGAGATGTACCTTGTAGCTACATGAGAAAGCACTTAAACGATGGTTATTGAAAGTGAAATGTATTTACTTTACCACCCACTTCTGAGTACCACCGGAGGCCAATACTTGTATATGCTCAAACAGAGGCATATACAAGAAATTTCATTACTGTGTTGTTTGTGAACATTTTAAAAGGTCTAAATATCTAATGACAGGGGAGGCAAAATTTACTATGTAGGTATGAAATGCTATGCAGGTATTTAAAGAAATGAACTAAATATATATGAAAAATGCAAGTTGTAAAATAATATTCGAGGAGAATAAATCCTGTATTTACAAGTATAAGTTAACACAGACACACAGATAAAATGATGTTTTACACTTTTCACTAGTACATAAATATGTACGTAAATGTATGGGAAACATTTTGGAAGATTACACAACAAACTAACAACAGCTTCATTCCGAGGACTGAAAAATCAGAATTGGGAGTGTTTGTCACAGGAAGCTAATAGTCTTGGTAACGATTTACTTTTTAAACTGAAAAAATATTACTTGAGGAATTTAAAATATTGAAACAATAATAACAATTGGAGTGTAAATATACTAACATGTTAATAATGGACACTGGTGGTTGAATTGTGATTGCCTTTTATTTTCTTTGCTCCAGTTAGTATTTTTCTGTGTTTCTCAGGAACGTAGCTTTGAATTTAAAATATTAAATCATAGAGAACATATTAATGAAAATCAATTACAATGCATGCATCAAAGGGGATACTATCCCATTAAAACCTGGGTGATTTCTTTGACATAGAAAGTTGTTCACACCCTCTGGTTAAATAAGGACAGGTTGCAGAGTAGAACATTATCTTTAAAGTCATAGACTTTCAAAGGAAATAATCAGTAACCAAACTATAATAAGAATGGAAAAGTGTTTAATTCTAGCCAAACTGAGGACTGTAGGCCAGGAGATGCCTCTCACATAGCTCTGAGGAACTGTTCCAAAGAAGTATAGTTTTCAGCACAGTTTTATACCTTGTCAGAACAAAGATCATCAAATATGACAGAGTATATTCTTTCAAAGTTTCAATAAAAAGATGCACACGACAAGTCAATATGACCTTGGTGCCAGGGCAGGGAACCTTGTCATCAAAGGAGTGCTAGCATTGACATCCCAGGAAGGGAGATGTTAATCTCCAACTTCAAAATGGACATTCTTTACTTCTGGACAAAGCACCCTTTGCTGGTTAAAGCAGACGTGCAATGTATGTTTGACAGGCCACATAACAGTCTGTTCTAGTTAGTACAAAATTCAAGTTATATCATGTATGAGCTAGAATGACTTCCCCAAACCTCACTATGTGAAAAATTATTCCATCAAGGTTATCATTTATTTGCAAGAAACAGAAACCCCCACAAGCCAGCTTGCGGAGAGCTTACTATGAGGACTCATATCTCACAGGTATATGCAAGAGGAAGAGGCAAGACTTGTGGGCTACAGAGATGAGCAATACAAAGTTTCTGAAGAAGCTGTGGATGAAGGATCAAAACTACCATCTCCTATGATGCACAGTTTCCCTCAAAAGCATTTACCACATGAAATATGCTACGGAAAAAAAAAAACAGCCTAGAATTTAAGTTCTGAATCGGGATTGTTCCTAGTTGCCTTTTTCTTAGATTTCTTTCTTTTTTGACTAAAAGTGTGGGTGGTCAAGTGTGCCAGACTAAGGACATTTAGAAAGCACCATCTGTATGCAAATATCTAACTGCTGGGAGATACTCAACTGCATTTTCAGGCACTATCTTCTGTTTCACTACGTTGTGGCTCTCAAGACTACTGTCCACCCAATTAATTTCATCACTTCAGCTAGTTAGAACCCACAATTTTCAGTGAGTTTGCTGAATTCAGTGAGTTGCTGAATTTGGCAACTGGAAAGATACAACTTTCACATCAGAATCCTCTCTACCACTTTTGTAAAGAATATAGCATACAGTTTTATCCAAATAACCTCAAAGTCTCAGTCTTCAGTGATAATTCAGAAGCATAATCCTCTGGAGAGAAAATTCCATAATTAAACATGAAAACTTCAATTATATTTGGCTATAATTATAAATAAGCCTCAACACCTTTTGAGCAGATTTGCCTCTCAAAGTTACTACTGTGACTTTAAAGAATTACTTCAAACAGAATAGTAGCAAGTACTATTAAATATTTCCTTCAAAATTTTACTGTGAAATATGGAAACAATAAGAAATATCTAATTCTGTCTTTCCTCCACACTCTAAATATATCATCTAAAAGTGGACCTGAGTCTGTATAATCTGTAAAGGAAAGCTCCTTTTCCTACAGATTCCCATGTTCTCTGGATGAAAATTCAAATTAAGTGTTTCAAATAAAGGCCCTCAGCTATAATGGGATAACTCTACATTTTAAGCATTTTATTTGATTTTATCTGATATTTTATTTTATTTATCTGATAGTAAACTCTTCAACTTAATTTTAAACTCTTCAAATTAATTTTAAATGACTGTAATTTTTAAGGAACTAAATCAGGGTAATGATGCTGTAATTTAAAATTGGGTTAAATGCCTGCTTCCCTTTATTTTTCCATAAAGGCCAAAGACACTGTTCCTTACCTTAAACTCTGGAAAAAGCCAGTTATTAATATGATTACTTCTTATAGCTCAGGACTTTTCATATTTCCTTTCTGAGCATACATGTAAGAAATATTCATTTCAACCCAGATAAAGATGATTTTTCATTAAAATCTCAGGGAAAAATAACAATGGCAATGATAAACAAAAAATATAATGTATCATTAGACTCATAATATTAAACTATAAATAATTTGTTTTAAATTCCCACTAAAACTATCTCAATAATTTTTATCATTCACAGGATTTGGGAGAATTTCTTGGAGGGGTAGTTGGAGATACTACTGCAGAAAAACTTAATAAAATTGGAGGGAAATGCAAATACCCGTCGTGGAGGTGAGATTCAACAAACAAACATTAAAAGCACACCATCAAAAATCAATTAGCTAAGGCAAGAAGCCCAAACAGCTGATAGAGATCTGGAGCCTGCCTTCATGTTTGTTAATCCAGTATATAGCAAATGTTCTATCTCCTCACATTTATTCAGCATCTCATAATATATAGGGCATTGTGACATGCATTTGATAGAAAGAAAAATGTAACATTATCCAGGCTCTCACAAAACTTTCATTCCTCTGGCAGAAGCTGCAGAAATATTTGATGAACACAAGTTATCTGTGAAGGAAAGAATGAGTAAATGAATGAGTAAACTGATAAATATTCTTCTATGTGAAAACCTTTAAACAGAAAGATCATTTAAACAGTCATCCTACGACAAAAATTTAGACAGTATCTCTGAAATTATTGATAACCATTATGTGAATTGAATGTTCCAGTTTGATTTAGTTATAAATATAAATATCTACTGATTATCAAAACAATTTGCCTATTCAGCACATTTCTGAACACCCTAAACTTAGAATAGGGCCTGGCACATAGCAGGTGCTCAAGAAATATTTGTTGGATAGTTATGAAATACATGTAATACAATAATTCAAAATACGTTTTAAAAAAAGACCCTGTCATCAAGCTCTAGGATCAAGTCATCAAGTCAGTGGTAGAAACTACCTTTCTGAGCACTAAGAATTCCCAATCCCTGGTAAACAAGTGAATAAATTATCAGTTGCAAAATACAGGGAAAGCAAAGTTGCCTTCCTATTTAAAAAATTCAGTAAAGCTGACATCCGAGTTCAGGAATGGGGAGTGTTGCATATAAGATTTCTGTTCTACTTGACCCTGCTACAAACACCAAACTGCTTCCCTCTCTCTCTCTACCCGCCTCTCTCATCCTTGATATTCAGAGGGACCATGAAGTCAGCTGGAAATGGTAAAAGCTCAAGTGCAAATTTTTTCATTCAGAATTAGTATGCATGGTATCTGATCTGCAATAACAATGCAATCTTTGAATACTAATCTGAATGGGTAGCAGCCATAAAGGAAAGACTGCTATTCTGATTGGATGAGGCTAATAAGGGAGCCTTGGGCAAAATAAGTGACAGATCCTCATTTCATGCATCTCGTCCATCCTACTTTGACTCACTGCTCCCCTTGCTTTATAATCCAAAGTAGAAAAACCGGCATCAATCTGTGAAAACAATTCTACATTGAATCGATATTCCTGCTACTTCCTATATCTACCCTGCAGTTGTAATATATGAATAATTAGTCTATTAGTAGAACAAACATGTTCGGCTTTTTTGTCCTTGATATTAAACCAATGGCTCTTTTAGGAATTTAAGATGACATTTATTCATCTTTTTGAAAATCCAATTCCTATCTGCCTTAATAGATTAGGTATAGTGAGTTCCAAACCTGACTACATAACAAAGTCCCCTATAAAGATCTTAAAGTAATACTTATACCTTGGTGTCACATCAGAACAATGTGAGAATGTGATCCAAGCCTTTGTACTTTTAAGCACCCAAGACGCCTTATGAACAGTAAGAGCTGAGAACCATTAGCTGTGTTTATGGATTCAGCCCTGCAGACCTAATTACAGCTGTGAACCTTTTTGAGAACATAAACACCAGTCTTGTCCTTGGAATACAAGTCTTGCAGCATCAAGTCTTGCAGCATGTGGGGAGAACAGGAGTAAGAGTTACTGGATGGAGCAAATACTTCCCTACTTTACAGGGAAAGCACTTCTTCTAACATAGGCACCAAAAATGCAATCTGTTCAAGGATACTGTCTTAAGTTTTTTGGTTTGGGTTTTTTTTTTTTACTTTTTTATTTGGGAATAATTTTAGATTAACAGCAATTTACAAAGATAGCACAGAGAATTCCCTTCATATACCCAGCTTCCCCTAATGTTAACATCTTTCTTAACCATAATTTATTTGTCAGAACTCACACTTAACATTGATCGGAAGCTGTCGCTTAGACTTCAGACCTGATTTGGGCTTCTCCAGCTTCTTCACTCGTTTCCCTCTTCTGTTCCAGGATAGAGTCCAGGAAACCCCTTTGCATTTAGTCAACATGTCTTCTTAGCCTCCTCTGTGACACTTTCTGCCTTTTCTTGTTTTATATGATTTTGACACCTTTGAAGAGAACTTAAAAAATGTTTGGTAGAATATCCTCAGTTTTGCCTTGCTTAATACTCTCTCATAATTAGACAAAGGTCTGTGGATCTGGGGAAAGAACACCACAGCGGTGAGGTATCCTCTGATTGCATTAAATCATAGGATATATGGCAACATGGCTGATCACTGATTATGTTAACTTGATCTCTTGGTTAAGGTGGTGTCTGTCAGGTTTCTCCATTATTAAGTTACTTTCTTTTTTCCTTTCCACACTCTATTTTTTGGAAGTGAGTCACTAAGTCCAGTCCATACTTAAAAGGAGGGAAATTGACTATTATTTGGAATTCTTCTGTAAGGATCATTTGTTCCTTCTCCACCACTTATTTATTTTTTCCATTGTTTATTTTTATCTGTATGGACTCATGAGTATTTATTTTATTATTTGGGATATAATACAATACTATTATTATTTCTTTTGTTGTTTCAACTTGGGCCACTGGAAATACTATGAAGTTGGCTCATGTCAACGTGATAAACCGCATCGTGTTTTGTTTTTTTTTTTTTTTTTTTTTTACTTTCTAGCATTAACAACAATCTCTAGGCTCATCTTGTGTTTTCCGTGCCCCAGTCCTAGGATCATCCATTTTTGTGAGGAGCTCTGATTTCTTTTATTGGAATATGGTCTTTAGAAGCTCAGATCAGAACACTAGGAATGCTCTTTATTACTGGAGTGACACTGTGGTGAGTTTTTAAAAACTGTTTTCTTTTTTACTCAGCATATATGTCTAAATCCTGCCTTTCAAAGAACTATAAAAACTCTCAGTTCTACACATTAAGGTAGAAATAAGACCCACTGTAATTGTGAGACGTAAATTCTGTTTCTTAAACGAGTGCTAGGTACTTAGTAATTTTTAAGATCTTTGCTTTCTTTTTTAGATAATTTTATTATTGATTTAATAAAGAAATTATGACTTCTGTGGTTTTTGCCAGACACATAATGGATTCTGCCTACCAGCTTTGCTTGCAAGTGATACTCAATCATATACCCCTAGAAAAATGTATGTGTGAATGACATTTTTTGGCACTTTCAGTGGTTCTCAGAGTTGATGGACATTATCCAATTTCTGGAGCACCTAACAGCTGGCAGCTGAGTTTTTTTACCCCACCTCTTACGTCCTCTCTCAAGAGTACCACTTTTTAGTGATTAGGTTTTTTAAAATCATGTGTCCCTTTTTTGTTTGTTTGCATCAAAAGCCTAAAGTGCTCGACAACAGCAGCTGCTTCTAGTTAAGGACTTTCCCAGAGTCTTGGCAAATTTGAGTACAGGTTAGTTTTAGTCATGAGCATTTGAAGCTAATACTCCAACAGTGAGTAGGACTCAATACCGAGAAATTGGTGTTAAATCTTGATCATTAAATCCTGACATAGTAACAATGGAAATACTTACTTTCAAGAAAAGGGAAACAAAGGCAAGACTTGTGAAGCATTCAGTTCCAGTGCAACTGTTCTAACAGGGAAATTCATTAAATGTCCACAGCAATTCAACGGTTAGAATCACACAAAGGAGGAGTGATTTTCCTTTCCTCTAGAGCTGCTGTGCCCACCTTTCCTCTTGCCAATAGCATCACATGGGAAATTGATTGAGTAGGAATGTGATATACAAGCTCTTAGGGAAGACAAGATGCCTAAAGATAAAAAAAAAATGCCAGTTTGTTTGATATGTGACAAATCGCAAGTGTGATGAACAGTTTAAATTATTCAGTCATCTTTGTTCAGTTGTCTCAGTTGTTCAGAAAAAGCCAAATTGTTACAATGTGATACAAAATGCTCTGTTGAAAGCATTTACAACAGATTGGTGTAACTGTGACAATGGAGGTAAGTCTGCCTAGAAAATTCAAAAAAGGCTGCAAGCAACAAAACTGAATCTACAAGAGTGAATAGAACACACAAAAGCATGCAAACAAAATGAATAGGATAGAACTTGAATGCTTAGTCATTTCTCACAGGAGGAGAATTATAATCTTGGACATATAAAACTCTGAATGCAAGGAAGAATTTTTTTGAATACCAGATTTTTAATTCGACTTGGTCTGCAGTGAGTCTATAGGTGCTCTATAAATCCTTGTTCCCTGAAGGGCAAACACAAGCACTTTCTAATTACTTACTGGAATTGCTTCCAGGACTTTATGGTTTTAAACTATTTACTGTGGCATGACAACCAGGAACAGTTTACACACACACACACACACACACACACACACACACACTCTCTTATGAAGGTGATTCATCTTCTCATGCTGAGAAGACAGTGTCATGAAGAATCCTTTAGTCCAGAATCAAAATGCCCTCATTGAAAACAAAACAAGAGAATCTCTAATCTCATTAAGCTGTTACCAGAAAGAACAATCCATTTCTAGTCCTTTTTTTTTCTATTTATTTCCTTTTTGTTGCACTGAAAAGATAGGCTTTGCTTTAGCAAAATCCTGATAAATAAGAACACAAAATAATCAAAATAAAACAGAGGGGCTTGATGACTTTTCAAAAGGATTTTCCAGGAGCCTCCCCTATTGAGTTAAATTTCCTAGTGCCTTTGGAATAGAATTTGATGTTCCAAATTAATTGACAGGAACATTTTCATTTAAAAAATGATTTTCTTAGATCTTAAACCTTTCTATTACTATGGTTTCTGCTGTATGATCATCTTTCTATTAATGAAACCACTTATAATACTAGATTAGTTCTAATTCTTTGTCAGTTAGTGTTGCTGTTAATTTTTTATTCTGTGCTCTGAAACAAGTAAAAGAAGTAGAAAGTCCACTTCTATATTCAAGAATGCCCCCGACCAACTGGGGATACCAAGCATCACACCTCATGTGCATCAGCATAAAAGAAAAATGCAGCTCATTACTTACAACAGGATAAAACAGAAAAAGACGGATGATTAAATTTTATTCTAGCAGAGAAACCAGTAAAAGATTTCTTGAAGGTGAGCCTAGAATCCAGTAGTCCTCAGTACAGCTATCTTCTTTTTCCCCTCATGAATCACAGGTGTCGTTCATAATGACACCATAAAGCACATAATCCAACTTGGTAGTACAGAAATCTGGCATTAAAAGGTAGCCCTCCCAGAAGACACTGCAAGGATAATGGCAGTGAAACCCACAACTATGCAAGTTAGGAGAAAACACTAAAAGACACATCTTAGAATCATATTATTTTAGGAGGTGAGGGTCCAAATACTGGAAACATTTGAACAAAAGGGGACTTTTGAAATTAGATCAGGCTACACTAAACATTATTAGTGTTTTCCTTCAGACATCTAAGGCCATTTTCTAAGAGGCATAGAATTCTATATTTTAAAAAGTTTCTCTACATGATTCTGTTGAACCATTGCATAGGGTGAAGCAGGAGCTGTGAGAACCGAGGCAGCTTGGAGGGTACTTAACTCTAATCACTCCAGCACAACTTTGATTCGTTTTAAATATTAGAATTCTGAGTAAGATCCTTTTGAAAATAATGGTCTTGTCTCTTAAAAATAGGTGCAAACATCAAGGGACATTTTGATTTTAATTCTGTCTCCAACTCTACAGACTCCTTTCCTGTGCTAAGACTAGAATTGCCAGGATCTGCTCAAACAAGGATTTCCCCTAACTGTCCTGTTCAATGCCATGTTTTCATTTTTATAATTTTTTAGACATGTTTATTCAGACGTATTTTAACGAAAGATGTCTGTGACTTACAAAACAGCAATGTTTTAGATATATTTTGACAGCAAAATATTTATCTCCTAAAAAAGTAAGGGTCCATTTGCTTATGTATTTTGGCAAAAAAATTGTTGTCTCTTGGGGATTTTCAAATATTATTTATAGTTTCTATTTTTTTTTTTAAATGATAGGAGGAAGGGCCTGAGTTGTTAAGGGTCTGAGTACAAAAAACTTTGCCTCAAACCTTTGATGGTCTTTTCCCACATGATTTGACTAGAACAGCATAAATTCAAAAAAAACTTCTGTTTTGATGAATGTGTACCATAATTAATGACTGTGCTTTCTTTCATGTTTCCATAGATTTCTAGTTTACTACCATAGAGCATGAACTTAGATATGCATTTCCCAAAATACTTTCTATTTAATATTACGGTCCTAAAAAATATTCACTGGTTTTCATGTGAAAACGATTATTATGGCAAGCCATTTGGAAAGGACTTTAAAAGTGATACAAGTTTGTTTACTGATGGCTTCTTAGGGTGTGCTATTTTGCACTGTGAGTCCCATGAGGAAAACAAAGTAAATTACTTAGGAAATTCTTTCCTTCAAGGATTATGTTCTGGGATTGCTATTCTGCAAAAACTTTTGGAGAATCACTCACCTAGATGTTTCCTCCATTTTAAAAGTTTGACTATATTAAACATATACACTGAAGGAAGATATATGGGATATATTCAGAATGATTCATTGGTTGACTTACTGGAAAATGTGATTTTTTTTCCCCAATATAAATTGGTCTAAATATCTTATATTGTTTTAGTTTAGCCATTTAAAAATTAATCTCTTTTGCAGGCAAAATCCATTTATTCCTACTAATTCTTAAATTAAGTATCTTTCAAAAGAGAAGAGATTTTTATCTTCCTAAAATGGTAGAAGTATGGATCCGCCCAAATTTGTAGGACTGAAAAAAATTTATCTCTGATAATCCATTTTAGGTTTAAGATACCAGGGTCTTTAACATTGCAATTTCTCTGTTATCTGAGAATCTGGAAAAATTTCCCAGCTCTGCCCAACATTTAAGTATTACCTGACTGTCTTATTCCATTCAGGCTACTATAGCAAAACATCACAGATTTGATGGCTTATAAACAACAGAAATTTATTTCTTGCGGTTCTGGGGGCTTGAAGGTCAAGATTAGGCTGCCAGCTTGGTCCAGTTCTGGGGAAGGCCTTCTTCTAAGTTGCACACTGCAGACTTCTCATTGAGTCTACATGGCAAAAGGGGCAAGGTGGCTTTCTCCGGCCTATTTTTATAAGGGTATTACTCCCATTTGTGAGGGCTCTGCCTTTGTGCCTTTGTGATCTAGTTATCCCCAAAGCCCCACCTCCTAATACCATCACATTAGGCAACAGGATTACACTATGTGAATTGAGGTGGTGGGGGGATGAACATCAGACCTTAGCCCTGACTAGTATCATTATAAGCGTGAAGTCAAGAAAGACTCTTATGGACTTATTAATCAGTAAGTATAGATAGGAGGATGGTAGGAAGGGTGGAAAGAGCAGAGTCTCGGTTGGAGAGCCAATGGTGTGTGTTACATGGCCTCATTCTTGAACATTAACAGATGATAAGGAATTCCAGATATTAAAGTAAGGCCAGAAACATGGAATAGAGAAACAAAGCTAAGTAAATAAGGAAAAAAACACTTGGGGGAATCAGAAATAATTTAGAGAATAAAGGAAAACCAAAAAATACACATTTAATTTCTTCCAAGTAATTCAAGAAGATATTAGTTCCCTATGTTATGAGAAATTCTGTCTCCAAATCTGAAGTATGAGTCACAAATGCCAGGTTTTTTTTTTGGCATGTCTAGTAATTTTTGTTTGAAAGCAATGTATGTAGTATATAGTTCTGTTTTTCTGAGGGTTATTTTTTGTCATTGTGTTAATAGGAAATTAACTTGACTTAATTCAATCTGTGAAATTTGTTTTATGTGCTGTGTGCAGCTTCCTATCTATCTATTTATATTTTTAGATTTGATTCCCATGATCTTGTAGATCAGATGTCTGATGCTATTAAATATCCATCTCTGAGGCCTGAGTAAGGAATAGATTCAAAGACATAGAAAGTTTGTAAGAGTCCCTAGAGTTTCAGGGTTTTGTTCCAGGTACACTAGGACCATGTAATCCTGATCCTACATAGCCTTGCTTAAGAACAAGCTGTGGAGAACAGCTCATCTCATAACTTAATTAAGTTGAGGTCTCATGAATCTGCATGGAGTGTTTCTCCAGTAGGTTCAGCTTGTGGCCTGAATCCTACTCCAAACTGGAGAAAGATTGGATACAGTCTATAAGGACCACCTTCTAGAAGCTGAGTGATTAAAAAACCTATAATCAAGAGAAGTACAAGTACAAGAAAAATTGTTCCCTGTTATCTGTACTAAGGAAAGAAATACTTTCTCTCTTCTGAGTTTATACAGGAGGATTTACATGGAATGCACAAGAACTAGGACTCTGGACTTGATTAGAAAGCTGTTGGCAGAGAGTGTCACTCTTAACAGTGGTTCAGTGAGCAACACAGCTCTAGGACTATGTTCAGAGAAGGCAGCCAAAAGAGCAATAGGTAGGTGGAATGCATGTAAGACTTCCAGAGTGTAAGAGAATAGTAGCTTGGACTGGGAACCACAGTGGGAGAATGGAAACTAAAAGATTAGTAACCTTGAAGAAAATATGGGACAAGAAGTGGCCAGGTACTTGTGAAGAGGCTTCAGCAGAAAGTTGATGCTAAGCCAAAAAGTCTGAGTCGGGGGTCTCTCCCTTACTTGAGTTCAGATCATCAGAAACTGGAGCTCTAGAAGGATATCTGACATTAACTCTGAAGGGCCATCAGTAGGAAGCAAAGTAGATCTTGACGTAGGTCTTCACCATCTAAGTTCCTGGCTATCTGAAAGCTGTTTCCTGGCACCTCTTCCTCGTGGAAATTTACAATTCACCATGCGTCATATCATTATCATATTTTGATCTAGACTTGAAATAATGGAATACAGTAGCAAATTCTTGAAACTGCAGTTCCTTTCTGGCTGTCTCTGCATAGGAGAGAAGGCAAATGAAAATGAATTTGCAGCCCCCTGGGATTGGCCTCTTGTTGGCAGACAATCGAACAGTAGACCTGGGTGCCATCAAGCCCTCTGAAAGCTGTTAAACAAAGGTCTCATGATTTCTTTCCTCCTTCCCAGTGTGCTGCTGAATTCATTATGGATGGAGATATATTCAAAATCAGATTTCTCTATGCCTGATGGGCTTAAGCTGACACTGCTTTCATCTCATCTGCCTGGCAGCCATAGTTTGAAAGCTCTGGTTTGCATAATACAAAAAGCTCATTGCCCATTAAAAGAAGGGACAATAAGCCAGCCTTCCTAGTTAGACTAGACTTTTGGATTGTTATCATGGTCGGGGATGGTAATTCATTCCTAGAACAGAGTTATTAGTTCTCTACTGCAGTCATACCGTAACTTCCCCAGCAAGAAAGGGACTTGTCATTCGAGAATAGCATATTAGTAGTTAAAACTAAGAACGTTATTTGAAGTTATATGAATTCTATTTGCTATTCTTAGTTAAGTTTTTTAATTCTGGGACTCTAGCTATCTAATAGGAAATCAATTTAAAGTGTGGGTGATTTGCTATTTTTAATGATGTGGCTTTTACATGTGTTTTTCACTTTAAAAAATTAATATTTGTCACTATAAAAATAGCAATAGAGATAATCAGAGAAACAAAACAAAATTAACCTGAAGTCCTACTCCAGCAATTTTTATCAGTATAATTTTGATATATGTCCTTTCAATACTCTTTCTATGTATATATAAGTTAACCTGATAAGACTGGGTTTATTGAGTACTGGCTCCTAAAAATAGAAAGATATTTTAATAGCAATGTATATTTAACACTTTTCTTTATCAGTTATATATTCTTAGAAAAGTTGGTTGTAAATGATGGATTATACATGTATATATTCCCTTGCTTACTCCCAAAATTCCACTAAGATGGAGACTGAAGGGATTTTTTTAAAAAGCCATGAGGAATCTACAAGAACAAAAAAAAGCTGGAAAAGTGGCAAATGCAACAAACTTTTGGAACTGAAGGCAGATGGGTGGGTGGTAACTGATTTAGCAAATACAAGAGAGCAGAATCCTAGACCGGCAATGGGGAGTCCCAGGCACGCATAGGAATTAACAATGCCAGCTACCTTTGAATAGAAGTGAAAATCAATTAAAGCACAGAGCTTGTGTCAAAGTCTATTATATCCCATCAACTACTTCCTGCCATACTTAAGCGGATATTGGACTCTTCCTTACTTGAGATTTGTGTTGTGAAGAGGATAACTGAAGGATTTCTGCGCTGGAGAGATCGGGGGACAGATGTAGTTGGGATATGTGCCAAAGTGAACATGGAGAAATAAGTTTAGGTATATAAAATGAATGATGAGGTTCCTGGCTTTTTTGTTTGTTTTCCTACTAGAACCCCGGCCTAAACACTCCAGATAAGAGACTGAGAAACTCTTTTCTAGAGAATCTGGTGAACCATGAGGAAATACGAAACAATATTTATATTAGGGTTATCCACAAAAAAACAGCCCAAACAGATAACGTAACAGGTAAACCATAGTAAACAAGCCCGACTGCATGCAGTTTACGGCCAGCATTTTAATACTGTACTCTTAAACATGAGCGGACAACCAAGGATTACCTGCCGTCTAATGAAGTCCTCTAAACATGAATGATAGAAAACAGACAGGAAAAAAAAAAAAAAAGATGACTTAGGAGAAACAGACTCTGCAGGAAAAGAACACCTTTCCTCAACTTTTATCTGGCAGTGTCAACCCTAAAGAAAAGTGGAATAAATAGTGCAGTGAATATCTTACCACATTTGTGCTTGATTTCTCTCTCTCTCTCCCCCCACCCTTCTCAGATGCTGAATTTCACACCTAAATAATTCAGCATATATCTCCTAAAAATAAGGGCTTTCACTATGTAATGTCATTTTCATATCTTAGAAAATTAATAATAATTCTATATCATTAATCTTCCATATTATCCCACAAGTGATTTGGGATAATATGTGATTGACAAGTAATTCCATCATTTCATGAATTGCATTTTGCTTGCGTCTCTTAAACTCTTTGCTATAGAACAGTTTCACTGTCTTTTGTTTTTCATGACATTAGTATTTTGAGTTCAGATCAGTTGTCTTGCAGATAGAACATCCTACAGTTTAGATTTGACTATTTCATCACAATCTCATTTAACATATTTCCCTATTTCTTGTATTTCCCAAAAATAGGTCCACTCTATAGATGATATTTTATGTTTTTATTGTATCACATTAAAAGAGCATATAAATTTAGATTGGCCCACCAATAAGAATAATTAATGATGCTAAATTACATCACTTGATTAAGGTGGTTAAGCAGATCTAAGAAGAGAATTCTGAAAGAAAGAAGCTATAATTGACATCATAAGACAGTAAGATTAAAAACCTAATGAGAAGGCTTTTACAAACATTGACAAATATTGAAAAAAATCAGATAGTAGCCCTCTAAAAACTAAATGCATAATAGCAAATATTCAAAAGTCAGTAAAAGATGTGGAAAATATAGTTGAGGTGATCACTTAGAAAACAGAGGGGAGGGGCAGGGGAAGCTTAGTAGGAAACTAAGAGATAATATTAGAAACTTAGAGGAAGATTCTAGGAGATCCAATATATAACTAAAAGCATTTCCAAACCGAGTAGAAAAAAAAGTGAAAGAGAAAATTATTAACAAAATAATTCAGGAAACTTTCCCTGAGTTGGAAGATGTGTTTCCAGATGGAAAGTGTCACTAAGAATGCACCATAATGCATTTTTTTCCCTCTGTATTTGCTCCATTAACCTGTCTTCTCTTACACCATGTGATTTTATTTATTGTAGCAATATATGTCAATGCGTGGTAGGGTATGCCCCTCTTCATTCTTTTTGTTCAAAATTTTCATGATTACTTTCATTCATTTCAATTTAATCATAATACGTAATCTCATTTTGCAAAAATACCCTTCCCCAAAGCCTATATATGTTTTGATTAGGATTACCTAAATGTGTATATAAATCTAAGTCTAAATTTTATCTTTACAATGGTAAGGTTTCCCATTGAAAGTTCTTTATTACATGCAATCAAGTTATCTTGTATATCTTCTACTATTTTTGATTGACTGATTTATCAAGTTCTACAGTTTTTTGCTAAGTTAATTCATAGGTGTTTTGTAAATTTTGTATTATTATAAATGGTATCTGTTTCTGCATTGATACCTCAGACATTAGATGCATGAGAAAAACAAGAGGAGGCCAGCATGGGCGAAGATGTAAGCAGCCCTGTTGGGTGGGTGCTTCCTGAGCAAACTAGCATTAAATTCATACTGCCCAAATCAGAGCCCAGATCTGGTCTGGATGGGTATTATGGTTCCAGATGGCTCCAGACAGGGGTGCTTCTGCAGGACTGTCCAGGCAGAGATGATTTAGTAGCCTCATTGAGATAACGTCAAGCATTTCATGATTGGTCCAGAGGTTGGATTGCAAAAATAGCAACTGAGATAAGACTATTTTCCTATTAAGGGACAATTGAAGGATATCCTGGGCTTCTCCACCATGTACCTTCACTTAGCTAAACATGGAAAATTGTAGCTCTACAAATCCAAGTTCTCTGTTTCGATCTCCTTCTGTGCAACCCTTTAAACAAAGTGGTGTAGTTTGTCCAAAGGAAATCACTACTTTGGGGAATGTGCAAAATCATCCTAAAGTGTATTTGTTAACATTTATTTTTAAAAGTGAATTTAACATTACTTAACTTAAAAAACAAAAATATACAGAAAAAACTCCTAGAGAAAACAAGTAATAATTTCTTACCAATTCCAAACTGTAAACATTCCTAATTTTCTCTTTTTCCTTGAAAATTCCAAAAAATGAAATAAGTAGCTTATTTTCTTGCTTTTTACTTAAACTAAGGGATTAAAAGACCTTTAATTTTGGTTATCTCAGTTACTTTCTTTATTCAAATATCTCTGTGGCTAATGCACACAGAGGGATATCAGGTTTCTGAAGCCCTAGGTGTTCCATTTCAAAGGGTCTCATTGTACATAAGCATGGAGCTTTATTGCAGCATGATTCTGTGTAAATAATGTCTACTTTCCACAAGCAGGAGATAGTCCTGGCAGGGAGTCTATCTTTGTGCAGATATCCTAATTGCAATCTCCTTTCCAATCTCTCATATGAAATTTATCCATTCAAGTTTCCTGTTTCTACCCGGATCAATTATGCCAAATGACAATTTCCTAGGAAAGCATTTCCTTTAGGTTTCCACACATGTTGCACTAGAGTTGCCTACAGTATTTTCATGTACAACTAAACCTATAACTTCTGTATCTATGACTGTGTCTCCTTTCTCATTTAATAATCAGTATTTTTGTGTCTTTTCTCTTTATTGTTCACTAGATTTGTAGGGTGTAAGCAGAGGAGCAATACCAGAGAGCTCTGAGTGTGAATCAGACCTTTTTTCCACAGCACTAGGTGTCAGAGAAAAATTAGACAGAGTCTAGAGACTTTTTACAATTCTCTACATCTCTCTGGGCACAGCCCAGAAGGATGTTCACAGATACACCTTCCTCCTATATTCCTATCTGTGGGAAATGAGGCAGTGAGAAGGAGGGACACAGCCTATCAAATATTGAACTAAAATAAATAATAATGGAATAAGGAATTCACTGTGTAGAAAGGTAGGCTGTGGCTGTTCAAAAATACAACTGAATCAACTTTTTTTAATTAAAGAAAATACTTTATATTCATGTATGTTCTTGAAAATTAGGCAGAATAAAACCAATATGAATAATGTTGGGCTAGACAGACTATACCTGTAATTTTGAGCATGTGCCCTAAGTTCGTAAGCATTGAAAACTGATGTGTTCAACTGCACACAATCCTAGATGCTTCTGTGCTTTATCCCTATAATTGCCTGAGAGACAAGTGCTAAGAGGAGGAAAAACTGATCTCCAGGACCCTTCAAACCCAGATAAATCTCTTTCTAAATCACTGTCATTATCAAAATTCAATAAATCTGAATAAGGAAGAGAGAGAAGGAGAAGGAACTGGAGAGAGAAAGAGACAGACAGAGAGAGAGAACAAAAATATTCAAGACTGGGTATAAGAATGGAGACCAACATGAAATGCAGAAAAAATAAATAATTGTGAAAGAGCACATGTTCAACTTGTTGGAAAACCAATACTTTTCTTTGAAAGACTGAGGGAATTCTGGAACAAAAAAAAAAAAATCTTTGCCTGGATTTTGAAGATACTGAAGAGACTGAAGGGAACAGAGCTGCCCTGCATCTACGAAGAAGCATGAGATGTCAAGTGTAAGAGTACCAGATGGCTCAGCTTACGACAGTTCCTTCAGGTTTCCCAAAATCAGTATGAAGGTTGAAGGTGTAAACAAGAGTTCTTCTACTCAGTTCTGGGCCCCCCTCAAAACCATGGAATTGTTAGAAATTTGTATTTTTTTCAGAAATACAATGTGAGATTCTTTGTGTTCAGTCTGAATGGGAACAAGGAATCAGGAAGATTTGGTTGGTTTCTATTTCTCTGAAGTTAGCAAGAAGTACTAACTGATGAATCTGAAAAGATACATATCTTACAGATAAGAGACCTGTGCTCAGAAAACTGTAAGACACTGATGAAAGAGATTGATGATGACATAAACAGATGGAAAGATATATTGGGCTCATGGTTTGGAAGAATTAATATTGTTAAAATGACCATACTACCCAAAGCAATCTACGGATTCAGGGCAATTCCCATCAAAATAGTAATGGCTTTTTTCATTAATTCTAAATTCTAAATTCAAATAATTCTAAAATTTGTATGGAAATAGAAAAGACCCTGAATAGCCCAAACAGTCTTAAGAAAGAAGAGCAAAACAGGAAGTATCATGCTTCAAACCATTCTATAAAAGTTACAGTAATCAAACAGTATGGTACTGGCACAAAACAGACACATATCAATAGAACAAAACAAAGAGCCCAGGAATTAACCCACACTTATACAGGCACACAAAGATAATTCAAAGTAAGATATGTCTACAAAACTTGGATAATTAATCTGTAGTTCAAAATCAAGCATGTTTTTGGATTGGTTTATAGGTAGTTCTAAAACTTTTTTATTAGATTTAGCATGAAATCTTCCCATCCAGTATTTGGTAAAAAATAATTATAACGGGGTAAGCATATTTATATGGAACATTTTAGACATTTTAGAAAGGTTTTGAAACTCTTAATTCCCACAAAAGCAGAGGATGTTGATAAGGCTATTAAAAAGCAAGGCAGTCTTAGGCCAAGTCAACAGAAACATTGTGTTAACTTAATGACAGGAAGTCATAGTCCCACTGGTCCATCCTCACCAGGCAAATTACATTTTAGGGGAAATATGAACAGGTTGATTCTCTTCAGAGAAGAGCAGCCACACTGAGGAAGGCTCTGGAAGCCACACTACCTGTAGAAAGATAAGGAAAAGCACATGGGTTTATCGTAGGATCATAATAAAGCAGCTGTTAAAGCTCTTCCATTTATTTGAAAGGTTGTCACATAGCAGAAAGTATATGCAGGTCCTAGGATGCTACAAAGGGCAAGAATATACAGAAGTGACAGGGTAAGAACCTCCATACATGTAAACAAAAGAGCTTATCGATGATAGTGTAGGGGAGAGCCAGCCTCCTTCCTCCTGATGGTGTGTGCTGAGGGGGTGTGCTGAGTCTCTCAGGGCTGGGGTTTTCCGTGAGACCCTGCGTCAGAGACACAGCAGTAGGACTTTCTGCATCAGGTGAGAAGATGCAGTAAATAACCCCAAAGTGTCCTTCCAGCTCTAATCTCTGTTTTTCTAACTGGGTCATATACACGTGGTCTCACTTCATCTTTCTCTTCCAGAAATAGGAAAATAAATCTTTTTTAAAAAATAAAGTGGTAGAATTTTTCTTATGGAGGAGAAGAAAATTGATCTGGAAATTTTCAGGCTTCTATAATCAAATTCACAGATACCGCATTTTAATACACTGCAAAATAGTATCCCTATCTATCTTCGTATACAAATATTTAGAGCGGAATTAACACAATAGCATGCTTTGACCTCTTAGTGATTTTATATTTACTTGTATTTATATGTGTCTGCTCCTAAGGTCAGGTCTATACCATTTCCCAAGCCTAGAATCTGGGATTCCTTGGTGCAGCCAGTTTGGTTGAATAAATTTCATATCAGCTTTATAAACGTATGTTTTCTCTATTTAGTATGTAAGAGTCTACAGATGCCTCAAACACTTCATTCATGCCTAAATTGGCAAGAATTTTCTTTTTCCTTTTGGCAAATATCCTCCTTGCTGGGATTTGAGCAGAACTAATGCCAAACTTACTCAGTGTGGTTATTTTATGTTTGTGAAACAAGCTTATCATCCACAGTGAACACATGGCTTTTAGACAGAGGAATTAATCAGTGCTGGAGAGACAGGCTCCTGCTTAGATTCTGGGCTGCCAGCTTGCATAAGCCTACTTTGGGATCTATTACACAAAGCCGAATCCAGGGCTGCAGAGCACAGAATCCCACTCACAGTTCTCTGGCAGCCTTCAACTTTGTAGAAAATGTCTGTTTGCAGGGGAAATAGTGAAAAACATGGATGAACAGATAAAACTGGGTTAGTAATATGGTTATTTGATGAAAAGCAAATAGAATATTTCATGTGAAAACACTTTAATAATGTATGTCCTACTTTATTTAAAGCAGTTCATAGTGACACATAAATGGCAAAATACCATAAATTTGAAATAGATGAGAAAAAGAAAAGAACAGAGACATATAAAGTAACCAAGAATGAAACTAATATAAGCTCTATGTCCTTGCTACTGGTTTTCAACAAAACCGGATTTAATCATTTTATCAGTTAACACATAGAAAAGCATCTGATCATTTCTGTAGTGCACAATGTCCATGTGATTAAATTGCTTAAGAGAAGCAATTACTCCCTAAAGTATGACAGTAGGAAGTTTCTTCATCGAGTCTTCCAAAATAGGACATTCCTGGTTATAGTGAACAATACATTCTCCATAACAACTTACCAACATTTTCATAGTCTGACTGGGCCCCACTGTGATACATCCAAGCCGTTCTGGAAGGGCCAGTGATATACATCGGGTTTGCGGGTCTGTGCTGGTTTGTCTCCATCCAGACTGGAAATGCCAGGAGAAAATGAACTGCCTGCTATTAAAACACTTTGTAAGTTACAAAGCAGTATGTAAATGCAAGATATAATAATTTTCATTGTCAATAAGACTTTGTAAGCCAAGTGGTGAATTTGAGACTCAATGCAATAAGCAATAAGAAATACAAAATACTGTTAACAAGAAATGCTATAGTAAGTCTTATTTTCCTTCCCCCCCTCCCCCTTTTGCTGGGAAACAATTCCCTTCCAAATAGGTGTGACTCTTCCATAGCAGTATCCAAACTAGGACAGCAATCACTGATTTACAAACAAGCTCTAAGGTAATGACTCAGAACTTCTGGATTTCTTGCCCATCTGGGACAGGCAGATTCTCATTGTAAAGAAAGATAATTCATTTGTGCAACAAAAGCAGAAAATGAAAAATCTTAAATATTGAATACTTTGGAAGGCTATCTGTATATTTGAATGTAGGTATATGTGATATTTTAGAAAGCGCCAGTAATTCAAACCAAACATAGATATTATGCTGTAATGACCCCTGCCACCAGAGATCCTTGTTACAAATTTTTATGAGGATAGTCTTTATTGCATTGACATTAATGCAAGATATATCTATTTAACTTGCACACATCCCTCTCTAAAGATACTACCCATTTTACTCTCATGTTTACTAGGATCAGAAGGGAAGGATTTTATTTTTTGCTTTTAGTTATTTTTTAATCAAACATGAATTTTTCTTGGTTACTGAACAGGAAGAGAAAAAAGAAATGTTTCTTAGGCATTTACTAAATATTTTCAGCCTTTACTATGAACCAGGAACTAGATCTAAAACACAATTCTTGTTATCATGGAAAATAATGATACTAACAAAAATAGTAAAAACACTTTGAGCCATTTACTCAACCAAGCACTTTAAATGCATTACCCTCATTTTAGCATTATGGAAAGCCTATGAAACCATCACAATTATCATTTCCATTTAACAGATGAAAAAATTATACATAGGAAGCTTAGCTCACTTTTCAAAAGTCACAGAGCTAGTTAGCTACAAAAATGACAATACAATTTTATTTTGACTCTGGAGTTTAAGCTTGTATCTATGACAATATAGAGGTTTATGGCTTCCTGGTAGAAACTCAGAAATAAACAGAGAGACCAAGTGGTGGGATAGGAAGAAAGTTGAGGGTTATGGCATTTTGAGGGAGGAAAATTCCAGTATCATAAAAAGACTTTGTGGAGGAGATTCAAGCTGAGTCCCAAAGAACATGCAAGATTAAATCTGATGAAGGAGCAGTAGAGAAAGAGGAAAGAATATTCCAGATAGAGCAAATGACATATCTGTGCCATGGCTATGGACTAGATCTAAATTCAGGATAAGATACAATGGAGGAAGCAGTAATGTAAAGAAGAAATAAGCTAAGCAATCCACTGTCTGTGAAGAAATGTAATGCATTGTCAAGGCAGTCGTTGAAAACAGAAGTCCACTAGTGAGAAAAGTAAGATGACATTTGATTATACTGAGGTCTAGAGATATAAATTATATTTAATTATTATTCTTCTCTGTGATGTATATTACACATTTATTCATTCTCCACTGAGCTTAAAGTGCCTTCAAGGACTTTCTCACCTCCAGCAGCTTATCCCTTTGCTTGATTTAGTAGTCTTATCCACTGACACTTGAAATATTGTTCTAATTAAAGTGTTGGCACTTTAGGGGTGCTGTGAAATTTCTCCTAGAAACGTGCCCTCTTGTCTTTCTCATCATGAAACCAGGAAAAATGCTTAGGGACTCATCAAGTTTCAAGTCTTTTTAAAGCCTCTAGCTATTCATACTGTAATCTTTCCCATGAATGATTGTCAGTTCTGGGGTTAGAAACCATCATGCTAGACCTAAAGGTTAGCTTTTTCAGCATTTTTATGCTTTTTCAAAATTTCCATAAGACGATAAATGCTGAAGGATCAGCAAACGCAACAGCTTGGACACCCACTGCTGCCACACAGGCGTGTGAAATGCCTCCATCTGACTCAGAATTAGAGATGCAAAATTGTCATCTAGCGCAGGATTAGAGCCTGGCATTAAAGTATTTATAATTTGTGTTAGCAGAAACTGTGGGCTTGGAAAATCATTGCTGGAAAACTGGAATTCTTCAAAGAAATTCCAAGCAGCTAAAAGGGTTCTGGGCAGAATAGGTAAATATGGAAGAAATAGTCCATCTGCTGGATATCTTGAAGTTGTCTATACATAGCAACAGCTATTTCAGTCGGAAGTCAGTAATACCTTGCCTCTTTATTTGCATAGGGAAATTGTCCTATACTTTCCTCTCTATTTTCCTCTGCTGAAACACCATCCTTACTCTTCCTCAAATCAGTTGCCTAGCTTGTATATTGACAAATACCACACAGTGATTTATTCATTTAAGAAGCATTTAGGATATGCCTATTACAAAAGAGGCAAACTGCTAAAAAGTGAGTACATAATTTTGAACAAAAAATAGGGTTCGAGCAAACTGAACTGCACCATGAAGCCCCTGGGTTGGGACAGAACTTGGTAAATTCAGGAACATGAATGGAATCCCATGCCGCTGTTGCTTCACGAAGACAGTAAAGACTGATGGAGAATAAGGATGGGGAAGAGGCAGAGCCAGGCCAGAGCAGCTGGATTTCTGTGGGGTTCTCCTCACGTGTCATACCTGTAGCTAGTGAGACAAAAGTTCAAGTTGTTATTCAAGGTAGAAACTTTTACAGAAATATTTAAGCTATAAAATAAGGTCTCCTCGAAATCCTGGTTGTTTTATACACACCGTTCTAATCAATTACATTTCAGACTCTGATTTATACTTAGGATTAGTTTGTGTAGTTTTGGAAAGAAATACAGTCAGCTATGAAATGTAATATACTGGGAGAGGTGGCTCTTCCTGTCATGGTGAGGTAGTCAATTGTCACTAGGGTTTAGAATTCAATATTTGAAAAATGGCATGTGATGTTTATTTTTCTCTTTTGGCAGCTGGATTTTTGTTTGGCAGAATAAGGTCATTTCAAATAAAACAACCAAGAACTACTTCTATCATTTCATAAAATAAAGCAAAATTTTACCAAAAAAAAAGAGAGAAAAGTATGACTTCAGAATCTTTAAATTAGATTAATTTAATTTTATGGCAAATTAATTAAATGTCCTTATTCATCTCATTTCCCTTCAAACCCAGACTATCTTCTTTGACCAAGGGGCCAGCATTTAGTAGCCATTAACATACATGGCATTCTCCTAGGATTCAGGCAACAAACTTAGGAGTTACATATCCTAAGTTCTGACATACAACTCTCAGTGTAAAGAGTTCACATAAAATTCTAGTAATGAGCCAAGGGGTCGGTTCCTGAAGTAGACTTATCATCACATTCTCTGAGAATTGGAAGAGGATTGGCTCACTGGCCATGGGGATGGGATTCCAAGTGGCCTTTAGAAGGAGACAAATTGTGAAGTTAACCTGAAAAAATACCACTGAATAAGAGTGTGCTTCAAGAACATCAGAATCAAAACCAGATGCTTGCTGTGAAATACATGGAATTCAGCAGGTGACAGAAATCCCTAGACATACTGAGGCTCGTGAAGAGCAGTTGGTTCATAAGATTGTAATACTAAGATTGAGAGCAAAAGTTTGGCAGGAAGTGTCTGAAATGGCTCATACGTAGCTCTCAGCTAGAGACTTGTCCAGGTTTTCTCTATTTCTGTGTTTAATTGCTGTTGCCTAGTATTACATGGTTGGAACCACTCATAAGGTGACTGATACTTAAACTGGCTTTGTTTTTATGGTGTCTGTCTTCTTGAAGGGAAGTATCCACATTAGAAGAACATGTCTTCTGACTTAAGAGAGAAGCTGGCAGAAAGTAGGGCTCTTTGAACTTTTATGAGGTTAGACTAATTGGGAACTTACTGGGTTAGACTAATTTTATACTCAAAGCTCCTTGTCTTTGCAGAGGAATTGAGGTCTTGAACATCAGTGTAGTCCATTTTTCCTGCTCTCTGTAAACCAAATAATTTTCTCCTCCTGATTTTCTCTGTTCTCTCTCTTGCAATTCAATTGTTTGGATATCTTAGCTTGATCCTATAAGTACCTTATGGTCATCCACTTAGTCTAATTTGGAATTATTTTTCCCAGAATTCACTTTCCTCTCTTATCCTTGGTTAGAGTTGCCATTTCACCAAATGCAGCTCACAGATGTTGTCACTGATCTGTTGGCTATTCTTGGTAGCCATAGACCCTCCAGTTTCTGCCAGGTTTTTCTTCAAACTCTCCAAGTCCTGCGCTAGGCACAAGTGCAGTTCATGGCAAAGGTGCAGCTTTTCTGCAGGGGATGGGTCATGGAGACTGGAGGTGATTAGTCAGGGTACACCTTTCCCCTTTGGGTTCTAGTTTCTCCTGCTGTTTTCTACTTCTCATTCAATTTTTCTTCCCAACTTCTAGTCCTTCTGACCGACAGCAGTTCAGCACCACCAGAGATACAGAGGCAACACTTTCAATAGACACTTTCACCTGCTCTTGTCATTGTACAAGAACTAATCTGTATTAAAAGGCCTATTCAGTATCACTAGTTATAGTTCTGCGTCCCTGCAAGAACTCTGTGTCCTTTGGAAGATGGAAAGGAAAAATGAAAAAAGATCTAAGACTGGGACTGACCAGAGAAACTAAAAGCCACTTGTTATTCAAATATAAATAACGAATGTTGATTTAACCAAAGGGTCTGTTCATTATATTCTGAAGATAGGGAACAGACTTCTAAATACTCATTTTTCATATTAAGACATTAAGAGATAATGTCTAAACCTGAAAATAGGACATATCAGTATAAATGTTGGATATACAATGATAAATTGGTAAAATTGACCATAAAACAAAGGAGGAGGGAAAGATTTGTACATACACACAAGGTAATAGCAGTGAAAAGAAGATATAGGACAATTTAAAACCAAATGGTGTCTAGAGGACATCACAGAAGATAAATATGTGGTGCTCTGTATAATTTGGATTTTTGAAGTATAATTTGGTTTGCACGAGACTGGAAGAAAACCAGTTGGCACACACCAAAAAAAAAAAAAAGTGGATGAAATTGACCTGGTATTACAAGAAGGAGAATTAATAAACCTAACTGAGTCATGAATGTGGGCAGGACCGCAAGGCCATTCAGGTAGTAGTGACAATTAAAGGGGAGTCAATACAAGGTCTGTGGGAAGAAGGAGAGCTCTGTGTTTCTGCTGCTGTTGTTTTCAGTAAAGATAGCAAGCATGCAAATGTGACTATTTCTAGCATGCTCCAGTCTGTTGTTTCCCTAACTCACTTCCCTGTGTGTTTAAATAAATCAGTGTAGGCATATTTGTGTTACTTTGCCTCATCTATTTCTCCACCAACTAATATCTATGTAGAAGCTGTTTTTTGTTTTTTGGTTTTTTTTTCTTTTTAATTAGGAGTCATTGACGTTCACTGTCTTGGCAAGTCCTGACAGGGTTGCAGTGACTGTAGCAGCCTTAACTGAACTGCTTTCTCTGGTCCTCATTGACACAAACAACGCCTGAGCCCACTCAGGGTAGGGAATGTCACTCTAAGTACCCGAAGGAAAAACAAAAAGAATTGAAAGCAGTTGACTGTGGAGAATAGGAACTGGTTAGTGGGGCAGAAACGGAGTAGGGAAATACTCCTTTGCGTCATGAGACTCGTGAACTTATATACTTTATTATGCACAGGTGCTTTGGTGAAAGTAACAATGGAATTAAAAAGATAATGAAAAATATAAAAATATAAAATAAACATGACAATTGGCCACAGCTGACAACAAATAGTAGGTCCATATCTTAAGGAAACTACTCTCAACCTAGATTCCTATGCCTTATCAAACTACTAATCAAGTGTGAGGAGAGAATCAAGATATTTTAAGACACTTAGGTGTTTATAAAATTATCTTCCAATAAATCTTCCCTTAGGAAGATGCTGGAGGCTGCATTTACCAAACCAGAAAAGTCAGAGAAATGGGGTGCAGGAAAGAATGAATCCAGTTCAGGAGGGTGATGCAGAGAGATGGCAGGAGATGGTGGGAGGTATACAACGAGGCTAGAGGAAAACCAGTCTAGATAGGACAGGAAGACAGAGGAAAATAACTGTAAATATTGACAAAATGCAGACTATAGATACTTTAAACACTAGAGAAACTCATCCATAAATTTCTAGCAGCGAAACACATAGCATATTAAAAGCCAGACCTGCCCTGGAGAAGTTTGGCACCATTAAATAGCTTCTACATTATTGATCAGACTCAGAAATGTCATTTGGAAAGTAAAACAAACTTATCTGGAGGTCTGCCCATGCTGTATCGACACAGTGAAGAATTTTTATGCGGCATTAAAAAGAATGAGGTGTATCTATATTCACTGATATGAAATAATAACCTTGATAAACCAGGAGTAACGACAGTATAAACAGCCCTGGGAAAACATAATTTGGATGTAACTCGATTGGCTATTAGCGCTCGGCTTCCTGCCAGCCCAATGTGGGTGGACTAAAGTCCTTATCTTAGGGAAAAAAGATGTGAGAAGAAAGTAAGACCTGGTTGCAAAACAGCAGACAATTCCAATTCGGGAAGCAGAGGGCAGGTACCTATAGCTCCTAGGTTTGCTTGGCCAATCCTCTCTTGACAAAACCTCAGCCAGAGTCCTGGAATCCCTGCCGCTTTACTGAGTAGTTTAGCCAGCAACAGGGGTCAGAGTTTAAACTAGATACTTAAGTAGAAATAGAAAACTATTTGCCACCAGAGCAAACTTCAGCTGAGACCAGGAAAGATTAAGCCCTTGAAGGCTGCCCGAAGGCTTATCTGGATAATCTCACCCCAGTCATTTTATTGACCCCATTATTAACACAATCCTGAATTTTACTGGATGGAATTTTGTGTTCTATTCACCATGCTGAGGGTTTACATATATTTTTAAATGAATAGTGCAAGATGCCAAGTGTTATACATAGTATGCTATAATTTGTGTTATAATGAGAATACTTGTATTCACGCACACAGACACGTGTCCAGGTACAAATATGCTCCCAGCTTATCTGGGGAAGGATAGCAAAAAACTAATACAAAGAACTGAAGCACAAAGATGGGAAGGAGACTTACATTTTTTGCACATATTTTAGTCCAGTTAAAATTTGTTTACCAATTACCTGCAATACATTGTTAAATACAGTTTTACTTAAAAAAAAACAAAAGGATAAATCATGATAATACAACATTTATTAAAAGAGTCAGTATCAAGAGAAGTGGACAAAAGTCTTGCCACCAGAATTGAAACATTGTGAAGAGTGAAATTCACATTGTTTATATTTGGGATTTTTAAAATCACACCTTAAATTAACCTACATGGGGAAAATAAGATGTCACAGTAAATTAAGGATAAAGAAAACAAAGTTTTACTTGGATTTAAAAAAAAAACACTTCTTTATTTGGAAAATTTCTATAATCCTACCATATTTCTATAATGAGCCTGCTTTTCAGCTTTGTAAGATTCCTTTTTTTAAATCAGATTTCTTTCTACACGTCACTCATGGCATTCACCTTATAACACAACCTTCAGATGACAATTCTATCCTATATTCATTGATTAAATAGAATTTAGGAGGGAAAAAAATGGCTCTCCTCTTGAAACCAAACCATATCTCCACTCATCTTCTCTGTGCTCCAACTAAACTCTCAAGCCTTCCTGAAGAATCCACAAAGAACTGAAATGACTTGTTTGGATGACCTCACTGGTCTGCTCCAGCGCATTCTGCCACAACTGGCCTCTTTGCTAGCTGCCAATACATAAAAACAAAACTCATTCTTCCAAGCTTTCCTTCCCCTCTTTCTCTTTTTCCATCTGTATCTGCTTTTGCCTTTGCTGACTGACAGCAGCCTAATGTTCTCCTTCATGTATGTAAGTAAATTATTAATGTGCATATAACTAACTCGGTATCTCTGAGTTGCCCTTTGACAATTAACGTCTGGAGTTTCCAGTGAAGCACTGTTGACTTGAATCCTAAAATCACAGCCAGTAAAATTGTGTACCCTAACATCTAAATTGTGCGGTTCCATGGGCTCAGTTTCTCTTGGTTCCTCTGGTAAGTCTCAAGTGCAGTGATTCAGTACTTGAGATCTACCATGCTAAGTATATTTCTTGGTGAAGCGTGTTTCTGGTTATAATCCTGATGTGCACAGCTGATTGATTATTTGTTTCCATTGTTGACAAAAGTAAAGTAATCTGCCCTTTGACATCATAGTCTGACCAACTGAAGATTTCTATTAGGTGGCAGATAAGTCTTTAAACAATGAAATAATTCCAAATTAAGGTCCCTTCAGACATCATTTAAGTAAGTTATATGAAGGAGAGAATAGAAAGGAATATCACTGAAAATTAGTTAAGTTGAAAAATTCAGAGTTTTGCATAGTCATATAAATAAAAAATTCTGACAGCCTTATTAAGGTAAAATTGACATATATGAAACGGCACATATTTAAAGTTTACAGTTCAATGTTTTGAGCTATATAAACGCCCTTGAAACCATTACCACAATCAAGACAGTGACTATATCCACACCCCCAAAATTTCCTCATGCCACTTTTTTTTTTTAATTCAGGCTGGAGCAAAGTGGCTATTTACAGTTGCAGTCCCACCACTGATCCACCTGGGAGTTTTGACCTGCCATGTTCCTGACCTGGGCCAGTTTACCCCTCCTTGGGCAACCTGGTGGCCCGCTATTCCAGGGAGGTACCACATTGATGCCAAACTTAGTGGGGCACCCGGTGGGCATAGAGCTTACAACAGCCAGAATTTCTGGGTTCAACTGACCCTCCCTCCCCAGCCACCTGAGTCCAACCTCAACAATCCTTGGCAGAGGATGCTGTGTATTATAACTGGCATCATAATCAGACAGAACATAAAGCACTTCAGAATACATGTCAATCAAAGGTTTCTTAAGCTTCCTATGATGGGTGCCCTTATCATCTTTCTGAAATACTTTCTCGGTTATTTGTTCCCCTTTTCTAATCGTTTCAAGATTCTCTGTACTTCTTGAAGTTCTTCTCTAAGTTGGCCAATTTTCTCTTTTCCCGACGCCATGTGCTTCTGTTGGGCGTCACTCATGCTATACTGGCCAGTGGCTCTGCACACTTCCTCTCCATGTTCTTGATTTTACTGTTGTAAGAGAATGAGCCCACCAAGCACTCTTCTTACAATGTTTGTCACTTTCACATCCATGATCTGTTGCTCTCAATGCCGTTTTCCCAGGTGAACCTGTAGTGGAAAAGTCCTTCAATAAGCTTGGCTTTCAACAATCTTGTCAAAGTTGGGTGCCAACAACTTTGACAAACGACAAAGTTGGTTGCAAGGTCTTCTTATTAGGAGGGGCTTTTCTAATGTCCTCTAGGTCAGTGTACTCATCCGTCTCCCACACAATGTCAGGCACAACCCATTTATATTCACTAAGATCACAGGTCGTATTTCTACTGATCAAAAGTCTTTTTGGCTGTATGGCCACCCCCAACAGCAGATCCTAGTATGACACACTGAAGTTTTAGGTCTTGTAGCTAATCTTGCTGGCCAACAATTTCTACAAGGCTAGTAGCTATATTTAATTGGAGAAAGTGTCCATTTATGTAAAGGAAGGCTATTTAGAGACCAGAACTTCTGAAATGATATGCTGAATTGTAGTCTTTGTAGCTTTTAAGGTAGGATGATGTGAATGATAAATACTTCATGGAACCAGATGCAGTTTTTGTAGTGCTAACCTTCTATTTATCCCAGAGCTGCGTTTCACTAAGGCCTGGCAGACCTCACAGGCCGGGGCAGCCCTGCATAGTCACCGCATCCCACATCCTGCTGGCCAGGGGGTCACACATGCGCCAAGAGGGCCACATGGGAGCCCAGTGTCCACCCTAGTCCAGCTCCTGCCCCAGAAGTGACCCGGGAAGAAGCCCTTGGCAACCAAGGGCACAGAGCAGCCACGCAGCCTGACCAGTAGCACAGGGAGTTTCACAGGGACCCGCGTAACACTCATGCTCAGTCAGTCAGGCCAGTAACCCCCTCACACTTCCCAGAGGGCTGCACAAGCGGTCCATGGACAACTAATGTGGATGCCCAGAGCCTGTCCTCTTGTCACTTTTTTATCCCTTCCTCCCATCCCTCCCATTCCCCCACCCTAGGAAGCCACTGATCTGTTTTTTGTCCTTGGATATTAAGTTGCATGTTCTGGATTTTACATAAATGGGAACAGTACAGTATGTAGTTTTGTCAAGTTCCTTTCACTCCACATAATTATCTTAACGTTCATCCATCATGTCGTGTACATCAGTAGTTCATCTTTATTGCTGAGCAGTATTCCATTGAATGGAGGGACATACAATTCATTTATGCATTCATATGTTGATGAACATTTGTATCGTTTCCAGTATTACCTAGTTCAAATAAAGCTGCTAGGAACATTCATGTTCAGACGTTTCTGTATGGATGTATGTTTTTATTTCATTTGTCCAAAGTGGGTGTACCATCTTATATTCCATAGGCAGTGTGTTAGAGTTTTGGGTTTTCTGTTTCTTTATTTGGCCAACAAATTTCCTTTTTAACCAATATTTGGTATGATCAGTTTTTAATTTCAGGTACTTTTCTTTATAACATTTCCACTTAGTGTTCCTTTGCACCTTCTGTTTCTTTGCCAAGACTTTCTTTTTGTTTCAGACATGTTTATAGTTGCTTGTTGAAACATTTCTATGATGGCTGCTTTAAAATCCTCATTGGATAAATCTAACATTTCTATCGTCTCAGTACCTTTTTCATTCAACTTGAGATCATCTTGGCTTTTGATATAACAAGTGATTTTCAGCTGACATCTGGATATGTTGTATATTATGTTATAAGATTCTGGATTTTATTGAAATCTTCTGTTCTAACATGCTTCCCCTAACACTGCTCCTGTGGTTGAAGGGAGGCACCATCTCATTACTGTCAGGTGGGGCCAGAAGTCCAGTTTTTCCTTTCAGCCTCTGTTGACACCTGAGATAGAGGAACTCCTTGGAACTGCTAGGTAGGGGTTGGAGTCTGGGCTCCACCCTAGACTCCCACTGATATCAACTTGCCCAGAAGGGAACACTTCCCCACCTGACCTCTACTAACACCATAGGGGTGCTCTTACTACTGCTGAGCAGTGATGAAAGTCTTGACTCTCCAGTAAGTTTCCTGTGGTACCCTTCCCTCAGAGAAGGAGAAGGATGCCTCGTTACCATGGATGGGGTGAAAGTACAGCCTCTACGTGTGGTCTCTGCTGGCATTCCATGGGGGAGGCAGCCTTGTTGCCCCTGGGTGGAATGTAAGCCTTTACCCTCCCCTAGGTCTCCTCTAGGGAAGGAGGTAGGGGAGGAGGTGGCTTGTTACTAAGTGCAGGTGGAACTCCCAACATGGTCTCTTCTAGCACAGTGGGGTCACAATATTTCACGTTTGGTTCCCTTTTTAAATGTTACTATAATTGCTTGGGGCCTTCTGTCATAAATACAGAGATTTAGAACACTTTGACCCCGATCAGCCTTTGCCAATATTATACACATTCTTGTGTGTTGCTGTTTACCGCTACATAGTAGTATTTATTATTCGCATATGTTGGTGTACCTCAAATTTAAGGTAATCTCTCCTGAATGTCCCAGTTTTCATTTTATAGCTTCTGCCATTAGTAATTTTTTCAATAAGTCTTTAAGAATATCTTTTTAGCATGTTTTATCTTTTCATATAATGAGTTTATATACTAAGTTTAGGCTAATTTTTTTCTAATGTCCTTATCCCCAACCATTTACAAATGCTTGATCACGAATTCTGTGCCAGCATGGGTGTTTAAGGAGATCATAAGGTAAAGTAAGTAAATTATAATCCACATTGCATATATAGTACCTCCTAAGGTTTTAATACTCAGATCCTATAGGTGATAATATTGAATTCACAGGGAAATAAAAATTAAAATGCTTAATATTTAATATTTGCTCAATAAATACTAATTCACTTTCCTTCTAAATTTTCTACACTTTAGAAAGACATGAGAGAGGCCTGAAAATTCATGTTTAGTTTGGAAATATATAAATTGGTGATTTAAACTCTGTATTCAGTCAGCAAGCTCTTTTTATCTTTCCAATTACTCTGCTGAGGAAGCACTTAATGAGCATGTTTTAGATATCACAAATGTAAAACTCACTAAGACAATAAGCTCTTAATCCAGTGCAATTCAACAAATATGCTTTGAGTGCCCGTTAAGTCTAAGGCACTAGACTAACTTCTGAGGAGGCTACACATCTGAATAAGACCCAATATCTGCCCTTTAACATGGCAAGAATGAATCATTGATGGGGCAAGAAAGGGAAATAAGTCTATTACAGAGCAGTCGCAAAAGCACTGTAATCTCATGCAAGTGCACTAAAGAAATGGAGAGATAGAGCAGCATACAGAAAAGGAAATGTGGCAGGATGTTGGGAACCTTGCACGCCAGGTTTTTTAGGTTTCCATGGAAACAGTTAGACTTGAATGCATGGGTGCATAAGGCAGTCTTACCAGGTGCCTGTTATTGGTCTGGAGAAGGGAAAAATTACATTTCCATGACAGTTACAGATTAGCTGAGCAAGTAGTTTTCCAAAGTGATGTACTTGCAAAAAAAAAAACCAGATAAACACTGTCCAGAGTGAAAATGTTTGTATTCTCCAGTGCCAGCTGGGTAATTAGATCTCCCCTTAGAAAGGACCAGATTGCAGTTTGTACTTTCTGACCATTTTACCCAAGATAGCAAGATCTTCTACACAGAAGCAATTTTCTGAGGGAAAAAAAAATCTCATAATATGTAGGTATACAGTAGGAAAGAAACTTGAAAATGGGAGAAAAATTGCCCCAGAGAGAACCATGCAGACATTTTGGAGGTTACTAAAATAAGACAAGGAGTAAGAGTGTGTGTCCACATAGGAAATTCTGAAATATTTATAATGGTATTGAGACACTGAGGCATTTCGCAGTGTAGTGAAGCAATACTTTCTGTTGTGAATTGGGATTTAAGAAAGCAACACCCAACCACACATCACAGATCAAGAGGTGACAAAATAAAAGTGAAAATTAGACAATGTTGCAGAAAGAATCTAACTATATGGGCATAGTCTAAGTTTAGCAAAAAAATATGGTTTAATTTCATACATTTCAGGGACACAGAAGACAAAAGTGTTGCATTTGCTTCTTCCAAACAAGGTAAGTAGATGTAGATAGGTAGGTAGGTAGATAGATAGATGCTATTTATGCAATGATTAAGTTGTTTATTGAATTCTAATGGTACAGATAATAGTGATGAATGTTAACAGCAAACTCTCAAAGAACATAAAAATAATGACATCACATGCAGAAGGCTGTCAAAAAGTTATAGCTTAAATTAAGGATTATTTCTTAAATCTTGGACTATGCAGAATAAAATATTCAGAAGGGAGAGGTTAATTGGAAAAATCTTTTGGAAGGAGGTGAGTTTTGAGTCAGATTTTGAGTCAGATTTGAGTCAGATTTGACTATGGATTGATAATGTGAAGGTGGAAGACTTGTCAGTGCATAGAAATGTTGTTTGCAACCAAAAATGTAATCTATAAACTTTGAGCAAACTTTGATGATGAGTAGATGGTAAATATAAGGGCAAACGTGCAAGTTAGGAACAGGAAGCTGTTGGTACTGGATTGTCCCCATTCATTGATACAATGTAATTAATTGCTGAGCTACTTTCAAGTGGAATGCTACCTCTCTGGGCTTGGTATTTTGAGTACATTTTCCTGGCTTGTGCTTTTCACATCAAATTTCTATTATGGGACCAAGAAGTGTAGGTTTTAGAATAGATGCAGGAAGAATATGCTGAGATAGGTGTAACCAGTACCCAATCTTGCGGGGCTTTTACAAAAAATATAGAAATAATATAGCAATATTGCTACAAATGTTATAAAATATAGAAACATAAAATAACATATATGCAGCATCCTCATATAATTGCTATTTTTATATATTCTCCTTTCCTTTCCATGATTTCTTAAGACACTCACAGTATCTTTTATTGAATGGGTGTGTATATAAAAAATAACATAACCTAGTGTGCTTCTTGGAGGACTGTGTAAGGAAATAAGATAATCAGTGTTAAACCTCTGAAGACCAGGGAGATGGCAATTAACTAAAATCAGGCTTTCTGAAACCATACAGATGTGGAACTGACTATTGGCTCTTATGTTTACTAGCTAAGGGACCTTGGCCAAGCTATTTAGTATTGATGAGCCACAATTTCCTTAAATGTAAAGTAGGGATAATAGTACTAACTAAACCCCAAAGGTTATTATGAGGACAAAATAAAGTTATACAGGTCATTTAGCTCAGTGCCTGATAAATATTAAGCAATCAATAATTGTTAATTGCTGTTATTTTTTAACATAGGTCCAGAGTCACAAGTTATTTGTGATATCCAGATTTAAAAACTACTCCTGCCTTAATAGTTTTAAAGTTAAATTATTTAAAAATCAAATGAACTGAGCTTCCAAGACATTTCTTCTCACTCCGTGAAGTCACACCCATCCCCTCTAACAGCCCAGGGAAACCACTAATCGGCTTTCTACCCAGAAAAAAAAAAAAAGGAATTTTGTCTTTTCAGCTCTTTCATATAAATGGAAACTGTTTGAACTGTTTTGTGTCTAGCTTCTTAACTGAGCATGATGTTTGAGACTCATTCAAGTAATTGTACATATTGATAAGAAATCGCTTAATTTTTATCAGGGCAATTCTTCCCCTCTTTACACTTCGTCAGATTACCTTGACTGCCTAAGTCCTTTGTGCGCCCGTAAACATTTTATAATCAAATGGTCACTTTTCACAAAAGAATCCTGTGATTTTAATTGGAGTTGTATTTAATACAACACATAGTGGTGTTTATGGGTGCCGTGGGAACCAGTCTGTCTGTCTTGCATGAGTTCACTTCATCGATGAGGATGAAACTACAGCTTTTAAATAGAAGATGATTCCATCTTCCATCTCCAGATAGCTCCATGTAGAGACATCCCCCTTTTCACAAGGCTATTAACTTTAGAGCACATCAAAATGTACCTTCATGCTATATTATCCATAACTATATATATACCTTTGTAGAGAAGTTAAGTTCTGCTCTGTAGATAATTTTGAGAAGAACTACCATCATTACAATACCAACTTTTCTTATCCGTTAACACATGCTATATTTTCTTTGACATAAGTATTTTTAACGTTCTTCGGCAAAGTTTTATCATTTTAACCGGCACAATTTGAACATCATATGTTGGATTCACTTCTAGATAGTTTATAGTTTTCATTGCTATTATAAAAGGTAGCATCTTTTTTATTTGTTAAGTTATGCTTTCTAATTGTTTGTTTCTGGTAACTAGATTTGAATTGGTATTTGTGCATTTAATCTTACTTCTAGCAACCTTGCTCAAGTTCTGTTGATTGTATCTAGGTACTTCAAAATTTCCTATGAAAACAATAACATAATAAGACTTTTATTTATTCCTTTCCAATCTTTACACCCTAATTCACTTATTTTATTCCAGTCTTGGGCTTCTATTATAGTGCTAAATAGAAGTAGTAAAAGTGGGAATCCCTGTCCTGTCCCTAAAACTAAAGGGGACAATTCGAACATTTACCCATTTATAACTGTGCATGTTTGGGGGGTTGTTGTTAAATCTTGTATCAAGTACAATAAGTCTTCTTCTACTTTTTGCTTATTAAATCAGTTTTGAATTTTGTCAAAATTTTTTTCTGTATCTATTGACATGAGCATATATGGCTTTTTCTATAATCTGTTCATGCAGTGAGTTAAACTAACACATTTTCTGTTGAGCCCACCCTTGCATTCCTTGGATATGTCTAACTTGTTTGAGATGCATTTTTTGAGAGTACTGAGTTTCCTTTGTTAATATTTTGTTTAGGATCCTAACTCTTCCTTCATGAGGAAAATGGGCTATAATTTTTATTTGATTTGATCTAGTTTGGGGTTGTATGAGTCAGAATGAATTATGCTGCACCACAGTAAAAATACTTCCAAAATTTTAGTGGCTAAAGCATTATAGTTTTATTTATTGCTCATGCTACACATTCATCTCACATCAGTCACACAGGGACTCAGGATGACAGAGCTTTCACCATCTGGAACATTGCCAGTAACCAGAGAGAAAGAGAGACATAACAAAGCATGCACTGACTATTAAAGATTTTTTTCTGGAAGTCAGACAAATCATAGTTACTCCTATTTCCTTAGCCAAAACCAGGTCAAATAGCATGGCCCTCTTTGAGGGATTAGGCAATTGCAGTCCTCTCAGGTTTGCAGAAGGGGAATAACTAAAAGATTGGTACTACCATAGTTCACACTTGCAGTAAAAAAAATTTAGTTTCTCACCTACTCACATACAAAAATGTGCACTCTCTCCCACCCAAGAGAATTAATACAAAAGTCTTTTCTAATCGTGACGTCAATACCACAACCCAGAATATCTAGGGAATATAGTGATGTTGTGCAGTATCTTGATAATAGGTCTGAGTGTAGCTCTTTGTGATTTGAAGGCCTATGAACTTCGCCAAAACCCAATATGCAGTAATGGAATCAGGACAGAAAACTGCAGTCAACATTCTGGCAGAGGAAAAATTGGAATCACTCAGCATACATTGGTCCCAGATAACGTAGACTTGTCTGTAGCAATTCTGAAAAAATTTCCAAAAGACATACTGAGGAATCCACCCCCAAAAGTTGGTGGGGAGTGATTCTTGAATAGGCAATGGTTCTCCTCCTTGGGATAGCTAACTTGTCCAATTTTATCCCTGGATAATTCTTCTTTTTCTTCCCCCTCTCCCCACTTTTTAAATTATGTTATTCTCCATGGCTGTATCTGAAGTGGACATCAGCAAGATGTTCTTCCTAGAACCTAGCAACACTCTCAGCTCACTTCTTGTTTATAGATGGTCAGGAGCCCTGGGATCTTTTTAAGTATCAAACAGCCATGGTTTATTTTAGTCCATGCTGTTGATTCTTTTGACAATCAACAATTTTCTAAAACATATTTTTGACTTCTCTGCGTTATTGCAATCAGCTCTATGAGCAATGACCACACCCAAGTTTCTTTTGAGTCACTGTTCTCACTTTGAATATTCCTTTATTGTTTCTTCTCCTTGCCTCTCTCACTTTCTCCACTTAGCTGTGGGTACGTGACACCTGTATGAATGCCTCAATTACTGTAGTTGTAGCTTTTACCAAGTATTTAGTACATAATAATAAAGATTCTCTCTTCTCTGGTCTATAATAAAAATTGTCCTCACTATCAAGCATATAACTCATTAGACCAATACCATATATTTAAGGTTGTTTGATAGCACCCCCTCTATCAAGGTACCAGGATCTGTATCAGTCATCATGAGCCTGATTTTGCCATGTGTGATATTATGATTTATAATAGGAAATATGTATCTGGCCTTTGTCCACTGTTCTTGGCACAGAGCTCCTAAAACCCTTCGAGTTTCCTGTGAGGAGAGTGATAAAGGTGTCTCTTGTTATGTTAATGAGGTGACTTTTGGACAAAGGCTGGTTGCCAGAACCCTGTGATTAGATGATTGGAGACTAAAGGCTGCCCTCCCCCTCCCCCTCTCCCCACCTGCCACCACCACCGCCACCCACACAAACACACCCTGACCTCCAGGGAGGAGAGAGGAGCAGGAGATTGAGTTCAGTTGCCAATGGCCAGTGATTGGATCAATTATGCCTATGTAATGCAGCCTCCATATAAACCCCAAAGGAGAAGGATCAGAGAGCTTTTGGGTTGGTAAACACGTGGAGATTTGGAGAGAATGGCATGCCGAGAAAGGTTATGGGAGCTCCATGCCCTTTCCCTATACCTTGTTTTATGCACTTCTTCCTGAGTTACATCCTTTAAGCTACAATCTAGTAAGTAAAATGTTTCTCTGACTTCTGTGAGCTGCTCTAGCAAATTAATCAAACCCAAAGAGGGGATCTTGAGAACCTCCAGTCTATAGCCAGTTGGTCAGAAGCACAGGTTCTGGGCTTGTGACTGGAGTCTTTATTGAGGGAAGGGGGAGTCTTGTGGGACTGAGCCCTTAATCTGTTGGTTCTGATGCTATCTCTAGGGAGACAGTGTCAAAACTGAGTCAAATTGTAGGCTATCCAGGTGGGTCCGGAGAAGAGCTTATTGGTCGTCAGAGGGGACACACATGTTGGAACTGGATTCAAGAAGCCAAAAATACCATGGTAACAAACAATACCTAAATCGGGGGTGGGGTGTAAAATAACAAAGTTTTATTTCATGCTAATGATTTGGGGTTGGTTGAAACTCCTCCAAGTCATCCTCAGTTGGAGACACAGGACCATGAAGTCCTCACTAATAACCCTGGCAGGTTAAGAGGAATGTTGCAAACTGTGTGCTGACTCTTCATGGCTTCCAATCTCTACTAATTCACCAAAGCAAATAATATACTCATGTCTAAGATCAACAGGGTCAGAAGGTCCAGTATTACCACATGCCTGGAAGAAGGAAGAAAAGAATATAAGAAATTATTATGCTATCTGCTATGTGTATCAGTGTAAAATTTTTTATTTCACATGAAGAAGTATGAGGGAAAAAACTGGATGCAAGTGTTGGCTGGGATTGTTTCAGCTCTAACCATGCTGGACCCCTCAGGCTAGTATGAGCACCAGGTCTTTCTGATAGATGGGGTCCTATCACAGAGATGGAAGCATCAAAACATTAGGACTGATTCCACTGAACATTCTCAACATCATACCAAGTCATTTTACTCCAACTCATGCTCACTAAATTATCTTCGAATAAGTTATCTTTCTATGTAGCTTGCTCTCAAGGAAAAAGAAATGCACTAGAAAGATGTGAACAGTCTGTCCCTTTATGGTCATAATTCTCAGTGAAATTTAGTAAATCAGCATTATGCTTTTATATCTTGTGTGAGATTTGTAGCATGGGTTGGCATTACCAAATCTGATCAGCTCTGCTAGACTCACATGATTAAACTCCAAAAAGTGCTAAATTCTGAGGAAAATCACTGCTCAAAAATCTGGAAGCAAGGGGAATCAAGCTGACATTTTTTTCCTTTGGCTCAAGACCACATGAAATGGCATTTCTAAAAAACAAAAACAAACAGCAATCCAAAATCTTGCATTTTTCTTTTCTTTAAAAGAGGTAAAGTGAAAAATATAAGACAAGGAGGCATGGAAGGAAGAAGCCTCAAATTGTGTTTGGCTCAGAATCAGCCGGAAGCACCTGCCTGTAGGGGAAAAAGCTGGTCACCAGGTCAGAGGCTACAGCTTCAAAAAAGTCAAGTCAGGAAACAACACACGCATATAAAACACAGTGATGAGCTGCTGAGCACAGTGAAAATCATCCAGGGCTGATGGAAGGATCAGCACCTTGGTCAACAGATGGAAAAGCAATGCGAAATCATTGCATGGAATACCTGTTACAGGAGTGGCTTCACCACAAGCCAGCAGGAATTCTTGTCAGCCTGGAGCAGGGCATGTGTCTCAGCATGAGAATGAGAGTGAGTGTGGGTGCTGAGACACCCAGGGCTCCCTGCTCTCTACCACTAAGCTCCTAGATCCACCCTCCATAAAGAACAGTCTCCATTCAGAAGTGAGTAAAGGTCAAAAAATGGATTATCTTGTGCCCATCAGACTCAGGTTAAAAGGGAAGACTGGAATATTAATGCCCCGGCTTCCAAAATGAAGGATATTATAGGCATCAGAAAAGTATGGACCAGCAGTTTTTCACAAATTAGAATAATTTGCTTAAGATATTAAAATTAAAGAAAAAAGTTAAAAATTAAGAAACAAATCATTGCAGGAAAAAATAACTTAGTAACACATGCAAACTCTCAAATCAGAGATAAAAATGTAGCTTTCAAAGCTCCAGGGGAAAAAAGATTTCCATCAATAAGGATATAGTTAAATAGATTTTAGAATTTTAAAAAGTTGGTAAAAGGATATAGGAAACAAAAATAAGTCAAGAAGATTATCTATCAATTTATCTACCCATTTATCTATCTATTTAGAGAGAGAGAGAGAGAGAGAGAGATGAAAAAATAAATAAATAATGCTGGAATAAAATTACTAAACTAAATCCAAAATTGACTCATCTTACAGAGGGAAAATGTATACCCTTTAGATTTGTCTTCTTTTCTGGAGAAAACTATTTGCATATAATTAGATTCCTACAAATTAACATCCAGCTTTAAAGAGCTATAAAACATCTGCTGCTAATCACTGGTAAATCAAACAAAGGCACATGTCCCTGGGGTCAGTAGATCCTTAGGCAGGCTTATTAGCACAGCATGACAATGAAGGTCATGCTGTCATTCTTTTGCCTTACGTGGATTTAGGATAATCTTTCTTAGCAACCCTTCCTTGTGATAAAAAGTAATCTCCAAATAGTGTTGAATTTACATATGGTATTAGAATATGCATCTGTAAATTCATTTATTTTTCTCTTTCAATTGTGCTGCTGTCAACACTGGGGTGCATGGATTCTTTGAATTGTAGTTTTCTCTGGATATATACTCAGGAGTGGGGTTGCTGGATCATATGATAAGTCTATATGTAGTATTTTAAGAAATCTCCATACTGTTTTTCATAGTGGCCACACCACACTAAACTCCTACCAACAGTGTAGAAGGATTCCCTTTTCTCCACACCCTCTCCAGCATTTATTGTCTGTGGACTCATTAAGGATGGCCATTCTGACTGGTGTGAGGTGACACCTTATTGTAGTTTTGATTTGCATTTCTCTAATAATTAGCAATATTGAACATGTTTTCCTATACCTTATGGCCATCTGAATGTCTCTATTGAAGAAATGTCTGTTTAGATATTCTGCCCATTTTTTGATTGGGTTTTTTTGTTGTTGTTGTTGAGTTGTATGAGCTGTTTGTATGTTCTGGAAATTAAGCCCTTGTCAGTCACATTGTTTGCAAATATTTTCTCCCAGTCTGTGGGTTGTCTTTTCATTTTATTTATGGTTTCTTTTGCTGTGCAAAAGCTTATCAGTTTAATTAGGTCCATTTGTTTATTTTTGCTTTTACTTCTATTGCCTGGGTAGACTGCCCTAGGAAAGCATTGCTGAGATTTATGTCAGAGAATGCTTTGCCTGTCTTCTCTTCTAGGAGATTTATGGTGTCCTGTCTTACGTTTAAGTCTTTAAGCTATTTTGAGTTTATTTTGTGTACAGTGTGAGGGAGTGTTTTAACTTCACTAATTTACATGCGGCTGTCCAACCTTCCCAACACCACTTGCCAAAGAAACTGTTTAGAGATAAATCATGTTTTGACTGAACATTTAAATACAAGTGTTTGTTTCACAAACATTTAAGTTGGGCTTATTGTTTTTCCTGTCACTTTATATCCAGGATCTTTAGAGCTAAGTTAACAATGAATTTTAATTGAAAACAGAAGGGGCATGATTAATTTGGACCCTGGGAAAGCACCACAGGAGCCTATTGCTATAATATCAAGGTGCCCCTATAATCAGGAGTATTTTCCACTTTTGGCTCTTCTTCCTCATATTTATGTTGACTCAGAACTTAAACACGAAGAGAAGAAGGTCTATCATACTGCCTACATAGTCTCACCGGTGGTTTACCTCCAACTCTGCTGATTAGGTATCATTATGGCTTAGTTTAAGCTGCTTGAGCCATTGCATCTCATAATCAAACAATGCAGGTTCCCTTGTTTGTACCAAATATTTTTAAATCTTGTACACTGTCAATTGGCATCATTAGTAGGAATAAAAATGATTATCAATATATTGCAATGCAATTTATATTATCTAAGAATTATAGCAAACAGGGATTTTTTAGGCTACTATAATAAACCATCAGGTTGATCCCTTCTATTCATCTTACCCCAAATTTAGAGCTGAGGAAACTAAGCTCCAACCCCTCCCAAAGAAAGGGATTCTCAAAAGATGAACACATTAGAAATCAAGTATAATGCTTCTTGATTCTGTGCTATTACTACATTGTAAATATCCTGATGCCTTTTTTCACCAAGATAAGAAATTTTCTTTCATATTCAAATCACAAGTCATGTTTTTGATTCCTTCTGTGTGGAAAATAATGCCAACAAATGCTTAATTAAAATATTTACACATTAATACCAACACCAGGCAAAGACACTACCAAAAAAGAGAATTACAGACTAATATCAGTGATTAACACAGATGCAAAAATCCTTACCAAAATATTAGCAAATAGAATCCATCAGCACATAAAAAAGATTATACATCATGATAAAGTGGGGTTCATCCCAGGGACACAAGGATGGTTCAACATACACAAATCAATCAATCTAATACATCACATCAACAAGATCAAGGACAAAAACCATATCATCTCCAAAGATGCAGAAAATGCATTTTGTAAAATTCAACACCCATTTATGATAAAAACTCTCACCAAACAAACAACCCAATCCAAAAATGGGCAGAAGACTAAACAAGCAATTCTCCAAGGAAGAAATACAAATGATCAATAGGCACATGAAAAAATGCTCAACATCACTAATTATTAGAGAAATGCAAATCAAAACTACAATAAGGTATCACCTCACACCAGTCAGGATGGCCATCATTCAAACACCCACAAATGACAAATGCTGGAGAGGCTGTGGAGAAAAGAGAACCCTCCTACACTGCTGGTGGGAATGCAGTTTAGTGCAGCCACTGTGGAAAACAGTTTGGAGATTCCTCAAAAGACTCAGAATAGACTTACCATATGACCCAGGAATCCTACTCCTGGGCATATATCCAGAAGGAACCCTACTTCAAAATGACACCTGCACCTCAGTGTTCATACCAGCACTATTTGCAATAGCCAAGACATGGAAACAGCTTAAATGTCCATCAACAGATGACTGAATAAAGAAGATGTGGTATATTTATACAATGGAATACTATGCAGCCATAAAAACTGGCAACATAATGCCATTTGCAGCAACATGGATGTCCCTGGAGAATGTCATTCTAAGTGAAGTAAGCCAGAAAGAGAAAGAAATACCATATGAGATTGCTCATATGTGGAATCTGAAAAACAAACAAACAAAGCATAAATACAAAACAGAAATAGACTCACAGACATAGAATACAAACTTGTGGTTGCCAAGGGGGTGGGGGGGTGGGAATAGAGAGGCTGGGATTTCAAAATTGTAGAATAGATAAACAAGATTATACTGTCTAGCACAGGGAAGTATATACAAGATCTTGTGGTAGCTCACAGCAAAAAAAAATGTGACAATGAATATATGTATGTTCATGTATAACTGAAAAATTGTTCTCTACACTGGAATTTGACACAACATTGTAAAATGACTATAACTCAATAAAAAAATGTTTTAAATAAATAAATAAATAAATAAATAAAATATTTACACATGAGAATAATACTTCTGAAGCTCTGTTTATTTGTGACCTCATACCATTTCTCTCTACATCTTTTTTCCTTGTGTTGAACAGACAGAACTCAGAGTCCAAGAGAATTTGCAGGACAGAGTAGCAGAGAACAGAGAAGGACACAGAGGGAACACTGCAGATTTACCAAGGGCCTCCCTTGATTATTCGACTGAATACTGATTGGCTCACGCACATGAGGGAACTAACTGAGGCCAAAGAAAAAAATCACTTAAAACCACGTAAAGGATAAGAGGTAAGAGTATTCAGTGCTCACACAGGGCAGGGAACCATGCTTAGTTCCCCCTGGAGATTCTGATGATTTATGAGCCATTGTACAGAATACACAGAAGCTCTTTTCTCATTAATGAGGATTTAATTAGCCTGAGCGCTGCTCTGGTCTCACCTAACAAATCTTAAAAGCTGCAATCAATAGGATCAAACTATCTCCAAGTAACTGCATTCCAGAGCCAAACTAAATGCTCTTTACAGAAACACAAAACTAACTAGCCCCCAATGAGGTAAAATTCATCATGTGTTTCATCCAATCAAAAATCACCAGGCATGAAAAGAAACAAGGAAATAAGACCCATAGCAAGGATGTAAATCAGTTAATTGAAACCTACCTAGAATTGAGACAGATGTTAGAATTAGCAGACAAGGATATTATACCAATTATTACCACTACAACTTGAGATGAAAACAATGTGTTCAAAGCTAAGTAGTGGAATGGAAGACGGCACAAGACCCAGATCAGATCGCTGGGAATGAAAACTACACTGTATGAGGTGAAAATGCACTAGATAAAATTAAAAGAAGATTGGATCTTGCCAAACGAAATATTAATGAATTTGGAGGCATAGCAATAGAAGCTCTTCAAACAAAACAAAGACATAAAAGAGAACCAGGGAAAATGAGCAGCGTCTCAGTGACCTGTGCTATGGGACAACTTTAAGAAACCTAATATACCTGTAAATAATGCCCATAAAAGAGCAGAGAGGGAGAAAGGGACAGAACAAACTATTGAAGGGAATAATAGCTGAAATTTTCCAAAATTTAATGAAAGCTATAAACTCACAGATCCAAGAAACACAACAAACAAGAAATTTAAAAGACATATACAAAAACTGCTCAAAACTGGTGATAAATAAAATTCTACAAAGCAGCCAGAGAAGATACACCTACATTCAGAGGAACAAAGATAAAACAAATCAGAATAAATTTTTAAATATTCAATTCATACAATGTATGTTCTCTGATAACAAGGAAATTAAATTAGAAATCACTTACAGAAAGATACCTTAAAATACCCAGATTTTGGAACCTAAATAAGTCATGGATAAAACAAGAAATCAAAAGAAGATTTGGAAAATATTTTTAATGAAAAGTAAAACACAACATACCAAAATTTCTGGGATGTTGCTAAAGCAGTTCTGGTAGGGAGAGGATTTGTGGCACTAAAACGTGTATTCCATCAGGACAAAAAGCTATTAAATCAATTATCTCAACATCCTTTTAAGAAACTAGAAAGGGGAGAGCAAACTAAACCCAAATGAGTAGTAAAAAAGAAATGATAAAGGCCAGAGTGACAAGCAACAAAATAGAAAGCAGAAAAACAAGAAAATCAGTGAAGCCAAAGCTATTTCTTAGAGAGAGTAATAAATCTGGCAAACCACTAACCATGAGAAAACATAAGTTATAAGCATAATAAATAAAAAAGAAAATTTTGTAAATATGTAAGGTGACAGATGTTAACTAGACTTATTGTGGTGATCACTTCTCAAAGCACACAAATATCAACTTATTAGGTTATATATATGTAACTGATAAAGTGTTATATGTCAATTATATCTCAATTTTAAAAATATATAATAAATGAGAGGTGACATCACTGAGGTTCTACAGGCATTATAAGAATGATAGTGAAGTACTATCTCTTTAAAACTTAAAGACAGTAAATTCAACCACTTAGGTGAATGGACAAACTCTCTGAAAGACACAGTATATCAGTGCTCACTCATAAATAAACAATATGAATATCTGATATCTCATAAACAAGTTAAATGTGTAGTTAAAAACTTCCTTACAAGGAAAAGCCAGTCCTAGGTAGCCTTACTGGAGAAGTCAACCAATCATTTCAAGAGTAAATAATGCTCATACTGTACAAACTCTTCTAGAAAATTGAAGTGGACAAAATGTCCCCTGTCTTAGACTGCTCTGGCTTCCATAACAAAATACCACAAGCTGACTGGCTTAAACAGAAGAAATTTGTTTCTTGCAGTTCTGGAGCCTGGGAAATCCAAGATCAAGGTTCCAGCAGGGTAGATTTCATTCTGAGGCTTCTTCTCTTGGCTTGTAGCTGGCCACAATCTCACAGTGTGCTCACATAACCTCTTCTTTGTGCAAGCATGGGGGTGGCAGAAGGAAGAGAGAGAGAGAGAGAGAAATAGAGAGACTTCAGCAAGATCTCTGGTGTCTCTTCTTTTAAGTGCACTTATCTCATCGTGGGGGCCCCACTCTCATGACCTCATCTAGCCTTAATTACCTCCTAAAAGCCCCGTCTTCAAATACTATCACACTGGGTGTTAGGGCTTCAACATACGAATTTGCAGAGGGGACACAAACATTCAGTCTTTAATATCTCCCAACTCATTCTACAAAACCAATATTACTTTGATACCAAAACCAGACAAAGATATTTTAAAAAGTACAGATAAATATCCCTTATGAGCATAAATGCAAAAAAAATTTTTAGTAAATTCAGTCTAACAATGTACAAAAAAGATAATACCTTACGAGCAAATGAAACTTATCCTGGGAATGCAAGAATGGCTTATCATTCAAAGGATCCATCAATGCAACACACCATACTAATAAACAAAAAAAGAAGAAAATATCTGATAATCTCTATCCAATGCAGAAATGGATTTGACCAAATTCAACTTCCATTTCTTTTTTTAAAAAAAATCTTAGCAAATCAGGATTAGAAGGAAATTTCTGCAACCTGATAAAGAGCATCTATGAAAAACCTATGAAAGTTATTATGTATTATGATTTTGGTTCTTACCGTAGGGCAGTATTCCATTACCAAAATTCATCCAACTGTTCACTTAAAATGGATGAACTTTATCTTATATTAATAATGTGTCGACGAAGCTGGGGAGAAGTCATGTAATAAAATATCTCATGCAGAATGTTCTTTTACAATGCTTCTAATTATTATCTGGTCAATTCCTATATATTTCTATTGTAAGAGACTTCACAACCACATGTGAAAAAAAAAAACGATTCCGTTTGAAAACAACACAAATCATGCTATTCCTTTCATCAAGACAAATAGGTGTCCTGTCAGCTTCTTCCTAAGAATTTTCATCCTATTTTCTTCAGTGACATTGTTCTGTCAACAATTCATCATATTTTGTTTTTTAAGACCTTTCACAATGTTATAAATTTGTGTGCACCAACAGTATCATAATAACCCATTTCTATACATACTCCAAAACTTTCCTCCTAATTATTTTATTTCTTCCACTCCATGAACAAATGCCCCTGGTCACTTCAAACTGCCTTGGTCCTGGGGAATTGGTTACCCTTTATTTACACTGCCTCAACAAAATGATTAGCACGAATGTCTTATCACTATTACGTGATAGTGTCCTCAGGCAGAATCTGAAGTCTTGTTGGAACTAAAGGTGGCAGAAGCTGTGGCTATTTTTACCCAGTTGTAGGTGAGACCACAGAGAGGTGTCAGCGTGAGGCGCTACCAGAAGGACCAGCTGGTCTCATTAATGCCACACAGATGAGGAGAGTCAAGAGTAGTTACAGGGCACAAAAATAAAAAATAAAAACAAGGAAATCAGAGCAAATGATATAAGAGCCAGGGAGAAAACTAACCTGAGAATGGAGGAAAGCAAATAAGACCAAACCAAAAATCAGAAAGTGATGTCTACAAAAATAGAGGAATGGGGGACTAAGAAATCAATGAATTACTGGAATCTTCAGAATCAGACAAAAATAGAGAGATTGCTTTTACAGGGATTAACCCTGAGAAAGTGCGCCTGGATAGACACAGTATTTGCAGATAATTCCTTCCAAGTTTCTGCCCACAATCTCTAACTTTGATCACATGTCCCACCATGCCTGAACTCACATAGGTCCTGCTGGCCCAGGAAGTCTTTGTTCCAGAAAACAGGTGAGAGGTTTATAGAATGAGGGGAGGAGAGCCAGGACAAGCAGTGTAATTAAAACAATCCTTCAGCTGAGTTCTCAAGCCACCCATGTCCAAACCAGGTATCTTTCTTACTTCCAATTTTTGCCTCTACCCTATGTTGTAACCTTTCTTGGTGCCACTTTGTAAAACCCTGTTATTTGTTCTTACCTGCTTATCCCCTGATTCAGTTCCATGGATGGCAGAAGACAGTTGCAGCTGATTTAAGGATGTGGCTAGAATCTTGCATGTCCTCGGCTTTTTAATCAGCCTAGTCCCGACCTCATAGTGGTGGCAGACATCATACACTGACAAGATGGATTGTTTGGAAGACCTTTCTAAAACCTGCAGAGAGTGCTTGGTGAAGGTATGTCCTGGTTGTTAATATTACTATAAATATAGGAATTAATACTGTACCAGAATCCAAATGAACACATTTTAGGCAACAGGGCTAAGAGCCCTTATCAAACTGGGTGTAGAAGAGTTAAATTATACCTCTAATTATGGTTGTCCCATAATGTACCTGAGTAAGATGAAACTCTGAATAAAACAGAATATGAATTAGGACAGGAAGAGAGGTTCTGATTTGAGGAATTGTATAAAGTTCAGAAAAGCTGTGAAAACTCAGAGAATCGCTGAGTTCTTTTTTCTCCCCCCTCACTCTATGATGTAACCAAAACCTACCTTAAAATGCCATCATCCATTGTTCTTATCATTAATATGTTTCCTATTTTGTTATTTTTATGAATCTGTTCACACTTAATCCTATTACAGGCTCCACTGGCTATCAGTGTAATTTAAAGGGATGGTTCCTCCAGGTATGTTCTTTTTTTTTTAATTAAAATTAATAAAAAATATTTTATTGAATTTCAGGAACTTGGTACTTTTAAAATTTCAAATCTTTGCACACAATCCCACTACACTTTCTAGAATAGTGGAGGACTTGAAGCTTGTCACTTATCTCCTTGTGTCACACAGCAGGGAGTCCCAAGTCCTGACACAGCCCCCTGTTCCAAGGAGGACGATGTGAGGGGTGATGGATTTACGGGGCTCGGCCGTTGGAGTGGAGGCTCCACTGACGTGAGAGGAAGGTCAGTCCCCAAATCGTGCATAGACACCTTGGAATGCCTCACAGGTATGTTCCTAACTGAGGTCACTGTCAGCAGCTGAAGTTCAGTGCCCCTGACCGATAGGGAACGTTCCACTGGTCTTTGCTCAGGAACGTGCCTAGTGGGCTTGTTTGTTGAACTGGAACTCACCCACAAATTGCAGCCTCTGTATCTAAGGAATGTGCTTTCTCATTTGATAAAATATATTACTTCTTGGTCTCCCCCATATCCAAAACATACTCAGTTTTCAGAAAGATTCTGTAAGACAGTGTTTGGGTAATATGGAAGGCACAAACATAGTGTGATACCAAGGCCGTAATAAATACACAAAGTGATTTACAGCGTGTCAGTCACAAGAGAGTTGGCCTCCTCTCTAAGGGAATTTTTTGTGTGTGGTTTTACTCATAAAAATGAAAAACATATGCAGTGGATAGTGGAAAATATATTTAAAGGAATAATTTGTTTTCTATCAAGGGGCAAAATAACCAACTGGAGGCCACAATAGTGCTCCTGCCTTTTAATCCCAAAATGAAATGAGACTATCATACAGTATATCTATTTTAAACTCTTTAAAGGGAGAAGGTAGGAGAGAAACACAGAGGGGGATACTTTAACCTTTTAAGAGTAAAGGAAAATCCTTGCAGTGATCTAAAATATATGTCTAAAATAAACACATTCCTGAGCCGTCTGTCTCAGTGAGCAATGCTCTGCTTTGGGACTGGATTCCTGTTGTAAAGCCTGAGGCTGCTGCCTTCCGTCCCCTATTCCATGCCTGGAAGTTGTGCTGTTATGATTCCACAGAGCTCCCAGGTGGTACTAGATGGGATAGTATCACTCCTGCCTCACATACCCCTGAGAAAAACTGCACAATGGACACCGTGATTAGAGGGCGGAATTCAATGACCACTGTTGCTGCTTATGTTTTTAATTAAGAGCACACTACACATAAACAAGATGTGCAGAGGAGCCTGTAATGAATGTAACAAAGAGATCCTTTCTGTATCTGCAATTTACACACACATCAGTTCCCAGGCATTCCCAGAAACTGATAGTACCAGTAAAATCAAGTTGTTTGGAACACACGATCAGATTTTTCTCATTCCCTCTCCTCCGTGCAGGCATGCTGGAATGAGTTAGGGAGGGAGAATTTATGAACAGGAAATACTATTAATTCCTTCATATGTAGAGTTCTTAACAGCTTACAAAACACATACTTGCATGTTACCTCATTAATCTTCACAACCATATGAGACAGATTACTAATGCTATTGCCATTTTTACAAATAAGAGAAATGAAGTCTCTCAAGCATAAGTAACTTGCCAAGATCCATGGCTTTTAAATAGTGGAGCTAGAGTTACAATATGTATTTCTTTTATTACAAGTTCAGGGGGACTATCTACACTAAACTAAAAAGTAACCAACTAGCTGGATAATACCCGTCTATTACCAGGCACAGCCCTATCTGAACAGGGCAAGTTATCTGGGCTGAACTGTGGACGTCCCTTCTAGGCACAGAAGCAGAGGACATTTGGAGCATTTGAGGTCTGTCAGAGCAGCACCCCTCAGAACATGGTTCCCATCCTGGTGCTGGTCTGCGGTTTGTAACTGGTTCACAATGCGACAGGCACCAAAATTGAAAGCAGTTGGAACGTTTCGTGGCAATTTGACAGAGTAATTTTATGTCTGTTAAATAATAGAAAACTGGCCTGTGTTTTGTCTGTCCTTTCAAAAGAGATCTATTTTCCTACTCGTTTGTGTTTATTGTATTTTACAAAAAGATCAGCCCACAACAGAATGGGGTCGAGGGGGAAGGGGCCCTTCTTCAAACGCCGTGTGAGAAGCTCTGTTTCGGGGCTCACTTGGTCCTGCCAGGCGGCGCGCCTGTGTTCAGGCTCGCCGGGGATCCCAGGCAGACTCCGCTCCACTCTGCTGAAACCACTTAACATGGGTTTCTCATTGTTTTCCGAAGAAATCTGAGTTTACAATAAGCATGTCCTTCAGGGTCTGTAATGTCCACTTATGAAGAGTGGTTGTGTCTGTTTTCTGTTGCTGGGTAACAAATTACCACACACTTAGTGGTGTAAAACCACACCAATTTATTATCTCACATGTTCTGAAGGTCAGAAGGCTGAGCGTGGCAGAACTGGGTTCTCTGCTCAGGGTCTCGTGGGCTGAACCAAGGTGCTGGCAAGGCTGCAGGCTCACCTAGAGTTTGAGGTGCTCTTCCAAGCTTATTCAGCTTGTTGGCAGAATCCGGTTTCGTGCAGGGCTGAAGGCCCCATTTCTTGCTGGCTGTCAGGGGGCTTCTCTCAGCTCTTCGCCACGTGGCCCTCCTCCACAGGCAGCTCACAGCTTGCTTGCTTACTTTCTTCCAAACCAGCAAGAGAGGGATTCAGCATCTGATCCTCTTGTAAAGGGGCCACCTCATCAGGTCAGGCCCATCCAGGATACTCTTTTCTGATTAACTCAAAGTCAACTGATTAGTGATCTGATCACTGGGCTGATATCCTGTCATGGTCCCTGTTCCCAACCACACTAAAGGGGAGAGGTTTGTACAGGGCATGTACACCAGGGGTGAAAGTTTGGGGGGCATCTTAGAATTCTGCTAACCTTTATGGTCAACACATGATTTAAAAAAAAAATACAAAGAAAATATACTCTATAGAAACTTATCTTACTACTGTCTTTAAATAGTTTACCTGAAAATATTATTAATTAAACTATGTATGTTTCCGTTCATGTGGAATTACACTAATTCCATGCCTGCCTGGTCCCTCGGTTTCACAGCAGGAGGAATCATCTGTCCCAAGAGGCATTTTGATCTTCAAACGCCAGAAAAACAGAGGTCACTAATGACTTCATGCAGCAAATCCAGACTCCTCAATGTTTTCCACTGTGGCATTGCCAGACCAGATTGCTGGAGTGATACTCATTATAGTCAGTAGTTATGAGATTACAGAACTGTAAATGGAATCGGGCGCATAATCTTAGGGTGAGGTCAGGAAAAGTCAGGCTCTGAAGCGAACAAAATCGACGCTGTACAACCAGGCACAGCAGCATCTGTAACATGTCCTGCAGTGGGTTTTCTGAGAGAGTTTACTTCTGAAATTAAGGCACCAAAAATCAAATACACACCAAATGAGAATAACATAAAATAATCTGCAGTCATGGAAATCACAATAGTTCTGTTTGGACACTGATGAAAAATGCTGGGGGAAAAAATGCTGAAAAAAAAAGTCATTGAAAATTAGAAAATTTCATTCTGCCTATAGTACTGCCCAAAGATAATGAAGCGCCAAATTATTACCTTAAAAACATCAATACCTTTGGTACTTACATCCCCAGGAGGAAGGAGTGTCACCAGAGCTTTAACAACTATTCTCTCAATACCATGCAATTCATTTCATTAGCAATAGGCACTAATGGTTTATGGTATTTTCAAAGAGAATATTTTATTATTTCATGGACATACTTTTATTTTTTCCAAACTTGAAGTCTCAAAACAACCTTCCTGTTATGGTTTGCTTTGACAAGTTGATTGCCCTAATTGGGAAAAAAATAAGTTTTTTTCTAGTAGAACTCTCTGGTGCAAGTAACAGAAATTACTATCTAAAATAAGCCAAAATGGGGGGGGGTGCATTGATTGCAAAAGATAATCCTTAAAAAGGGATATACACCTCACAACTTCTTTAAACTTTCTGCTTTATCCTATTGTAGACACAAATCAATACATCTTTTTACTCAACCTTTCCTTCCCTGAAGAGAGCCTTCCTGTTCCAGATTTGCTAACAGAAGGGGACACTGCAGGAACATCTTGATAATTGAGACATCGTTAGTCTAATTACTTCTATCACACCCCTGCTTCACCTTCGCCCTCCCCCATTTCTTGGAGAAGCATCTGCTAAATGTCAGTCGTTAAGATGTGTCAGACAGAATCCAGAACTGCATAGCTTAGTTTGTTGGGAGGCAGCCAGAGAGGAGAGGAGGGAGAAAAATATTTCTTTCAAACTCTTTGTTCAGTTGTCATCCTGATTGTTTTACAAAGAGAGGAGTCCAACAAAAGTCCAAAGAGAGGTTATTTGTGTACCTATATGAGTATGTGTGAGCATACTGTGTGTGTGTGTGTGTGTGCGTGAAACTGAGAGAGAGATTTTTCCAATCAGCCAAATTTAAGGGTATATATATATTTGGGGAAAAATCATTGGCAAGATTTATAAGTCCATTAATGAGTTAATGATTTAATGGCTTTTTTAATCAGTGGAGAAAGGAACACATATAAAACTCAGCATACCACTTGCATCTGTCCCTTATGGAGCTGACATTAAAATTTAGCTCCTGAACTGGATGCCAGTTATTGTATGCCTATTTGGGGATGATAATCTGTTACAAGCTGGCGATGATAAAAATCTAGTCAATGGAAAGTTTGTATAAAAGCAAAAGTTCTCTCATAAGTGCTTCACACAGTCCCTATGTGTGGAATAGGGCTACCACCAACAGTAAAACAGGAATTCTTCCCTCAGCCTCTCATAGAAAGTGCTACTTCACTGAAGCAATCAACATTTTAGTATCTGTGGAAAAACCATTTGAGAAAGAAAAATCCATTTGTTCACACACCACTAATATGTGTGTTCAGTCGCATAGAATAGCGGTTCTCAGCTTGGGGTGCCCCTAGAACCACGTAATTCCATGTAGACCTACTGTGTCATAATACCCAGAGGAGAGGCCCTTTTGTAAAACCCCACAGCTGGTCCCTCATCGATACCAGGCTTCAAGAACCGCTTTAGAGACTTCCGCTCCCTCTGAGCTGCCATCCATGCCGAACCAGTAGCCACTGCTAGCCCATGGGCATGTACACGACTGGATGGGCACACACAAAGGAAAGAAGATACTTTTTTGGAAAAATAAGTGATAATTAAAATAAAAATAATTTAGTAACTTCTTTATCAATGGATAGAAACAAAGACCAAGGAAAGGAATATAAACAAGTACACATTAATTCCCTCCACCTAAGCTTAGGTTAATTTTGACCATCGCTGACCCCTATTCCTCCTCACCAGACTGAACACACTGCACTCTGAATGAGGGCGTGGACGTTGCCCCACTCCTTGCTGTAATTTCACAGTTTACAACAGTCTCAAGCATAGAGTATGGACTTAGTAAGTATTTGTTGAATAAAAGAAGTGTGCTCTCAGAGTCAAATCATTTGGGGATGCAACTGTGAATGCTCTGAGACACAACCCTTTGGTTTTTATGTCTTGGGGATTTTTGTGTGTGTGTGTAAAAGCTTCACTATTCTAATCAATGATTATGCCACAAATATCTTCCAAGCCTCGACCTCCCCAGTCCCTGTAGCCAGGGCCAGATTTGAGCCATTTTATTTTATAATGCCCATTCCTCTGCCTCTCAAGTCCCTAGCCCTTTGTGCTCCCTAATGGAAGAAACTTTCCATCAAACTGCTATTTTCTGCTCCAAAATCTGAATTCTGTTTCCAGGGGCCAATAACAAAGATAAAAAAGCAAATTAAAATCGTTAAATGAATCTTGTTTCCACTACCTCCACCCCCCAGCCAGGCATACCTCTTTAAAATATTTTTCCCCATTAGAAAAAGGTTACTTTTGGCCATGAAATCACTCACTTCCCTCTTCCAACTGTAGCAGACATTAGCAGAAGCACAGCTTTTGCTTACTTCTCTGGTTTCCATAATTTACCATTTGGCTCAGGACTTTGAGGGAAATTATTCAAGGGAACAATGTGTTTTCCTTTCTCTGAAAGTTTTACAACATTTAATAAAACCACTTACTCATTCACTTAAAAATATTTATTGCACACCTACTATGCTCCAGGTGCCGGGGATGTAAGTTGAATAAGGCATAGTCTCTGGGTGCTTTCTAGAGGAAGAGGCATACAAGTCAATCAATGATTAACTGTGTGAAAACTACCCTGATGGAAATTCAGGCTTAGTTCCATGGCAGTATGGAAGCGGGATATCAAAATGTGACAAGAGTCTAAAGAAAGACTGCTTAGTGGAAGAAGCAGTTGACCTGAGGTCATGACGCCGTGAAAGAGCTACGTGATGAGTAAGTGTGTGTTGGAGGGTATAAAAAGCTCTTAAGTAGAATGACAGTATTAGGGTGAGAGTGAGACATATAGAGAGACTTACCTGGGAAACTAGAGTCTGGTACAGCTGTGGAATATATGGATGTGTGAAGGGGGATTAGATGAGGAAGAACAGTAGAGTGAGATGCAGACTATATAGCGATTAAACAGAAATAAATAAACTGATCAGTAATGAGTCCAGAAATCGGCTTAAAAATAATTTAGTATAAAAGTATTATCTAACTATAAAAAGATAATGAAAATTGATTCTCCAATAGCAGCTTGGGCAACTAACTAGTCATTTTGGCAAAAAATTCAAACTATAGTTTTATCTCACTTCTAATAGCAATTAAATTCCACGTGACTCAAAATGCAAAAATCAAACCATAGTGGCTTTAGAAGAAAATATAGGTAATGATTATCTTACTAGATATTGAGAATAATCCCTTCTAGAACATGATACCAAAAGTAAGAAAATTGTTGAACATTTAGCTGGCTTTTAAAAGAATAACAAATTCTGCATGACATAAAACAGCTTAAGAAGTTTAAGTTACAACTAATAAAATGGAAATAAGTATCTGTAACATATTTTAGTAGTAAGGATATTGGTATCTGATACTATTTTATCAATTGCCAAGTGATCTTTCAGCATCTGAATGCATCACTTACTTTAATAATGACAACTCTGTACTCCTATTTTACAGAAAGAGTGACGTGAAGGAGTCATGACACTCAGTAATCTTGTTCTAAGTCACAGAGCTAGTAATTCTAGGAACTGGAGTTTACACTAAGCTTGCACTGATTACAAAGTCTGTGTGCTTAATAATTATAATAATGACTCAAAAGAGGTTAACTACCTATTTATACAAAATTCCTACAGTTCAGTAAGAACCAAAAAAGAGAGAATATCCCAAAGGAAATGGGTAAAATATAAGAAGACACCTTCTCTCTCCTTCTTATCCTCCCAGCTTCTTTATGACTCATATGTTGTCACAGACACACAAACTGGCACTAAACAGTAATACGTAGTAAAACATATATATATAAACAAAATTGAAAAAATTTGAAAAAAAGTATCACTTTTCACCCATCAGATTCACAAAGATTAAAAAGACTAACTGTATCTGTTTTGAAGAGTATATGAAAGAATATGCGCACTGGTATTTTTAGTGGAAGTGTAAATATGTTTAAACCTCTGGAAAGTATTTTGGAGACATTTGTCAAAGTTTTAATTGTACATATCCTTGACTCAGCAGCCACACCCAGGAATATTTCCTAAACTGATGACTGGATAAGCATGCAAATATACAAAATAATAAATATACAAAGAATTAATCAGTGTTATTTATATTACAAAGACTAGAAACAATTGAATGTCCACTATTATGAGCCTGATTATATATAATATGGCCATATATAGCCTGTTTTTTAAAATCAGTATATTTCTGTTTTGGACCCTAGAGTCCAAAGGGCCTATTGATGGACATTGGAGATTTTATACTAAGTGAAATAAGTCAGATGAAGAGAGACAAACATTGTATGATATCACTCATATGTGGAATATAAAAAACTAATAAACAAACAAATAAAACAACCAAACCAAAACAAACAGCTAGATACAGAGAACACAGTAGTGGTTACCAGAGGGGGAGGGTTGAGAGGGAGGGAAAAATGGGTAAAGGGGACCAACTATATGGTGGTGGATGAAAAGTAAATTTTTGGTAGTGAGCATAATGTAGGATATACAGAAGCAGAAATAAAATTTGTACACATGAAACTTACATAATATTATAAATCAATGCTACCTGAATTAAATAAACAAATAAATCTGATGAATGTTAAAAATAAATAAAATTTTAAAACCATGTCCAATTTGAACATGAAAGAAATATAACTGGTCGTTGGGCTTCAGCTATATTTTATTTTATATCTGTACTTTTATATAACAAACATGTATTATAATAAAAAAATGAAGCTGTTTTCATCTGAGAAGAAAAGGTCACGAGCGTGTAGGTAGCTGATAAATATGATAAGACAGAAGAAAATAATGTTAACCAAGATGATTTGGGTTCATTAAGTATTAGTAAACTCTGCAGATTAAAATATATTTGATAGCAGTATCAAAAATCTATATTCTGTATAAAAATACAAAGGCTCATAAAATTCAATAAGTGTTAGTCTTATTACTAATATTTAATAAAGAGATATGATAGACAGGTAGGTAGATAATGGTTCAAAAACTAAAGTTACTATGAACTTCGTCAAGGACCAATTTGGTCATTTTTTTGGAGCTTTATTTACTCTTTGGCTTGTTCATAGGCCAGTCTTAGGCCAAGTACAAAATACCAACCACTAGGTCAACTAAGGCTGCTTTGAACTATCACTGGCTTCTGCCATTTTGCTACAATGTAATGAAGAACGGCAGTAACCTCAATAGAAGGAGATAGCGAAACAACAAAAACTTTTTTCAGATCTGTCCGAACTGCCTCGTTCCTTTGTCCATCAGTACTTTGAAAATGGTGACAAGAAGGAATTTCTTTAATGGACAGAAACAAAGATGAGGCTGAATTTCCTTTTAAAGTGGGATGCCTAATTGCTCCTTTTTCTGTTTTTCTCTCTCTCCATATGCTAGATATTTTTTCATTCATTTTATAGAAAGTAGATGAGAGCAACTGTTAATATGGAGTAATATGCCGAAACAAAGCCAAAATCAAGACTCTGGGTTTACCTGTCTTTAATTATAATTGTTTTTATTTTAATTTGCTTACCTGCCAAGTTTTACTTGGAAAAAGCATTATTCCTCAGGGAGAGCTGTGAAAGTCACCAGTTCTTCTGCAGAATCAAACATTTTGGTGCTATTATAAAGCAACTGTCTTTAATTCAGAAGTTTCAGTTTGAAAATTTGATATTCTATTAATTAAAATTAAAAGAAATGACACCCTTAGATATTTTGATGGTAAATAGGATATACTATTCCTGTAAGGTCTGCATCCATTTTTAAATATAATCAAGAAAAGTCATAGTTTGAAATAGTCTACAGTTCTCATGTTAACACGAACATACATATCAAATTATTTTTAAGACCAAATATAAATAAATAAATTGAAACATATAGGAATAAATATATATTTAGATTATTTGATATTTTTCTAACAGTCTAGTTGTGATAGTAAATGGTATTTTGCAATCTATTTCCCCTTTTGATGCCAGCATTTAATGTTCTGATCTATCACTTATACTGAAATAAAAAACTTTAGTGAGACAGTCATATACCATCTTTTAGATTCATACTCATTCTAAAATTTTATGATTTTATGATTCTATTGCAGAGCAATTGTATTGTCACATAAGGTCCTTTGCTCAGTGCGCAGGAGAAGAAAACGCTTGCAGGGTAATTTTTACCCTCCACCCTGGTGAGTGCAAAGCTTGTAATGTGGTGACATACAAATACTTCATCCATGTTATTTCTGGTTGCAAGATAAATGAGCAGCTATCAAGGGTGTGGCATTTACTTAACCAGATGCAGCAAAAACTGACATCAGCCTCCACAATGAAAAAGCATAATTGTTTAACCAATATTTATTGGCTTTTTAAAAAACTTTTAATTTTTTATTGAAGTATAGTTGATTTATAATGTTAGTTTCAGGTGTACAGCAAAGTGATTCAGTTATACAAATGCATACACATACATTTTTTCTTTTCAGATTCTTTTCCATTATATGTTATTACAAGACATTGTACTGAATAGAGTTCACTGTGCTATACAGTAGATTTTTGTTGTTTACTTGTTTTATATATAATAATGTGTGTCTGTTAATCCCCAAACGCTAATTTATCCCTCTCTGCTCTTTCCCCTTTGGTGACCACAGTTTGTTTTCTATGCCCATGGATCTATTTTTGGTTTGTAAATAGAATTTGTATCATTTTTTAGACTCCACATATATAGTGATATTATATTTGTCTTTGCCTGTATGACTTTCTTCACTTAGTATGATAATCTCTAGGTCCATCCATGTTGCTGCAAATGACATTTTTTCATTCTTTTTTACAGCTAGTAATATTCCGTTGTGTATATATATCACATATTCTTTATCCATTCATCTGTCAATGGACATTTAAGTTGTTTCCATGTCTTGGCTATTGTGAATAGTGCTACTATGAACATTGGGGTACATGTATCTTCTCAAATTATAGTTTTCTCTGAATATATGCTCAAGAGTGGGATTGCTGGATCATATGGTAAGTCTACTTTTAGTTTTTTAAGGAATCTTCATACTGACCTCCATAGTGGCTTCACCAATTTACATTCCCAACAACAATGTAGGAGGGTTCCTTTTTCTCCTCACCCACTCCAGCATTTATTATTTATAGACTTTTTAAATGATGGCCATTCTGACTGGTGTGAGATGATACCTCATTGTAGTTTTGATTTGCATTTCTCTAATAATTAGCAATATTGAGCATCTTTTCATGTGCCTTTGGCCATCTGGATGTCTTATTTGAAGAAATGTCTGTTTGGATCTTCTGCCCATTTTTTGATTGAGTTGTTTCTTTTTCTTTTTTTTTTTTAAATATTAAGCTGTATGAGCTATTTGTATATTTTGGAAATTAGTCCCTCATTTCCACTAATATGTGTGTGAGATCACAGAAACAGTATACAAGTTCATGGCACAATAAAACTGAAACCGCAAAATTTCCCCACTGTTCTTGTAGTTAATGAAAATTACAATCTGTGACAAACTGCCACTAAATTACTAGAAAGAATACAAGACTTCCTGACCAAACTCTGCCACCTTGCTTGTCCCCATGAACAGTAATCCCTAGAAAGTTAATCAGAAATTTCCTTATTATGTGAGGGCTTGGTTTTTATGCTTTTGGAATGCTGTTCCCCACCTTATCCCACCAAGATTTGTCTTTTGGCTAGTGGACACAATTTCCAAGAAACAATTAAGCAAGATGTCAGGGGAAGGTAGATGACACATTTTGAATGCCCATCAAACATGTCAGGAACAGCCCTGGCATCAGTATGTCCCAGAGATAGTACACATTGTACTTGATCAGTTTGGCAGGGACTGTAAACTTAGAGGGTCCAGAGATACACTATACATAAGATTTATGAAATTGTATGCAGATATTGTCTGCATATGGGCAAGTGGGGTTTTTTTTCCCATTATGATGACTGAGATCCAAAAAGTTTATGAACTTGTGATGTGGAGAGAAAACCAACAAAAGAGGACAAGCTTATCTCAGGTAAGAATAGGAGGAGGTGGAGTCTTACCTCAAACAGCCTGGCTTCAGAGCCTGGCTCTCCCACTTACCAACTGACTGACCTCCAAGGGTTACTTAACCTCCTTGTTCTTCAATTTCCTCATCTGTAAAATAGGGATAATAATAGTATCTACTGCATTGGGCTTTGGGGAGGAGCAAGTGAATGGAATATGCTAAGCTCTTGAAACAGTGCCTAGTGTATGGTTAACATTATAGTTAGTTAATGTTATATGTTAGCTCTTATTATTATGAAATTCTGCCAGGTGCTTGGAACAGAGTTTAAAACTCCTTGCTCCCAGCTGTAAGCCCAAATAGGGATTTAATATTTGGAGATAAGGTAGAGATAAAACATTTCTCTCCTGAAAAAAATCATGTTGGGAAAACAATTCTTACACTTAGAAAAGGAAATGTAAAAATTTTAAACCAATAACTATACATAAATTGAATAAAAACATCTATGTTAAGAAAAGGGAAAATTTCAACTTAAATTTAGAGAATGAACATCCTCTAAAATGTATGTATAGCCATAAAAAACCAAACAGTTAGAAATCAGTTTTTAATTCTCTGATTTAAAAAAAAATTGCTTCTATTAAACAAGCAAAATAAAAAACAGAAAAAGAGCATAGGTTAGTTTAAAGACAAAACAAGGTACAATGTATTAGAGATGAGTGGGATAAGAAATAATTCCATGGAAACTAAAAGTACAACTGAAAAGAAGAGTATTCATCTTTTTTGGCAGCAATGATGAGCAGAATTGGCATTGTAGAAAATTGAATCAGTGACATAGCAAACTTGAGAAGTTTCCCATAAGGCAGAAAGAAAGGACAAGATAAGAAAACAATGAAGACTTCAATAGATAATGAGAAGAAATAATGGAGATAACAAACTAAGAATAACATCTGTTCCTGGATGAGCAACAGAATAATTAGATCTAAAACAACAATAACAAAAGCCATAATGAACAATGTCTTTAGTGGAAAATCTAACAAACAATTAGAAAAACATGAGCAGGAGGATAGAATTGGATCAACCATGTGCCAGACAATTAAATTAAAATAAATCCACCCTTAAATCCACACAACTTTTCTCCCTACTATTTTAAGGGCAAAAGAGAAATTTCTATAGGTATTCAGGGTTAAAAAAAAAAAAAAACTAAACCAAAATGTTAAAAATACAAAAGCTGGTTCTGTTCAAAAGAACAAAATCTGCCTGTACTTAGACTACCTTTTGCAATGATGAGGTCCAAAAGCAGAAAAGAAGTTCAGTAGCTGTTTGAAGATGATAAAATTGTGTATCTAGAAACCCTGGTAATTTAACAGAAAATTTATTAGGAAAAAAAAGGGGGGAATTCAGGACGTGAAAGGGCTGCAGGATAGCCACCCCAGGCTTACGCTGTTTTTATTCAGGTCAGTGTGCCTATAGAATTATTGAAAATGGGTGACAGTTTTTGTTTTAGCCATTATTTGAATTATCCAATACCTTTTCTCACCACTCATTCCCTTTAGTCATATTTTATACTCAAAATTAAAGTATATTTTCATTTAAAAGTTCTCAGTATGTTGACAAAGACTGATCATAAACTTCCTCAAAAAAAAAGCCTCAGTAAATTTCAAAAAGCAGAAATTATCATACCATAAGCTTTCATAACTAGATAATAAAACTAGAAATTAAAGCAAGATTTGAACAGAATAACAACAAAACACTTAGAAATTAAATTTCTGCTAAGTAACTCTGGCAATACTTCAAGGATTCAAATGTGACCTGCCTGAGGAGAAAAATGTCCTGAACTGTGTTACTCTCAAGAGAATTGTTTCTTTCCGGCCGGTCCCTCAACCTCAGCACATCCTCTCTCCTCAGGGATCAGATGACTCTGGGTAGGATGCCTTTCTGCCAGGCTTGTCATTGATTATATGTCTTCATTACCTAATCAGTTTGTGCACTGAATGTGGGATGGATTCAGCAGTCAGAGGAGGAAGTGGGAAAACAAGGCTCCAATGGTTTGAGACGTGATGGGACTTAGGGAAAAGCTGTGTTTTAAGCAGCCACACCCTAAGTCCACAGCTATCCTATTGGCTCTCCACACAGGTGTCCTTCTCTTCCTTCAGATTTGATGCAGGATGCTGGGACCCTAGGAACAGATATTTTTCCTCTATCCCTTTCAAAATGGGACGACTTTGTGCTGCCCACAGTACTGAAAGCCAAGGTAAGCAGCAGTTGGAGGGAAAGGATATGGCAGTTATCCAAAGATCTGGGAAATAAAGTCAGAAAAGTATGATGACTCTGTTTTTCCAAAGAACCAAAGCAATTATAAAACCCTCTAGTCCAGTCAAAAATGGAGACTTTTAATTATTGGAAGAAATGGTTGTCAATAGAAATGATTTGGTACCTCAGGCACAGGTCCATCGTGACTATTGGCCACTGCTCAGCAAATGGTGAGATTTGATCTATTTTTAAAAATAAAGTCTCTGAGAAGAGGAAGACAGTGTGGGGAAAAGCATGCAGCATTGTCCCCTTTCCTTCACTAGAAAGATGAGATGAAAAATCTTACAGCGGGAGAGTCAGGAAGGGTTTGGGGAAGAGAGAAATGTATAGAAAGCCGGAGTTAGGTTTTGGAAAAGAGAATTTGTTGCAGGCCAATAAAAAAAAACCTTTAAGTTATTCTGGTGTTTTAATTCTAAAGGGTGGCATTTCAAATAAGAAGATGAGCAATGGGGCTAAAAAAAAAAACTCTTACCAGACAGGTGAACTGTATCTACTTAGCTATACTTTACTGCTCCACGCTTGTCCCTTAACCCGTTGCAATGTGATTGAGCATGTGTGTCTGTTTCCATTAGACTCAGAGGCTCAGAGGCAGGATGCCTGCCTGTCTGTTGGTTGTTCATTGCCGGTGATAATAACTACTTGCTGAAAGAGTAAATGACATAGTTATATGGATGAGAATTAGTGGCCATACAAAGAGTCAAACCTCCAACTGACAGCAGACGTCCCCTGAGAGCTGGTAATTTGGACTTTTTTGAATAGCTTCAAGAACAAAGATCTTAGAGGGAGAGAAATTGCTCAGTGGTAGAGCTCATGCTTAGTATGTACAAGGTCCTGGATTCAATCCCCAATACTACCATTAAAAAAAATAAAAAAAACAAAGAGCTCGTTATCTGTAAAGGCAACCTGGGTAATTTAAATTATTGGGTAATTTAATTAACAAATTTAGATTATTAGAATGTATTAACATTCCCTTTCTTCTGTGGATTTGACCTTGCAAAGATAAATGGAATATGTCTCCTTCTGTGTATCCCCTCTTTAAAATCTAACTTCTGCTAGCATCTATACTCTTTTTCATTATTATCATAAGCAATTTACATATACAGAAACTGAAGCTCAAATAAACTAAATAACTTGTCCAAAATCAGGATGCCAGCGTCAGTGGCTATTCTGGGACTTGAACTCAGTTCTCTTCGATTCCATAATCTGCGAGCTTAACCACTCTGCTGTACTACAGCTCCTCAAAATGAATCTTATAAAAAGTGGCTTCTTTAGCACTTACCGTCTCAAAATCCTTTCTCCATATACCATTTAACTTTTCAATGTCTCTCTCAAAATGCAGCACAAAAATAAACACAAGTCTCAGACGTTATCTGACTAGGCCAGAGTGCGGGGACTAAGCCAAATTTGATTCGGGCCCACCCAGCAGTTCCATTGTAGTCAAATGAATTTGTGTGAGTGTTACCAAACCTACATTTATTTTTCAGTAAACAAAACTTCTAGATAATTTTTATGCAAATTATTTCAAAGAAAGGTCTTCCCAATCCAGCTGTAAAATTTACTGTTTTGACTAAAATACAAGATCATTTATCTTTGTTAAATTTCACCATTTTGGATTAGACCTGCCACAGTCATTTTAAAACCTGATTCTGACATCAATCATATTAGCTAGCCCCCAAAAGTGGTATCACCTGAAAGTTTGATAGCCGTATTTTCTAAGCATTTACTCACACTATGGCTAAAATAGTAAAAGGACAAGATAAATATTTATCAATATTCTATTAGAAATGTCCCAAAGTATAGAAAAAAGTAAGCATCTCTGGGAGAAACTGTGCAATAGTTTGTAGGACAATAATCCAGACTGTATTTTACTATGTTATTAACCAGGAAATGAGAGTAACCTTTGTTTAAATGCCACATAGAAGTCATTATACCCTACATGTCAACCCTATCAAAACAGGGTAATTTGTTCTGACATACCCTTAGTTAGTGAATCCACATTGGCTCCCGGTAATCACAAAATCCTTTCTATCTGCTCAGAAAGCATAAGGTTTGTAATATGTCCCAGAATTTTCCAGGGAACAAATATCTGTGTGCTTGGAGGTTTTTTCTAAAAAAAGAGAACATGGATCTTTCAGTGGAAGATAATGGTGCAAACACAAGATGACATTACTTGCAGTACCATGTTGTTGGATGTAATACCATTGTCTCTCATTTTCCTCAACACACATCCTGGTCATTCCATTAACTTCACAATTACATGTGCCTACATCTTAGGTGGTTGGAATATTTTGAAACTCTCTTAAAATACTATATACCCGGTTATAGTCTTTTGAAACTGGAAGATTGACTAGGGATAGCATTGTCTTAGAAATAGGCTAAGTCCCTTAATATGGCCAAAGCAATTTTCCAATTGGAAGTAGACATCTTGTCATTTCGTATCTTCCTGTTGACTGACTGCTGGCTTGGGAAACTCATCTCACAGCACTTATTTAAAATCTCTATCTCCTCTTATAATAGATTGCCAAAAAGCTTCCTGTTCAAAAGTGAGTTTTACCCAGTACTATACTTCAGTCTTTACCACGAGAACCCTGGTTTTAGCAGGCACAGGGTCTATTTTACGTTTTATTACAATCTCATTGATTTTGATCACGTATCTAGTTCTTTCGATCTTTATTTCTTTTGAAGCAGTAATTGGTCTTCTCTGAACCTTCTCTCGATCTTCTCCAGGTTTCTCGCACACTTCTTAGGTTCCTTGAGCAGGCATTCCTGAAGTTTCCTCCCCGTGGGATGCACTGATATCTTGGTCGTTTGAGTCTCCCCCTGCAATGGGGACGTGAATCTCACTGCAGTTCCGTCAGGTTCCACATGATGGTGACCTTGTCTCCGCAAACCGGACTTCAGGTCCCTTATGTGCTAGAAGTTTATTGGCGTCAGTTTCAAGCCCCAGTAATAAAGCAGCTGTCGACTTCCCAGACCCCCTGCCAAATGGCTGAGGTTTTCAGCTTGGGCTCCACACCTGTGGCTGAGGTGCAGGGATTTCAAGCTGTATGACGCTTGCAGGAAAGCAGCGGGGATACCTGAACACACTCAAACGTTTCTTATGTACATTACTGGGCTTTGGTTTTGATTTTTATTTCTCTGTGGAATATTTTTCTAGCGCAATTCAAATTTTGAGGATGGAGGCTGACGTTGCACAGTGAAAACTTAAATAATGTTACAGTTCGAATCGAAATCTGCAGAAAGTGTAAAACACACACAAGACTTCAAAGACTGAATATGAAAAAAGAGAACAAAAATTGCTTATACTTATTTCATATGAAAATGATCATAATTTGGGGGTATCTTGGGTTAAATAAAGTATATTGTCAACGTTAGTTTCACTTTTTACTTTTTTAAAGGTGGTTACACATTAAAATTTAAAATTACACATTCCTTGTATTTGTGGCTCACATTGTATTTGTACTGGACTGAGCCTGTCTGGAAGAAGGTAGGTGATGTTTACTAAGCACTGAGCGTTCTTAGACATCTCTGAATTCTTCAGCACAGTTATCAGATCGACTCCAGAATCTGAATTCTTGGAAAGTGTTGGAGGCCTCAGTGTGGCTACGGCATGGAAACATTTTAGAGCAGTCCCAAACGAGAGCCTCTGGGTCATAACTGATCATCAGGATGACATGGGGACAACTTTCTAATTGACTTTTGATTCTCTCCACAGATAAATTAATTCAATAAATATGGACTGATTGATGTTTTACTGTTTTTTTTTTTCTTTCTTTTTCCTCCTCTCCAGGTCCTTTACCTACGAGGAAGGAGTGACTTCCAGGTAGGAGAATACTATGCTGCCTGAAGAAATTGATGTGAAAGAGGCATGATTACTGGAGAGCCTCAGAGAGAGCTTGGGTTGAACAAGAGTTGCACTGAGGGCTGCCACCTTCAGTGATATTCCAGAGTGGTCCAAAGTAGGGCACATTCAGTTATGTAATCAGAACATGAGCATAACAAGAAAACCAGCCAGTTGACCATCAAGTCTAAGAGGCTGATTTATAACTATCAAAATTCTACAGAATTTCTGCACCCTACTCTATTTTCCTGAAGGTAATTATAAAATTGCATACATTGGATGTTCTTTAGATTGGAGAGCCATCAGCACTTTACTCCATTACTTAAATACAACTTTTCCACATTTTGAAGCAAATGGAGCTTTGCCTAAGCTACATATGCTATCTTAGGATGAAACAAACGCTTCTAAAAAAGTAAAACACGTTCATTTGAAACAGCCTGCAGAATTGAGTTCGGTAGATGGTGTACTTTTGACCGTTTACTAGAGAAAAAGAGGAGCTGGAATGCATTTGGCAACCCTCAGTCCACTCTTGTTCAACCCATGCTCTCTCTGCAGTGGTTAATATGAAAATATAAAATTTTAGCAGAACTGATCCAACCACTACTCTCCTTAGCCATTTACAATATGTTTCCCTATTTCATACATGCTAGATGTTAGGGATAAAGCAAGAAACAAAATAGTCTCTGCTTCCATAGGGGAGTCTCACACACATAAAGTGTTCTTTACCCAGAAGATTACCAGATAACTGACACTAAGAACATCACTTCTATCACTGTTGAAATTTGGAAGAACATGAAAGAGCTATTAATAATAACAATGCTAATGCTTTTTAAGTACCTACTAGGAGTCACAAATAGTGCTAACTACCTTTCATAGATTATTTCACAGCATCTCTTTGAGAGAGGTTATATTATTGTCACTATTTTGCTGATAGGAAAACTTAGCGTCACTGAGGCTAAGTTGAAAGCCACACAAGACTTGAAGAAGCTGGGATACTAAGCCATGTTGTCTAGTGGCACTATTCCCAAATCCACTGAAGACAGTACAAAGGAAATACTTTTACTTGACGTTACAAAAAATGAACTGTCTTAATAATCCAAAATGAAGCCTCACCAAGGCTCAGAACAAATGCTCCTTATCTTGTGAAATAATTGAATTGACTTCACACAAAAAAAGAAAGAAGACTTATTATCATTGTTTGCATATATTTTTCAGGAACAAGTTATTTCCAAATTGCATGAGTCATGGTAACAAATATCACTTTACAGTATATATGTATCCCACAAAGATGAAGTTGTCAAGTCAACAAGTTTTTCTCCATTCCCTCACTCTTCCCTTTCTATAACCCTATTCCTATGTTAGTATCATTTTCTGCTTCAGGAAAGGGAAACTACATGATGCAGGCTAGTCCAGGAACCCTGACAAGAAAGGGGTACACATACTCAATACAGGATCCTAGTAAGTAACCACTAGATGAGAGTGGAACATATCAGGAAGAGTTGGGTAGAAACAATGGAAGGATTTAAATCCTGCAGCTAAACTCACTGTGAGGTCTGACACTCACTTCACGATATGCACTTCATTGGTTTCTCCAGGGACAGGCTGTCATATCATATTTATTCTTCTAACTCTGCTTTGTGGACTGGGATAGAACAAAGTAAACGTATGGGACAAATGTTGCTTGAAAAAATTACATGTTTTATCTTGAATACACAGTAGATATGGGTAGGGTGAGGTTCTTGAACTATCATGATGAGTTTATATCTGCTTTACTGGTTAAAGTGTGTGCTAATATGGTTAGATGCTTTCACAATCAGTATGTCCACTCAACATCCATGAATGGCACAAAATCTCATTTATTCTAAAATTATGGTTCTCAGGTAACAAAATTTCATTTACAACTACTAATTCCTGGCCCAGTGCCATACTGTTCTGAATCAATTGTTCAGAGATATAATTTTTTTCTGGTTTGAATATTTGCTTGTTTTCCTTTCTAGGATAATCCAACTTGCAGTTTGATTTAAAGACCACAGGTTAAGACCAAAAAGAAAAATATACTTACTAAGAATTCAAAAAATTATTTAAGTGAAGACTCATTTTCTATTGCTCAAGGATTTCTAATTTATATGGCAAACTAAGCACATATATAATGATCCTCATTACTTGTGGATGCTATATTGGCAAATCTGCCTACTTGATAAAATGTATTTATAAACCCCAAAATAAATAATCACAGCATTTTCGTGGTCAATCACAGACATGCACACACAGTGTGGTGAAAAATGTGGGTGCCCAACAGGCACATCCCCAGCTGAGTTTGAACAAGGTGACACTCTGCCTTCACTTGTCAGCTCTCATACTGTAAACAAGCATCCTTTCAACAGTCTATTTAATGCCGTGTTTTCCACATTTTTGTGTTTTTGTTGGTGATTTGGTTGTTTAAAATGTAGTGCTGTCTCTAGTGTTCCGAAGCATGAGAATGTGTGATGTGACTTAGAGTAAATACATGTGTTAGATAAGCTTTGTTGGAGCTTGAGTGATAGTGCAGTTGACCATGAGTTCAGTGTTAATGAACCAACAGTCTATATTAAGTATGGCATCTTTAAACAGTAACATGAATAAAACAAGGTTGTTTATTGATTGGTTGATGAAACTATTGCAAGCAGAAGTTCACAGGAACCTAACTCCACAGTTTCCATTTCTTTAATATAACATAAAGGTTGTTTTTATTTGTTTGTTTTTAAATCGAAAACTTCTGGGCACCTGGGGACATTGGTGGCTGCTTAGGTCCCTGCTACCTCCCAATATTTCATCGAAAAACAGTAAAAAGAAAATGAAAACGAAAACTACATGATAAAATTCCTCAGCATAATTGGATCAAGAGAATGTTCAAGGCTTGTGGCCATAAAGCCAGGCTGAGAAACGCTTCAGGGAAGAGAAAATAGGGAATTATTGACCAGCCTGAAATGGAGTAAGAGGAATTCCACACCAAATAGTTTTTTTTTTTATTGTTCTGTAGCACAGAACACAGTTTACAAGGAAGAGACTTAAAAGCATCTCCAACTGAAAAAGTTGAAAAGAAGTAAAAGAAATAAATTTTGAGTGTGGAGAAACAAGAGTACAAAATGGCTGAAGGGCATACAAACACTTTCCCACCAACTCAAAAGTTAAATATTCAAAAAGGATCAGGACTTGGTTAAACTAAAAGATGACAGTGCCATTAAACTAGGAATCTTTAAAAACCACAACAGTGCCAGGAACATAAAAAGAAAAGAACAAATAAACCCACATGTCATTAATAAAAATAATCAGAAAACAAATAGGCAACACATACCTACGGGGGGAGAAAAAAGGTCTCAGAGAAAAACAAACAAACATGAAGCAAAAGAACACTGTAATATAGTTATAATACAGACTAAGTTAAGATATAATAGCATTTAAAGTCAACATAAATCATCTAAAATGAGAAATTCAATCCTTAAAAATAGTAATTGTCAAAAAAAAAGAGAAAGTCATTAAAAAGAATAGAATAGTAACCACTAGAACAAAAATGCAAATCTTCTGTTACAAGTTGAAGAATAAAGAATACAAATCCTTTAGAGAAAGTAGGATAGCACCAAAGATAGTAGGAAAGAGAACCTTAGCCAGAAATGTTCTGATGTTAAAGTATAAGGTGGGGTCGTGAAGCTGTATCTAGAAGAATGTTGTCTATGCTGATAAACAGTATCGTTTGTCACATGAGATGGGGAAGACAGAAAATGGAAAAGATGAGTAGGGGGACCCACCACACACACAGGGAAGGTGTCTAAACAAGTGGCTTCCCAAATGACACGATGTGTGGATGAGTGGATGAGATTTTCAAGCAAATCACTTCAGTGAGGGGTACCTGCAGGAATAATTCCATCCTGAAAATTCAGGAGGAGCCTTCCTCACCCAGCAACCCTGTCTCAGAGCTTCACTGACACACACCGCAACCCTCGGCAAACTCAAGCTCTTGTCCCTGCTAATCAGTCTTCTCTCTCATTTTCTGTCTTCCCACTTTTAGGTCCAGAATACGAGAGAGAGAGAAGTCTGAATATTGCTTCTTAAAAGATGAGTCATGACTTCCCAGTACCCTACGTTGCTTTTATAAACTCAAAACTGCAGACAAATTAAAAGTAGTAGAAATACTTCCTCAAAATGTGCTGCCAAGGACTTTACGCATTATTCAGGTTTTGTCTGGACAAGGTAAAGGCAGTGGAATTTCATCACCCTGATCCAGATAGTGCATTTGCACTAGCACCAACTAGGACTCTTAGATATTTTTTTTTAATATTATCAGTTCATATTCCATTTATAGCAATTAATTTTTTTTCTTCCCTCTCTTCTTTCTGGAACTTTAATTACACGTGTGTTAGAACTTTCAATGTTGCCCTGCAAGTTATTGAGGCTGTTATTTGTTTTCAATGGTTTATTTTCCTCAGTTCTTCAGATTACATCATTGTCATTGCTCTGTCTTCAATGCCATCTCTCAGGCATGTTATCTCCGTTTTTCTGTTAATCCCATACGATAATTTTTTTCAGTGATTGTATTTTTCAGTTATTTGATTATTTTCCACGTTCTATTTCATTTCAAGCATTTTTTAAAATAACCATAAATTTAGTTATAATTGCTTTAAAATCTGTCTGCTGCTAATTCCCAAATCTGTGTCATCTTGGTATTGTTCTCTGTCAATGGTCTTTTCTTTTGAGAATGAGTCATACTTCCCACCCACCCCCATTCTTTGAATAGCAACTAATTTAAAATTTTTTTCCTGGACACTGTGAATATTATGACTCGATTCTGCTGCAGTCTCCCAGTGAGGTGTTTTGTTTTGTTTTGCTCTGTTTTTAACTTCAGCAGCCAATTATCTTGCTTGGATTGCATTGACATTGCAATATAGTTTTGTTTTTTTTTTTAATTTTTTTTGGTAGACTGCTTTGAGTCTACCTGACACATATATGACCCAAGTGTCAGCTAGAGATTTGGGCAGAGATTTCTACAAAGCTTGGGATTCCCTCTCCCTGCTTCTGAAATTCCTCCGTCATCATCTGTTGGCCGTGATTTCTCTGAACTCTCTAGATGAAAATGGTTGTACATTTTCTAGCAGCGACTTTGCTGTCCTGGGTGGTGAAGACCGTGTCCTGCCCTAAGGCTGAAATCCATAATAAGTGGGAAAATTAACCTGTGCCTTTCTCTTCCAAGTGTTAACACCCCTCCCAAATCACTACGCTTACATTCTCTCTCAAGTGCCTTCAAATAATTGTATTTTATGCCTTGGCCAAGCCTTTATAGTTGTTGTCTGATGAGAGCTGGTCTCACGTAAACTAATTCAGCCATGATGGAAGTGGATTTTCTCCCTTTTGTCATTTCTTATTTTATAAATGTGTGCTTTCTCCATATTTAAGTTTGATCACTAGTTAGTGTTTGGTCTGTGTTGCTTCCTTCCCACCTTCCAGGATTTTGATTTATTAATTTGATTTAAAGTTTTTCTGTTCAATACTTTTTTTTATCTTTAATTTTTCCTTCTTTGTGCTTTCTTTTGGTTTCATTGTTCTTTTCCACTTTTTAAATTTGCTTTTTGTTTTGTTTGTTTGTTTTATAGGGGGGAAGTAATTTATTTTTTTAATGGAGGTACTGGGGATTGAACCTAGGACCTTGTACATGGTAAGCATGTTCTCTGCCACTGAGCTATATCCTCCCCCCTCTCTTTTCTACTTTTTTTATATTGATGATTAAAATAATTTCTTTTTTTTTACTTTTATTGAAATAAATTTTCAATGCTATGTATTTCCTTTGATTATTGCTTTAAGAGTATCCTATGGATTCTGATATGTTCATTATCTGATTTTCACTACCATTATTTTTCCAAAAACTTAAATTGCTGACATTTTTATCTTTTTGTTCAAAAGTTGTTTAATGACAGGTTTTTGAATTTCTAGATTGTATTCGGTCACAGGAGAAATGGGTTCAAGATTTAGAAGGTGGAAGAGAAGAAGCAGACATCTTATGCTCTGATAGCGGGCACAGAACTCAAGGTCACATGGCACCCGTGTGTGGTCACTCAGCTGCTGATTCAGTGGTTGGCCTGGGGCAGCATCTAACCCAGCCTCTCCGACTCGCATCACATCTCAAGTCCTGGCCTAGGTCACAAGCAGCTTCATTGTAAAAGATGCCAGCTTTCCTGCAGGCCTCCAGCATCATCCAGGTAGGTCAGAAACAGACTCTGTTTCCAGTTTGTGTTATGGATTCTGGTTTGTTTCCACAAGTTACAGTTTTCTCTGCTCTCTAGCTTCATAGAGACTTCAAGCCCAACCCAGCTTCAAAGGCAACAGTTTACATAGATTTGTCCACAGACCCCAGAATTGGGCAGGGGGTAATATATCCCTATATATTTATATATATAATATATAAAGTAAATCTCTTGTTCTATGTCATGAGTAAAAATGGCTTCTCTGATAAAAACGATGACTTCAGAAATTGGTGCTGGAAGTGGTTCTAGAGGAACAGAACCTCAAGGAGGGGTTCTCTGAATTGATTCTGTGTTATCTGTACCTGTTGTTGTGCTGTTGTGGTGTTCTGTTTAGAGAGATATTGATAGTCCACAACATGGGACAGCACTGGGTACTTAAATTATTGCCTGTAGACATTTGGAATCAAGTGCCTATAGAAGGGGCACAACTTTGGTAGGTCAATACAGCTGCTGCCATAGAATGTGTTAGAAAAAATAACTATAATGAGGTTCATTGGTTGGTTGTTTCCTTGTTAGTTGGAGAACCTTGGGAAAGAAAATGCCCCATCAGAGATGCTAATTAAGGACCAGAATAATTTTATTATTTACCTTTAAAAAGCTCCCTTATTTCCTGTAGCTTCAGGGCATAGAATTCTGAAAACCAAACTTGGTATTTAATCTTGAAAGGGGATTAATTATAACACAAATTGAATTCCTAGTATCTCTTGGTCCCTTATATTAAAGTTAGGTTATTAAGTGTGAAGGAGAGTTCTCTAAAAGTTGGAATGAGGACATATGGGCTGATTCTGATAAGCCTAGGAGACTTTTTCTATGTTCTGCAAAGTATCCTTTACTCATAAAGCAGCCTTTTAAGTCCAGTCAGGAGAGTTAGTCTCTTCTTGCCGGAAGACCATGTAATGACCTACTCTGATAAAATTTCAGAATAATTACGTAATTTTATCAGTTTAGGGAACTACTGATCCTCCTTAGGAACACCCCCCACACTCCTCATTGTTTCTAGTCCTGTAACCAGACTCCAGTACCAGCAGGCCCCAGAGTGTAAAGTATAAAGTGTAACCTTTGAGGAGGTGTAATACACACACAAAGAATTGCAAAGATTTGCCAGTTTATGTCATTAGAAATCTTGGAAACATAACCTGGGAGTGGGTCCTAAGGTATCTGATGAGAGTGGAAGGAATATACTGCTGGATTGGATCTAAATATTGCTATTGGTGAATTAAGACACAACACTGTATTCAAAACATTGGCAAAGGTGGCCGGAGGGCCCTAGCAGTTTGCTCCACTGACTAAAACCTGGACCCAAAAGTGATCTACACAGAGTGGAGATGAGGTGCTTGCTAGACCCTCCTTGGCATGCTGTAAAGAAAGGTGTCCAAAGGTTTAGGAAGACTGGAATGCTAGAGCGGGGTAAGGCTTGCTTACTCACTCCTTAAATGCATCCCCTAGAAGGTGCAGAGGTTACTTCCCTCACTAGGGGTGTGCAAAACTCATTAGTGAGAGGAGCCCTGATGTCTTACGGTGGCTCTTCTTTGTAGGCCATGTTTGATGCTGGGAAGCGCTGCCATCAAACTGGGTTGCCTGACTTAATAATGATGATGGTATTCCTGGGTGTCATAGGCCACGTGGTGGCACTAAGTCACCAAAGACAGGAAATGTGTGCATACTGGAATGAGAGGCAGAGCCAAAATCAGTCATAGGAATGGTTTCACTGCCAAAAATCTCTGGTATTAGCTAGTGGCTCCTGGTTTCCCTAGAACTGATATAAATGAATAGCCTACTACAATTTTACTTAATTTGTGTAATTAGAAAGCTCTAGGTCCCTTAAACAGAGGACCGACTGAATTCACTGTAATTACCAAGTGGAACAGAGGGTTTAAACTAAACACGACAGGGCAGGCACCATTGCTGGCTATCTTGGTTTAGAAGTACCTCTCATAGTAATGATATGGTGGAGCTCAAAACAACCTGCCCTTGAAATTAAAGACCAGTCGTAGATGAAGTGTATTAATGATGTAGTAAAACCCCACCCTGGTAGAAAAGCTGTTTAATCAGTGGACAAATTATGTCTCCAGGTTTTGAGTAGGGGGTTGCACGCTGAGCCTGTAAACTCAGTAACTTCTTGGGCACTGCAGAACTTTTGGAGGCCCTGCTGATGTGATCATGGACAACACAACAGAATATTGAGCATCCTGGAAGATGTTAGGATGGATAGCAGAGACAGTCGGACTTGACCTGACTTCACATTCATTGTGGAGCGCTAGGGTTCCTTGACCTGCTGCTTCTGAGGTTTCCAGCACTGCTGATAAACGAACATTCTCAGTTCTAGACTTGGTGACACTCAACTCTATGAAGGTTTCCTCATGTTCTCATAAATCTTTGGGGGTTTTTTTTGCATATCTAATTAAAGCTCTTACTAGAATAATTCCATTATTTCTGTAGCTTCTTTAATATAACTCCATGTGTATTGATTTAAAACTCATCAGAGAGGTCCTTAGGATTTTTCTCGGTGTTAAGTATGTATGAAGGATCTGATTTCTGACCTGCACTGTTGTGTGGTACTTTGATATCAAATATACCATTTATTAATATATAAATATATACCATTTATTATAGTTACTATTAGGTAGAGATTAATCTACAGCAGCTGTTACAGACTGCATGTTTTGCATCCCCCCTAAAATACATGTTGGAAGCCTAACCCCGGTGGAATTATGGGGTAATTGGACCTTTGGGAGGTAATTAGGTTCACATGAGCTCATGAGGATGGAGTCCCCATGATGATGGGATTAGTGTCCTCAAGAGAAAAAAGAGGAAAAAAACTACAGTTCTCTCTCTCTCTCTTTCTCTCTCCCCTTCTCCCCTCCTCTCCCTCCCCTCCCCAACCCCTCCTTCCCTCCCTCCCTTTCTCTCTCCCTGCCATGTGAGGATACAGCAAGCAGGTGGACATCTGCAAACCAGGAAAAGGGCCATCACCAGACACTAAATCCACTGACACCTTGATCTTGGACTTCCCAGCCTACAGAACTGTGAGAAATAAATGCTGTTTAAGCCACTCGGTCTTGGTCATAGCAGCCCAAGCTGACTAACACAGTAGCACCAGTCATGCTTTGTCCTCTGAGGCAGCCAAAGGTGGGTTATGTGTGGAACAGGGGTGGTAGGTGCACATTCACACTCATTTGACAATATGTTTGGGTATTTATTTGAAAAAAACAATAATTTAAATAAATACACTTAAGACAAGACCATTTGATTAGAGTTGAGGGATAGGAAAATGATGTGAGAGATTTCGCTGGAAGACCTAGAGGGCAAATTCACTTTGCTGTGGATTCTATCCAATTAGTCAAGCTATTGATAGAAAGAGCACATCTCTCATATATGTTCCACATTGCCAAATATTTTTTCCTTAATGATAGTGTGCTTAGAGTATATTGGAGTATCATTAAAACTGAGCCCATCATGCAACAGGATGACAGAAAGAAAATAAATGTCCCTTTGCTGCATGTTATCCATCTCTGCCCTATTAAATTTTCCTTCTCAAATTGGCTTCTTAGCTAGCCAGAACATGGCCAGACACTTTGATAATAACATAGTCTACACACACATTTTCTGTGAGCCTTTATACAGCTCATATAAATACTGTAAGAAGTGTCATTCTAGCCTTGAAGATTTTTCTTGATATATGAGGGCTCTCCTCTCCCTTTGTACCATCTTCAAGTCTGTCTTTTCTCCACCCTTATAAAATGTGAGAAGAGACTTCTTTCAGGAGATTATTAAAGTTTGTTTTGCAGTCCACTGGTTGGGAACGAGAGTTCCTGGTAGTTTTAATTTTGAGGTGTTTCCTAACTTGGGTTTAACTCTATTCATCCCAATAGATACCAGCGTAAAGAAGAACACATTACTATGAATGTATATTGCATTACTATGAAGTTGATGATATTTAAAATAATTTAATACAGAGCACCTTCTACTCTAGTAATTTTAATGACATATCAACAGTAGAAATTTCAAAAACAGTCACATGAAACAGAAGTATCACTTGGAAAAGACAAGCTGCACACTAGAAATTATCTCGTAGGACAGCATCACATTGAGTAGTATTTCATGGTTGTAAGACTGACCCCAACTGACTCAAAGATTGAACTACCAGTGTACTAATATTGGACACGCATGGCAGAGTAGACTCACATTAACCATGCTTTTAGAGCTGAAATGTAAAATCATAATCTATATGTATTAACTGATACTGATAAAAATAATTATCTCAGGCTGCAATGCTCACTTTGACATGGCATGGTTTTTTTTCCTACATGTAGACATAAGTGGGGTACAGGTATTTTCTCAGATCAGTTCTGTCAAGGCAGTGGTTTGGGACCTAATAGGGTGTTTTTACTTAAGATTCTCCCTCTTCTGGGCATGCTCATAATGGCACTGCAATACAGGCTACTGTGACTCCCCTTTCCCCAGGCTGACCATCCTTTCTCACTACCCTCCCCAACTCCAGATTCCTTAGTTCTGATCAACACATCCTTTTGTGATAACTCGATGACATTAATCTTGCACCACTCAGTTCCTTAATCTAACAGCCACTGTTTTTAACTTTTCTTTGCATGTGACCTAGTAAACATTGACTTCTTAGATTCATTTTCAGAAGGTAATCCATTTCTTTTTAAAATATGTTTTCAAATTCTTGTAGATTTCCTCTTTGGAGACTCCAACTATTGATAATAGATAAAAATAGCTACATAATTGATCAGAAATTGAAATATGATAAATTAAAGACAATTCTGAAATGAGAAACATAATTATGAATTATGAAACAGAGTTCATGGCAGCTGGCCATTGAAGCGTCAGAAAAAACATCTTTATGATCCTTGGAAATAATGTGACTTTCTTTTGAGAACCACACACTTATTACCAACACTAAAAAAAGACAGAGTATAAAAAGGGAGAGACCTATATTATTAACAATTTTCCCACCCTAGTGTTAATTTATAATGAGAAAAATAATAATAATATCTCAGGCTAGAACAATCACATTGACATGGGATTAATTTTCTCTTTTATGTAGAGATTAATATCTATTTCTTCAGGCTAAACTTAGCTTATTCATCACATAGACAGTAGCTGTGAGCACCTTAAACCTGGTTTGGCAGAGCCCAGGGGAATGACTAGCATCACTATTTCAGAGAAGAAAATTTCCTGCTAAGTTAAAGAATCTCAGCCACAGAAAGTGGATGTTAAATATAAAAACAGACATTGGGAGGAAAAGCAGGGAATATGATCATTCGTCTATGATTCCATCTAATATTTGAATGGAATTTTCATTTTTTTCTCAGATGTTCTAGCATCCTCCAGGCTTAAATATCTCATAAACAAAGCCAAATGCAACAGCACTGGAAAGGTAATCATCAACGGTCCTGAATATGTCAAACTCAGCTACCTAAACTTATTTGTCATTATTATTTATTTATGTAGTTATGTAGGTTTATATGTATGTATTTACTTACATATCTTTTTCTTTTTTTCCAGTTTTACTACCTAAGGGCTTAATGTCAAGAATTGGAATGCTATCATGTGTTTTGAGGAATCTGAGGTGGGAGTAATTAATAGTACAGAAAAAGAAATAATTGTAAAGTATCAACTAGTGTAAAGATCATGAAAATTCCTGAAGCTTCCTTCCTTCCATATTACTAAGATTTATTTTCCCTGATTTTTTAGAAATTACTATTTTGAGTGGAAGGAACTTTGGATCCCAGCTACTCTGAGTCTACCTGATTAAAGAAAATGCCATCTATAACAGGCAATGATGTCAGGAAATAAGGCTTTTTTCCCATTTTTCTTCCATGTGAAATGGTATGAAATCGTATGAAAATTAGTCAAGTTTAAAGTCATTTCTTAAGAAAATTGAGAAATTTGACAACACCAAGCATTGATAAAAATAAGGGTTATGGAAACTCCCACACTCTGCCAGTGGGGATGTACATTTTGTACAAATCTGCAAGAGTTTGCTTGCTTCAGAATTCCAAGGGCTTGTCATAATTCTCTCCCCGGGGTTCGCTTTAGCTGCCCACTGCACACTTTCCCACCACTGACACACAGGCAATGCCAAGGGGTCCACTAAATCACAACACCCAAGCTTCAGGGCTGCTTGCACCACAGTCTGGACATGTCGCTGAGCCCTTTCCTAATTAAGATCCACACAGTATTGACAGTCCTGGTATCACCTGGTAGATGGGCCAGAGCAGCAATGGCTGGTCGTGGCATGTGTGGTCTCCATGTGACTTCCTTTTGAGAACTGCACGTTTATTAGCAACACTAAACAAAAGACAGTACAGTATAAACAGCAAGAAGTCCATATTATAAACAGTTCCCCCACCTCGTATTAATTTACAATGAGAGAACAAATAACATAGGCCAGAATAATCACTTTGATGTAACCCAGAGAGATCTACCAGGCCCTGTGCATCCTTTGTGGTGGCAGAGGCAAGCTACAGTAATTTGCCTTTTGCTTTAGAGTGCTAGATAGCTTGGTGAGCCCCTTACCCAAGGACCCCTAAAGACATTGCTGAAGTGCCAGTTCCCTGAATGTTCATAGGGCTTATCATCCACTCTACGGAGCATAAGTGTCTTACCAGGGTCTCCCACATACTAGCCACCTCTTGTTCATCCTGCCGATTTGCAGGATAGATTGGTTTGCTGTTTTGCTGGATGTCCATGTAGCTCAGATCTCTTCAGACTGCATTACAACAGAGGATGGGGGAGTTAATACTGTCCTGAGGCAAAACTATAAGAGAAGTGTCTGTTCCACAAAGGCAAACGGTTTCTAATTCTCTTTTCCAACTGGAATCAAAAAGAACACATTTTCCAAATCCATGGCTGCCTACAATACACCACAGGCATCATCAATCTTCTCTAACAATAATACCAGGTCTGACTCAGCAGCTTCAGTTGGGACTTCTGCTTGGTTAAGCTTGATGTAGTCTACAGTCATTTTTCAAAATTTCATCAGTTACTTCAGGGACCGTGATGTCAAAGACAGAGAAGTTCAGGACCACTTTCCCCTGCATCCTTTAACTTTATAGTAGTGTGATTTATTAGTAGTGACACTACTAATCTCTACTAGTTTCCTTAAAGATGAGATACTGTTTCTGAGCAACTATATTGGCTGCATTGGGATGCATAAGAGATATCCTATGATCTCCTTTACTCAAGGCCAATGACCCAACATGGGGATTATTCCTATTGCTAAATACACCAATTCTGGGACTGGAAAAATGACCACTTTGTGGGTCTGTGGGTAGAATGGGCTCACTGTGACCTAAACTTTATCCAGGGCACCATTTTTGACTTGTTTCCTTAAGAACAATTCAAGACAGAGGTAGCGGTGTCGAATGATGATAATTTGGGTCTTTCAGTATCAACCCCAAGTCAGAAACTTTGTCAGTACTTCTCAAAAGGTCTAGTTAGTCTCCTTTCCCCAGTGTAAAGTCTTAACCTTATGTAAGTGTCCATAGATCCCTTTGGGGAAGAACTGTATAAATTATTACATTATTTTCTTGCCACAATTTTCTTGACAGTCTTTACTTTCACGACCTGGACATCTTTTCAGTAATTGGGTTCTAAATACAAAAACTAGCTCGGATTTAGTAACTGAACAAGAAATCATAATTACTTTGGGGGCAAATGCCTTCAGCCTCCTGCTCCTCTGTTCTTACCTTTTCCTGGTTGTAGATGTTCAGCATCAGCCTTGTTGCCGTATCATCGTGCCTCTAGGAACACCAGACTCCCTTAAACATCTCCAAAACTCCCTGAAGGTAAAGCGCCATTGGCTGCCACTCAGGCTTGGCTAGTCATTAATATAATTACAGCCTCCTGGCTGCTGGCTTTTAAGCATCAACACCTGGTCTCCCTTACCTGGGGGCCTCATCATCCCCGTGAATATTAACCAACTCCATCTGTGAACCACTGCTAAACCTGGCACCTTACATGTCAGAGAATTCAGTGCCCAAACTCCACAGGTACTGTTCCCAAGCTCACATGTTACTGAGCTTTTAAGAAGTCATTCTAAAGTTTTATAGGGCCAGCAGCTTCAGATGACGCTGTAAATGTTAGGACTGGCGGATCCTGTGGTCACTTGCCTATTGTAATGCCTTTTTTTCCCTGTAAAATGGGTCCCTTGTATGAGGCCACATTCTGAGGGTTGTCAGTAAGTCTGGAACTCTGAGCTCTTGCATGATGAGAGTGGCAGAGAAGGTGAACTCACATCTAGAATGTGAATCAATCCCTGTAAGTCTGACTTGGCTGTCCCCTCCAGAATATATTATTCCCCTCTGATCTGGCTAAATATTCCAGAGCTTTTGCATATACATGTACACAGAGAATATTTTGGAAGAATACATATTAAAATGTTAACATTAATTACCTCAAGAAAATATTGGGGAGTTACTAGTATTTTTCTAATATAGTTTCATTTTGTTATTCATTTAAAAAAAAAGAAATGAGAGTAGAGCTACCACAAAGAATCTAGTAAATGTTTATAACATGTGTGTAATTCTTTAGATTGTTTTTCTTGATCTTGTTTCCCCATATATCATCCCTGAATTAACCTGATAAAACAATCGTCTTTACTTTATTGTAAGCAAAATTTCAGGATTTTGCCTATTATCGAAGTGAAGGCAATTCCTTCATATTTAGAAAAAGAAAGCAAAAATTTGTTTATAACAAAGTACAAACTTCTCAACACAAGAGAAATTACAATAGAAAACACAATGCCCCAAAACTTACAGCTGCTATTAGCGTATAATGTACATCAATGTATACGTTACTCCCCAGGTACAACTAAAGGTCGGAACACTTCACCTGCAGGAAGGCATTTGGAGATTCATCTCCTTGTTTTTTACAGCTGTTACTCAACCTGATAACTCCAGCAGGAACTTATATTAAAATAGCAGAATGGAGTCCAGTGGTCATTATTTAAATATAGCTAAATATTATGACGCATATTCGTATAACTTTGAATTTATATAATTTTCATTTCACATAATGGTGTGTGGAAAAAGTGAGTAAGATAACTATTGATACACTTTCTGTTCTTCAAACTGTGTCCTTGGGCAAGCTATTTAACCTCTCTGCATCTTAGTTTCTTTATAAAATTAAGCTATCAATAGCTCTTATCTCTCAGAATTGTTATGAGAATTAAAGAGACAATCCACAATAAGCACATACAACAATATCTTAAACATAGCAGGCACTCATAAAACTAAATTATTATTATTAATATTGCTTTCAAAGGGTTCTACATTTTCAAATCCATAATAGGATTTGATCTGTAGAAAAGGAAAATTGCTATTAATATTATCCACCCAGAAGAAATTATCATATTTGCAAATATGCATAACATATAATTGTAATTATCTATTTAAAAAGGTTGAGCATGAGAAACATTACTAGAAGTGAGTATTAAGCAATGAGATGGTAAAAATATAAGAATTGTTAGGCAGGGAACAGATTTTGAAATCTAGTCAGGACAGAGATGTAACATGCGTTTTTTTGTAGCACTTAAAAACTGTTGTTTGAATTAATGAATAAGGCAACGTATGAGTGCGAGAATAATGAGTAAGAAGGAAGCTAGGTAAGAATTGGGGGAGGAGACTGTGGTGACACTGATGTAAGGAGAACTAGCATTCCAAACAGAGGCGATAACAGGAACAAAGGAGAAAAACGAGAGGGGTGTTTGGGACTTGGCAGGAAGGGCAGCCGAGTGTTTGGCGGGAAAGGCGGATCCCAGTCTGATGAAATAGTGAATGGGGCCACCACGGAGTGCAGCACAATACTCTTGTCTTACCTATGACTGTGACTTCCATTGCAATAGGGTTCTTAACTAACCAATGCCTGAAATTAATTTGGGGGTCCAGGACTAAAACAGAAAAACAAATCATGTTTATTTTCACTCATCTCTAACCAAGCTAAAATTTAACATTTTCTTCCATTGCAAATGTGGGCAACAAACCACAAGAGTATAAGCAGGATTTGTGAACTTTGTCGCAAATAGAAATCATAGACAGTCTCATCACATTCCAGTTGTCACAGATACCTGCAAATATCATGTATATTACCACCACTTTCAGTAGTTACTAAACTTAACTCTGGATCTTCTTATTTAACGGGTAAATAGTGAAGCAAAATATTTCTGCATCCGAAAATTTTCTTAGTATAGTAACAACTGCATTTCAATATAATTGGAGTCATTTATAATCCAATACAATTTATTCTAAACATTTAAAAACACGATTTTGTGAAGGGATCCATAGGCTTCTCCAGAAGGAGCTGCCAAAGGAGCTCATGCAATAAAAAAATGTTAAGAATCTCTACATTAGAATTAGTATTTTGGTTTTAGCGTTTCCCGGCCCTTTCTCTAACATTCGTTCTCCTACATTCTCCAGGTAAACAACTGCGTCTATTAGCTCTCTCTAGAATTCTTATGTAATTGATAACTAGGGGAATCCTTATTATTGTGGATAAGATAAATAATTTCTACATCACCCTTTTGTATTGCCTTTACTCTCTCTTCTGTCCATTTCTCTTTCCATTTAAATGAATTCCCTATCTCAGCACACACCTGGAGATGAAGGGGTAACTTCAAGCAGGTGGGGAGATTCAGAAGGGCTGAAATATAAAAGCAGAGCCCTCCACACATGGATGGGAGCTACTGAAAGGAAGGAAAGGAAAGGAAGGGATGGAGGAGGAGACAAAGTTGCAGACGGTAGAAGGAAATTCCTACCCAGCAGACAGAAATTAGCACTCAGTGTCCAGAAGATATAGACATAGCCACAGATTGGCCAGAGCCTAGCATCAGAGACGTCCAGAAAAAAAGTGAAATGTTTGCTGAAATCTAGCCCAGGGAATTGGCAGCAGGTACTGTATACATTAAAATATGGATCAGATCATCTTGAATAACTAAGGCGAGGAGGTTCACAAAGCCCATATTGGGAGTAAGTCTGCCTGGCAAGGTGACCTCATTTACACTAACAGAAACAGAGGGCAGTGAAGGCAGAGAACCAGGAAGTTTATGACAACTGGTCAGCTCTCCAAATCAGCTTCACTCTCAGAAGTATCTACTCTAGGTGACATCAGGCTCCCAAAGCATGAAGCAGAATGTGTTGCTAAGTCAGAGCTCCTTGAATCACCAAGAAAATAATAAGGCAACAGTGACAGAAGATTAGAAAAAGAAACAATCCAGAGGGAAAAAATGACCGGGTGGCCAGAGGCAAAATGTATGATAGATCCAAATGGCCTTCATTATTTCTCAGTTGGAAAATTCCAACAACTTCCTAAATTGCCTCCCCTTCTTAAGTGCTTCACTATTCAAATTTATCTTAAAAACCACTTCCAGGTGACAGACGAAAATTCTTCAAGTGTAAACACTTTTTCTCACTTCAGTCTCCTAACTAAAAAATACCCACAACTCTTGTCACCTAAACAAGCTCCTTTTCTTTGCATTCAAATTTCTGTGCAATATGGTTCCAACCAGTGTCAATGCTTATTCCTAGTATTCTTTATTTTTAATACTAAACATCATTAAAATAAATACTTAAAATATTCATTATTTTAATGCTTCCTTTTTAATATTTCCTTTTTACTTCTGACAAGTGTGCCTTTCTTTGAAGAATTGCTCTACTTCATTTCCATATGATGCTGGATGGGCAGCTGATCCGAAGACCGTGGACTTTTGACAAGAGGAACGCTGTGTGGCCCAAGTTAGGCCACCCAGAGTTTCTTTCCCAGGAGGAATGGCCCAAGAATACAAGGACAGAGAAGGACCAAAAATGACTGGAACTGAGTCACGTGAGGAATTCTTGGGTGAATGTTCCACTGATCTTAATGCTCCACTGATACTCTATCCTTCCCTAGACTCTTCCACTCAATTCTTGGAGCTACTCAATATCCTTTCAAGAAATTCCTTTGCACACACACATGCTTCGGTTTAAGAACAGTAGTTTCTATTGCTTGCAATCAAAGAACACCAAATGATGCAGAAATGAGCACAAAAGCATAGGGGTGGCTGTTAGGTATGGGATAAGGCTTAGACTCCCACAGATAACTGGTGTCTGTAGAATTAATTATCAAGCTAAAATGTCATAAAAAGCAATGGGATTGACATTAAAATTCTAAGATGGGAAATTAAAAGTCCATGATACATAGTCGGAGCTGGTAAATAAGGTCATTGACTGGGATGCCTGGGACACTGGGTGAAACTTCTAGGAACTGTTGGCTTTTGTAACAAACCTGGATAAGTGAAACTGAGGGAATTAGGAGCTCAAATGTTAACATTTTCACTTTGAGGCATGGGCTAAAATCCAGAGTCTGCTTGTCACCATGCCCCAAGCATTTCTTTTTATAGCTGTCATGGGACTGAGACGGATGAAAACCAAACACAGAGATGGATCGATCATTCAGCCTGTTAAATTAGATCAGGTCAAGTGAGAATGTTGCCACGTATCTTACATGAATCTTGAGGGAAATATTGGGCTATGAGCTGCTCAGCAGTTATGCTGGTGAGCATCTGGAGAACCTGAAGACACCTGAACCGCCGCAGCTCCTGCCGGCATCCCCGCCTGCCCCTCTTGACTGAGGAAGCAGAGTCTCCCACAGGAGAGAGAGAAAATGATTCCTCTGGCGCCAAACTGCACTGGTGCTGACCTCATTTCCTGTTACCCTGACCATGTCTTGCCCCTCGTCCTCTGCTTACTTCATTCACAGGCTCCCTGCTGTTCCTGGGCTACGCTGGAAGCTCCCACCTCAGAGCTCCTGAGCCCGCCGCCCGTCCTGCTCCCTCTGCCTGTGATGCTCTCCCTCCCGACACCCGCCTAACTTGCTCCCTCACCTCCTTCAGACTTCTGCTGGCTTGAATGTCAGCTTCTCCAGGAGGCTTTCTCCGGCCATTGTATTTAAAATTGCAACCCTTGCCTAAGATTATATTGCCCTTCCGTGTTTTATTTTTCTCTATTGTCCTTACCGCCATCTAATATATATTTTACTTTTTCGTGTACTTTGTCCCCAGACAGGGGCCCCAGTGAGCCCTTCACTCCTTCGTGGTAGGCCCCTCCTCTACAGTCAGGCTGGCCCTGTGACTCATTTTAACCATGAGAATGTGGCAGAAAAGATGCTGAGCCAGTTCCAGGCTTACGCCTGCAGAGGGTGTGGTGGCGTCCAACTTCTTGCTTTGGAGACCTCTGTGCTATCCTGTGGAAAGGATGGTTACTCTGCTGAGCAGACTCTGTACAGAGAGACACGGCCACGTGGGAGGAGAGAGTCCTTGAGACTACACGGAGAAATCGAGAGGCCTAGCCCTCCACTGCGTCCAGTTTTCCAGCTATTTCCGCTAGGACGTCAGGCGTGTGAGTGAGCCATGCTGGACATCCCAGCCCTTCAGGCTACCATCTCATGGAGCAAAAGGACCAACCAGGTGAGTCCAGTCAGCCCAGGTGAGTCATGAGATAATAAAATAATTGCTGTTTTAAGCCACAAGGTGGCTTGTTATGCAATGAAATGTAACCAAAACATTATTCATTATGTTCATTATCTGTGTCCTCAGCAAGAGTGTAAATTCCATGAAAACAGGGGCTTTGGGGGGGGTCACTTTGTTCTTTACTGAATCCCTAGCACCTGCAACGTGCTGAGCACCTAGTAAACAGTCTGAATGCAGGGAAGCATCAATTAGTTAATGAATTTAAACTAGACAGAGACTGTGGGGTGGCATGTATAATCAGAATTTGGAAGGGGAACTATATTAAAAGAAATTTTAGAGATTAATTCATCTCTGTTAATCAATGTAATTATCATGGAATAACATTTGTTCAAACAGACTTTAGAGATGCACTTTCTAGGAGAACAGAATCCTATTTTGGATACGGTCAAATCTCTTGATAAGGATACATTCACCAGAAAGTCTGAATTCAATTTTCCAGGACTGATTAAGTTGACTAATTTAATTAATACAAACCTAAACCGAATGCTGGCCCCTCCCTTAGATGACCAGATATCATTTAGCTTAATAGAGAGGGAAGGAATTCAGAGATTTCAGAAATTCTTGATCAGAACAGTTATATACAGCTTGCCCACTCTCTCCCCTGACCACATCTCAGAACAGATCCCTAGTAACTTCCCCTTCCTCCTTGCTACAGGACAGTAGACTGGCATATCTTTAAATAAATTGGTAAGAATTTTAATTATTAGCTATGACCACCTGAAAAGTATACAACTTTTGGACTTAAAAGTCTAAAATTTATATCACTTATTGCATGTATCTTTGTCTGTTGATCACTTACAGTAACTGAGGTTTTCATGTAATTCTCCAAGAATCTCATAAACTAAGATACTTGAAGATTTCTTTGTCCTGTATTTGATGGATCTGACAATCAAAAGACAGAGGAAAAAACTGATTCTCTGTGATTAGTGTATTTTATGTAATATTTGTATCTCCACTAAGACCGCATTCAGTGTGTGGATTCAGTCACTCTATCTGTATACTCTCTAGGGCACCCCTCCATTCCCTTAGGGACATGATCTAAGGATTTTCCACATTGTCATTCTCCAATGTAGATGGTATGGCTTCCATGCACGTTTCCAAAGAAAAAAAGAAAATACATGGCAATAATCTAGGTATGTAACCTCCTTAGCCAACGCCACAAATAACACAGTAATTGTAATGGCTATATACATAATAAATGCATCAGTGTTTTGATGGTTAAAGTTTTGTCCTTTAAAAAAAATTACAACACAGAAATTGATATTGAGAGCTAACTGTTCTTCATTTTTCTTTTTAAATTAAAGAAAAAAACAACAAACAACAAATACATGTTGGTCTACATCCCTTTGTGTTGAAATATTCTTGAATTCCATGATTTTACTTGTGACCCTAATAGGACTGAGCACTGACGTTCCTTCTGGTGTCTTATTTGGAAAAGTGAAAGGTTGGGAAGAACAGAAACATTGAGGGAGGGGTGGATTTCTAAGGCCATGATATGTTTTTCTTTTATTTCTAGGGGAATTAGAGTCCACATAGTTTTGAGGTAGGCGTTACTTGCTGAATGCTCAGAACAACACTGTGTGCCTTACTCCTTATGTAAATGTATCCCAAGAATCTCTATCTTCTTTAAAAAGTGATTGAAAACGCTGCTGCTTAGGTTTTCCAATACAAGAGAAAAGTGTCTCTCACTGTCTGATTGCAGCAGCCCAGATAAAACAGGGGGGTACAGAAGAACAGTAATACAGGGGAAGACATGGAGATAATTTTTGCAACTCAGAAATTAGCTTGTAGACAGTGAGGAGCATGTTTTACTCCAAAGAAGAATCTAAAATTTGAGTTTACATAAGAAGTGTAGGAACATTCTCCTACACTCTCGCCTTCTGATTGATTCCACTTTTTAAAACTTAAGGGTTAAAACTAATTAAATTAAAAGCAAGCCAGCTAAAAAAAAAGGGGGCGGGAGGGATTGGCTCCTTTGATATCCCACAGCCAAGGATGTTGATCTGCCTTATTACTCCTGGAGAAGATTAATGAGAAGAAACCCTTTGCCTCCCTCCATTAGAAAATCCCATGACCAAAGGTTAATAAAATTCAAATGTTTATGTTTTGGAACTATTTTAAAGCAACTCAAGAACAGTATTTTCTATTGCCTCATCCAGTACCTCCTACAGCATATTTACCTCTGTTTTTTCATTTAAAGAAGTTGTAAAACAATTAAGACTTTCAGAAGTATGGAGTCAAGAGTTACACATTATGGAAAATAGTGTGTCTCTCTTATTCCTAAAGAAGTATCTGTCTTCTTAGTGGGAAAATGACTGTAGCCTCTCTTTCCTCAAATAAGGCTTCTTATGGTCAAGCACCCACAAATGAAATTATGATTTTTTTTATGCCCCACATCCTTCCACCCACACAATGGTTAACTATTCAGAGCATTAAAATCTGTTTGGACTTCTGCAAAGTCAACAAGACATTACAATGTCATTCCCGGAATAGAGTGTGATAGTATGCACCCGTTCAGGATAAATCAGAAAGTCTACCCGAGTCCAAGTGCGGAGGATGCAATCACTGAGCTGAATAAGGACATGTTCTGGTCAGTGAAGGATTGTTTCTGATGATTGGAAGGAGAGCTTGTCTTCAGTCTAAGGTCGTTTAAGGAAACACAGCTGACTTCCTCAAGGCTTAAAGAACACTAGGGCAAATTTCATCAAACTCAGTACGATTGGGAAGAGTTAGCTGGGGCACTCTGAAAAAAAGTGGAGATAGTCTTTTCTTTCTCCCTGCTTGTGAGAGTCAGTGATTTTTGGAGCCTGTTCTTTTGTATTTATATTTTCAATACTTCCGTGAGATTTTGCAAGGTATTTAAAACTGGGGCTGGAGTAGAATAATTCTTGAGACTTTAATTTCATACCCTCTGCAGAGGAGATTAGCATTCCAACCCTTGCTTTAACAGAGAATCAGGGACTTATTTATATGGTTTGCTAGGAATCATCCTCCACACAGCGGAGAACCCCTGGCTTCCTGCCATGCCCTGTGAATAAAGGGGGTGTGATAATTTACAGAACTGTTTTTCCCTTCAGGAGATTTTGTTCTAGTTTACCTTAGCTCATTACTGATTCATGGGCAGCTGTTTTGGCTAAATGATGATGAAGGAGCAATATTAGGTGAGAGGCTAACAAAATATGCTGAAGGCTTTTCCACCATCCCTGTCCTTACAGGGTCTTGCTGGCAAAAAACCCAGTCAAGCCTGCTTTCATCTCCTCCATCCGTCCCCGTGAGTACTCTTCTCTTGTTAAGGTTCACTTGTGAAAGAACTGCAATCACCATTCATGTTTTTTCCATTTGCATTTTTACAAGGTACTCTGCTTTTATTAAGCACCAATCCACAGACTGTTCCGTATATGTGCCCAAAAGTCCATCCCTGTTTATATCCCCCCATTAGCAGTTGGCTTTGACTTTGTGGGGAGATAGGGACCCCCTCAACATTCCTAGCTCAGGCGGAGTCTTCAGCCAGATGGCAAAACTAGTTTAGCTTTAAAGACACTTTGGCCGCATCATTAGACCAGTTTGTAATTATTTTAAGGTTAGCCCTAGGTATGTTGACACCATAATTTCTGAAAGTGGACTTAGAGTTACCTCGGTAGATAAGTGCTTGTTTATTGGGTCTTACCACTTTAAAATTAGAGGTGGCTTTTTCAAAAGAAATACTTTGAGGCTAATCCCGGCTGACTTCTGAGATATTATTTCTCTGAATAATAGACACACAGACTTATTTACTTAAAGACTGTGCTTAGAGCCCAGCAGATAAGGGAGTTAGTTGTACAGATAGTCTGTGGCACTCACATGGCAGATAACAAGAGTAGGAATTCTTGTTTTATTGAAACCAAGTACAAGCTACCTTGCATGATGTTACTGATTTGAACTATGCAAGCCCAAACCTACTCAAGAGAAGAACATTTTTCTATTCCACCAAACCCTAGACTACTTTGGAACTTTTGTTCCATTTAGTGGCACCAGTCTACCTGTTACAGACTGATAGAAAGTTGGAAAATGCAGTTACAGATCTACATCTACAGCTACAGCTACACCTGTATAAAATCTGTAACATTTGTGCCCACGAGTGATTTAATTAGTTTATATGATCAACTTTTACTGCTAACAGGTTGGCTGGGGGAGCGTAGGTGACCAGCGGAAAGGGTTACAATAGCAAATTACTTCACACAAAAGCACCTTTTTTAGCAACACCTTGATTTATTCTCCTACTCTTTTTTTTTCCTCAGATGGAAAAATAATTTCATCAAGAAAACAAATATTTCTGCCAAAGTGAAATAATTTCATGTTTTAATACTTTTCTTAAAAAAAAAAGTCAACATTGAACTAGGGCATGCTCTAACCCCCTCCCCTCATTTTGCTGACTAAAAAAAATTTTTTTAATCCACTGGCAGAAAACAAGGTATTTTCCTCAATAGAATGATCATATTTTATTGCTGCTTTGTTTAGTATGTATTTTTCTCAATTGGGAAAAAAAAGTCTAGGTGAAAAAATGACCTAACAAGAGAAGTAGTTTACATAGTCATAACATTTAAATTGCTGACAAAAGAAAAAAATGTAAAAAAAAAAGACTTTAAATGTAAAATATCATGTAACTTCAAAAAACTTACCTCAATTTTCTATCATTTATCATGTACTATAAGTCAACTTTCTAAATAGGATTATAGTCCTTTATTATAAGCCCCTAGTCGTACTATGGTATACATTTAAAAAAATGCTACTACAAAATTTTTCTTTTCGTTTCTGCCTATTGTATACTTAAGCTATAGATAATTTTTGAATAAAAAGCCTACGGTAGATATAAATGCAATAGTTAACTGATCCTGTTTGCTGATGTCCTTTTCATGTTCCACGGAAGGTGGCAGCTTTTAGTCCAGCATCTTCTCCTGTTTCTTGCCTTCCTTTTTCTTCTTCTTAGACTCTGCTGTGATTAAAAAGGAAAAAAAAAGTATTGCATTAGTAAGCATGGGGGAGGGAGCCACTTTTCTTATAAATGGCCAGGAATGAAATGACTAGATTGATAGAAAGGGGTGTGTGTGTGTGTGTGTGTGTGTGTGTGTGTGTGTGCATGTGCGTGTGTGTGTCTGTGTGCATGTGTGTGTGTGTGTGTGTGTGTGTCTGCTGTTGCCAGGAGGATGCCTATGGGAAGAGGCAGGAGTAATGCAGCCTACCTCTGTGTGTGAACACCTATAAATGCCTGTTATCTCATTGGTTGCCCCCGTTTGATAAACAACATACTGTCTGAGGGTACTTAGGAAATAGAACACAGCAGGTATCTCTAAGAGAATAAGCCAGGTCAGTGCTCAGTGGAGAGCTACAAAGCTTTGCTTAGCCCTTCACCTCCCACATTCCCTCTCTGTGGGACTGTTGATAAGCCTTTTTTCTGGCAAACAATTTCAGAGTGCTTCCACTCCTGATTTGTTCTCTGCTTATACACTTGGCCAGCTATTAATATATGAAGAACCACCTATGAACCTACCAAACACACAGCTTTGGCCCTACAGAGACTGCTAGCCTTGGATGAAGCAAATGGAATGTACCGATGTGGACTAAGCCAGGTAAGTAAAACCATGAGAATTCAAATCAAAAGACTTTATCCTTTTCCATTCAATCATCTTGCCATCTCGCTTTTCCTAAGGAGAATGCAGTATAGAATAGGGCTTGTCAACTTTAGCTCCAAAGATGAGAACAGTCAGTATCACCTGCCTAGCAAGTGAAGTATATTGCTACATGTTTCTAAGATACTTCCTCCACTCAGTCCATGATAGTGGCAGAAACGTGTGGGTTAAGGGCTGGAGTTTAAATTCTGGCTCCATCACTAAGTTACTATGAGACTCTGAGAAAGTTAATTCGTGTATCTGGGTCTCAGATTCCTCACTTGTGAATGGGCATATGAAAATCCAAGTTAAATGAGTTGTATAAAATCCACTGAGAACAGAACACAGACTATAACATGTGCCAACAAAGGTTAGCAGTTATCATTAGTGTGATAATAGACTAAGAACAAGAGGTAATTTCTCTGTAAAATTAATATACTTGGTCATCACCAAGACATTTGGACTAAGCAGGTCATTGAATGTGCTAAGCAACAGAGCAATACTGGGATGAAAACAATGGCCAGTAGGGATTAGGGATCGTAGGGCAGGTGGGTGCTCAAGAGGGTCATAAGGCTTATGATGAGAGGGGACATGACATCCACCACAAATGTTATACAAAACCTAGCTTATACTTAAGCAGAGCTTGAATTTTTCCATTCTTACCCTCACCACCTCTTCAGATAAGTTCCAACGTCCATTATATATTAGGGGAAGTAGTATTTGTGTACAGAGTCATTGTCCTGAGCTTCTTTTACTCAAGCTTCAAGGGTGCAACATATACAATTAGGTCAGGAGTTGCTAAAATTTTGCTAAATTACTGCTCCCAAGTATTCATTTTGTTCATGTATATCCCCAACTTTCCGCCCTCTATACTGAAGAAACAATCTTTTACTCTGTTTTTACTTGTCATTATAAATGTCTCCTTCTCTTAACCCATGAAAGGTGAGATGACTGTAAGGTCAAAGAAGGTTTTATGTTTAATTTAGGAATAAATAGTCAGTGTCTGAACATTTAATAATTCCTAGTCTTTGGCTGACATTTTAAGCAACAGCTGTATATTAAAATGGTATCCTCAGGGACTAATCCAGGATGCCAACTGAAATAAAACTCTGATTTCCCTTGTCTCATGTTCTCCAAAGCCCTTACTGGGGAATTCTCAGTAATTACAGTCCTCTAGCTCTCCAGTAGAGGTGGTGGCTGGGGCAATAGTTTGCATATTTGGGCTAGTAAATGGATCCCCACACTGATTAGGAGTTTGTAAAATTTTATTTCATAATAATGAAAGTTATTCTGAACACTAGACACTATTTTATCTAACTAGCATAGGTCATTCATTTCAGGGAGCATTTTGGGAATGGGGATCTCTCCCCAGTTCTTATTGGTGCAGGCAAGAGCACATCCTCTCTCTATTACCTGAGTCTGACATTTATTTTATATTCATCAATTAACAACTTGCTAAATACCAAGATATCAACCATTTAATCTGTACAATGTCAATCAATTTCTTTTTCTGATGCAACCGGCAAGTCATCATGGCATTCCTTTGACACACGACAGACCTTAAGTCCACCCTGGGTTCAATCTAAATAGAAAAATGAGGAGTCTTCAGTAAAAAATAGTGGAAAGAAGGAAGAACCTGCATTTGCATAAAGTTAGTTTGATTGCTCACATAGCAAATTGTTCACATTTGAGAATAAAGAAGAAAATTGGGTCAGTAAAATTGCTTCCAATCAAAAGCATTTTTCTGGGTGACTTTTATGAACATTGTTCTGACAAACAAAATGAGCTTTGTCACTACTTGTCTCTGTGGCCTCAAAAACTTATAAACAACTTCTCAAGCTTTACCCAGTCTACATGAGGGTTTTTAATTAGTATCATGGAGTCTGTGATCTGGAAAGAACTTAATCCATATCCGCTATGTAACTGGTGAAGAAACAGAGGCCAAAAGAGTGTCAGTGATTCCTCAAGGTCTACAATGATCCAGAAGGACAGTCAGATGAGAGGCCATTCCCTGACTCTTTGACCTCCTCACGTAACACAGCACTGCTTCCATTCATCATCACGTCTCTAGTAAATGCCTAATGGTCTTATTTTGTGCTTATCTGATGCCCGTTGTTCAAATCACTCCTTTTGCTTGAATCTACACTTGTGCTTATTTCAGTTACGCATGAGTATCATTCTTTTTCTCTCCTAGTCTTTGGCCTTCAAACCCAGTCTTCAGTCCATCAACCCCATACTTCCACTGCCACCTCCATCTTGTTAATGCTGCCCGTTATTCAGGTACTTGGTATTGTTGACACTATTTCTCATTTGTTGACCTCTTGGTCTGAGCTGGAAGCCTATTATCTTTATTTTCCCTATCAGGGCACTTATCTCTAGTATTATAATGGCCACCAAAGTGTAAGCTATGTAGAAAACTCAAAATTTAGCCAAGAAAATTCTTTCTTTCAACGCACAGCAACTACTGATAGTAAAGAAGAAGATAGTAAAGAGAAGTCTTCGCCTAGAGAATTGGTTCTAATTGATGTTGGCCACTTACCGGCTGTGTGATCTTGGGCAAACCAATCATTCTGCATGTGTTTCCTGTAAACAGGGGACCATAAAACCTGGTATATCCTGCTCAGAGGGCCATCATGAACATCACATGAGATTATGACCTTTGAGATCCCATTTTGCTACTACTGCATGAAAAACAAATACAGCAAATATACACTCTACACCCACTACATATCAGGCGCTGTTCTAGATGCTGGGAAATAATGTCAAACAAGACAAAATTCTGCTCCCATAGAGCTCATATTACAAGTGGTGTTTTCAAGACTGCTTTACATGAGAGTCTTTCAAAATTGTGAAGTACTCTGTAAGTGTATTTATATTAAAAATCATGGGTATACAGCAGCTATTTTTATGGCTTCAATGCCTGTTTCTTTTGCTACATCACAGATGCATGAAGTGGAAGAGAATGAATTAGTAGGGAGAAAAAGTATGTCTATAGTAGATTTAGCCTGAAGCGAAGAGAGGGTTTCTCCTCTCTGAATTATTTCATTCTTCTTAAAAAATATTAATTACTATCCAGTTTTAAAAGTAATAACAGCTTACATAGAAAATAAAGAAATATATGGTAAAGAAATTACCCATGGATTTACAATATAGAGATGACATTTTTAGCAACAGATTCTATTCACGTTTCCTTTCTATATATATATGTAATATATACCTTAACTAGGAACATGTTGACAGTTGATAAAGTATAAAAGTTCTATTGTGTTATTTTTCATGCCACTGCATACACTTTGAAACATGACCAAGAAGTATTCCTTTATGACATTCCAGCCCTTATTTTTTGTAACCCTTCTTCTTTTGTTGGTCAGTTGGCATGTTCTCACTTTTTATTATTATAAATAATGATTCAACATGTATTTTTGCAGACAAATCATTGCATATTTAAGTTTTGTCCTACTGTATATGATTAGAAGAGGATCTGCTGGATCAAAGGACAGGATTTTAAAGCTCCAGGTATGTATTGACATACTTCTTTCTTGAAAGGAAGTACCAATTTAAATTTTTATCAGCAACTTATATAAGAGTCCATCACAGTAAACTCATTCTCAAAAGGCAGATAACCAAACAGGATGCATCACTTCTTTTCCATCTACTCACAGGCCCTTTTAGAAATAGGATTGCCATGAGGTTGGTATAAGTAAACACTCACTCCCATTTCCAGTATTTGGGAAATCTGCAAGAAATAAGGTTGTGAGTGGGCACTGAAAGAAAGACATCAATTTAAATTTTTTTTTTAAGATCTTGAGAGATGTTATTGTAAGACGCAGAAGAGTTGAAAATTCCAAAATAAGCTTATGTCATTTTCTTAGCAAAATGTCTTGGTTTGATTTCTTTTTTTCTGATGACCTGTTGTGTATATAGAAAATATAAAAAGAAAATTAAGAGATGAAATTATTTGAGTACTTAACTAAAGCGAGTCAACTTGTTTGCTACTGATTCAAATAAAATGGCTTTGGGTCATTAAACCAATGGGAAGAACTATTGATTAGAATAGGAAGGAGATGTATGCCTTCTAAGAAGTGGAATTCCTATATGAGGAAGCTATGAACACTCTGAAGATTCAGAGGTCAAGAGTGCCAGAGGACAAGGACAGAGAGAGGTGTGCCACAGAGAGCCCTAAAGTTAACTAACCTCTGGAGACTTGTTCAATAAATCATGGAAACTGAGTGGAGGAAAAGGATCAGATTACTGTCAAACAGTAAAATCACAGTGTAAATAAATCCAGAAGTCTGGATACCACCAACACCCTTTTAATGCTTCGTGAACCTATTTAAAGGACCTCATTAGTTGCCTAGTGTCCTGGAAATATCTAATTCCTGCACTATGCCAGCTGTGTCTCAGAACTGATAATAAGGCTGGCTGAATTGTCAATGTACAACTCAGTGATCCACCAGGATTCCAGGTACTAGGCTTCCTGGCATGGTGCCACTCATTAAATTTCCCAATATTTTGGTTTAAATTGAGGTAGCATATATTAAGTGACAAAATACAGGAAGAAATTTCTATATATTTAAAAATACAAAGTATAATCATTTAAATTTTTTCATAATATATTATTCTCAGATATAATTCAGTCCCACCTCTGTGGAATAATTTGTTGTTTCTTCTTCAATTTCTTATTTTGTAATACCCCTCACTTCATTTCCTCTTTTATGGACTCAGTGCATTTACTTCTAGGATTATGTATGGAATACATACGTACCTACATACATATGTACCTGCCGGCACCGGGCTTCTCCTCTGTGCTGCCCACGTGCGGATAGCTGATCTTTCCCTCATGTCCACCTTCCTTTTTGCTCATCACCTCTGTTTCATAACAATACCTCTCAATTATCTGCCCTTCTACACAAGTTTGCTCTCTGATATCAAGGGCATTAAAGATCCTATACAAACTAAATATATCTGGACCCTTTGCGGCACCTCTGTTTTGCCCCCATTTACTTTGGGAGGTGACTCAGCACAACTGCATCACGTCAAAATAGAAAGTTTAGCTACGAAAGCGCTGGTGAGTAATGTGGACTTAACTGGCAGTTTAGTGGAGATGAGGAAATTATTTCATCAACCACGCAGAGCAAGTTTGGTAAAAGTCCCTAAGCACGTCAGTTATTTTCCAAAGCAACGCTCCCTGTGTCAGTAGACTAAGCCCTACTCCCTCCACCCAGAGACTCCTCTCCGCAGCCTTTCAGCCTCTTTTCCCTCCTGTCTCTCCGTTTCCCTTTCTTTAAGCGAAGCAGTGGAGACAACCACTGGTTTCTCCAACCATCAAGGAGGAGTCCCTTTTATGAGGTGCTTTTGGATACACATTTGCCTGAGTGTGTCAAGGTCCCTCCCTGATCTGACCTATATGTGTGTGTACCAGGGAGACAGTCACCAATCAAACCTGTTTTTATCTTGGCACATTTACATCTTCCTTATGTAATAGCTACATCTACTCATGTGATTGGAAATGTAAAAACAACTGAAATCTTTGGTGGATTTTTCCTCTGAGAGTCACAAGAGAAAAGAGCAGTGAAGAAGGGAATCAGAGGTGCTTCATCTGTACATCCTTTAATCCAGGGCCTTTGCACTTGAATATAGTTGCAGAAAGAAACCAGAAAGCTATGAGTGTGTCTGTGTGTGTGTGTTTGCATTCATATTCAGCTGCTACATTTTATCTTTGTCAACTTTGGCAAAAAAAAAAAGTTTTAAAGTACTAAATAAAATGGAAGAGAGGCAAATATAACTAAAGCAAGTGAAACTCTGCAAAGAATATATAACTTTATATAAGTAGCTTTGAGAATGTGGGTGCAATTATGCCTGTGTATTTGCAGGTGCAATAGCATGCAATTCTGATACCTGTGTTAGAGACTCGGGTGTGCGTGTGTGTGTGGCTTGGCAGTCACTACATGCTTGTCACACTTGGTGATACTGCCAGCCCCTAACTCCATTCCCATGTCTCCTAGTTATTTTGAAGAACCCTCAAAGTCAACTAAAATAGAGTGACACACTTAAATGCACGTGTAACACACACACCCAAAGCCATAGGTGGGGAATGAATGTTTAGGTTTCTTCTGTTCAGCAAAAGTGTCTTCCCCTTCCTCAGTCCACAGGCCACTCTCAAGACCTTACACTCCTTGACAGTGACCTCCCCACACTGACTTTTTCTGCATCAAAAGCAGAAAAAAGAACATTTATTTCTGATATGATATTGAAATGTTTAAAAGCCTGTTTCTACAATAATGAGGGCATAGGTAGAAAATTTATCTTACTATAAAATATTATAAATTATATTGTAGTGTAAGTTAGAAATGAAATACATCATTGTAAACCATAGGTAGTTCCCAACTAGGACATCATTATTTTTCTATTATCATATCTGATCCTTAATGTTATATGACTGGTGCTACTGGAAATTCAAATTATGATTTATAGAAAAGGGGAAAAGCTTGAACTCCAGAATATTTAAAATTTTATTAAGTGCAGCTCCATAAATCACTTTTTATTTACTCCAAAATGAATTTTTCTTTTTCAGTCCATGTATTAGTTGTTATGTCCCCTACGAAAATTCATGTTAAATTCCTAATTCCAACAACTCAGCATGTGAACGTATTTGGAGACAGGGCCTTTACAGAGGTAATCAAATCAAAATGAGGTCATTAGAGAATGCCCTAGTCCAGTGTGACTGATGTCCTTGTAAGAAGAGGAAATTTGGACACAGACTCACACAGAGGGAAGAAGATATGAAGACACCAGGAGAGGACGACCATCTATGAGCCAAGGAAAGAGGCCTGGAACAGATCCCTCCCTCATGGCGTTCAGAAGGAATCAACCCTGCCGAAACCTTGATCTCAGACTTCAAGCCTCCAGAATTGTGAGAAAATAAGTTTGTGCTGTTTAAGCCGCCCAGTCTATGGTACCTTGTTACAGCAGCACTAGCAAACTAATACTTCAGTGAGCAAAATTTCACACTTTCATTTTTATATATCCTTCAGGTCAACCTCATTAGTTGTGAAGATGCAAAATACATGTGAGCTTACTGTTATTTTTGAAAAATTTGTCCCCCAGATTTTAAATGACATCATTTAAATATGTGACTTTGGTACTGCATACTCTAGGGTTGTGAGCTCTCAGCATTAATCCACTCGCCTGTCTCTACCCTTGTCCCCCAGAGTCAAGCAGGGGAGCTCCACTTCCCCGCCGCAGGATTCCTCCCACCCCCAGGCACCCAATGCTCTGTCTACAGCAGCAGCAAAGGTTAGATCTAAAGAGATTTTCCTGGATTTCTCTTCATTTTTTAGACCGCAGCCTTCACAGCAGCTTAATTGATTCCTCTTGTGCATCTGGGCAAGATCTGAAAATAAAGTTTTTATGTCTTCTGTAGAATAAAAATAATTCCTGAAATTATTTTCACCTTGCAGGAGCGAGTGCTGTGAGTGTGTGTGAACCTGCAGTAAACAGCTCTGGGCCTGGGCCCCAGTGTGCCCCAGCAGTAGGACACCAGGAAGATCTTTACCAGCTTCTTGCTCTTTGGATTTCTGATGAGCTCTTCTGCAAATACTGTTTATTCCTCTAGAAAAAGTCTTTTTCTCTTTTCCCTGCCTCTGTGCACTGAGCAACAACCAGCCAGCTTTGATTTCCCTGGAGGTTCCTGAAGGCTGTGCATCAGGGCAAAGCCAGCTGGAGTCACTGGGACGCTCGCTGCACAGTGTCTCCACCGGCAGCGTTTGTTACCAGGACACCAGTGCCTTGGATCCTATGAATAGCATCTCTGTGAATCTCACGGTGGAGAGGAGGCAGTCCTGAATCCAGCCCAGGGTTGAGCCTGGGAGGACACTGAGTGTAATGGATGCACTGCAGTACTGTGTCTTACTCTGGAGGAATTTAGGCTCTTTCAAGGACTGCAGCTTGAGAAATGCAGCACAAAATTTTATCATGTGCCTTTATGCAATTGTTACACAAAGACACGCTTGAGTCAGAAATTATCTGACACCACTCAATCAATGGTAAATGACCCTGAACACACTTCTATTGATGTTTTAGAATTATCATTAAAGCGAAAACCAAAATTATTCATTTATCTTAGAATACCCAGAGAGATCTCATAGGAAGCACTGAGTTTTGGAAGCATTGGTGTAACAGAAAGAACTCGGGACACAGACTGTCCTGACCTGAAGTTCAAGCCTGACCCCTTTGGCTGGGTGACCTTGTGCAAGTTGCAGCCTTAGCGTCCTCATTTGTAAAACACGACCCAAGCTCCTTGGGGCTGCCGTGGGCATCAAGTGAGACAGCGCATGCTAAGGGCTTAGTATAATGCCTGTCACATAGAAAATACTCAGTAAATTGCAGCTACTTTCATGATGCTTAAGAAATGCTGATGACAATTGCTCCAACCTAAAACACAAAGCAGAAGTTCTCAATCCAGAAGTTAGTAGGGAGCAATGTAGAAGCTTCAGGGGGAAAAAAAGAAGATCCCTCCGCTCAGTAACTAATTAGTGTGAAGAATGCTCTATTATGTAGCCTTCCTTAATACTGACTATTATATATCTGCTTTGTGTGTGCACAGCTGATGAGCCTCTGAGCGTGGAATTCACCAAGGGAGATGAAGGCAGATACACAGTGTGAAGTAAACCCTACAAATATTTATAGTTCCTGGTTCTAACATCTGTCACGACAATTTGAACGAAAAATTCTTTAATAAGGATGGATGTAAAACACCCAGGTGACTCTTCTTCCAGGTGAGTGCGTTGTGCTTTAACTGTGATCTCTCTGCACATTTTTTTTGTAGCCAATGAATGAATGATGTGCTTTAGTGAGCCATACCAGGATATTGTAGCTGGACACATCATTCATTCATTCCTCATGTCAGTACTATTTGTTGAGCTCCTCGCATGGACTAGGGTCAGTAACTCACACAGGTGAATGGGTTGTGGCTCCTGACCTTGAGAGGGTCAGTGTGGGGCAAGGCAGATGTGCACTCACTGTGGAGGATGGATGAATACGGAGAAGTCAGCCGTCGGAGAGAACGCAGCCACTCCAGGCTTGGGAAGGGAAGTCTGGCAAGTGTTCACACTGATCTCTTTTCTAATTCTTGAACAAAACAAGCTCTTTTTGGCCTCAAGGACTTTGAACTTCCCCATGTTTCATTTAGAACACTAGTATGGCTAGCTGCTTCTCTGTCTTCAGGTCCAAGTTCAGAAGTTACCTCTCAAATGAAGCTTTTCATGGTCACTCTAACTTGGCCCCTCCTCCTCTTAGTCCCTTGAACACTTGGCTCTTTAGATTTTAAGACTACTTACCCAATATGTAGTTCTTATTTTAATTATTAGTTATTCATTTTGGTCACTATTATCTACCCACCACTAGAACGTAGCAGTACCACCTGCTCCATTGTAGGCTTTTCATAGATTTTAGAAATAAACAAGAAAATTGGAAATAATGCTAAAGGACCGGATGCTTCTCTCTTTCATAGCATTTGTCACTCTGTGCAGGACATTGGGATTCATTCTAGGGCTTCTCCTATTGCACTAGAGGTCCACAGAGGTCATTGATTTATACCTCATGCTAACTCTAACCTATAGCACCCACTCCAGAATATTTGTTGAATGAATAAGCTGGGTTTTACAGAATGGAATGTAGGAGGTATAGAAGAAGGAGAATGGGTTCCAGGTTTCTAGAACCACAGGTGCAGAGTAATGGACATATGAGAAATCATGGCCCATTCAGCCACCTCCGGGAGTTTGGTGTGGCTGGGGCAGAGTACACAGCAACATCTGGAGCAAGGCTCCAGCAAAAGCCAAATAGGATGATACATGAGCAGCATGTCCTGCTAAGGAGCCAGGACCCGATTCTGGGGCTGATGAGAAGCCACGATAAAAGAGGGATTCTAGGAAGAATAAATGGGTCTGAAATTATTATCTTTTTTAGATAAGAAACGGAGCTACCAGTGTTGAAGATACAGGGGTAGGAGCTGTGCATAATGCAGGAGATCTAGAGTCAGACTGCCTTGCATTCAAGTCCTGGCTCCTCTGCTTATTAGCTGTATCACTGTACATCAGGCATCTCTGAGCCTCAGTTTCCTTATATGTAAAAGGAGGGATAATCATAGTAACTGTTTCACAGAGTCTCGTGACTATTCAATGACACAGCGTATGAGCAATGTACTCAACTGTAATCAAAACCTACTAGGCTCTCAAGAAATATTAACTATAATTAGTATTATTGTAATCACTATAATTTTTTTGCCTGAAAAGGTGCTGAGGGAAACACTCATCTCCATTTGGAAGGAAGGAAATACTGCACATTTATCAAGCATTTTTATGTAAGTTACTTCATCTTTACAACAGTGCTATGAGATATTCATTGTAGACTTTTGTTTACAGAAGATGAAACAGATATTCTAATAAGGAAGGGGCAGAATTAGATCTTCTCGCTTCAAGTACAGTATCATAGATGGAAAGTTAAATACAGATGTTCAAAGATTTCCTCAAGCAGAGTAAAAAAGAAATGAAAACCTTGAGGCCAAACTGAATGAGTGTTTCCCTCTGATCAAGAAGAACAGAAGTCCCATAAGATACCCCAGGCTGCCTCTTTCTGGTCAAATGCAAGGGCAGCAGCCATCAACCCCACTGTGGGTCACAGGGGGAGGGAGCCCATCTCAGGCTGGCCTACAGTGGGAGTCTGTGCGTTCACCTCTCCTAGCACAGTTAAAATCTCTCAGTCCAGCAAAGCTCATCACAGGGTGTTGCCCTGCTCATTACTAAGGGATGTCAGAGCCCAGAAAATAGAAAGACATGTGGGGGAGCCTCTTTTACCTTTAAAAGAACTAACAAAAGAATCTGTTGAGCGGGAGAGAATTGAGAATGCTGGGGATATCCCTTTACTGACCCTCTTTCACATTTAATAATCAGCTGCCAAATGCTGTGTCCTGCACACAGCTGAGTCTCTCACTTAAAAAATTGCTATTCTTTTGATCTTTAAAGATAAATTGTCAAACCTGAGAGGGCTAGGCATGATCCAAAAGAAAAAAAAAAAGGCAGCAACATGGCAAAACTTCTAGAAGTAGCTGGGAAGAAATCAAAGGGATTGGGGTTATGGTGAGCACGGAAATTTAACAAGGATTTGGTAACAGCAGAGCATGAATTGGTGGACAGGACCGCAGGAGGGACTAACACTGTTGCCTAGACCACCTGTAATGTAGATATCCATCCATGTGCTCCCGCCCCTGCCTGTCCTGGAAACCATTTGAGAATAACCTTCTGTGAGACAAACTTGGAAACAGATATGCATGCAAAGCTGGCCTGTTGGTATTAAAAGGAGCTTCACAACACTCCTTAGGACCACAGCTCCCCTTCAGATGGGCCCATCAAATCCTCTGGCCCTTCTGGAGATTCTGTGAGCTGCATGACATCCTCAATCAACCCCTTTCTGCTTCATTAGCTAGTCTAGATCTTGCTGCAACTAAAAACTCTGACAGATATAGGATTTTCTTAATTAAAAAGTTCCATTAATACTCTCAATCTCTTTTCCTAAGAAATGAAAACTTCAAGTGTCCAACATAATTGCTCACCAATCTATCCCTGCCAAATTCTGGCAGCAATTAAGCAAATTCTAATTACAATCTTTTAGTCAATCAGTGACCATCCCCAGAGCAATCTGTTCCCACCCCGGGAAAGCTACATTCCAACTTTGCATCTTTCAATTCTTATGTCTACTTAAGAGTTCCAATATTCTCTCCTCTTCTGGGTATATAATTTAGAAACGGATGACTAAAAGCTCTCTCATAATAATACCTACTTTCAAGGATATGTGGAATTTTATAAGATAATATTTGTAAAACACCCAGAGCAAAGGGCAAGAGTAGAAACAGAACAATACTAATGATAGCAGAGATTCCCTTTCATTATTACTTGTTTTTCCATTGATGAGAATTAAAAGAGCTCTCTTAAGTGTAGAACTTCACAAAGGGAAAGCCAGAATATCCACTCATGACTATTTGAGAAAAACAGTATAAAAATATACACAACCCACATATTCTATTTGGACATTTTACTTAAACCAAGAAAAAAAATGTCCTGGAAAGTGTGTGTGAATCCCATTAAGAAAACGTTCTATCTGACGCCTCTCCCTAGCTCAACTCGTAGGAGAAGATATTTCTTTGTGCAGAGTTCCTGGTGCCAAAACAGCATCCGTAGAACCCCCATTGTTGAGAGGGAAAAGACTGGTTAGTTTTAACACAGGCATGTTATGCACAAACAGAAAGCTACATTTTAATGATCTACAAAGTGCATAACTGGCAGTGCTGTGAAACACAGAACTCACTTACCCCATTTCCAATGAATTACACACCTTAATTTTGACATATAAAGAATTACAGAATGTCTCTACCCACTTGATATATGCTTACCACAATTTTTCAAGGTAAAGCCTGAACCTAACTTCTAACCTTCCTTACATGCCACTGGATGGAAAATGTAAAAGAGTGAACTATTCACCAGTCCAATTAAAAAAGGAACTCATTTAATGTATTCACCAAGTATCCTGAGGGGTCTTTCTTAATCATGTCCCCACTTTGACTTATTCCACACTCTTCAACATTTTCCATATACACCTAGCCCCACCACCATCCACCACCTAATCCTGCTCCATTTTTTTTCCTCCCCAGCCATTAAGCTGCAGTTTCTCTTATCCCACGAGAGAACAGGGACAGCAGGTGTGCTTGAGCGTGTGTGTGTGTGTGTGTGTGTGTGTGTGTGTGTATGTATGTGCACCTGTGTATGTGTGGTCTCTGAATTTCACACGAGAGCAGTAATTCTCAATTTTGGCTGATACTGAAATCTCCTAAGGAATATTTTAATTTTCAAAACTACTGATGCTGATTTAGTTGGTCTGGTTTATGCCTAGACAACAGGATTTTTATAAGTTCCCATAGAAAATTCCAGCATGTAGCCCAGGTTGTGAATCTCTGGGCTGGAACACAGAGATGTCTTCAATCCCTTTTCTTTTTGACTCTATATTTATGCTGAATATTTTGGTTTTCTGACTGGGTTAAAAATCAATCAGTTTGGAAACTGTATCTCTGATGTTCTTCCAGTTTGGGGAATATCTCACTGAAGAGATGAGGCTACTACTTTTCGTTAGATCTGTGTATTTGTCTCCAGACAAGTGACATGTGTACCGCTGGCAAAGGAATTCAGTGCAAGGACCCCACCCCCATGTCATGCCTTCCAAATACACACTACAAGCCGCAGAGATTTCCATGACCTGGAAGGGGCAGCCTGAATCCTAGATGTGCACCTGCAGGTCTAGCCTGCATCTGGCCATCCTGAAGTTGAAGGTAACCATTTCTATGGACAAATCCCTGTGAAATGAGCCCATTCTAACCATTAGCAGCAAGTCAGCCAATCCTCCCCAGTTGCTGGGGATTTTCTTTTCCTATTTTCATTTATTATGAACTTCATGTTCATTTTTCTGGGTTTCTCCTTATAATTAACCTGGCCAGTATGAGTTTTCAGGTCCATTTCAGAGCTCAAGTATAAACAGAGGCCAAAGAGATGTTTTAATTTAGAGTTCACTGAGGCCCACGGTATTCATTTGCTGGGGGTGGCTTCTTCTGAGGTCTCTCTCCTCGGCTTGTAGATGGTTATCTTCTCCCTGTGTCTTCACATGGTCTTCCTTCCATGTTTGTCTGTGTCCTAAACTCCTCTTCTTACATGCCAGCCATATTGCATTAGGGCCCACCCATATGACTTCCTTTAACTTTTAATTACGTCTTTAAAGGCCCTGTCTCCAAATACAATCACATTCTGAGGTGTTGAGGGTTAGGACTTCAACATTTTAATTTTGGGGGATTTAGCTGAGACTATACAATTATGAAATAAAAGAATTTGTTGCCTTCTTGTCTTCCCTCAGCTGGGATTCTATTTTTATGAAACCATGGCCATGATATTGTTTGGCTGACTTTCTCCAGCATAAGAGCAGGGTCTGACTTTTTGCAAATGACTAGAAAGAGAGCTCCACATAATTCTAAAGTTCCATGATAAATGCAGTGAATAAGCTAATCTAACTAAACAAATAGAAAGGCTCCGAAACAAATATAAGAAATACAGAACTTACCTGGTGGTAGAAAATGGAAAGATAGAAAATAAATTAACTGATTTCACAAAAACTATAAATGTTTGATGACCTAGGAGATACTTGACTTTAAACTTTCAGCTTCGTGGCCTTCCTAAGCTTGTTCACACCTGTCAGGACGTAGTCCTGATGTAGGGCTTGGAATATATAGCCAACACAGAGCTGTATATTTAGAGCATAGAGTTTTAACTGGCCTGTTTTGCTAAGTGGTTTATTTGTGCTAGGAGACTGTTTCAGTCCCTCTGTCTGTGCAGAGGACTTCAATTTGAATTCACCAACTGCCTGCTGAAAAGTACTCACGTGATGTTCAATGTATTTTTTTTTCAATCCCTTTCTTAAGGTAATTCACCCAAGATTTCCTTCTGGAAAATTTGAGTCTGCACATCTGAAGCTCCCACCTGAGTCCATCATTCCCTTCACATTAAAACTATGGTAACGGCAAGAACCCACCTTGAGGTTTGGGCTTAGTCAGTTTGCCACAGGGCTTGGAGATGGTGACCGTCTTCTGGCAGTCCGCGTTGTGGAGGGCCCGCTTCAGGCTTCCGGTTCTGGTCTTCAAGGCTGTGTTCAGGTCACACTCTCCCCAGGCCTGGAACTGGTATTTGCACTCCGCTAAAGGCAGGGGAGGACCAAACAGACATCTCTGAGTTCCTCTGGGCGTGCCATGAAAGTAGACACACTTTTGTCTATAACTTTTTTTAGTGAAGTAATTGTCGGTTCACGTGCAGTGGTAAGAACTAGCACAGAGAGATCCCGTCAACCCTGCACCCAGTTTCCCTCAGTTGTGCTGTCATACAGAGCTACAGTCCAACAGCACAACCAGGAAACTGATTTGGATATTCCATGGAAGTCATTTAGGTTTACCCAGTTTCACAGGCACTCATTCATGCATGTGTTTGTGCATACATTTAGTTCTGTGCGACTTTATCATGTGTAGATGGGTGAGTACCCCCACCATGGATATTCAACCAAGTTCTAACACAAGAGTCCCTTGGGTTTTCCTTTTCTAGTCACAGCTTAGCTACCTTCTCCCTGTCCCACCTCCTTAACCACTGGCAATTACGAACCCATTCTCCATCTCTATAATCTTGTCATTTTAATAATGTTATATAAGTGAAATCATATAGCATATACCTTTTAAGGTTGGCTTTTTTCACTCAGCAAAATTTCCTAGAGGTCCATCCAAGTTGTGTGTCCCGAAAGCCTGTTCTTTGTATTGCTGAGCACTACTGCATGGTATGGATGGACCTCAGTTTCTTTAACCATCCACCAGTTGAAGGATATCTGCTTTATTTCCAGCTTTTGGCTACAACAAATAAAGCTGCTATATACATCCATGTATAGGTTTTTTATAGGAGCATAAGTTTTCATTTCTCTAGGATAAGTGCCTAAGAGTGAAACCACTGCACTGTGCGGCAAACACAAGTTTAGTTTCGTGAAAAGCTGCCTGACTCTTCCCCAGTGTGGTGGTACCGTTTTACATCCCCATCACCCAGGTGTGGGTGATCTAATTTCTCTGCATCCTGGCTAGCATTTGAGGTTATTTCTAATTTTAGCCATTCTGATAGGTGGGTAGTATATAGTGATAGCTCACCGATATCTCTTTGGCTTTCATTTTGAGTTCCCTAATGGAGAAAAGCTGTGGAACATCCTTTCAGGTGTTCATTTGCCACCTGGATATCCTCTTCGGTAAGATGTTTGTTCATGTCTTTTGCCCATTTTCCAACTGGATTGTTAGTTTTGAAAGTATATTCTAGACACAAGACCTTTAAGACAAACTTAAAGACGCTTTGCACGTAAGTCTTTAGGGAACCCATATATAATTAAAGATCAAATGTATCTGAATTTCACCATGCCTTTACAGAATTTACCTCCATTCATAAAACATACCTTAAAGGTTATAGAGAATGAAAAAGATACAGCATGTATGTTTGTTATCCTTCTCTGGCCTATAGGCCAGAGTACGTTTCTGTAGACCAGTGAGAATACTGGGGCATCGTGCTCTACCATGGCTGAGAAAGACAAAGTGTCTAGAATGTGAAAAAACAGGCAATTTGGGTGTTCAATAATGGGCTTAAAGTTGGAAGTGTTGGGAGATTCCTTCCCAAATAGGTAGATGAGGTCCACATGAAACTGGCAATAGCCGGTGAGAGGAAGTCTATGAAACGTGGATCAGAGCAGCTCTGCTCTATTTGGTAAGTATAAATCTATGAACCGGTGTGGAGAGTCAGGAGGGAGCAAAAGAGAGAGAGGCTCTGAAAGTAACAGAGATCTGGAGAAGGAGGAGAATAAATAAGAAAAGGGAAGGGGAGACAAAGGAATCTAGAACGAGAAGGAAAGAGAAGCTGGATGGACGGACACCATTAGGAGGGCTCCAAGGTAAGGACTTTTCCATCCCTGGGTCTCAGTCAGGGACTATTTTGACTCCCCAGGAAACATGTGGCAACATCTGGAGATAGTTTCAGTTGTCACAGCTGGTGAGGTGGGGAGCACTACCAGAAGCTGATGGGTGGAAGCCAGAGACACACCTAAATATCCTACAGTGCACAGAACAACACTCTCTCCAGGACAAAAAAAAAAAACAAACTCCAAAACGTCAGTAGTACTGAAGTTGAGGAATGCAGGGTTAGGCAAGATGCCTGGTTATTTTGTATCTGATAAAATAAGCTTGTTAAAATAACTAGAGTCAGCCTCAAAAAGATATTTGGTGGTAGAATGCAAGGATTATCCCAGGGCGAACGAGGAAATCAGTAGGACAGGAGGGGTGGGGCTCACCTCCAAACTGCTTTTTCCAGTTGCAGGGGATCTTACATCTCTGGGTCTTCATGGTCTGCTTACACTCGGCTCCGGTCCGGGTGCCCTCCCGGGTGCCCAGCCCGCAGTCGCCACTGGTGGGCACACACACACTCCACTGCCATTCTCCACAGTCAGACTTCTTCACTTTTTTTTCTGAAAGGAAGAAAAGATAATCAATGCCCAGAGCACTCTTTAGCTTCTAGGTATAACTAAATTCATTCCTGAGAGCCTTAACTGCCTGGTCTGTGCTTCTCACCTCTCTCTCCAGCGTCCAGCAGAGTAGGAGCGGGAGAGGTGTTAGCCGAATAGTTGGCTCAATCAACGACCAAGAGGAAAAGGGAGAAAGAAAAGCTAGAACTACTATTAACTTAACTCTGACTATGTGCCAGGGACCTTGCTAAATGATTTGCTGACATCTCCGTTTAGAAGCAGACATTTCTATAAAGGAGAAGACAGTCAAACCAGATAGATTTTAAAAATGAGAAGATAGTGTATGAGCAGTAGCAGTTGTCATGTTATCCATTTCAGTGGAAGGCGATGTTCCTTCCTCTGCCGCGTGGATGGAATAGCACAACGTAAATGTGGTGGGTCACAGATGTAAACCGACTCCCAGCTCCACAGCCTCCTTAGGACGTGGGGAGCGACATCGAGAAGGTGCTTCACGCTCTCTGACCTCCGGTTCCCTCCTTCGTTAATATGAGATAAAACCAAAATTCCTTGCGGGCCCCTTTTTGAGGTAGAGCATCAGCATAAGTAAAACACCTGATTGCTCATCATTTCCTGTACTTAGTAGCTGTTAATACGGTCATTATGTTAATGGTCATCATCTGTATTTCAGGACTTACAATGGGGGGGAAGGGAGGGGATGTCACTTAGGTTCCTCTAAATACTCAGAAGGAGGGAAGGAAGGAAAGGTGGGGGAGGGAGGGAGGGAGGGGAAAAGGACGAAAATCAGGTAGCTGGATTAGATGGACGTCAGTCACTGAGGAGGTTTGTGCTCATAACTGCACTGCTTACCTGGTTTCTCTTTCTTCCCTGCTTCCGCAGTGTCCACAGCTGCCAAAATGAAAATGAATGCCAAGAAGGCAGCTGCAAATTTTCGACGCTGCTGCAGGTACTGTTGGGACTGCATTCTAGGGATAAACAGAGAAACGGAAGAAGGCGGTTTCAGCCTAAGTCAGGGAGGAGGGCTCACTGAACTCCTGAACGAAGGGCTCCATTTTCCTTTTTCTGAAATATTAGATTTTTAGGGAGATTTATATCAATTATATCGGGCAGAATTCTATCTCTTCTCCAACAGCCACTGAAATAAGTGCTCTTCTGCAATCAGTCACGTATTCAGGACAAAACACAACAGTTCTCGATATAAGACTTCACACAGCCATTTGTTAAGTATGATTCAAGAATTATGGAAGCAGAATAATTTTGATAGCATGTTTTTGGGCAGATTCCCACAGTAAATCTTGCTGATAGTGACACTTGGTAATGTCAGTAACTATAGTCATCCATATGATTCCTGACAATTCCTACAAATAACCATGGTATTGTAGTCCACATGGATAATTCAAATGGACACAATGAATGGATTACCTATGCAAGTATATGTTTGCTGTTATCTTTAGATGTATCAGTAATGACCAATAGCTCTGATTTTTTAATCATTTTCATAATTATGATTATCTTATCATCATTGTTCCACTATTTATTGGTTCACCAAGGAGTAAAACATAAAGCAGAAGTAAAGTGAGTACATCTTTGATATATACCAAGCACACTTACAAACTCACCTGTGCTGAAAATCCTCTGAGTTCTATGATGTAATGAAGAGTTTACACTCAGTCATAATGTGAACTTCTCCACATCTGATATGAATCAAACTCCCAGGATAACATTAGAAAGATGCCCCTGGAACTCGAAGTCACTTGTGACGGCTGTGTGTCAATATGGTCGCCTTACCAAGCAAACCTGAGAAGTGTCAGTCCAAGCCCCAGGACAGCCCACTACTTCACTGGCTGCAGAAACTCACCTGGCAGTCGTTCATCTCCATCTGCTATGTGCCTGGTGTTTTATACTTCAAGTAAAAATGAGAGTAATGACCTATGCTCATTAGCTCTGAGAACTTTTTTTTTCCCAGAAGTGACATATTAGTTTAGATGATTTTACATTCTCTTGAGTGTAAACTATGAAACCTCTCATATATATAAGGGATTGAGATCACTCTGTTCTGAAATTTGTTTTTCCTCATTCAACTGTATCTATGAAATTAAATCCTTGTCAGTGAATTTTTCTCCCTTTCTGTGACATTGGAAATGCTATCCTTTATTAGTGTTTGTTTTTTTTAATTGATGACTTTGTAGTCCATTGTCTGGATAAAGCATATTTCATCTACCAATGACAGTTAATACTGTGGTCATTTGGTCCTTTCCCTGAATCGGAAGTCCTAATTAGCTACTCAGCATTTCCATCGCTTTCTAAAATCTAAAATTAGGTGCTTTGTTCTTCCTCTTAATATTAAATTTTTATAACTATACCTCATTGATGGTCAGATAGAAAAGTTATTACTAATTCTGAGACTCTTCCTATGACTTTCATTGGACATTAGTGACATGAGAAGCCAGTCTAGACTTAACTGGTTGGCAAGTCTTCTCAGAGTCGAGAGCCCCCGTGCATCTTTACTACAATGTATATATCACACATTCAAATATCATTTACAATTATTAGATGTAATAAACCAAAGTGAAGTTCTTCTGTTGTCTTCTCCAAAGGCTGTCTGAGAACACACGCTCAGTGACTGACCACTTTGGAGGCAGAAACTTTTCATCTGAGTTTTCTTAAAGGGTGAGTTAACTTTTAAATTCAGAACTTCTAAATTCTAATGTATTTCTTTCCGAGTTGGAATGCGCCTTTATGTTTAACAATTACCTATGCATACCTGAAGTATTTACACTGTGAATTAGATTATTGTGAGAATTCAGAAATTTCCATCGTGAAAAGCACAGCTCAAGAGAGAACTTTCTGACGAAGCAATGGAGCGATCCTTCCAGAGCCTTGTAACATACACAGCAGAATAGGCAGTTACTGAAGGAATGAGGCAACTTGGCAGAAGTAGAAAGACTCTTCCATAAATAACACACGCACACACAGAGTTATTAATAGAAAGGTGCTATCGCTGGCTGTTTTAACCTTGGCATTTCTAGTTTGACATTGCCAAGCTCTTACTTTTATGATTATTTCCCAAAACCTTTCCCTCAATCAAGTTAAACTCATTTAATTTCAAGGAAAAAAATTCCACATGGGCCAGAATATCCTAACCATAAAAAGATTTTTTTGAGTCTTAGAGTGGTCTATTGATTACAGTGAATAGAGAGGAAGGAAGGAGAGGACTTGGGATGAGAGTTGGCGAGTTAGTGACATGGAAGTGCAAGCTATTCTATATTGTTCCTCCTATGAATTCAGAAAAATGCAGAATCTTTATTAGTGGGCAAATGGTTAATTTCAGCTTTAAGATGTTCTAAAGAAAAATGCACTCAAGTCCATGTGTACAGGGAGTCCCCTGTACAAAATATGTGATCAGAAACAGGTTTGAGTTGGAAACGGTATCTGTCTTCTCAGCCTCTTTCCCCCTTCCTCCTGCTTTTGCCTGCCATTCTGCTTATGCCAATATTTCGACAGCTTAAGATTTTCCTGGGTAGAGCAAATGGAAAAAGTTTATTTAAAAGAAAGAGTAAGGGGGTTTAGAAAAGGGGTGACTCAAATTACCCAAAAATTCAGGTGTGCCCAAACAATACCCAGGGAGCATGTTGGTGCCTCGTGGTGGTAAAAACTCGAGTAATTAAACATGTGTAGATAACAGTTCCCCTTGCATCGCTGGTTGTTTATTTGTCCTTGACATCAAACAGAGGCAAAAGCACTTTGGATATAGTTTAACCTCGCCTGCCCTCCAATAGTTACTAGCAGAGCACAGAGGCAAGAACATTGACCTTAAGGAAGTGGTCAGGATCATGACTTATTTTTCACACTAAGGGAAATGAAACAGTGAAGAATAAGCCTTAAGTCAGCTCAGTTCTTTTGAATAATATACTTATTTCCACCTCCTCCTACTGCCATCTCTTGCTCTGACAGATTTAATTTTTACAGGTTTTTGTTGTTGTTGTTTTATTGAAGTACAGTCAGTTACAATGTGTCAGTCTCTTGTGTACAGCACAATGTTCCAATCATGCATATACATACATATATTCGTTTTCACATTTTTTCTATTAAAGGTTATTACAAGATATTGAACATAGTTCCCAGTGCTATTTACAGGGTTTAATGTTTAAGTTGAAGACTACTATAGATGGATGCTGGGGTCTGGAAATTATTGTTGAGTTATCTCAATAACTAATAAGTATAAAGCTCAAAGATGAAAGGAAATTAGTTAAAGAAACCAACTCAGGGGAAAAGTGAGAATTTATTAAATCCTGATTACTTCTATAGAGAAATCGCTTGGTGAGAAGGAAAAAAGAGAGCTCTCTTTTCCTTTAACATTTTAAGAGATCTAGAATTTTTAAAGATAATTAACATCTGATGTAAACAAAAGGCAAGGATGCTGGAATCTGTCTCTTAGTGATCTGTTTGGAATGACTAATACAGGATTTGGAGGCCGAAGCTTTGGCTTAAACTTCAGCTCCACCATATAATTTTTGGAATGTTCTTAGACAAATCACAGCCATTCGAACCTCTGTTTTGACATCTACAAAGTGGGAGTGATTATAACAACAACTTGAGAGGTTTGTTGTGAAAATGCAAGATGTAGACACAGAGCTAATCCAGAATATCAAGAAATATATCATTAGTTACAGAATAAAATTAATTCTCCCCTACACCCTTATTTCTTACTAAAAAGAAGTATTGTTTAGCAAGAAATAATAACCACCACACTTTGTGCTATCTAATATTATCTAAAAGCAAAAGACAAAAATGAAAAAACAAATAAAAGAGAGAGAGAGATGGTATAATTAATGTCAACTAAAGACTTGTTCAGCTTTATTAGGGCACACGTTCATTCTGCCTTCTGACTTCTTGAAAGGTTAAAATAAACTCAAGGACCTTCATCCCCAGTATTTCTTTGGAGTTTGCTGAAGTCAAGAGGCTCCATGTTGAGAATAAGGGAGAATGTTGATACAATTTAACATGTATGAAATGAAAAAAAAATTGAACTTTGCAACTGTATATTATGTCCCTTGTGTGGTGAAACTATTCTACCTCCCTATTTTTATTTCGTATACCTGGGACAGGGCCCCAGCACAGAGTGGCTGCTCAGGAAAATTTTTGCCAGCAAAAAATATCCCCCTAACATGACATCAATCAGAGGAATTAGTGTTCATGCTGAAATGGTGTCTCAGTCCTTTGTCTATGCCACGGGATATAAAGTTCACCGAAGAAGTTGGGCTGGAAAACAACCAGAATCTAAAGCAGTTTCATACATACAAGAGAAATCAGTGAATGATTTGCAACGCTTCTGCATCACATATTACACATCACCAGACCTCTGGCGATATTTTGTGATCTACTTGCCTAAGTTCCTGTGAAATAGTAAATTTTTTTCCTCGTTAGTAGAAAGTAAAACATGAGATATAGAAAACCACACAAAGCAATTATTATAGCTTAGTGAATTATCATAAGATAAGTTATTTTTCCAGTCATGTCCTAAGGCTTTACATGTTCCGCATACCAATTACAGTCCCGTCCCTCCAAAAGTAACTTATGTAGTAATTATTTCTTTGCATTTCTTGTCAAGTGTGCTTCCCCAGACACGGCTAATTTAAAAAACTGATATGTCTTTTAAATTGCTTTTCTTACACAGATTTGTCCCCCTTCCCTTTCTGTTTCATGCTTTTTACTTTTTGCAAAAACCAGGCTATTTAATCAGTAGTAGCCCATATTCTGGATTTTGATCATTGCAAATGCATGGTGCAATTCAGTATTCCTGTGTAGCTGCAGGCTGGCAGCTGGATGCAAATGCTTCATCAGTTTCAGGCCCTATTCTTTGTCAAGACTGTAAACAGCACTCTTTTTCTTCATCAGGAGCTATGCAGTATTTGGTTTTGGCACTTCTGTGCTGTATACAGCCCATTGGCACTCAGTTATTCTTGATGGGATATTATGGACTGAGTGTCTGTGCCCTGTACCATTCATACCTTGAAACTCTATCCCTCTTTATGTGATAGTATTAGGAGGTGAGGCCTTTGGGAGGTAGTTAGGATCAGAGGATGGATCCCTCCTGAATGGGATCAGCGCCCTTATAAGAGTTCCAAGAGAGCTTGTTTTCTTTCTCTGCTCTCCACAATGTAAGGCTACGATGAGAAATTGGCAGTTTGCAACCCAGAAGAGGATTCTCACCAGAACCGAACCATCCCGGTGCCCTGTATTAGACTTCCAGCCTCCAGAACTTAACTGAATTTCTTTTGTTAACAAGCCACCGAATCTACGGTGTTTTTGTTACAGCAGCCTCAGATAAGTCATGGGGGCTGTAAATGGTGATACTCTAATTCTGTCCTTTCAGTTTCACTTATTAATTGAGATTATCTCATAAAGAGAGGTTTTCCCTCATCTATTATTTTGTTATCCAGTTTACAGTTCATAAAGAAATGTAGGATAAATGATTGATTCCCTGTCATCACTAGAATATGGCCAATTATTTTTTCTTTTGTATATTACTAAGAATTAATGGATTTATTCATAGTTGGTGGATTTTAACTCATCACATTTTTTATCTTTACTGAAGCTCTAATTGTCCCATCTTTGGCCAGTGTAAGCTTCATTAAGTTAGCTCCTTAATTCTTTGACATGGCCCTTATAATCTTTTACAATGTCCTTGCTATCTTGTGTGCTGAGATGTTCCCAGTCTGTCTTGCACATTTCCTGCCCCAGATGTGAAATCAACCATTCCCTCAAAAAGCCTTGTTGTTTATAATGCAAGATAATATTTCAAACCCAAAACCTGGGCATTAGGGATGCTCAGCATTACTGAGTTGGTCTTTATTTCCAGGCCTTTTACTGTTAGCAGAGCTAAGAAGGGACATAGAGAATAACAGAATTTAATACCATAAAATTAATCATTTAATTTATCTCACGTTACATAAAACAACTGTCTCAGAATGGCAATATTAATACTAAAGCTATCAATTATGAATCCTAAAAGCAATTAAAATTACTTTTGCACACGCCATCTCCTTTTGGCCCCTATTTTAATGATGCTCAGTATCTATGTCCTCAGGCATTACGTACTATACTGTCTCCCTTTTAATTCCATTTAATCTTAGTTATAAAAGCAGCTATATACTTAATGTTTACCCCCAGTTCTTATGTTGATTTCTCTAGGCATTTTGTTCGTCTGAAAGGATTCTCTAGTAGAACTCTTAGAAAAGCTGTGGAAACACTATCACATGAGTTATTGAGTGCTGATAACAGATTATCTAGCCCTTTTATCCTTGAGGGTCAGTTTTGCTGGATGTAACATCTTTGGCTCACAGCTTCTTTCCTTAAATATCCAAAAGAAGTTCCTCTATTTTCTTTCATCATAACGTTTTTGTTGAAAGGTCTAATAATAATCTAATTTTCCCTTTTTTATAAGTATTGTTTTTGCTGAGATGATCAAGGCATCTCTTTCCTTTAAAGCGCCGTAACTTTCCTAACATGTGATTTGGAATTGTTCATTTTGGGTTGTTATTCTCAGATAATCATGAGCTCTTCTAATATTCAGCTTCAGATCATTTTTTTTACATGAATGAGAGTGCTTAGTATTAGTTCTGTTGCCTTTCCTTGTTCTTTTCCTTCAAGATCTATTATTAGTGAGTTGGTTCTTCATTGTCTATTTTTGATTTTTGCAATTTTATCTCAAATCCTTTTTGTCTCCAGATTTTAAAAAGTTAAAATACTGCTTGTTTGTAACTTCAGGTATCATTTGTGCTTGTCTAATCCTGTGTTCCTTCTAGCTTAGTCTTCACTTCTGAACTATTTTTTAAATTTCTAATTCTTACATGAGTTGTCACCTCATTCCTGAGTCCTCCTAATTATGATTTATGATGTTCTCTTACATCTGGTATCATTTCCTTATTTTCTAACTCATTTTGAAATAGTATGTTACCAGGTCTTTGTTGTTGTTTTATTTATTTTTTTTTTTTTTTTTTGTATTTCTTGAGCGTGTTCAGATTTTCCTTCACTGCTTTTGGGGCTAATATTTTGCTCCTTATTCTTTTTACTTTCTGTTTTTCATAGCTTATATGAGATTTGATCTGAATACATTTCTGTTGCTCATATGTATAGCTGTTCTATCTTCACAAAATTTATTCTTTGGTTCTTCCATATAATGGCTAAAATAGAGCGTTGATCTGTCTTAGATATCCTTGCTCTGTTTTCCTCTTCTTAACTTTTATCTGGATATTCTCTTTCTTTTGCTCTATTGTTGCTCTCCTGATCAATTTTTATTTTATTCCCAGCAGTTTACCCTCATTGTGGGTTCCTGTCTTGAAGGTCTTGAAGGGAGTCCTGCTAGGTCAGCTTCTATTTTCAGATTGACTCACTAAATGGGTGTGGGCTGTCTGGGGTTCTCCCGTTGTCAAGACTGTCAGATGTTCTGTCACTTCCCTCTGCTTTCTTTTGCCCGAACACCAACAGCATGCAGGTCTTGTGGTTACAGTGGCTTGCTTCCACCTACTTTTCTTTTTGAGGTTTGTGAGAAAGAGCCTGCCCTGAGTTTTGCTTTAAATCTTGTCCATGGGTTGTAGTTTTGCAATCTATCAAGCTGCCCTGTTTAACGTGAGGATTCAGAAAGATCCACAAGACATCTGACAACTCCTTCCTCCCCAGATTAGTCCATTATTTTATTATACATTTTTTGAGGCACCTACCCCGTGCCAACCATCAAGCTACATTCTTAGGATACAATAGTGACAAATGATAAGATAGACATATGATTTTTCTTGTTCTCATGGAGTTTGTGCTCCAATAAAGTTTACACTGACAAATAGCCAATTATGAGTCATTACACTCTAATAAGAACAAAGTGCCATTAAGTATAAGGGAAGAACAACTATTTTGCATTTCCCTCCCTATAAAGCAAATGAAACTGCTTATAGCTAGAAATTCTGCAGTGGAGCATTTACTAGTAATCTTGTTCCAGGCGATTTTAATCACAGAACCGTATGCCTATCTTCTCTTACTTACCAGCAATCAATTTTAATTTAGCTTAAAGAAGATTGGTCAGCTTATCTCAGTATGGAAAGTATTCATTTAGTTAACAAACATATTGCTGGTACTTACAATATGCAAGTACTTTATAAATATTGATTTATGTTAATATTACCTGATATTCAAATCATCACAAATAGTGAGCCCATTTACTCAATTATTCAAAAACTACATGTAGGTAAGAGTTGCATCCTTTGTAACATAAACTGTTCTAGGCAATGGAGACAAGGAGTTGAACAAGATGGACAAGAATGCTGACCCTGCAATGCTCACAGTTAGGGGATCAGTTAGACAACAACACGTAAACAAATAGGAAAGTAAAGAAATTCATAAATAAGATAACTTCTGATTGCGATAAATTTTGTGAATAAAATTAAAATTTGAACGTGATAAAGAATGACTTGTAGAAGACTGTTTAGGTAGAGTGGCTATGACTGAGAAATAGCCAGGGAAGTATGCTGTCTCTTACTGATAAGTATTTTGCATCGGGAGTTCCCAGTTACCACTTTTAATTTCTCATTATTCCCTTCTGAGATGAGATGGTCTTATTTTTGCCTCCAAGCTTTCATAATTCTTCTGGAATTCAATAATTAACCATCCCTCCTCCTGACTGGTCTTGTTCTGTCCAACCTACCACAATCTCTGGATCCACTTAAGGTTTGACCAACAACCAACAATTTATCACTCCCATTGGCTTACTGATAAGAAGCTCAGTCAAACCTGAAATCTTAGCAGTTTATAATTTGTATTAATATATAATTTCATACTGCAAAAGTATTAAACCAACCCCCCAAATCGTAGTTTTAAGAAATGTTAACCTTTCCCAAGAAAACTAATAACCACTTTATTTAATTTGCACACAATATCCCTAAGTGTTCTTTTCTCATGTGATCTGACTTGGTAGTATAGTAAAAAATTCACTCTGACTAAAAGCATGTAGCCTTTTCACTTCTGTCCCCTATTAATCATTTCAATAACATGTGGGTTTCTTGAAAATTGCTTTCAACTTCAAATTCTACTTTAAATACACAAAGGCATTCAGTAATGAGAAGGGAAGATTTTTTAGAGTATTCAGTGGAAATGGATTTGGTTTTCCCTTTATAATATGACTATGATGTGAAGATATGTTTATTTTTGGAGCCAAATGAAGTCAAAAGGGACTTGGGTTGCTTGTACTATTCCTTTACTGCTTTCATTTGTTATAATCAAAAATAACTGGAGATTCACTGTTAGAATTTTAGAATTTTCTAGTTTCCTCTTAATCTTTTTAATGTCTACCTGCTGTAACTTTGATACAGAGGAAGAAGTAAAAATTTTAAAGTCAGATCTGATTAGAATCTCAACTCTGGCTAAGTGATGAAACGATACACTTAATGTCTCTGAAACTTATTTTCTTTAGCTGTAGACATGGGTATAAAGTCTGTCCCACAACAGTTTGAGATTAGAGACTATGCAGGAAAAGTAAGCAGAACAGTCCCTGGCACATGGCAGACCCGGGGTGTCGTCTCCCAGTGTCCTTCCTTATCTTATATTGTCTTCCCTTTTGCCCCTTCGTCTTTAACTGTCCTGAGACAACAAATTGACATTTTGGATGGAATTTTCCCACAATATGAGGCAAAACACTGAATTTTCACTGGGCAAAAATGGTAACCCAATTCTTTCTCTCATGGATGATTGTTCTATCTTTTCACTCACCTTCTTGCTATGTTTCTTATTTCCTTCTAATCTGTACTCCTCCAAAGCCAGGATGTCTTGAATGCCTCAAAAAACCTTTCTTCCTCACAGGAATCCCTTTCACTTCGTCCTCTGGGCTCCTGTACCCAATCTGTGTATGTTTAGCCAGAAAGAAGTCCTTATAATTCTTTAAACCCAGAAATGTCACTTCAATCTACTGATCTTTTGCTCATAAGGTCCCACGTGATTGGAAACTCCTTCTCAAACCCCTCTACCTGGCAAACACATCACCCTCCAAGGTTTTGCTTGAGGATTTCACCTGCGATGAAAATTTTGCTGAGATAACGTTGCCTTCTCTGTCTTTGGAGCTCACTTTACTATGCCCGTTCCGTAGACAGGGGTTATTCACAGTAACCACTGACTGCACACGGGGCATATTATTGACCCTAAACTATAGCACATAAAACTGAAAAAGTGACATGAGTCCCCTAAACTGATATATTTAGTAACATCACTTTTTCAGGTCCTTCTGATTTCTCTTCTTTCATTACCAGTACTAGCAGTTGACTCTTTGCAGAGTTATTTCTTTCTCAAAAAATAAAATAAAATAAAATAAAATAAAATAAAATAAAATAAAATAAAATAAAATAAAATAAAATAAAAACATGCACTGTAATTATAATACTCAAAATGAGTAGAGAATAACAATGCTGTCCTGTCAGGCAAGACACTGGGAAGGCCGTGAAGGTTCCTCACTAGCTAACTGACTGGCTCCCAAACACCTATCAAGTAGTAAATTCTCATCTCAGAGAACTATGAGCAATATAAACCACGGACCTTCTGAGGTTCTATTCGAGTAACTGACATTTAGAATATCCTCTAATGCTGAAATTCCATCAAAAGCCTGTGACATAATAGTGTAATGTTCAGTGTGTGCATGTGTGATTGTGATGGTGTGTATAGATAACAGTGCATGTGTGTGCACAAACACTTGAATGCACCTTCCTTCAGTAACCTATAAGCTCTTTAAGGGACAGAACACTGTCTTTTTGTTATGTTCATTTATAAGGCTTAGAACAGTGTTTGATGTGTAGATGTCACATATATTTGTTAAATAAAAAAAAAAAGGGAAAAGATCGCCTGGTATCCAATATGACAGCCTACCATATTATCTAAACTAGCATCCACCTCATACCTCTATGTTCCCCCTCACTTAGTTTTATTTTTTTCCTTAGTGCAAATTAATCTTGGGTGTATTATATCTTTATTTTTATTTGCTAATTATCTTCTGTCCCAGGATGTCAGTCAGGCCTCTGAAGAACAGCAGTGGGGGCTGGCCATGGAGAGTATAGAAGCCTAGGTATGGGTAAGCTCACAGAAAGGTAAAAAGACATCCCAGGGGATATGCTAACCACTTGGCATTATCTGCAAGAATAACTAAAATACATCTTAATTCTTATTTTTTTAAGAGCAAGAGAGCCTTGATTTTGAAGTAGCTTATTTTTCTTAATTTGAGTCAATTTTCTCCACCTTGCTTATCAAATATAGAGTATTGCTGGAGGCAGTTTTCTTCTAAGGTTACAGATAAAAGGTCGGTTAGGCAAATATGCCATTTTGTTTTATCTTTTCACTTGATAAATTTACTTAATACTAGTAATTTCATCTGTCTCCTAAGTTACATTTGAGAGATATTTGTTCCTATGGGGAATTTAAAAGGTTTCTTTCTATTTTTTTCCTTGTTTATAGGTCACTTTTCTTTATTTTCACTGACTCCTTCAAGTCACAAAATCCTCATATTGATTTATTCTCAAATGGTTTGATCATTGCCTTAGATTCCTAAAGTCTCACATAAAGAGCCCTTACATTTATAACGTATCTGTTGCTAAATCAGCCCTTCACTTTGCCCTTGTTAAGCTGCCTTATTTAAACACTAAGCCTTGAAAAGAATGTGCCCCAAGCACACATGTGCATGACCTCAGGGACACTCTACTCATAGCACAGAAATGAATTCCACAGTGTTCCATCTTTGATTTTAACTAAGTGCATATCAATTAGACTGATGAAGTAGGACATTCATTTAATTTTGTATGACTCAATATCTCAGATTCAGGGAACTTTCAGGCTGGAGAATTTTCATAGCATGGTGGCACCTGCTGGAGAAGTGCGTTATTTTAGGACATTTTTCTTAGACATCTATTCACTGATTTTTAGAGCACCTACTAAGGGCTGGGTGTATGCTGGGCATGATATGATTCAGCCCTCCTCCTAAGAGAGTTCTGTCTAACTGGGAGAAAATAGAGAGCAATGTGATGTGTGATGATTCACTGGGGTAAATATGAAAAATATTACACACCCAGTGCTATCTGAGTACACAGGCTCAAGTGATAATTTTGCTTACCATGTTTGAGTGAGGTAGAGGGTTTGGGTATATTTTATCTCTTTTTTAAAGAAATAGCTGAAGTCTTCTAAATAAAGAAAGGAGGGAAGGAAGGGGACTTCAGGCAGAAGGGACTAAATAAGCAAATGTGTGGAGATGATGTTTATAATATATTCAGTGACAAAATGTGATTATAATATATAGTAGCAAGTAACAGTGAGTGGTCCTCAAAAGGAGAAAGGATATGAATTAATCCTGGGAGCTGTGAGGGAAGAGGACAGAGAGACAGAGTCAATAGCTGGTCTAGAGAAGAGAAACAAGGGAAGGTCGGGGAGAGAGGAAAAGGCTGCACCTTGTGCAAATGTGGCTAAGACCCTAAGTCACCACCCAAGGCGCAGCCACCATACCCAGCAGTTCATCCAGATACCCTTTTGCATAGTACTCTGGTTACTCTTTTGGCTTTGTTTTTATTTTTGTTTATCAGTTTTGTGGATGCTGTGTGTACTTTAGCTCACTTTAGGGGTGTTTATTACCAAAGTACTATACTTGGGAGTTAACAAGTTCTAAGACTCAAAGACTTTATACTCGAAAACTTCGTACTCAAAAACACACACACACATAAAAAAAAAAAAACCCTTCTGATTTGTATTAGAAAAATAAAGTTGGGCTAAAGCAGTGATTTTTTAGAGCAATGGTATTTCCAGAGAGTTAAGGGCTGCCTCCAGGTGCTAAAGAATCTCGAGCAGGTGTGTTGAAACCACCGCTCGGCCCCTGGATCTCCCACTCTTATCTCACCTTCACCTAGAGCAGATCTTCTTTAACTACTTTCCTTATTGGATTCCTTGTAAAATTTCATGTGTCAAAAAAGAAAAATACATTTAAAAGTCACTGGTCTAGCCAATCTCAAAGGTCTATCCAGGAGGAGACAGGATGGTACAAAACAATACTTTTTTTTCCCAAAATGTAGAAATTGGAAAATGTCTCAGGTAGGTGATGTAATTATGAAATATATTTTGAGTATGCAAAATGCCTTTGCTTGTGGTAGCAAAAATAGGAAATTTACAAGTGTATATTTTAACTGTTCCATACCTTATAGTTTGACATGATTATATCTTCTTAACAAAGGCCAAATACACAGTATAACAAGTATGATTACAATTATGAGACAAATATGAAAGAAAATCATAAGGCATTAAAAACAAGTTTTTTAATACTATGGAAAGAGAAGAGGCTTTTGAGACAGCCAGATTTCTTCCACATAAGCTTCATCCCTTACTGTTTTTGTGATCAGGACAAAGCAGTCACTCTCTTTTATTCTCAGTATCCTCCTCTAAGGAAATTTAGAGTTTTATTCTGCAGGCTGCAGGCTCATAGTTTGTTTAAAGATTACATTGGGATAACAGATAAAAAATACCCGGCATCTTGTCTGACACATATTAGGTGCTCCATCAGTGGTGGCTCTTGAGGCTCTCAGAGGAGGAGAGTGGAGGTAAAAGAGTATCTATCTTCTCAAAAGGATACCAGGGGCAGCTTCATAAAGAGGGTGGCAACACTTCCTTTTAAGGTGGTTTGAATTTTGACAAGTAGTAAATCTGGAATAAAAAGCATTTCCAATGGAAGAAATGGACCAAGCCAAAGTTTTAGGTGAGAAATCAAGAGACCAATTTGAGGGAAACAGTCCAGTTTGGTAGTAAAATAAGGAAGTGTGGTATAGATAAGCTGGAGCCAGAGCAGGCAGATCTTTGAAATCATAATTATTATCAGTGAATATTCAGTGAGCAACTGCTATATGGAAGATAATATAAGAGACACAGATATGAATTATATTTGATCTCATGAATCCAACAGGATTACAAACACATTATGGAGACTGAGACACAGTAAGAGTATATGCCATATTTTTGTGTAAGATATAAAAATGCTATAACTAAAACACAAGTATTTGTGATAAAAGAGTAACATCTAATAATCTTGCCAAAATCTCTTCTGCAATGTTTAAAGAATGTTTATCAATTTTTGACAGTAAAAATCAAAAGGAAGGTGTCTGTATTGGCTTATTGAATTAGTTTCTCAAAGCAAGAATCAATAGTGTTAACAAGCCATGGATAAATGCCCTATGTTGACTGAAAACACAAATCCATACTCATTCTGCCTAGCTCAGTAAGAAACCATATTTTAAAAAATATGGAAAAATACATGGCTCTCAACTGCAGTAACAAGGTATTTCCCTCAAGATCACTATCACATTTTCACACTCTTCTAAACAACTCAGTACAGCTTTATTAACTACTGAGTTCAGATGGCAACTCACTAGTAAGTGGTGGTTGTAATTGCTCAGATGAAGTGACTCAATCCAAAATATAATTAACAAAATGGCATGCAGATTTTCATGCTCACTAACATACTGCAAAGCATTAGAAGAGTATTTCACATGATTATGTATTTGGGGGAGTTGAAGAATAAATCTTGTATGGCTGTGTGAGGTAGAGACTTCACAGGGCAGCACTGAGCACCAACTCAGAGAAGTTCTTCTACACATGATGCAAAGTCAGACACCTAATGACAGTGTCACACCTGGCAAGTGAGAATTTTGAAAAGGGATCTAAATTTGTTGATTGGATGAGAAAAGGAACTGAGTATTACTTTTGACCACAAAGAAATCACAGAAAAGCTTAACCAATAAATCCTGATATCTGAGAGGCTGAACCAGGTCTCTTAATTTGATACCTAGAATTACCAAAGAGCCTGCAAGAAATAGGTTTCTATTTACAATTTAATGGAATTACCCCAAAAAGCTATCAGAATTAGTAAGTGAATTCAGTAATGTTGCAGGATGCCAGACCAATATACAAATATCAATTACATAACTATATATTAGCAAAATATGTACCCATCAAAGAATTTCTATGTAGAATACATAAAGAACATGTACAACTCAATAATAAGAAAACCCATAAAAATATGGGGAAAAAAATGAACACTTTTCACAAATAGCAAATAAGCACATCAGAAGATGTGCCACATTATTAGGGAAACCTCACTATGATACTACCACATACCCACTCAACTGGCTGGAAGTTAAACAGATCAAATGTTGGTGAAGATGCAGAGTAACTTTAACTCTCATAATCTGCTGACAGACTGAACCACTTTGAAAATCATTTTGGCAGATTTTTAAGAATTTAAATATACACCTATCATACAGCCCCACTACTTTATTAATCAGGCATTTTCCCCAAGAGAAATTAAAAACTTAGGGCTACACAAAGACTTGTCCACAAATATTCATAGCAGCTTGCTTTACTTATAATAGCCCAAACTGGGAACAACCCAAATGTTCATCAACAGGTAAATTGGTAAATAAATTGTGACATATCTGTATAATGTTATCCTACTGAGCAAAAGAAAAATTATTGATACATGCAGCAACATGTATGAATTTTAAAATAATGGTGCTGAGTGAAGGACATTGTTCAAAAAATAATATATGCTGTACAATTCTATTTCTATAAAATTCTAGAAAATGCAAATTTATATAGTGACAAAAAACAGATCGATGATTACTTGGATGTGGAATTTGGGAGTATTGGGAGGAGCATGAGAGAAAGACTACAAAGGAACATGAGGGAATTTTGGGAAGTGATACCAATCCAGAATCATAAACTGTTTTTAACCATTCTAATTGATGTAAGTCATTCATCAGTTATGAATGAACTTGACTTGATACCAAGACCTCACAAGGACATTACAAAGAAATTACAGATCATATAAAAATATTTTTAAAATATTAATAAGTCAAATCCAATAGATATAGCAGAAAAGCTAAAAATACATAATTAGTAGTCTTTATTCCAGGATGCAAGGCTGTTTTAACAATTGAATGCCAGTGTATTTCACTGAATTAGCAGACTTACCAGAATAATGGGGAAAAATCATAGGATTATCTCATCAGATGCCGCAAAAAAATTGAATCAAATCCAACACTATTTCCCGATAAAATAAGGATGCACTAAAATTAGAAAACTGCTGTAATAGTTTTTTAAGGCATAAAAAAATTACCTAAATATGTTCAGAGACTTTAAGGACAGCTTCCAGATGAAACTAGTTTTTTGAGTTTAGTCTCAAATAACAGGGTAGGTTAGGTAAAGAACAACATTCAGGCAAAAGCCTGCAGATTTGAGTAAGAGTGATAGATTCCAGGAGTCAATGGTTAGTTAAATATCACTCAAACATCAGTGAAAAACGTTGAGAAATAAAAAAGGAACTGAGAGATGGAAGAAACTAATATCAATGTTTCTTGCTTGTCATATATGATGTCATGTGAGAAGTGGAAATATGGAGCTGTGAAGAATTTTGAGAGAAGAAGGACCATGTTCTGCTGTGACTCCGAGAGGACTCAGTAAGCGTACTGAACAGAGGAGGATGAGCTTAGACTCAGAGAGGCTCAGAGAAGCACACTTGACCTAATCCAGGTGAGATATTACAAAGACTTACACTGTGACACTGGAAGTAGAGAGAAGGGGAAAAGAAAAGTTATAAGAGAAAAACTTATTGCACTTATTACATCAATTGAATATTCTATGGAAGGAGAAATCTAGCACATCTCCCAGGTTCTAATCTTCAATCGAGAGATGATGCTAACATAGAGAACACGGTTTTAAACAGTTTCATAAGTGATACAGACTATGGTCTACGCTAAGGACAGTACTCTTAGCAACTGGCATGTATTGAATGTCAGACTATATGATATACTAACATATGGTATATATATTGATATGTTATTTCTCAGACACCTGATTTTTTAGGTTCTTTTACTATCTTTACTTTTTGGATGAGTAGCTAAGGCGTAAAGACATTAAATGACTAAGGTTAAGGACAGGTAGTAAAGATCTGTTTGGACATGCTGAGTTTGAGGTACCAGTAGGACATCTGAGTTGAAAGAGACAGTAGTTATGAATCTGGAAGAGAGCTCTGGTCTGGAGATTGACATTAAAGTGAAGTCAACATATGCTATTTGAATACATAGATGGACTTGGGATTTCCCGAAGAGACCATAGATAAGAAGACATAAAGTAAGAGGGGAAGAGGTACACAGGAGGTGAGAATCCTAGTTCTTACATAAACGAAGTAGTGGGTAGCAACAGAGGAGTAAGACACAAAAAGGAAACTAAATCATGGGAACCAAGCAAACAGGAAGTTTCAAGAAATAAGAAATAATGAACAGGGTCCAATTCTACAGATAGGTGCCTATGGGAATTAGCAATAAGGCATCACTGGTAACTTTATGAGGTATGTTTTAGTAAAATTGTGGAGTTAAAAAAAAAAAAGCAAATAGCTGTTTCTGAGCCAATCATTAACCTTAGGGACTGTTTCTTGGCCCGTGGATATCTGTGTGACTTGGCCACGTTACTGTGTTAGAAGAGCCTAATAAATATTCAATGTGACATAATGAAAGGCTTTGAGAACCGGTGCAGGGTAAGGGAAAGACTCTGTCCAAGAGTCAAGGGACCTAACGCCGGTGGGTGGAGCGAATCCCTCTCGTTCACAGCCATTTTCTGCACTGGCCACTGTATTCAGAGTGTCTATCACCAGAAGCTTTTTGGAGACCTTCAAAAATGTTTGAGGTATGAAAAAAAAGATGTCTAAAATAAGAAAACAGCAAAAATTGAGATTAGTGTTTAATAATGTCTACAGAACAAAGCATTATGTCAACTTCGTAGGGTATAATCATTTGGAAATTAAAATTTCACTATATTTGAAAGCCATCTTTAGATTTTTCTCACTTTGCAGGAATTCTTGTATACACTTAGTGATGGTCTAAAAAAGAAATTACTTGAAGGCAAATAATTTCTAAAAGCAAAATTATAAATAATTTTTACCCCCCAAAATGTGTGTATGAAAATAAGATAGATAGATAAATCTATATCTATAGAAAAAGAGAAATAGATACACATCTCCTGCAAAGATATTAGAAGTCCTTGTCCTTAGTATAGGCATCAAAGTGGATGCAGCTGCCTGACGTCAGAGCACCTTGCTTTCCTCTGTCTGGAGTTAAGGCGCTATGCTTGCTTAGGATAGAACAGGAAGGATCAAAGAGCCTGAAGGCTACCCTCTCTCCACACCCACACCCACCCCCAACCCATGAGTGATGTAAAATCCCTTCCCACACAGTTCCCACACTACTAGGAAGTGTCCAAATGGGTCCTAAGCCACCTCAAGGTAAAGATGTGATGTGTATTTTGGTGGTTTAGCTTGCAAAGGCTGGGTTATTAATGCCTGGTTCCATACCAGGAACAAAGCTTGAGAATAATCGAACAATTGCCCAGGAAGCCGTTTGGATTGAAGTTAGCCTCTCCTTCAAGAACGGAAGAGCTGAAACTTGCCAGCTTTGATTTGCACGCCTTTCAGCTACTATTTCCAGCCAATTCAGTTCATACAACTCCAGCTTTCATTTAGGGCTGAGCTCATTGACGAAAAAAATAAAGAAGAACGGGGGGAAAAAAAACAAGAAAAGAAATCAAGGAAAGACTTAATTGATTATGCAGAGTGTTGCTTTGGGAAAGAGGAAAATCTTGTTAGAAGCCTGGCAAACTCACTTCATTAAGGACCTAGTGACATCTTCTAAAACCAGAACATTCCATCAGGTTAGTTTAAAACATCAAGTGACCTTGTAGTTTGGTAGGGATACCCCATCCCCATTCATTCTGTCTGCCTCATTCTTTGCATTCTTCATCATATTTTAGCAATGGTGGAAAGTTTGCTGCTAAAAAATATGCTGAAAGAGAGGTAACATGGGAAATTAGAAACATTAAAATCGGGGATTGTGATTCTGCTCACTTGCCTTGTCTTCCAAAAGCCCATTTTCTTTTTCTGCTTACATGGTTATTTTCACCTCATCTCCACATTCTCTTTCTCACACACATAGTCCCACATGTTCTTCTTTCATCTAATGCGTCACTGTATGCAGTGCTGGTAGTGAATGTGGACCTGAGTATCAGGTCTCATGATGAAGTGTGAGAATCTATTGCTTCTTGTCCGTTCAGAGACCATCTGAAGTTCTTCTGCATGGATTCCATGCCAAAGGAGGAGGTGACTGATTTTTTTTTCTTCCTTTCTTTGGGAGCATCAAACGCCCCACTTATTGAATTCCCTCCTTTCTAGAAATAATTAGCTTGAGGACTAAAGTAACCTTTGAAATGTAGAAAAGAATAACGAAGAGATCCTAATGGTTCCTCCATGTCAAGTAAACCTTGTAAGAAAGTAGCCAATAACAGTGATCTTACAGCCATAGAGTATCTTGGTTTTAGGAAACTTTGACACACATTCTGAAAGCATACCTCTGAGTAAGACAGTGAAGTTCCAGTTGGCAATAACATTGTGAGGTGGATACACTGTGAGATGGCTACCCCTTCCACTGGACAATGCGTATATTGAAAGGGAAGAAAATCGAAAATCAATAATTTAATCTTCAATCTCAAAAAGCTAGAAAAAAATTCCAGTCCAAATTAAATACAGGTAGGAAATAATGAAGATCAGAATAGAAGCTGACAAATAGAAAAGATAAAAATAATAGAAGTTAACAAGATGCCCACAAGAAATTCACAGAAGTTTCTCTCTTTAACTCTGTTCTGTAAAAAATTTGTACTAGTACTTGGAATGAAAATATCAAGAGAATTCTAGTTAATATGCAGTCTACTGAAAATTGGGGCAAATATCAAATTACACTGATGATAAATTCAGCCTTAATTATATTTTCAATGGACTACAATGTTGACTTGAAAAAAATAAATTAAAATTTAACAATGATAACTGGAAAGTCCCATGTTTGAATGTATTTATAAACCAATAACTTAAGTAATTTATGGTAACTGTCTTTACAGGAGCTCACAGGATACAGTAAAGCGTTTAATGGACCACAAGCTTAATATATACAAATGGTAAATATGGGTGGAAAAACGAACTAATGAACAAACCAGTACATTCTATTTTTAGGAAGCTCAAATAGTTAGAAAGTTCTTCCTTATGTCAGCTAGATTCTATCCACTGTAAATTTCACTTAACTTTTCTCAGAGATAAATGAAGTGAATTCCTGGCAACTCATACATAGACAATAGGATACAAAATAAATTCTGATTATATCTAACATGACTAGGACAGCAGGGATCAACACTCATATGGATTAGCAATTACTACCTTGCCGTTGCTAATTTTAACTAGATTTAAAGTAGTTGCTAACATAGATGATATTATTTCTTTTAAACCATACAATAACACCTTTTTTTTTTTGGCAAATAAATCCAGCAATTTTATATATCTAAAAAACTGTGTTCTGTGTATCTTTCAATCTCCATACTTAGTAACTACCAAGATACTTGTCAAATAGTTACTGAATGAATAAATGAATAAAATTTAAAAGACTGACTAGCCAGACCAAATGAAACAGTACCATAATGGTTGATACCCTTAGGATATGAATCATTATTTTTTGAATTTTATACATAATTCTGCATGTTTTGCTATTTGGTTTTCATATCTGCAGTTAAATTGGAAGAAAGCAAATGCTATCCTCAAGTATACTGGTATCAGCATAAAGATAAAGGAAGATATGGGAAAATTATTTTTAAAAAAACTCATATGCACATATGAGGCATTTAGGATACAGTCAAATAGCTCCCAACAATTCAGCTTTCCCAGATGTCACAGTATTGATATCTGCAAGACAGCTAAGATCATCACTGCACACTGATGTCTCTTACATGTGATCAGCAACATAGGAAAGCATGTAAGGCTTTACAAGGCTACATCTACAAAGGTAATCAGTTGAAAGAATTAGTACATAAAGGCATAAACTCTCAGCTTTCTAAAAAAAAACTCCAAACTCCACTATTCCTGGTTACTTGCCTCCTCTGGGAGGCTGACAGCCTCCGTTTCATCACACCTCTAGAAAACCTCCATAGCAGCTTAAGTTACTAGCTTCCAATGATTCTTTTTTTTTTTTTTCATTGAAGCATAGTCAGATTACAGTGTGTCAATTTCTGGTGTACGCATAATGCTTCAGTCATACATATACATACACATATTCATTTTTATACTCTTTCATTATAGGTTACTGCAAGATATGCTTCCAGTGATTCTTATTTTGACCTCAGTTATCGTAACACCTCAAGAAGAATGAGGATCCAATTTATGGATATGTAAACTAAATTAACACAAAAGAAAGTAAATCAGGAAAAACTGAGACCAGTCTGCTCCTCAAAGGTAAAGATTTTGTTTTCCACTTCATTACTCATTTAGACCAAATAAATTGATGATGCGTATGTGTACTAAATGCCAGGCACCAGGTTGGATGATGTAAATGTAGAGATAAGGCAATTCTCTTGGGAAAACAGGCACATAAACAAATTTCGAGGAGTAGTTTCAGAATGAGTTAAAAATCAAAAGGTCTGATACGTTTACAATACCATATATATGGTATTAAATGTTTTTCCTTTAAAGCACTTTTTATTTTAAAGCACTAACTAGACTAAATAACCATAAACTACTTTTCAATCTCAAAATGGTGTGTCTATTTTGTTCAATTCCACAAAACCACTGTGGGATAAACAATTGCAGGCATTGTTAATCTGCAGTTAATAGACTATGAAATTGAAGATTTAATAGATTGCATAACTTACCCCAAGCCACACAGCTAGTTAACAGTGAAGCCAGATAAGAAGTTAACTGGATTTGAATCCTAATTAGTTATTTGATTTATTATATAATATGCCTCATCCATGTGTTATGATAGGAAATCATCAGCTATCCCATTTCACAGCTTGAAATCTCATTCTAATGGTGTGTTTACAAAGCAGCATGCTGAATACACCAGGATTGTCCCCCAAACGGTATAATATTTGCTGTTCGGCTCATAAAGTCTTTCCGTCTCCTCTCTTGACATTCCACATGCACGATTTGTGAACTGTTCATCTCTACTTACAGTGCTTCTTTTAAATGGCTGCTGTTTCCAGGGGACTTGTAAAAAGAAACTTATGAATTACCAAATGTAAAGTTTGTCAGTTTGGGAGGTTAATATGGAGTTCCTTTCTGCTTAGGGTAATTTAGGATGTGATCTAAGTACAAACAAAATATATATTTTTTCAGAGAATTGTAGAAAGAAGAGTGACCTTAAACTGATCCTTCAGCTCCTAATCCATCAACTAGAATGTATTTAGTGTTGTTATATACAAGACCCTGTGAACATAAAAAATAAATATAATATACGGTCCTTATCCATAAAGAACCTAAAACTTCAAGGTTTTCATGAAAATGTAAATGTAGTTCTTTTGCTCAATATGACAAAATGTCCCATAAAATTAAAAGCCTTGTAGTGTATGTGCTTCTCAAAATGTGTGCAGAGTGGTCAACTCTGAAGCCAGGGACTTCTTGAATATACTTTTCCCAGACTATAAAAGGTGTATGTGATAATTATTATCAACTGTGGACTCTCCTGCAGGAGACCAACTAGAAAAACCTGTTAACTAAGCAAAGCTAATTTTACTAAACCTACTACAGTAGGGAATATATAACCTTGACCATGTCTCAGTGTCTCACAGAAGGATTAGATTTGGGAAGATTATTTATACGTTTGGGGGGGTCTGGTCTCACGTGGTTGCAGTCGAATCTTTGAAGATAAGGAATTGACCAGAATCGAGTAAAGGTTTAGTGAGGCAAAGGTCATAAAGTGAGTCTTGATAAGTGATAAGCCGTTTAATAAGCAAACTGTTTGCCCAGGTGAGCAATCTATTGCTCTAATGGGAGAACAACTTGCCCAGAGGAGTAAACTATGTGTTTGGATATATTGGCTTCCAAGAATTTTATGAAGCAACAAAGTTATGACTTGGTTTTACAGCCCTACATCTTCCTGGCCAAATACTTCCTAGAAAAATGAGGGTAACTCAGAAGCTCCGCCTGGCTTCATTCTCAATTTTGCTCCTCATTTCCCAGTTCATTATGTTAAGTATGATTTGTGATACTTGTTTATACTTTAGAGGATATTTGAGCACATTCTAGGGGCCTCCAATAAAAATTATACCCACATTATCAAGTATATTCATTTAATGTTATCAAAAGCCAAAATCCTGAAGTATTTTTCAGTTTACTTAATGTATGTTGTAACCTGAAAATCAAGAATAAATATTTGCAAAGAGATGGAAAGGAACATTTATTCGATGAAAACAAAATTTTCCTTTGGAGTCTGGAAGATTTAGACCTATCATTTCTCAAGAAAACTTAAAGTGAAAGTAATATATTCATTAATACTGATATTATTATGGGATATCATTTTCAGCAACAGCACAAAAATGGCAGAATCAGCCCTTCTGCTGGATGATGGATTTACTTTAAAAGAAAAGAATATAAATCTGCACTTTTCTTTTGCTTTCCTCCCCACTGAAACAAACTGAGATTACTATGTATTTTGCACTTAAACGTAGGTGCTGGACTAAAGCTTTGTACACATGTATTCTTATTTAATAGTCACAATGATCTTGCAAACCAGGTAGTATTGTCACCATTTTACAGGTAGAAAACCAGAATCACACAGGGTAAGCATGTTGGCCTGGCTAGAAACTCATGCAGGCCTTGCTAGGAACAAGATCTGAACTCTGTATATCTGATTTCTAATCCTGTTCTCTTAGGACTGATAAGACTAAGACTGGCATTGTGAAATTAGAACGTTGGTAATGAAATGAGATCTCCCAGCTCTCTAGAACTCAGACCTACTAATGACTTTTGCACTGGAGGGTCTCTTTTTCAGAGAGAAAGTGTTACTGTAAAGGGTGTTCCCAGATGCAATTAGGTTCTAAATCAATGGACCTTAACATAGGGAGATTATCTGAGTGGGCCTGACCTAATCACAGGAGGCCACTAAATTAGGGTCATGTGGTCAGAGACAGGGGAACTGTGAGAGGATTAGGCACGAGGGACGCTCTCCTGTTGGCTTTGAGATGGAGGGGTCATGTGGCAAGGAGAATGGATGGCCTCTAGGATGCCAGTGGCCCCCAGCTGAGAAAACAGAGCCAGCAAAGAAATGGGGAGGGGATGTCAGTCCAACTCTTGATTTCAGTCTCAAGACCCTGAGCAGAGAACCCAACCACCATGCCCAAATTTCTAACAGACGGAACTGTGAGCTAGTAAGTGGGTGTTGTTATAAGTATATAGTAATTTGTCACATGGTAATGGAAAACAAAAACAAGGGGCCAAACACTTCCATATATCAAGAGTGTTAACCTGTGGTTAGGACTTTAATGGATATTTCAGATTAGCTTGAAAATTAGCTTGCCTTATCTGTAAAGAGTCTAATCAATTTTGACAAATAAACAAATTGCAGGTCCTTCAGATTCCTCTGGTCATCTAATCATGTGGACTTATAAATAATAACAAGAGTGACAGTAATGATAATAATAATATGTAAATTATGCTTTAGCGCTCAGTGCACTTCCACATTCATTATATCATTTGAGCCTTATTATAACCCAGTGGAGTAGATAAATAGTAATCATCAGTATCCCTTCATAGTGTACAAGAACTAAATATGTAGAAAAGGTAAGTGACTGACTGAAGATCAAACAAAAGAATCCGAGGGTCAATAGGGTGGCCAATAGGTGACAATCAAAGTCATCTGATTTCTCTCAAAACAACTTTTATTTTCTCAGTGCTAATGTAAAATATTTTGGTAAAACAAAGGAGTTATGTCCCCCTCTCCAATTCTGTTCCTATTTCAGGAAATAAAAGAATAGCTAAATAATTTTATATTTGGAATAACTGCTTTTCTTTCTACATCAGATTTTTCGTCTCTTCACACAAAGTGAGCCATTAAAATTTTTTCAACATTTATTTTTACGTTTTAAAAGAACATTAAAAAACATGCAAACTGTGTAAGTTTGAACTAAGCTACAAAATAATGATAATGAAAATTTGATAATACCCAGCATGGATTCATTAAATACATCTATAAATGGAATTCTGTGTAGCCATTTAAATGTGATCTATCATTACCCACACGAAAAGTTGTGATATATTTATTTACATAAGAAGTTGCTGATTCCGTTTATACATTACCATCCCATTTAATTAAAAAAAATGTATATATGCACACACACATATGGTATATCAAATTTTTGACAGAGGTCATCTGTGGAATGTAAGATATTTTAATTTTATTTTAATGCTTTCTAAATTTTCTGCATTTCTTTTAAGTACTGTATTTTATAGTGTATTTTTACCATCCAAAAAATACACTAAAGTCATTTTCATTTTGCAAAATAATTTGACCCAAACTCAGTATAGTCGTATCAAATCAATATGGTTACTATTAAACATCTAAGAGTCTATATGAAGGTTGAGAATTAAATATGGAGTGAGGCTCTCATCTTTAACAGGTCCCTCCTTGTTCCCACGAACGTAGCTGGGTGCACACCCATACCTCACATGCACAGCATCTACAGCTCAGAGACCAGTGACTACGAAGCCCTGACTGTTCCTGACCACCGGTTTTGACTTAACAAGTGCCAGTTACTGCTCCCAACAGCACCCTAAACCTGGCCAGGCACACTGAGCAAAGAAACGGGCCCTACTCTGTTTCCTCAAGGCTCCAACTGAAGTAAGTCGAAGGGAATTGTCTTCCTTCACATTCTCCTTCATAGGCTGTGAAAATGTCAGACTCTTTTTAAATGGCGCTTCCAATTAGAGTTGCTGAAGCCTATAAATTTCTAGCCAAAGGCAATGGATAGAAATGACTGCAAGTTCTTTTGACGCACTTAGAAAGTAGGTGTAACTAGGCCAGGGTTTCAGCCACCCACTCTTATTGGGATTATGTCCTTTGGCATCTTCCTCTAGTGACCTCATGTCATTCACTCCCTGCATCCCTTTGTGTCTGAGGAATAAAACCAGGATTCTAACAAAGCGTGAGGACTCCTGGGTCTTCGGCAGCTCTGAACCAAAGAAAATGCTCATGAACGTTGTGGTTTCACGTCTGCTGCCACCACTGGAAGATATTCTGCATAGGGTCAAATGGGTGAGCTTTGGCACTTTGGTCGGGTCATCTTCAAAAAGGGAAAAATAAGTCACCAAAATGTGGAGTAAAACAATATTTTAGTAATTCAAAAGAAAAAAATGGAATCCTGAGTCCTAACACTATAGCAAAATTGTTTTAATATTTAATTACCCTTAATATTTTACTTACTTCCATATTTCTTTTTGCATAGTCACCCATCTCATGCTACCCACAATTTTGGTTGTTATTCTCAAAGCTGAACAAGCCATAAGGCCTTTTTTATGCTTCTTTGTTATGTCTTAACTCCTACTTTTAATGGCTGCAGAATTCCTACCAAGTAGATGTAGCACGGTTTCACGTGCCTATTGTTCTTCCCCCTTCCACCAGTTCCCCAAAACGAAGATTCTTACCAAAATGCTAGGCAAAAATAGGCAAGTAGCAAAGCCATGTCCTGCAGCCCACTAGCTCTTCCACGTGTCACCCTCAGTGTGGCTTTCCTTTCCTGGAGCTATTCCTGGTTCTATAAAAGGATTAATGTAAACGGGGTCTCCTGACGGAGCTAAACAACAGAGTGTGTTGAGGCCTAAAACTGCTTAAAAGCAAAGAGATATGAGAGAAAAAGAAGAATCCATGAATAGATGGCTCCTACTGTCTGACTCGTGGGACTAGAAATAAGTAATTGAAACTGGTTTGCACAGATTGGAGCAGGATTCTTTCACCTCTGGAGTAGGGTAACTAATTACTGGGGAAAAAGCAAAATGTAAGCACCCTGAGATACCTTTACAAGCCATTCATCATAACAATTGATAATGTTTCTGGGCAAGCATACTTGAAAGGTTAGTAATTAAGGGTGGAATTTGTTGTGCAGGGTGCTGAGGGAAGACAGAAACGTTTTATCTTGGGAATTGGAGCTTTGCATGATTCTACAACGCACAGCACCATGAAGATGGCAACTTATGTTTTCAACTAAACGATTGATTCTAGCAATAGAGATGATGTTAAGAAAGGGTAGAACAGCGAATCTTAAATGTTATTTTTATGAGGTGTGATAAAGGTATCGTGGCTATAATTTTTAAAAAGCTTCTATCTCGGCATTTCCTGATGAAATAATAAAACATCTAGGATTTGCTTTCAAATTCTTAAAGAAACGTTTTGGCATATCACCCAAGGAAAAAGTGTTGACAGAGCATTGTAACTGTATCTCAAGTCTGTTCTTACGCATGCACTCACAGAGTTTCATTGCTTTTCGTTTCCTTTTATTTTATTTCCTAGGGAGAAATAATACTCATATTTAGACCAATTTCAGATATGGAGGGGCTTCCATGTTTTAGGATTTAGCTGCAAACTGGTATTTTATTGCTGATGTTAAGTTTAGCCAGAGAGTTCTTCCTTTCAGCCATAGCTTGAGTGCTGAATGTGGCTGCTTAAGTCCTAGAGTGGGCTGCGGATGGGCCCATAAAGTGTCCTGGTACAAAATTTAGCAATGCTTCTCCCCCTTCAGCTGAATGCAAGCCCCAAGCAGGGCACTCTGGGCATGGATTTTACTACTCATTCTCCCCAGGGAACTGGCACCACATGCAGGGCACAGTTTTGTGTTATGATGCATTTTGATGATGACTATCATGCAACAGTCCTGGTCCTGAACATTTATGTTCCTTTTTCTTTTTTTTTTAATTTAGTCACTGACTGCTTTGCTTGGCAATCAAGTACCTAGTCTGAAGCCAAATTAGGATCACTTGCTCCCCACCAGGACATCTCTTGACCCACCAAGAGAGTTTGGCCTGTTAGCAAGTTTCTCTGCCATCTGCCCCAGCTGCCAGAAAACAGGCCAAGCCACAGGTACTGAAAAGCTCATTATCTATAGTGTCTTCAGCTTCTCCTCTCAGTGCTTCTACTTATGTGCCTTTGTGGTATTGCATATTTGTACATCCTGGGGAAGGTGAGAAGACAAAGAGGTATCCAATTTCCATTAGTCAAGTGATTTGGATTGCTAATGAAGGTACCAGTAATTGCTTTGGTCAAGGAGGTGTGGGATTAGATGTGAATGTCACAGATCTCAGCTATTGTTTCCTCTATCATAAAGTGATTCATAATTTTAAATTGGAATTCGTACTTCCAGAGAGTTTAGCAAGAAACAGGAATAAATTAGCTTGCCCTGGGTCATATATCTGGTGATTCATGTTGGTGATGGAGTCAGTCTTAAATCCCAACGATCCATACCTATCCTGTCTAACCCAGTAGCCACCAGCCACATGCGGCTATAGAGCACATGAAATGTGGGTAGTCTGAACTGAGATGTGGAATAAATGTGTAATGTATGCCAAATTTTGAAGACTTAGCATGAACAAAGAAGAACATGAAAGTATCTCAAATGTAGTTATCTCATTCATTCCATCAAGAATTCGTTTATTCAAGAGTTGGGCACTGTACTAGTCATTAAAAGCAGAGCAAGGAATAAGACAAGCTCAGTCTTGGCCCTCACAGAGCTTAAAGTCTAGTAGATGTTATTCAAAGGGTCTTCCTTTATTGGTTGGCCTTTGGCATGAATGCTCTTTCTGCTATTGTCCAAGCGGACACCACTATAGTCCCACATGCCATGTGTGCTAGTGGGACATCTCAACTCCACCTGGCAAAGGTGCCATTTTTCACTGCTCTAGAGCCTCTGTTCAATTAAATAGCCACCCATTCCAGGCGAATGCTTGAACCGTGACTGGTCTGAATTACAATGGGCTGCAAGTACACAATACACATTGAATTTTAAAGACAGTATGAAAAAAATGAATACAAAGTTTCTCATTTATTTTATATTGACTACATGATGAAACAATAATATTTATAGACTGGATTAAATAAAACATATAATTAAAATTAGTTTCACCTGATTTCCTTCTACTTTTTTTATGTGGTGACAAGAAAAATTAAGATTATGTATTGACTCACATTTATTTGTATTGGCCAGCATGTCTCTGTACAGATTTTTTCCACTCCACCTGTGCAAATAACTACACCAGATGGAGCTTTGTCCTCCAGAAAGATGATGGAGAAACTTGAACCTAACTAGGGCACTATTAGCTCCCTTAGCTTCTCCCTCTTTTCTTTTCTGTTTGAGAATCACATGTACCTTGAGTGATTAGTGAACATAATTCAAAAGTCTAGGTAGCAGGATGCAATGGAGAGGCAGAAGCTGTTACTCAGAAAACCTTGTTTATGCTGATCTCCGAACTCTCATTTACTTACTGCAAAATCAAGAGCAAATCATGAGATCTTGCAGAATCTCCATCTCCTTAGGTAAAAACATAAAAATAATCCATTCTCTCTATTTCAGTTAGAATTGTAGTGAGATAAGTATATATGAAGTCACCTGATAACCCTAATAAGCCTTATTGTCATCATCATCACTTACATTAATGATCATGATAAATACTTCCATAAGCGATCAACAAAACTTTGAGATGTAGAAGGTTAAAATACCATAATTCTGGGGAAATTCCACAAACAGCAAAACACAGATAGAACTATTAAAACACTAATGTTTAAATAGTCAAGTTGACAAAGGAAAGGATGAGGTAAAGAAATGGAGACTCCTGGTGGAAGAGCAAGGACAATTTTGTTTTGGAGCTCACATCTCTATTAATTGCCTGATGCCAGGAGATCACTTTAATATTACTTGTCTTTCCAATGAATATTTTCTTAGACATACTACTGATTTAAAACAACCACAACAAACTCACCCTACTCATATTGTGGCCAATTGTTTGAGGATTTCTGCAGTAGCGAGAGGTGGGCTGTAGGTCTTTGCTTTCACACTCCCTAAGTTGACGCTTATTTAAACAGAGGGCACTTTGTACAATTTCTGGCTTAGCAATACCAGGAATCACACCATTTAGCTCATAATTGCACACTAGTGAGACACAGAGACACGATTATTTTTCTAGGTATCTGAGCTGGTCCCGACATTCCTGGTCTCCATCAGACCCTGAAAATCAAGGCAGATCTGATGACCTCAGAAGTCCTAGCTGGTCATGCTTGTTGTAATTTGTTGCAGTGTGGATTATCAAGCTATTTTATGCTTACTTGACTGCACAAAAGACTCAAAAAGTATCCCAAATCAGAGCTAACTTTAATCAGTATATATACTTACCAGTGTGCATGACAAAGAGGCTGACATCTTGGGGAAATGTATAGAATTGAAAGAAATGAACGTTGCCCAAAGAAGGCTCCCTAAGACATGGCCAGATAAATAATGTTGAATAATACTTTCTTTAAAAACAAGGCATGTTAAAAAATAGCCCATGATAATTTTTTCCAAAGAATCTTTATCACCACTTGCCTCTGGAGTGGCCAGTCAGGCGAGCATGATTAAGTTTGGTTTTGGTGTGATTTTGTGGTATGAAGGGACGGGGACCCTTAGCCACGCGGAGGTGGAAAAGCCACAGAGGCTATTTAAGACACAGCAAGTAAACCTCTCTGAATGGAATGGAATTTCCATGCAGAGGCACGGAGAGGAGTCTCAGTAGATGGCAGCCCCTATAGCTTCATCAAGGAGAGATGAATGAATGTGTTATTTTAAATGATGTGAGAAGAGTTAAGCAAATCCAAGGGGAGGTGTCAAAACATCTTCAGGTGAGCAATGAGAAGGTTCTACCACCTTTAGTCTGAGGTGGAAAACCGAAGGAATAAATGTCAGAACCTCAAGAAAGCTTGAACTGGAGGAAGGACAGCTTGAAGATGGCCAGCCTCTGCAAACTCCTGCGAGAGCAGGGAGGGAGTGAAATCAACAGCCTAGACTCATTCTTTTTCCCTCTTTGATCTCTTGACAGTGCCTCCACTGACTGAAGATAACCAACCGACAGCCAGATGGCGAAGGAATCTGCTAAGGTTTCCCATAAAGGTCAGCCTCCTGGTATTCGGAGCAGAACAGAAAAAACTGAGCAAGGGTTGCTGAAGGGGCAATAGAACATATCCCAGAGAGCTGCTAAGTTAGGTCAAGAGGATTCCATGGGTCTAGACGCTTCCCCCTAGGATGAGCTGAAATGGGGAAATGTTTCTGTTTGCAGTCTGCATCTAATTATCCTGTCACAAGTTTGCCCTGAATCTGTTTCCTATGGTCCACATGACAGAGGTAGCCCACACTGCAGGCAGCAAAAAACTGTTACAAGCAGACTATTTTACAGGCTTTCAACACAAAATACCTAAATCAGGGATTAAGGAGCAAGAATGAACAAGAAATAGGTCCATGGGCATCTTTAAGAGTACAATCAGAATTCTTAGATATAAAAACATTATTGCTTCTAATCTTGAGTTTTCAAAAAGCCTGAGATTTGTGTTAATCCAAATTTTGATTAATTTTTGATTGAACGAATCCCAAACTCTGTATTCACTAGCTGAGTAAACAGGCTTTAGATTTTCTTTTTCCTAATTTAGCCAGATATTGATCTGAACTGTCCAAAAGCTTTCTGAGTCTCTGAGCAGACATTAAACCGAGATAAGTGTCCCAGTCATTCAATATAGTAGATTCTTTAATGTAATTTTTTTTTAATTTTCTGATCCTTCTGCAGGTTTTAACACAAAAATGTTGGTAATTAAAGAGTTATCAACTTCTTATTATAATTCACATTAATAAATACTTGTCCATTGAGACACAGTGAGACCTAGTCAGAATTCTGTGCACATTCTTGGTGGCTCAGCATACCATATTGAGAACAGATTGTTTTCATAGAAGCCCTGCTTTATTCCTGGCCCTGTTGCCCATAATTATTGTAAATCAGGACTAGTTCCTGCCTTCCTGCCCGAAATAGCAGGAAGCATCCAACTCTTTCAACCCACTTTGCTCATGGGCACCACCTCTCTGCAGGGGTTAGGGTTCACTGCCAGGAATTTCAAAAGAGCTAAGTCTGTTTTGGTTTCTTATCCAGAACTTCAGCTTGTAAGCAAAGAAATGAAGCAAGATCTGTAATATATCCAGGGATGTAGAGAAATGGCATGGCTGCCGGCCTGGTTAACAGCAGCAAGCCACTGGCAAGATACGGCCCTTGCCCTTTCCCAGATGTCTTGTCAAATCAGTTCCACGTGAGACCTGGTGAGCCTGTGACTAACCGGAAACAACTGGAGAACTCTAGAAAGTGTCTTATTAAGTACTAAGCGCAGAGAGAATGTTCACTGCCTCCTTGGGATTTAATAAAAAATTGCACTAGACTTCCTACGTGCCTCCTCTGTGGGTCCATGCTACTCACCCTGGAGGTCATGTTATTCACGCATCCCAGTGCCCAGAACTGACTGCTTCTACCTAGAACGGTTAACACTGACTGCTGTTTGTTGTTACTGTTGTTATTTTTCTTTTTTCTTTCTTTTTGATCCTGAACATAATACTGAATGCGTTGTATGCTCCTATCTCATTTAATCCTTACTATAACCCCACTGGCCATCCCTGTTAACCCCATGTTACACACAGGGCGCTGAGTTTTAAAAAGACCAAGACATAGGGCAAAGAGCTAGGGCCTGAGCTAGGAAGTGCTGTACTGATCGGTGCAAAGTGCTCCTTGGCCTGATGAGGCCTTGGAGAGGCCTCTGAGGGACGCAGAATAGCATCGTGCAGGACAAAAAGGAGCGTCTTGACAACCCACCAAACATGGTGGGCAGTTATCTCCAACCTAACTGAAAATCAGACACACTCCCATCGAATGTACAGCCCTGGACTCTGCCCTGACTCCTCCTCCGTTTTTCTGCCCTTGTGAAAGGGACAGGTGTCAAGAAACATTACCCTTCTATTTTTAACTTCTCTGCTTGAGAATCGGCCCTAAAGAACTAATCTTCTGACTCTTTGGCCAGAGATCCTGTCCTGACCCTAGAATCATAGCGGCCCCCAGGCAAAACGTACTCTTTAACGTAAAAGACCAGAGAAGTTCCAAATTCTACCATAGGAGCCAAATCCTCGAAAGTCCCCTTCACCCAGTCTAGGCTTAAAATCCTTTTGTGGAGAGTCCATGCCCTTTTACCCTAAATCTTGTAGTGGAGGCCACGTGGGACCAAAGGCCTCAGATGAGATGACTGTCCCCTCCAAGGTAGCAATGTTACTACTCCTCTCTTTAAAATTCAAATCCTCTTTCTTTCTTGGTAGATTAGATAGATAGATAGATAGATAGATAGATAGATAGATAGATAAGTATTGCATTCAAATTCACTATGTAAATACTTTTATATCTTTTATCCCATTTGACTCAGAATTTTATGTTCATCAGGGTGGCCATAGGGCCTACAGCACAGGTGGTCGATCCCAGCAGAATAACTTGAGAAGCATAAAAATGCATCAGCTATCTTAAATGCACTCAACAATTTTTTCCCTATTTCTTCATGCACTTATTCTCATTAATATTTATCAAGTGTTTTATAGGTGTTGGTCATGTTGCTAAATAAAGCGAAGAAGAATGGAAATAAAAAATGGGTGCAAAGAAGCTGAATTTACCACCAAGGCCAAACATCACAGGAAGTTTTACTGAACCATCAGCAGCCTCTCTCTCGAATCACACTCAGGTAGGATCTCCAGATTAACATTTTTGTTACGGAATTTCACGAGGCATACAATATTACGGTTGCTGTCATTGGAAATGAAATTTCGTTAAGAAAAACGCAATAGTGGACGCCAGCGTACACCTATTTGGTGTTTGTATCATTGGAAGTCATTTCCATTTGAATTGTCTCATTTTATTTCCTTAGGAGGTGGTTGGAATATATAGCATGTGCTATTTAATGGTAGGGCACAGTTGCATAAATATCTCGAAACAACTCAAAAAATGTATCAGTTCTGCTCTGTTCTCCCCACTCTCAATGTAAACTGTACGCAATTTAGCTCCTTCATGACACAATAGCTATTACTTATATGGCCTCAAAGAGAAAGCACTTGATGTTCATGTTTATTCATTGTATAGTATTTATTGTAATCATATCAATAAGGCACTGTTTCTATGGGCCAGCTGCATGAGACATGGAAATAGCTTTGTTTTATAACACTCTCTTTGTATTTTTTGTTGTTGTTGTTGTAATGGAATTTTGTTGTATATGGCTCTGAGCTCTACCAAGGGCTTCAGACTTGAAGAGTTTATTTGCGAGATGCCTTCCTTCTTTACTTCCCCCTGTGCTATGACAGCAGTTTACAAAACAAGGCACACAACTGAACCACCGGCTATGAAGCCCAGCAAGAAGAACTTTTAAGTTTCCCAAGTGATTCTGATGAGCTGTCAGGTTTTAAAACGACGGTTCGGTAGAACGTCCTTTTATTTTATTGTAGACTTAGGTTGAATGGTTTGTTTCCTGAGGATTCCATCTGATTATTATTGTACTATTAGAGTGAAAAATTTTCCCAAGCCTAATCACATGGAAACTTCTCTTAGGATGACTCTCAGTCTGTATTAAGATCATTTGATATAAATCAAGCAATATCCTGGCATATAAAAAGTGCTTAAGATGACTAAAAATCCCTAAATCCTCTTTGTTTAACATTCATTCTTCCTACACATGATCACTGAACACTGCTGAGGTTAGTGTTATGGGCATAAAGATGAACAGAATGGCGACCAAGCCCTTAAAAATTCGGTGGGAAAATTACAATTTGATTTTATTAATCCGTTCCTCATCACAGTTCTATTTGGGAGTATTAAAATAGCACGTATGAGTGAAAAACCAAACAAATCTCACTCACTGAACCACTTCTATAGAATTTCTTACATTTTAGCCAGTAGACGATCACGAAGACACTAAAGCAGACGCACTTAAGCACATACGTAAAGCTCAACAGGATACAAATGGCCTGTCGAGTACTGGTCATGGAAAAGACATGGCAATAAATTTAACACGTAGCTTAACCCCTACCCCCCAAAAAGCTTTGATGTTGCACAATAGTTTGCCACCTAATTAAATAGTTTAAAATAAAGCTGTCTACAAGGTGGAAAGGCTGTCATCTGTACACAGGCTGCACACTATGTTCCAGGTCCACCCCTTGCGAAGATACAAAGGGGAACAAAGCACAATGGCTCTCGCATGGAGTCACCAAACATGACCTTTAAGAACACTGCAGATAATGTTAACTGACCCCGGGGTTAGCATTCCTCCCCTTCTCTCTGATCTTTCCCTCCTTTTTTCTCCTCTTTCCCTTTGCTTTGAGCCTTCTGACAGCCAAGTACTTGCACAGTTACTTTGGGTTACAATATGTTATCCTCAGTGGAAATCAGAAGCTTTCATTCAAAAGGTGGCCACTCTTGACCTCTGACCCTGGTGCCTCCCACCCTGCTGCTCCCCTCCATTTTCTGTCTCCATGGAACTGAATAGCCAAGTGGAAAAATGGGAGCAGGCAAACTCTATAGCTATTCACAGACCACCCCACTCCCCTTCACTGCCCCTCCCCAGAAAAAAGAGAGAGAGAAAGATGAATAAAACTCATTCATCAATAAGTAGGCGATGAAGAAGAAAGCCCTACTGGCTGAAAAGCAAGCTAAGAAACAGGGAGGGCAACAGAGGAGGAGTGACAGGAAAGAAATGCAGAGGAGGAAGAATCTGGTGTGGCGTGGAGGTCGTGAGTTCACAAAAACCAGCACGCAGGGGAAGCAGCATTGCACACGTCCCCAAATGGAGTTACCTACAAGGGACCAACTGTTCCAAAAATGAATGCCTATTACTTGTGTCACAGCTTCTTAAAACAAGAGTGCACCTAAAGGAGAACCAAAGGGAGAAGGCGTGAGCCTCTGGGACTACTCTTTCTTTAAACATCTCGACTGCATGTTTGGAAGCTGGGAGATACAGCTCAGGGAGTTGGGAACCGACAAATAAAATCTATACTCATCTACTTATCCACAGGAAATGTCTTTACGTGTCAGAAAGCAAGTTATAGCAGGTGTATTCTTCGGGTTACACAGAGTCAATCTTTATTTCAACAATCTTGGCTGAGCAAATTGATGTCCCCAAGATCAAAGTGCAACCAAAACTGTGACCCAACTCAGACTGGCCAATGGCCTCATAGTCAACCAACCTGGTAGCAGCAGAGAGGTCAGAAAACAAAGACTATTTCTTCTCAATATAAGAATGTTAGGTGTGAAGAAGAGTCAGCATTAAATTCAGATCAGTCTCAAAATTAGTTAAGTAATTCTGCAGCATTCCCCACATTTCGTCCTCCCTCACAAGATAGAAACATTTAATGATTTATTAATCATCTGCCTGAAAACTTGTTTTGTCTTTTCCATATGACTGCCATCTCTGAGATTAGCACTCTAAATTTAAAAAGTTTTCATTTTATGGGAATCAAAGCCAACACCACATGCATTCAGATTTAAAAAAAAAAAAAGTTCAGGCAAGATGTTTCTGCCACCTTGCAGTCCACTGCTCGTCCACCAGCAGGACATCACCTGCACCCTTGCAGCTCGACTGAAATTGTATTTGTAGGAAACAAAGCCTCCCTACTTCCTTGCTGACATAGTCCAGCTACTTTCAAATAGAAATCTAAAACTGATTTGCCAGAAAATTTGGCATTAGTCCTAAATGACTGTTTGCACATTCTCTAGTTTTTCCATCTCTAAGTGACACTTTTCTGACCATCTGCCTGTCAGATTTTGAGCATAAGAATATGCATGAAGGAGGTAACAAATTGTGATTGGGAAGAAACAATGATGAGGCTGATAGTAAAATCGGCCAATTCACATGAGCTCAAATCATCAAGCGGAAACCTCGTAAACCTGAAGCATGCATCCTTACCACGGTCGAGGGCAAGGCCCGAGAGCATCTCACACACAATGGGACGCAGGGATGTGTGTGGAAGAATCTCTCACAGCAGAAGCAATCAGAGGCTCTAGCTTTGTCAGTGTTCTGAGAAGGACAGAGGCCAACCTGCAGCAAGGACCCTTGTGATTACTCCCTCCCTGCATGGCTCCCTTACCTCCTCCCTTACGATTCTACAGATTCTCACGAAAAGCACTGAAACGGCGACTAGAATGCAGAGGCAAAGTGGATTCAGCTCCTCTTGGGTCTCTGCCAGATTCTCATTAGGTCCCGGCCATGTGAGCCAATGCTGATTTCCATGGCTGATCTTCCCTAAATCTGCCCTTCCTGAAACACTAGCCTTTGTCCTTCCAGTCGCAGTCTCTAAATGGGGATTTGGGTGAGAGCAATACCAAAGGGACCGTCATTATACACCCATTATGATGAAATTGATGGCCTCTAAGTCTTTCTGGCTGAAAGCTCTGACAGGGTGAGATCACAGTGGATTGTAGAATCATTGCTTTCCCTGGTAAATCGGGTTACAAATGAGAACTAGAGTTGCGAGGGAGGGTAGGGAGGAGGATAAAGGAAGAGTGTTTTTCCTCAAATTCACCTCACTTCATGCCGGAGTGAGAGGCCATCCATACTCACGAAAGGCTAATTATATAAATCAGATGCCCTGGCTGAGTTTCCAGCCCCCTGGGAGCAGGGAGAGCTAGGAATAAATGAGGTCTTCTGCAAAATGAAAGAAACCCTTTGAAAAAATGCCAAAGCCAATGGTTATACAGCTTTACTCACAAAATTTTTTTTATAGAAACAGAAAAATCTGGACCAAGGATAACAAAAATAGCTGAGTTTTCATCTTCCAGCAGATTTGGAAATGTACTCTGAATTTCTTTACCTCCTTGCTAGCATCTACTTGTCTTTACTTTGCATTGCTAAATATGATAACTCCTGAGATTTTGAAATATCTAAATTCATCCTCAAAATAAAACCGGACTTGTGTTTTAGGAAGATCACATTTGTGTTAGGATGCCATGATAATAAGTCGTTGTTCAAGTAGTAGAGCTAAAGAAGGTGGGAAAATCACAGCATTAAGAAGCAGAAAAGACACAAACCTTTAGTTCTGGCTTTGCCATTCGCAAACACGCAATCTTGGGCAGTCTTTTCACTTCTCAAGACTTCAGACTCCTCATATGAAAATAACTGGGTTGATGTACACTAGCCCCATGTGATCTATCTAATGCTCTACACGTGCCACAAGTAGTCAATATGCAGAGGAACAAAGAAAACTCATTAGATGTCAATGGTGCCCATGCCAGTTGCTTTGAATATAAGGTTTCAAGTTTGGGCTTTGGTAGATGTTAGCTCTGCCCTATGGTTAGTCTCAGCCTCCATGAAAGTTCATTCCTATCCCTGTCCTAACTCTGATACTGCATCCTGCTGGATCCACTGAGGTACAGCATCTGAGAGCTACTTAATTCCTGACAATGTAAGTCCCTTTTTAGGGCAGGACAGGAAAGTTACCTGGATTCCCAAAACTGGTACCTGGAAATCACTCAATACATGTTAGAATAAATCATTACATAAATGTATGAATGGCAAGGCCACTTAAATATTTTAAAGAATGCTTCTAACTGGATGGAGAGCTGACTTATTCATACTGATTCTTCTTTTCAAACAATCCTTTTTTTTTCCTATTTTTATTTCTGACCAAAGCAAATAATTAAAATTCATTCTTGCCTGATTAAGAACTCAGATGAAACATAACAGGCATAAGTTGTCAAAATCATAGTTATCCAGAGATGGAACAGATTACTGAGACCATCTGGTCTTTCCCTTTTTTATTTTTTAGAAGAGGCTAAGGGAGATGAGATAAAATGTCCTGCTTAAAATCATCCAGTTGCAATATGGCTGTGGTTGGGCTGAAACTAGGACCCATATTTCAGCCAATGGTCTTTCTATCATGTCACATCCCGATTCTATTAAAGATTCTCTTATTTGAATACACACACATATAAAACGTATATATACTTAATGTACATATACCTTTTAATACATATATTATATATATATTTAATGTGGGCCATCCAGTTTGGTGTTTTCTGTGTGTAATTAGCTTATAATTCTGAGATTAGAGTTCACAATGTGATTTAACACTATCCCATCTGATCATACCAATAGCACAGCCCAATAGAAAGGGGTGCTGAGTAATTTACCCAAAGTCACTGCTGAAGGGCAGAGCCAGAATGTATCTTTGATACCCCACCCCCGCCGCAATCACTTCTACTCCTATTTTGTTCCTTGTAAAGTGCCAGGGGTTGAAATAAAAGGATATTGTAAGATGTGCTGTGTTCTCCACAAGTGAGAAACGGCTTCATCTGTTCCTGTAACCTGTAAACTCATAGGATTATGTTTTCTGTCCTCTTTTCCCCGAAGGGAAGAGTTACACGATCCTTACTGAGGGACACACTGAGGTCTTAGCAATCCTGCTCCCTCTAACTTGCTTCTCTTGTGGCCTGTAAAATCGTTAGTCCGGGGGAGGAAGAACTATCTCTTACTGAACCAATTCGTTGTTTATTGCTATAACTTTTATGCCCTGAGTACCCCCGAGGCTTTGGAGGCCCCCAAATTGATTACTACCCAGAAGTCAAAAATTTGGCTCTTTTTTCCTGTGATCTGCAATAAGCATTCTCTCCTGAGGGTTGCATTGTGGTTTTGTCTAGCTACTCAAAGGAAGAAGGGGTGTGAGGAAATTGGACTTACCAGTAGGAAAAAAAAAAATAGTGCAGAATGAATTCTTCTATTTCACATCATCACTTCATGAAAATACATGCCTACTGATGTATATTCGTACATCCAACTAGTGGTGATTAGATTCTCAAATCAACTGACCAAAACCTATTGAAACCACTAGAAGGATTAGCCGTCTGCCTTTCCTTTTCATGGTAGGTTATGGCAAACTGCTGGTGAGTTTGAGGTTCAGAGCTTGGTAAGGCAACTTTTTATTAAAGGGATCACAATTGGCACTTCACTGGAGTGATCTGGTCACGATCATAGTCTATAGCCTAAGATAGGAGAGGATTAAAATCTTTGCAGGAAACAGAATGACCAAGGATAAGATGCTCCTGACCCAAACTCCATCTCTCCATCTCTCTCCAGTTCATTCCCTAAGTTCTGTGGAACTCAGACACTATTCTAGGGATTGTAAAGATCAGGGAAGAGCAAGAAGGTTTGAAACAACTGGCTAACTCTAAACTTACTGGATAAGCCTGAATTGTCTGAGACTGATAATTTGCCACCAATCAGGCTCAAACAGGCATTGTTACCTCTAGACTTGAGAGGATGATTTATTCTATAAATTCAAATAACCCTATGAAGTTGGAGCTGATAGAGAAAGTAAGAGGGTGGGAACCAAGATAGACACTGAAATGGACCCTGATGCAGAGTAAAGAGGGAGAGCCAGATACAGCTTCTCCATGAACTGGGTGGTTGGGATCCCTGACGAAATTGATTTATACCATCCATTAGCCATGTCATACAAAGGTAGGTAGATCTGATTTTAAGATACAGGTGGCAATTCTGAAGCTCTAAGAAATCTATAAAAATGACCAGCCATTGCCCCTGTGGGAAAAGTGTGATGTTTTCTAGTTTGAAGGACAGGCTATTAATTACTGTCTATTTTGGGTGCCAGTAGTTCTCAAAGCCAGTTTTACAGTGATACAGTTGTAATCACTGTCCAGTGAAAAATGAATATAAATTAGGGTGAGCCCCAAGGAGGCAGCCAAATGAATCCATCCACTTCTCTTCAAGGAATCTCTGCAGTGTACATTTCTTAGGACAGTTTTATTTGCTTTACCACCAATGAAAGCAAGCAGGATGAGTGACCAGGGGACCAGACAGTAGGATGCCTACTAAAATGAGAAACAGGAGATGCTCAAAGATAAACTTCAGCTGGCTTGATACCTTGTCTGGGTGGTTTGTTCTCCCCATTTGCTTTCTTTGTCTGATGCCGCAATCTCTACAGTTTCTGAGACATACTCTTTATTTCAACTTCTGAATTCAGTTTAAATATCTACCTTTTATTTAAAGATTGTTGTTCTTTATTTTTTTAATTACTCCCCCATCCCTCTCTTATATTTAATGGAAAATAGAAGCTGTTAACACAGGGGAAATTTTTAACATCAAGTCCAAGGACAGACAAAAAAAGTAAAGTGGAGAGAGAGCTAGAAAATTCTATTTACTTTTAATAAAAGTTTTAAAATATTGAATTTTAAATAGAGTTGTACTCTAACAGTATAAAACAAACGTGTATGGAGTGAAGGAATTAGTAGAAAGTAAAACTTTTTACCTACCTCACAAGACTATTGTGAGAATCAAATGAAAGATCAAAGATTAAACATAATAAAAACTCTAAAATAACTTCATACTATGGTATGTCTTATTTATAGTATGATATTGTTACAAAATGCTTTTAGGTGTTTTTCTGCAGGCATTTCAGTAACACTCTCTTTTTTTCTTCCCTCCCTTTTGGTTGCCCATCCCTCGGCCATCTTGCTGAAGTCAGGAGTCCTCCTGATAGCCCTCACTCCCCACACAGGTCTCCAGACAGACTTCTTTGAGAGTCGTCTGACTTCTCTCTCTCCAGATCTATTTCAGGTATTGGCTTATTCAGCATCCACCCCAACACCTTCCAAGAAGCAGAAAATGGAAAGCAAAAAGCAGAAAGTAACAAAATAGAACAAATTATTTTTAAAGAAAATTCTATTTCCCAGTCTCTCTTGGAGCTGTTTTGCAGGTGGTTTAGGGAACAGCCAGCCAGATGCACTATAAGAGACTTCGGGAATTAAGTCACGAGGGGGCCAAGGTTAGGGGTGTGGTATCTGGTTTGTGGGTGAGGATGGTGGCAGGGCAACTTGTTCTGGAGACAGTAGCTCTGGTACTTGCCTTGTGGTTTAGCTAGGATTCCTGATCCCCTTCCTTCCTGTTTGTGACAGAAATGATGGGATAGTCATGGTAGCAGCTTCCTGAATCTCAATTTTTTGATTGTGGCAAAGGCGGTGACTCCTATAGTCACCCAGTTCTGCAGTGTGTTTTGAAGAGTCATTCCCAGAAGTTCAACCTAGAATCTGTTTCTTCAGCTCTCTCAATAATCGTGAGAACCAGCTCTATCCTTCAATCAATCTCTCACTGCTTAAACTAGCCAGGTGGGATTTTGTTGTCTGCAACTCAAAAAAAAATTGACAAAAACTCACTCTTTCCCTTATCAAATTCTGCTTTCAACCAACCCTTCTACAACTGTCAAAGTATGAAATAAATTCTAAGATTTTTTTAATTTAAATTCACACAGGAGTAACTATTCTGAAAATTTATAAGGCAAGTATGAAACTTGCCTCTATCTCTAAAATGATTTGAAATCATTTTACAACAGATACCTTCTCTGTTGGCTTGAGAAGCTTCATTTAATCTACTTAGGAATCCAACAAAAACTCATATCTTCTCAGAACATAACCTCTTCTCAGCACTGGATGTTCATCACGCACAGTCTTCCTGGACTGGCATAGATGTAGGTTTATTCAGCCTCTCTAGCTGCTGGGTAATGAGCAGGAGCTGAGAAATCACATTAGGAAGGTAGAAGAAAGTATCTATTTTGGAGTCATTGAAGGACAGCATAAAGCTTTGCAACAGAGCCAACATTTCCAGAAGGCCGTGTGACAACCTAAAGATAGAATCCCAAGACAGGCCCTTTCTCTAGAACAGAGTCTACACTGAGTACTCTGTTAACTAACGCAAGTTTGGCAGTATCATGACTCATTATTCTTTTCTATATTTATTGACCTACTTTGTTCCATGTTTTAGGGCGTCTAGCAGAGATGAGAGTCACCATTGAGGAATCCACTGTTAATGGAAGACACACATGTATAGAGATATTAATAGCACAATGCAAAGCTGGCATTGCAGAATAAGTAAAAAGTGCTATAAGAATACAGACTTACAGTGGAAGGTATAGCTCAGTGTCAGAGCACGTGCTTAGCATGCACAAGGTCCTTGGTTCAATCCCCAGTACCGCCAGTAAATAAATAAATAAATAAACAAACAAACCTAATTACCTCCCTGCCAAAAAAAAAAAAAAAAAGAATGCAGACTCAGTCTCAGGAGATTTGATAGGCTTAGAAGTCAAGGAAAGTTATATATTCAGAAGCACAGTATACCCTATGCCTGTTTTTATGTTCTCTTAGGTCCAAACCCATCCTCCTGTAAGCTGCTTTGTGATGCTTCATGATTCCTTAGTGTTTTATTTTCAGTTGTCTAGTTAATAACCTTATATATAGTAAACTAATATTTATATTCATTTTCTCTGTTAAAATAACTGGTGTGGTTTATCACGTGGCTGGTCCCTATTGGTGCAAAAATTGACAGCAGGTATGTCAGGTGTCAGAGTCTCATAGATGACGTTCAGGAATTGGTTTGGCTGTGTCCTTGGGTTTGAACCCAGTGATGGGCTCCATGCCAATGAGAAATAGGATGCTAATAATCTTGCAATGCAATGGCACCACAGTTAATCAAATGAACACCTGAGGTTGATTGTGATAAAGTGCCCACTGAAGAAAGTGCCTTGAGAGCACAGATGGCTGATGTCCTCAACCACTATGGCGGCAATGATAACCGTGAGGACTGTGGTGTGGGCTGGATTCTTCTGAGTACTCCAAGTGATTGCAGAGAGAAATGACAAGCTCAAGTCTAAATTCTTATCACAAATCACAGAAGAGAAGTTATGTGGCAGCCCTAAAAGAATCTCTTATCTCTTGTAACCACTGGGCCAACATCACTGAAAACCAAACAATATTTAATTGTGTGCATTACAGAATTACAGACTATGCTGAAGTCACAGCTCCACTAGCTCTCTAATGTGCAAGTCAGAACATTGCTTAGAAAGTAGAAATCCAGAAATTCGGAAAAGAGGGGGGAGGTATAGCTTGAGTGGTAGAGTGCATTCTTAGCATGCACAAGGTCCTGGGTTCAATCCCCAGTGCCTCCATTGAAAAACCAAATAAATAAATAATAAACATAATTACCTTCCCCCTGCCAAAAAAAAATTTTTTTTTAATTTTGAAAAGAGACATCCAGTTGGACTCAGATAAAGCCCAGGCACTTAAACCTCTGTTACTCCAAATCTCCCTCTTGCACCCACTATTGACAGCTGAACCTGGAGCCAGTGAGCAACACAGACATGTGTTCTGCAGAGTCCCAACTCCAGCAGCACAGGGTAAAGTGTAGAAGGGGGAGTTTGCAGCTGAGAGACAAGAGCCCGTTACACATGTGCAGCTAAATTGTATAGTGTGAGAGGTCACGTACTTGGAAAACCTAGTTATGCTGTGCTGTGATCTGAGGTGAGTCTCTGTCTCTTATTTCTGCATTTACATATTGGAAAGAAAGTATTGGACTAGATTGGTCGTGCCACTTTCGTTTTAAGTAGCAAAAACCTATCAACTAAAGCCATGTATAAAACTCTAATATATAAAACATATGAAAATAAGCTGCTTATATCTTGCACCAAAACCGGGGACCACTCCTTGGCTACTGCTTCCACCTGCAGTACCTCTTCAGCACCCTAAGGCTCTGAATACAGTCAGTAAACCTCCAACAGCATAATCTCTCAAGATCCTTCTTACTGTAAAGGTGACTGATGCTGAGATGCTCTCTTCACGTCTAAAGTACCTCGTTCTTAAAGTGCAGGCTTCCCAGCAGCAGCATCACGTCACCTGGAGACGTGGCAGAAATGGAAATCGTCAAGGCTCTGGGCTCAGACTGCCTGGGCTCAAGTCCCCGCTCACTTGCTGAGTTCCCTGAGAGCAAGGTGATCACCCTCTGCTTTCACTTCTACCCCTGGAATTTCCATCTTGCGGACTTTTCCTCCTCCATAGCGAGTAAACTCAAGTAACAGAAGAAAATCCCTTGGGAGGACAAACAAGTAAGGTTCCTGAGAAATTCAGAGTGAGGCATTTTCCATGATTACATATGTCAAGTGATGCAATGGAAGCAAACTTTATAAAGACAGGCCCAGGTCACCTGACACTAATAAGAGAGGCCTCATGCCTTTCAAACAGGAGGGGGCTGATTTCAAAAATGGCCCATGGCAGATACCAAAGGATCAAGAGGGCCATAGGAGAGTGGAAAGCACTTTCTTCGCTGTAGAAACTGGCCAGCCATTCAGCAAGAACAGTAAGCAGGGGGACTAAAGCCCTCCAGGGGGGTATTGGGTCACAGAATGGGTTCCCAGAGCATTACCTTTCCTACAAATTACCAGCTGCCAGCTTTGGTAAACATCATAAATCTCTAAGAACAGGGCTGCACTCATGAGGTAACCCAGGTGTTTGACCAGGGAGGATGTTGAAATATGCAAGGCCAGCACTGCCTGTGCCAAATGGGTCACAGCCGCCCCTCTGTGCTCGAGTTTCCCAGGCCCTTGGGTGGAACTGCTCACAATTAACTGCTTTGTCTGTCACCAAGCCCGCCTCTCTGTTGGACATGAGGTTCCTCTCAGGTTGGTGGTCTCTCTCTCTCTGTCTCCCCCTCTGTCTCTTTCTTATTTCCACACACGCATAGCAATCTTAATCAGAAATCACATCAGTCACCTAGAGCTTTTCTGAGGCTGTGTTAGCGAATCCATCACTTGGGATGTCAGGCTTGATGAAAAGAGGCCCGGGAGAGAGCGGCGGGCTGGGAATGCGGATGCAGCTCCGGGTCCGCTCCTCCTGGTCCCGGCCCCTGGACCTGAAGTGCCTTTGTCATTCCGTCCTCTGATATCCTCAGCTCAGGAATCAGAATGTGATTTTTTAGGTTTCTTCCCATGTGGTTATGGAGAGTTAAGTTTGAATATCAAGAATTTTATAAATGTCCAATCCCTCCAGCTTCACCTCTAACTGAGCAGGGGGTGTGAGAATGTGGGCAAAGAGTGTGAGAGGAATCCCAGAGGCCTCCCAAATGGCAACCCCTGTGCCCCAAACTCCTGACCACACACACAGAAGTCTCAACTTTGGGAAGCCCTGTAGGCTTTGAAATTTCACTGACTTCCTTTTTAACCCATCCTAGAAACTTCAAAGTGTTCCAGGCCCACAACAACAAATGCAGTAAGGGATAACCATGTCCATCTTTTCTTTTTGTCTCTGGAGTTTATGGGGCCTTACGGGGAGAAGATCTTAGTTAAATACAGTAAATAATTACCTGTAGAGCATGCAATATGTGAGCAAGAGGGCTTGCAGGATATTGTGCTGTATTTAAAAAAAATAGGCATAATCTCTTCCTGTCTTTGCAGGAAAAATATGCATCGACAGAGACTGACATGGGACACGTGCATAAGGGCTAACATGAGTAAGTACCCTTGGAGCTCAAGGAGGAGATGGTCACCTCAGCTAGAAGCTTTAAAAAAGATTTCCTGGATGAAATGGACTTGGACCTTTCTTTACAAGAAGCAGTCTAGTGGCAGAGAGCCCTTTAGAGATGAAGCTTTGAAATGGACCAAGAATTTCAGCACCTCATCATCCCCACACTGGCCCTGATAGGAATTTCAGAGACTTCAAAGAATAGAAAGGAATTCTTTCACATAGCATTTTATCACATGTGGCTCCACATTAAGTATTAACTTTTATAAACTTGGAGCTCACCATATATAATTTTAAGACACCAAATGGTAGGTTCTAAGTTTCATTTAACTCTGTGTCCCATTTCAGAGACCTGACACATACATGTGTGCGCTATGAATGAACGAGTAAGTGAATGAACAATGCCCATCAGCATTTCTCAGTGGATCACTGCCCCTCCTTTGTCTTTCAAGGAGTTTGCTTTCAGTCACCGTGAGGTTATAAACTGCGTGGATTTTGGAGTCAGACAATGGGAGTTCAAATCCAGCCTCTGCTAATCACTGGCTGAAGACTTTCAGAAATCGACTTAACCTTCCTAAGACTTCAGTTTCCTTATTTGCAAAATGGGATAGCACTTCAAGTGAAACAAGGTAATTAAAAGCAGTAAGCACAGCACTCAATACATAGATTTAACTTCCTCTAACCAGCACCCAAGTTTCTTAGTTTGTTCTCTGGCATTTTAGTGACTAGGGTCAGTTATCTTCCCCCTTTTTACCTTCCTAAATGGAGAATCTTTCTGATCCATCTATTTATCTACCTACCTATTTCTCTATCAGTCCACCCCACTAATACCTAAGCTGAGTATTTCTACTGATAGTGCACAGCTGCTAACAACTTGAGTTCTGGAGTAACACACACACCTGCTTTCAGTTCTCACCTATTACTCCAAAGACTTTTTGCAATTTACTTAAAAACTCTCCGCCTCAGTTTTCTTATCTGTAAAATGGGATTCATTAGTTTCTATCCATTACAGAATTACTGTAAGGATTAATTGAAGTCATATACGTAAAGGATTTATCAGAATTCCTGGCTCAAAAAATGTTAGTTATTGCAAAGGTTAGTTTTTTTCTCCCTTGCATTTGTTTTCAGGAATCTTAAGTCTCCAAAGAAGGTATGACTTGAATACCCATAACCTGCAAGTTATTTTTTGAGTATCTCCTTAAAACTTGACACTGAGCCAAGGCACTCCAAGGGACTGAAAGCAGACATCTCTGTCACTTCTCCAAGACAGCAGTCCTCCTCACAGGGCTTATGGTTCTTTTTTTGGCTGTTCAGTTTCCTCTGCAGTCATTCAAATGGAAAACTCAGGATTCTCCCCTGTAGGGTTTGTTTTCCATTTTACCAGGATCTGACTGAGATCTCAGACTCGGCACCCACAAAGGGTAATCCAGCCTGCACAGATGAGGAGAAGGACGAAGTGCCAAGACGTCAGGACCCAGAGGCTGGGCGCAAGGCCTGGGTTACCTAGCTAACTTGGCCAGTGCCTGCTGCCTGCTCTCCAGGCTCTCACAGTTTTGCTAGGACTGTGCGTATTTTTCTACGTTTAGGGTAGGACTTAAGTGATATCGAAAGGTCAGAGGGAATATTAAGATAGCCTGGGTCACTTTTCAGCCCATACTCAATACTACTGGCCCTCCTTGATACACCCCCTGGATACAGGTTCCACTAACTGAGAACCCACAGGTACAAGCTCCCAGGATACTCTAAAAGACAGAAGACAAATCCTCCCTCTTGCCAGCTCTGAAATTCCACTGCACACGATATGTACGCTCAATATGTGCTTGAAAGATCCAGATATACGTGCCCATATTTAAATGACAACCCTTGAGTGTCCTTAATTTTATTATTACTACTATTATTAATTACTATTATTTTATTCCAGGGGGAATAAAATCGTCTTATTCTGTCTTTTCTTACTCATCTTTCACCATTTTTCACCCACACGCTCCCACATGGCCCCTCCCCCATGCTCACACGGGCTCCTCACTTACCTAATTGGAAAAGTAAAAGCCACATGTGAGGTATAAAATCTTTCTTTAAAGCAGAACATTTTAGTGCCAAATTTAAAAAGTGAACTACATTTTCTAACTATTCTGTTCTGCTGTTTTCCCCTTAGAGTTTAATGCCTGCCTTTGTATTAATAAATATAGATTTATCATAAGGATTACAAACACTGTCATTCCCTCTCAAGCTTAAAGCTATGGTGGGGAGAGATAAGGAAAGGGGAAAACGTCTGGGAGGTGTTTAGGTAGGAGAGAGAGAGCTAGGAGAGGAATCAGGGGTTCTGCAGAAGGAAACCGGAGGGCGGACACTGAACAGAGAAGGTAAGAACACTTTTATAACGTTGTGGGTTTTTCCCCCAAGCCTGCATTCTCTGTTTGCCCTTGATTTCTGTTTTCCCTTAACATGAGCTTGTCAGTTGCATTGCATCCCTAACAGCAGCAGCCTTAGACAGACCCGCTCTCGGGTCCCTCTGGTCCTGTAGCTCATTGTCAACCTGCCCACAGGAGACTTTGTCATTCCTCTTCGGAGGTCTGGACACAATGGTTATTCATCTTGCAGAGCAAGCTGAGTCTGGGAAACCCTCTGTGTTATAACTTCTGGTTTTATTTTCCACAAACTCAAAGCAAGCTTTGCAGTGAACTGTATGCGCTGTGGCTCTGTAGTGAGTATTCGGCAATGCACTTTGTGTCCACAGGTGTCCCATTCAGAGCATCCAAGCTAATGGACAGTTAAGGAAGCAACCCGACAGCTGGTGGGCCTCTCTTGCTATTGCCAATATTGTTTTCATGCTCCAGGTGGTGCTGAATTTTAACACGCACACAGCTCAACAAGCGAAGGAGCTCCACATTCACCACTCTCTCCCCCTCCAAACTCTTAGGTTAACACCACTCATCAGACTGGCTTTGGGGCAGCCTTCTACCTGCTCACAGCTTGGCTAGGAATCAGAGAAATGTTTGCTTTGCAAGAAGAAAATCCTTTAAACCAAATATGGTTTGAATTTGTTTAGCTTTAAAATATTTTTTAGGGGGGAGGGTATAGCTCAAGTGGTAGAGCACAAGCTTAGCATGCACAGGGTGCTGGGTTCAATCCCCCACACCTCCTCCAAACATAAGTAAATGAATAAACCTAATTATCTCCCCCTCATAAGACTAAGTAAGTAAAATAATTTTTAAACTATTCTCTCTCTCCCTTCTCTGCCTATCTATCAACACATAGCCATATATATTTCACCTCTATTTATACATTACATATACATAGGTAATTTCATATTTCATCACCTAAAAAGGTAACCCAATGTCTTTGTTTATGCCCGTGTCCTAACTACAAAGTTCATATGGCAATAATGTCAATATTTCCCTTGTCATTAATAGTGTTTATCATTAATGCCAAGTTCTTAGATGATACATGATAAAATATATTTTACATGTAGTTTTATAATTTCTCCATTAGAATATTATTTTTGCTAGATATTCCCTAAAGCTTGAGTGGCTTTTTCTTTTTTTAATGAATGTCAGCATATGGTTTCCTCACCTTGCCCAAACATGATTTAATATCCATCTCTCAGCTGACACATAGCCACAGCCTCTGGAATTCAAACATATGATCCCAGATTTAAATATATGTAACTAGTAAAAATAAAATATTGTTTAATGCTTAAGTCATAAAAGAAAAAAGTTGTCAGAGTCTTGAGTTAAGGTTCTATTCATAAATTTATTATTAGCATTTTTGTTTTACTTAAAACAGGCCATACATAATGAGGATAAGTAAAACAGCATGTTTAATTTTCATAAATATATTTTGCTACAAAATACAGAATAAGGAGTTTGGATTTAGTCATTGAATTTATTTAATGTAAGATTTAATACTTGATTGTATCCCTGCCCAGGGACGGAAAACTTGGTGGGAACTCAACAGCTTGTCTTAACACCCTCCTTCCTAAACTGTCCCTCCTTTCCTCCTGCACACACAGTCATTCTCCATCTAATTGTCCTCTTTTATTCTCACCATAACTTGCCACTAACTGAAACTGTGTCTGCTTGTTTGGTTCTTCATTTATCAAAAATGAAAGCGGGAAACTGTTACGTTTTCCCCCTTGTGTTGCAGAATAGTATAGGTTAGAAGAATAATGGTGGGCATCCTATAAATACTGATGAGTGAATAAATGGATGGATGCTTTCATCTATACTCTATTTTAAAAATACAAAACAAAATCTCATATAGTTACTTCTCAGGAGTGACATATATATATATACAGGCAGTCACTGCTTTGCACAGAAGTGTGGGACCATAAAAATGACCGTGCAAACTGAAACCATGGAAAGCAACCTTATAATCCCTGGGGAAAACCTTGATTGTTCCTTGAACTTTAAAAATTTTTGCCAAATCATTAAAAACTCTTACTATCAGTAGTAAATGTTTAGGAAAATGAAAAATACAGCAAAGCTTATAGTTATTTAGCATACAGTAATTTACAACCTGAGAAATACCAAGATGTAAAGTGTTTTGATTTTTGGTAAAATACTTATCAAGAGGACTTTGAACAGCTTGCTTTCATTTTCTCACTGTGTAAATTGCAACACAGAATGAGCATCTCTTCTGTGCCTTGGCCAGTTGTCAAATGCCTTTCTAGGTCTGGATTAGCCTCCAAAATTCTATTCTTCGGGCTTTCAATATCTTAAAATATATTTGAGACTTCCATTAAAGTGAGATTTTTGCCAGCATCAGTTCCTTTCAGACATCCTCATCCTCTTTGTTTTGTCTCTTATTTACATCAAGAAGCTTGCCTTCACCCAAGCTCTTTGGCTACACGTGCAGGGCCTCTCAACTGGCAGCAGCGTCAACATTCTCACCTACAGTTATTTCTTCTCTAACTCCAGTTATGTTTCATTTGAATTTCTCTTCCAGTGTTAAGTCACTTCTCATTTTTTGCCTGAATGTTCATGTTGGGTAATTGCTTCTTTAAATTGTCTGTTTTTGAAAACTGTCATTGGGTTTATACCAGGAGACAAGGAGGCAACAATACTCCATGCCCCCTTGTCGGTGCATAAAAGGAGTAACAGACGCAGAGGGACTAATGATGGACAAAGGATGAAAAGAAGTGATGTGACTGGTCACTGATTATAAAGCAAATCTGTTATTTATGTGGTGATTTGTGGACTGAAGGGCTAGCAGTGAAATTTGTATTTGATGCCATTACTTACAGTTTATATACTAAAATTTGAACCATGTTGTTGGGGAACTGGTGTTAATTAACTAAACTGTAGTAACCAAAGTTCATGCATGTTGGAACCATGCAAACACAACCAGCCTGTAATTGAAAATTTCATTTCTCTGCCAAACTTTCATATGACCCCTAACTACCTTTATGTCTGAGAGAAGCTACTTTAGAAACATGCAAAATTGGGTTTTTACCCTCGGAGTCATGTATTAAAAGTGGAGAGATTATACTTTCCTTAATGCCCTTCCCTGAGAAATAGACAGCTGTAGGATTTTGGCAATTGCACAGGTCACGGAAAACAAAATGTTGTAATTGTACAATTGTATATTTGTGTTAATTAGCCAGGATCAGAAATGCATAAATCAGTGGTTTCAAACTTCATTATGTGTTAGGTCCACTTAGATGGGTTATTAAAACACAGATTGCTGACCGCAGTCCCAGAGTTTCTGGTTTAGTAGGTTTGGGGCGGTACCTGAGAATTTGCCTTTCTAATGAGTTCCCAGGTGAAACTAATGCTGCAGATCAGGAACCACATTTTAAGAACCACCGACTTACACACAGAGGGTATTTCAGGGGGAGGTCGGAAAGGAACAGGAGACCAAAATCTGGCAAGAGCACAGACACTGAATCAAAGGTGAACAGCTTAGAGATCTTTTCTTTGAGGCCTCTTGTTTTACAATTAAGGGAGTAAGAGTCTGCAAGATTCAAATTATTTAATTCAAATACAAAGTTAACCAGTCTTAGAATCTAGTCTAAAACCCAGACTCTATTTCCAATGATTTCTGGAAGACAGCTAGCATCATAATAGACCTTATTCTCAATAGCTAGAAGGTGGAACTGTCACACACACACACACACACGTAACACACATACACAGGGAAAGAGTTTCTCAAACTTTGTGGCACATGAAATGGTCTGGTTAAAAATGAACATTCCTAATGGGGCACTTCTACATTGTAACTCCATGAGATTCAAGTGCAGGTGAACTGTTTTCTAGGAAAATGCTCTAGGATTGTGTAAGCCAATATTTTAAGGCACAGAATCTATACAGAAGAAAGAGGCACCTTCTTGGCGAAAGCTTGGTCAAGTCTCCTCCATTCTCGAAGCCGCCTTTTCCCTCATCTCTATAAGGCGTAAAGTTATTAACACTGATCTCATACAATTGGTCTGAGGATAAAATGAGATAAAATATATGAAAGCAATTTGCAAACAGTAAAATATTACATGGATGTTAGTTGTTAGCCTCATTATAGAGAAGCCGAAACAGGGTATGATTTTTCCTTAATATCAAGTGAAGAATCTGCAGATAAAAGATTCTTAGTTGCACCATAATAGGCTCATCCTGGCAGAAGATTACTTACTGGTCAAAGGAACCAGAAGAGGTAAAACCTACGTAAAACACAACAGTTCACTCTCACAGGCCCCAAATTACCTGGAACAGGATTTACAGACTAAATCCCAATCTGGAACAATAAAAAATATAATCTATCCTAGGCTCAGTGGCTTTCTTCGAAAACATCTTGTCTAATCTCCATCCCCAGGACATCTCCTGCCTCTTCTGACTCTTAAATGAATTGGGGATTGGAAACCAGTCAATTTTGACTTCCTGAGCTTTCTTTTCTTTTAGCCAAGCCGAAAGAAGAATTTTTAAGGAAGGAAAATGAAAATGATCCATGAACCTCGACTCTGCCCTCACCATGAAGGAGGATCCTGGAGCCTGAGAAGGAAAATACCAGAGAGGGAGAGAGGGTCTGCCTTCTCCCGCAGGGCGTGCGAAGAAGGAGGTGCTGACAGCAGGCAGAAAAGAAGCCGCTGTGTTCCAAACCCCCTCCCAGGACAGGAGCTCCTGCAACCAAGAAAGTAAGACACGTTTTGCCTTTAAGGGCCCAGCACTTGTTTTTCTCCACATATTTTAATCGATATTTGTTGAGCCTTCATCTGGCTTTCACAGTCATTCTGGTGTTGGGTTTCATGAGTAACTGCTTTTTTTTTTACTGACCGCAGAAGTAGTGACTCTCTACACCCATTCCTTCGAGCAAAGCAAAATCAGCATTTTCAGGGGAAGCTGGGCAGCTCAGTCTCGTGATCAGTGCACATGGAAAATGCAGTTACTCAAATCGCAGAAGCCAACTCACAGGCCAGCTGATCTCTTTTGGAAGACGTGGCTTCAGACCATTCCATGTGTATGGGAAATGCCAAGGCCTGATTACAGAATTTTCTTGAAAGCTGCTGCATCCAAGGAAACCTTACACTAAGGAGCAAAGTAATAAAATATATTCCCCAGAAAATAACACTGTTAACACGGGCTTACCTCATTCTAGCAAAAGTATGTTGCAAGATCTCCTGGGGAGGAAGGCATAGGAATGAGCCTGGGAAGCTGAGTTTAGGTGGGTACCTGGTCACCACCCACCCTTAATCTAGTGCCTGAGGCTCCTTCTAATGAAATGGCCTCCCAGACAATGAGGGCACCCTAAGTTCACAGACCTGAGAAGCCTGGGTCCAGCTCCTGCTCTGTTCTGAGGATACCCCTGTCCCTCCACAATTCCTTCAGGCCCAGAACACCCACCTCTTCCCCCACATCAGCTCCTTCCCTAGATCTCTTCTCTCAGTGGCACTGGAATTCTTTCAAACTGATCAACATCTCATTTTTCATTCATCCCACATGTTCCCACCTCCCATCCTAACATCTAAACTTCCAACCTAATGTCAGATAGCTTTTATTTTCCTTCATAGTGTCTCCAGAAAGGATTCCTTCTAAGTACCTAACTCTCCTAAGTACCTACTTTTGTCAAGGCATCAGAAATCCACCCATCCATTCATTCCTTCTTTCAGACAGTTGGTATCATGCAGAGCATCGGGCTAAGGGCTCTGCAGTTAAGTAGGAAGGAGACAGTCATTTAAAGTAGCTGCTATATGACAAGAATGAAGTCAGGATTCACACCTTTGCCTTTACCTAGAACTCTCATTTTCTCCCTTATCTTCTTCAGTCTTTAAACGCAAGCCAGGAGACACTTCCTCCTGGAAGCCTGCCCTGAATCCACTCCCAACTGAATTAGGTGTCTCTCCTACAGGCTTTCAAAATGCCTATCTAGATCATTGCACTGATTCGCTGTTTATGTGCCTGCCCTCCAACTAGACTGTGAGATTTGAAGTCAGAGACCATGTCTTATTCATCTCTGTACTTCCAGTACTTAACATAGACCCCAGTAGATTGTGTTCATTGCATATTTTTGAATGAGTGAATCAATGAATAAAGTAACTATAAAAGAAAAATCATAGAAAGTTGTGAAACAGAGTAAGAAGTATTCATTTTTAACTAGAGACGTAAAGACAATTTTCATGGAGGAGATGGCATTTAAGCAAAGCACTGGAGCGTGAACAGGATTTCCAGAATTTGAACAGATCAAGGGCTTGGGGGAGGGGTGGTACACAGAGGATTACTTTTTAAAACCTAACGGATTCTCTCCACCTCTAATCTGGTTACTTCTCTAAAAAACAATCTTTTTATACTCTACCAAAGTTTTTCGTTTTTTCTTCCTTGCTTGTGGAGAACCTTCACTGATGCCTTACTCTCCAACAGCAGAGAATCCAAGCAGGTCAGCTGGCACTTTAAAGGTCTTGCTATGATTACCCAACACTTTTTTCTAATCTAAACTTTCACTCCTTGGCCACCCACTGACTGCACAAATCAGGCCCATCTGCTTCTGACCCCCAGTACCTTGCTTTTTATCATCTCTGTGGCCTTCCTCTTTCTCCATCCCTCGCCTGGAATGCTTCCCAGCTGCATTCCTGCCATAGATATTACCACTCTGTCTTTGAAAACCTCACCCCATTTATGCAGCCTTCCTTCTCCCTCTGAATCAGAACACCTTCTTCCTCCAACCTCTTCCAACTTGTTTGAACCACTCTCTTACAGTTTTCTAACTATAAGTCTGCTTTGTCCCCCTTATGAGGACGCAAGTTAGCACGATGGATGGTGTCTGTGTGTAACATGCACAGTGTCTCAGACAATATTCCACTGATGAAATAAACCCTTGATAATTTAAGCACTCCTCTAAGGATGTATGAGGAGTCTTTACTTCAGGCAGACGTCTTATCACTCAGCTACCAGCAGACAAGGGTGCTTACTCTAGATATAAGATTTAATAAAAACTTCCTACTTTTCTTCTTTCATTGATAGAATTATAGTCATAGTTATTTTTGCCTCTTCCATACAGCAGAAGCCAGGACTTTTTTCAAATTGTGTGACTAGCCCCTTAAGATAGATGCATCCTTTTCACTGTTTCTACCCTTGCCCTTGAAATCATGGGGCTCCTTCCTGTTTTTCAGCCTTCCGGGCTTTACCCCTCGTCAGACCACATCAATACCAGTCTCACGATTAACCTTAATCGTGAAAGACATCTAGAGGGACAGAGGCTCAACACTTCCCGTAAAGGAGCGACTTCATCACACAACCGGCTACAGGGCACGGAGAACCCGTCACCTAACCTTTCCCAGCCTCTGTCCGTCTGTGCCCCACTGTTGGATGTCCAAGCTTGACAGTGAATGCTTTCCAATGGGAAACTGTAGCAGGATTTTTTTCCCATCCTTGGTCCCTATTGTATGTTCAGCTGCACTGGAGCTAGCTGCTAATCAAAGCCAGAGGCTCCCATACACAAACAAACACGGCATTGTGGCCTCCCCCAGGGCTGGAACGCAGCGATCCAACAAACAATTTAGTCAGGTGATAGTAGGCTGGAGAAACAGACAGAGCATCACCCAGACACCCTCCTGCCCACACTCCCTGCCCCCATCCCCTTTCCTTAGTACAAGCCATCAAACCATCAGGCCAGGCAAACTGACGGTGCTTGAGAAAACAATAGAGAATAAAACAATACACAATAATATGCAATCAAAGAGGTCTGGTCTGACAACAGGATTCTTTGTCCAAGAGAGTGTATCTTCCTGATCATAGTGAGGAAGAAATAAAATTCAGAGCATGAGAGCACATTCCTGGACACAGTTGAGGGGAGGGAACATAGAACCACAGAATCTTCAGATACTCCCTGGGCCCTGGTCACAGAACAGGGGCTGAAGGGAGAAGAGCATGATGTTTAAGAGCTTTGTGGTTAAATAGGTTTGGGCTACAACCTCAGTTCTCCCTCTTACTAGCTTGTGATCATGAGCAAGTTACTTAACCATTCTGAGACTCAGTTCTCTCATCTTTTAACTAAGAAACGAAATGGTCTTTGCCCCATGGGGTTGCTGGGAGCGCTTAACCCGGCGCTGACTTTTAAAGTCCTAGCACTGCACACATCATCTAAAAAGTACTTGTAACTACTTGTTGTTGTCAGTAATGTTGGTGAATTGTGCCCAGAAAGGAAAAAGGAGAGGAAATAATAAGAAAAGAAAGCAGGGTCTTCAGCTTCTGGAAGTAGCTGGTGATAGGGGATGAAGGCTCCCCTGTGGCCCTGGCAGTTCCTAGGAACAGAGCCTCAGGAGCACTGATAGGTCCTGAACTTTGACTTACTGCCATGTGTCCCCAGAGCATGTCAAGGGAAACCAGGGATGCCAATGGTCAGCATGAAGCCTGGATACAAGATGTCTTCACACAACAGCAGGAGCTGGGACCCTGGGTGTCTGCACACTGGAAATTGAAACATTCCTGAGTATGAAAGACGGAGCAGAAAAGAAAAGCTGGAGGTGCCAAAGGAAAATGATCACTCAAGCCACAATTTTCGGTTAGGGCAGCCAGTTAATATTAAATCTTGCCAGGGTTGGTGGAGGGAGTGTAGGAGAGAGAGGAAAGGGAATACAAACTAGGTGGAAGGTTATCCTCATTCTGTGCAACAGTTGACATGAATTGAGCACCTACTCTGTGCCAGTTGCTATTGGGGCAGTGGTAAAGTGAAATAAGAACTAGAAACAGTTGCCTAGCAGTATAGGACAGAACCACGAGATTCCGTGAGAGGATACAGAGCCACTGAATCTCAGAATTAATACAGTGGCTCCCTTTAAATACAAAAGGCCAACAACTCAAGATGGTTTAACAATTGACGTGTCTTCAGATGGAGACTGACTGACAAGTGGAAGTAATATCAGAAAGATGCTATCTTGAGGAATCTATTATTCCAAGATCTGCAGATTTGCTTTAGGAAACACCAGTGAACTTCCATGTCTTATCCTTTCTTGGATGTATTTTAAAAGTCCCTCAGTTGCACATAGCACTCCTCATTGGGTATCCCCTTATCCTCAGTAAGAGTCAGATTTATCCAATAAGCCACAGTCCCATAGTTTCTCCATTTCCACCCAAGGGGAGAATTTTGTTCCTTGCGCCTTAAAGCCTTACTAATTGGTCTGCACTCAACTGTCACATTTCTCACCTCTTCCTCTTCAGGGGTTCCTGGCCTCCCTGCGGGTCTAAAGGACACTCTAATTTCACCGCAGCATTATGACTCATAGTAGATACAAATATTTGAACACTCTCAAGAGACAATGTGTGATTTTGCTTAAATTCCATGAAGAATAGTGATAAGCAATCCCACGTAACACTAGATGAGTTATGAAACCTATTCCCTTTTGAGGAAAACAGCCCCTAATATTTAGGCTGATATTCCTCACCAAAGAAACATTACCACCTTAAGAAGAATAATCACACCTTCCTCTGTTCTATACTTATTTCCAATTGTCGCCTAGGTTCTAATAGATGATAAAAAAAATGTGGCTACACCTTGATATAGACTTGGAAGTCAGATAATGAAGGGGTCAATCTGAGATGGGAAGAAGACAAGGAAATAATATTTGTTCTTCAAAATAAAATTAAACAATTGTGAACACAAATGCCCAAGCTTAAACTTTTTCCCGATTTCAACAAGGTACTCAGTGCTGCACGTTAGAGCTGGTAAATTGAAGTCAGGGTAGAAAATGAATCCAGGAAGCCAAGCAGTGTGTGCGTGCAGCTAAGCCCTGGGCCTGCAGGGACCCTGCTGTGCTCCAGCCCTTGACTGGGAGCCTCTCAGTCTCTGCCTCGATCTCCTTTCATGATCCCCCAGCAAGAGTGGGGAAGACGTGGACGGTAGCAGCGGGGCAGAGCGTGGGCAGCTTTCCGGAGAGCTTGTGCAGACTGTCCAGCTCACCAGCCTGCATCCAGGGCTGCTCAGGTCCTATCCGAGGCAGGAACTCTTCACTAGAACAACTGATAATGTTTTGTCTTCAGTACTTCCCCTGACAGGAGCAAGAGGGGATGGCTACTTCCCGTCCTAGACTGACCTCACAGCATTATGACACCAAGAGGCATCTAGAGCTTAGGAGATTTAGATCAAACAAGACAGATCCACTGGAGAGACACCTCCAAACGATCCCCACCAGAGCCAGATGGGCCCGAAGGACCCAAAGGTCGTTGTCCAGCAGTTCATCCAGAGTGGAGGAAAGCTCAGCACTGTGTGATGGTTTCTGTGAAGGCTGGAGTTCCTCTCTCCAAGCACAGGGCTTCTGACTGTCAGATTTTTGGATGTTTTTCCCTGAGGTCTCAGTTCAAGTCCATTCCAATTTCTTTTGTCTTCTTGGTTCTGTTGCCTTTGAAGTTAACTGCTCTCACTTTAACCTCTTGCATGAGAACATCACTGGATGAGACACTGGAAACCCACAGAGTTAGCTTGCTTTTAGGAAATGTGGATCTATTCAGAGAGAAATTGGTAGAAATCCACCACTATCCATTTATTCCCACTGAATTGCTTTTGATCTATTTCCCCAAACCAAACTCATTTATGACAGCCTTGAAGTTCATCTTCAAATCCCCAGATATCATATATCAGAGGGCAAACTCTGTGATCCCTAACCATCAGACTAAAACTGCTATTTTAAAAGGCTGGAAATCATTTCAGGCTCAAGTTGGTGGGAATCCCAACACTGGCACAGACAATAAAAGCGTTTAATTTTCACCCTCCTCTACAAACAAGAATGCGGTTGACAAACCCAAATTTGATCTGATTCACTTTAAACTAGAGCCAATCTGTACACCAGTCATTCCAAATAATAATAGAGCAAATAAATAATGCCCCTAAAGGGCGCCAAGCCCTGGAGTGACATGCATCAAAGAGGTCTCTGTCCTTGCAGCTGACCCACCTGCAGTGCATCAGCGCCACTCCTCCTAGCCCAGAGCAGCTCAGTTCACCAGGCTCCTGGGACTAGCTAAGGGGCTTAGATTGGACTTGGGCGGGATCAGACAGCTGTGCTTCCCTGGGGAGACCTCTGCCCCTGGATATGGATCTGGAAGGGTCCTCCAGGTGAAGAATGGAAGATAATGTTTACTCAGCTTGACCTTTCATTGGCACACATTTAGTTCCCTGGGATTATTTGTTCTCATCTAAACAGCACATCCTTTACTGGGAGAAAGATTATTTTTTGTTTGCTTAATAGGATTATGTTTGCATGCTTATATTCTTCTATTTCCAACTTTTTAATAAGAGTCCATATTAATTTACTAAGGTTTTATGATTTAAATTTACCCAAGTCAAGCTAAATAAACAGAATTTCCATCTTAATGGGCCCATGTAGTAGAAACAAATACACATGTTAATGTGTGTGAAGCTATAAAAATGTAGCATGCATCAGTTATAATGTTGATTCTAAAAGCAAGTCACATAATTATTCATGCATCTACTTTAAAAAGTTAAATCAGAAAAATTATGAAAGTATGTCAGAGTTTCAATAGTGGTGTCCATTTTGAGCAGGATTCTATGCCAGTTTTTTCCTTCTTTATAATTTTAAAAGTTTGTATATCCGGTACCATAGACACATTTTTCTAGAATGAGAAGAAATAATGTGTTTCTTCAGGTATACATTTGTGTTTTCCTAATAACAAAAATAATAATGAAAAAACTCTTTTTACTATTTTTCACATCATTAAAATTAATTAATCCTTTCACAAGTTTCAACTGCATTGAGCTATATTTAAGATTCTGCTTTTGGCCAAAGACATTGAATTTAATAGTTAAATATATATTGTAAACAAGAAAAAAGGATGCGAAGAAAGGCTTTATTTTATTGTTTCAAAATGTAAGCACCTACACAAGTTAAAATAACCTCATAAACTCCCTGCTTTCTTTCCTATAGCAGCTTCAGACTTCCTCATTGATTGCCTTGGGTCACATATAAAGAAATACATTGTACACATAAGGCAACATTTTTTTGTACAAAATAGTTTTTTGAAGAACTAAATTAACACTTGCCTAAGATTCTTCAAAGCTGCATGGTATTTTTTAAGCCAAAGATTCAACTTCTGGCTTAACAGGGACACCCCATCTGGCTAGCTGGCAGATGCCCAGTGGAAGGCTTCTGGTGTTCGAATGCTCAGAAAGGAAGACCACTATATGTTAAAGCCTTAGAGACAATTCTTCGCTATTGGGAGCCATAATCCCATGGCCAAGTTTAGGAAAGGCCATATTATGAGCAAGTAAGGAAGGCCATAATGAAAACATTATTTTGAAGTTTTATATGGTCACCATTTGTTTTATCCTGAGTGAAAGCTTTCTCTGTTATCTGAGATTGTTACCAAGATATGTTCCTTGTTGATTAAATCTGGGCTGCAAGGCAAAGTCCTTGGCTCCTTCCCTGGGCAGCCTAGTGTCTCCCAGGAAGTCACATAGACGGATGGTCCCTGCTCTGCTTCCCTTACAGTATGTAGGGGGACAGTCCAAGGGAGAAACAGGTGTTCAAATCTTAAAGTAAAGAGAGTACGGCTAGAGGGGGAGAGTATAGCTCAGTGGCAGAGCGCATGCTTAGCATGCACGAGGTCCTGGGTTCAATCCCCAGTACCTCTGTTTAAATAAATAAATAAATAAACCTAATTACCTGCCTCCCCCAAAAAAGAAAAAAAAATGAAGGAAAAAAAAAAAGAAGAGAGTACTCTAGCATGAAGAAAACATACTATGTTACATCCTTCTAGTAAGAATGAAATTTCCTAAACACTTCCTATTAGCTTTTAAGGCAAGTTACAAAGGCAGCGTCTGGCTCACTCACACCCTCTCAGGGAAAGGCTCCAGCAGAAGTGCTGGTAAAGAAGCCCGAGTACACCCCTAACAAGGGCCTTGTATTCTTAAGGGGCTTCAGTCAAGTCAACAGCAATTCAGATGGTGACTGCAAATTTCTTCCAGAGATAATAACACATTGTAGATATGATGTGGACATGTGGTCAGCTTTTGCATGCGGCAAGAAGCGTTACTGCCAGTGACCCTCACTGTTTGTATTAAGCTACGGATGTCATGATTAGAGAGTTCTCATTCCTCTCCTATTCTCCCAAGTTTATCGAACTAAATGCTAGTGGCTGGCCACTCAAAGTGAGGTCCCCAGGCCAGCAGCTGCTCACCAAGGAGCCCATTAGAAAGGCAGACTCTGAGAGTCAGCCAGAGACCTGCTGAATCAGAATCTACATTTTGCAAGACCTCTAGGTGACTGATAGGCACAATGAGGTGAGAGAAGCATAGGTTAGGTATAAAGTGTTGTTAATTAGTCATAAAAACCTAAATTTACTGAGAGTAACTGACTGAAGTTTTTGGTATGTACCCTTTATAACTCTTAGGAAGTATAATAACATAATATTTAATGAAACAATTCATTACCACTTTAGCCTTTTTTTAAAATTGTCCAGTCACTTTTTTTCACTCTGACTTAGATTTCCTTTTCTTCGCACCTGTCACACATCTTTCCTCCTACTCATTTCATCTGGTCAAACTTACCTTCCAGCATCTTAGGCAACCTCTAGGTGTGCTGAGAAAATGACGGTGACAAGCCGCAGAATTGGGGAAAGAGACAGGCAGAACTGGCCCCCCTGATTTTATTAATAGTAGCTCATGTTTAGTGTAACAGTTTGCAGTTTATAAACACTGTATTGTCACAATGTACCTTTAGCACCAGCCCGTGAGGTAGGCAAGGCGTGTATCATCACCACCATTATCATCATCACCATCATTGCCATCTCACAGCTGGAAAACCTGGGGTTTCAGGAGATATAGTGACAGACTCGGCATAAGGCAGAGCTGCAATGAGATAAACTCAGGCTCCTGATTCCAAACCTGGACCCATTCCTCTAAACTGATGGCTTCGTGGTGGCCGCAGGACCAGGGAGGACATGGCTATGAGCATCACCAGCATCAGCAATGAGGCAAGTCCCACCTTGGACTAGATGCAAAGTGCCCTTGGATGCAAAGTGCTCTCCTAGACACCACAGGAAAGGCCAAGGTCAGCAGGCTGCTTTGGGGAGCTTACATGTCAAATTCCCGGAGACTTGAGCATGATCACATGCTCTGTGTGTTTCTTTTCAGGAGCGGTTTGGGATCTGGTTTAGAGAGCACTATCTGAGAGCATAGAGGGGAGACTCACTTCAAGAAGCAGAAGATGTTTCCTAGGTTTCTGCTTGTCTCTTTGATAGAGAACGGAGCGGAGCACGAGAAATGAAAGTAGTAGGGGAGGGAGAGCGCGGGTAGACTTTCATGGGGTGCTGCATTGTCACTGTCCTCTCAGACACTCCCTGGCAATCAGATTCTGGGTTCAGTCCTTCACACTTGCTTTCTAGATTAATACTCATGTCAATCCTGGGAGGTAAGTATTAGTGCCCTCAGTTTAGGGATAAGGAAACTGAAGCAAGAAAGACCATGATATTTGCTAATGGTCACACAGCTACTGAGAAGTGTGGCTGTGGTTTATACCTTGATTTCTTTCACCTCAGAGCTCAAATATTGGAGTGTTAGAGCTAATGCTTCTAATACGTCACCTGCATCCAGGTGGCCTGTCACGTGTCCAGGTTCCTTGATTCCACGTCTCAAATCAGAATCTCTGGAGATGGGCCCTAAGCATCTGGATGCTAAGACATGACTCTAGTTATTCTGATCAAGACTGAAGATGGGAAACCACTACCCTGGGGTTTGGCCACTCACTGTACATACATAGAGTTTAAGTTTGATGAGAGAGGCAACTGAAAAATAAAATTAATCAGCCAAGGAAGAGATGGCATTATATTATAGAGGAGAAAAAAATACCCAAACTATGAAATTTAAGATCTCTGTTTTAATTCCTGCATAGCATTCAATGGGGTCATCTTAACCTCTTTAAATCTGTGTCCTTATCAATTAAAAAAAATCCAACTCAGCCTACCTAAGTAGAATTGTTATGAAAATATGCTGAGAAAATAAATGTTATTAGTTCTGAAAAGCAAAGGCATATAGCCACATTGAAGTTCTGATGAAAATCATGTTCCAAGTGCTCATGGCTCTGAATAACAGTTTGTTAAAGAGGAGGAAAGGTTCCTCTCTTCATTACGAAGGCAGTCATGAGTCAGAGAACATGCAAGGCTGGGGGTCTGAAAATGAACAAGGTGAAATCTGACCAGGAAGACACTCCAGAGAACTGGGAGGCCTGTATGATGTTTGCAATAAAGGAGGTAAAGAAAAGAGAGGAGAGGCTTCTTCCTGAGGTTCAAGTTTGAGCATGGGGTGCTTGGGTTTAAACAAGATATTGGTGCCAGGTGATGTTTAAGGGGACTGAGTAGAGAAGACAGTCAAGGTCACTGGAGCACGAGGAGCAGAGAGAATGGTATTCAGAGTCATTTACTTATTTTTTCACTCATTCACCGGACATTAATTGGGCATTTCAATGGTCTTATTCTAGATATTCCAGAGTTCTGGAGATGAATGAGAGCGCCCCTGCCTTCAAGGGCTGCATGTTGGGAGTGGAGTGGAGCTGGTGGTAACGGTGAGTAATTGCAAGAGGTAAAAGATGTGGGCTTCCAGTGTTAACGCTGCCGGGAAAGGAGCTGAAGCCACTGGAGGGATGAGGGAGGAGCTGGGAAGAAAAGAGGCGGGGAGAATTAGAGCGCCAGCTAAAGGGAGGCTGTGCCCGGGAAAGCCCTCCCTCGGCGCTTCTAATCTCAGACTCATGCACAGTTTCACCCAAGTTCCACAGCTGACGTTAGAGGATTTGCCCTCTTACCCTCCATGTCTACAGTTTCACTGAAGGACAGTCATCTCATAACTCATGTAAATTTTCTTGAGAAGAACATCTAGGGCAAGGTGTCATGCCTTTAAAATTATATTTATTCTAAGTAGCTCACACTGAGTTTTTAAGATGTCACTTTCAATCATTTTTTTCTGCTCTATTACATAGCAAATGTGAAATGATTCTACGAAGGAATTGAGAGTTCAATTTCTCTCCCAAATTAAACAACAGTAAAGAAACAAAGACAGTGATGCTTTAGAAATAAATACTACTTTCTCCATTTAGCCTTTTATGAATTACGTTCCTTTCTGTCATAATTTTTTTTTCTTTTTGTGGCTAGAACTGCTTAAGACAAAAATCTTGTACATACACACCTTACTCTGTGTTGTAAGTTGTGTTTCAACCTAATTACTCACATATACATTGAGGAGACCAAAAGCTGCTTGGAGACATGTATTTATCTTTGTATCTCCTATCACAACACCTGACATCTAACTGGGCAGCCAACATCGGTAGAAGTCCATCTGGGATAAGAATAAAAAAGCGAGAAGCCCTTTACTGCAATCTCCTCCCCCCAGTAAGGCTGTACTCAAATCATTCCCTTCAGTGTTGGTTCAAAAACGGTTTAAAATGTGAGACTAAAACTCAATAGCAAATGGAGAGATTTGAGAGTTTCCTCAATTAAAATTGGAGGAGGAACTCAAAGAAGAGCCATGATCAATATTGAAGCATTTGGAGAGGGGGGAGGGGAAGAGAAGGCGAGGGAGAGATGTGGGAGGGAGAGGGAAAGAATTGAAATATTTGGAAATGAATGTCCACATTTGCAAGTTGAGGGGGAAAATGGTGAGAAGAGTGGGCAAAGAAGTTGGACAAAAATTGAGATAATCTCAGGGAGGTTACATTTAAAGATAATTATAAGAAGGCAGTGTTAGCGGGCAATGCTGCTTCATCGCAAAGAAAAGGCAGAATGACGAGAAGCCACTGGTCTGATGAAGTAAACTGTGACTTCTAAGGTGTTTCTTCCAGCGATGGTTGGGAGCATCATGGATCTTCATTGTCTGAGAGCTCTTTTAAGTGAATTTCTAGCAAAGGATTTCACAAGTTAGCACCATTCACACATGCAAAGTGCTTGGAATTGTAAACCTGTGAGCCCTAGGGAAAAAGGAAACTGTGTTGTGTTTCTCATCTGTTCTACATTGTCCAGGACGGCACTGGGCATCTGGCCTACACAGAACAAATACCATTTACTGTTGTTTGGTTGACTTGCCACAATGGCAAGAAACACTGATCGCTGAGGTAGGACCTGGGAGGGTGAGATGAAGATGAGAAATCCAGCCCCACTCCTCACTGAAGATGAGCAGCTGAGTGGAGAGTGATGATGGAAGTGACCGTAGTACCCTAGTGATGGAAGAGTAAGCTGATCCTCTGACTCGGGTCTGAGTCAAAAAGGAAAAATGAGTACATTGGCCCTGAGAATAGATTTGAGGGAATCAGGTCAGAAAACTGAAAATTTCAGCTTGCAAGGTCCAGCCTTCCATACATTCCAAGTTGTGGCTAAACATTTCTGATACATATGTCCTGGTGTACATGCCATCACAGGTGGGGGAAAGGAACTGGGCAGGACATTATGGGACTTGTTGGATGGGAAACAATGGCAACTGGATCAATAAAAGGGAAAAATGAAAGCAAGAGGAGGAAATAGGTAAGCATTAGAGTTGGAACCAGTGGGAATAAAAGGTGAGAGAAACAATGCTATTTGTGCCTTAAAATGATGTTTTTTTCTTGTTATTATTTTTGTTTTGGGGTGGGGGTAATTAGGCTTATTTATTCATTTATTCATTATTTTATTTAATTTAATGGAGGTACCAGGGATTGAACCCAGGACCTTGTGCATGCTAAGCACGCACTCTACCACTGAGCTAGGTATACCCTCCTCACTGACGTTTTGCTTTTTTACTAACACAGTTCTTAGAATTAAGAGCCCAAGTGTCAGTTACTATGATACTTCTTTCACTAAGTATGAAGTTTAAGAATCTAAGAATTCTGCTTTTAGGAAACTCATTATGATGATTTTTTATTTGAAATGTTACTTTATCTAAACCTACTGTAAAGAAATGGCTCCAAAATAAAGCCCAGCAGAAGAAATTAAATGATTAAAAAGTATCTCAAGCATGAGCTATTCACTGTATTCCCTGCCTACCTTGAAGAAATAGGGCTTTGTGTTGAATATGATCTACATAATCAAATCTACAGTATTACCATAATTATAATGCCATCTGATAATGTTACATTATAGTTATCCTTTTAAACCACAGAAATCTTAGCTTCTCATTTACCAAATACTAAAATAGAGAGGAACAAAAGGCTTATTATATTGACAATCTAGAGATCGTATGACACCTGGAAAACTATGCCACATACAAGCCTGGCATGAAATGCATGGAAAAATGGCCCAGTGGATGGAAACTTGGATTGGCCATAAACATCAGGAATGGAGAACAACTTTCCAGCGTGAGGCCATGGCCCGAATTCCACTCAAGCCAACTGACTCTGGATGGAAAAAAGCAGACCCAGCTCGTAAAGAGAAGCCCCGTATCTGAATATTATTTTACCCTAGGGCAGTGACGTGGTCTCGTGCCAAGAGGAAACAAAAGGTCTCTGGTTATTCATCAGAACTGCAACCAGAAGAGGCAACACTGCTCACTTAGAGAAGCTCCGCTCAGCGTCCAACCGTGGGGACGAGGGTGGTTGACGAGCCCTGACTCACGTGATGCTTCAGGGTAAACCAATGACCCTTTAAACCGGACTGCCGTGCACTCAGGGCTAAACATGCTTGCTCCCTGATCACCCTGGGTGGTTAGTTTGGGCATTACCTTTAGGAAGGAAGTCAAGGACAACTCCCCTTTTCACTCTGTCACCATGTTAAAAAAGTGTAAGCATTTGGAGAACTGGAATTTACAATCTGAATTCTAACTACTGGCCCTCAATCTACCACTAACTCATACACCATTTTGAACATGTCAACCAAACTTAGTCTGCTGAGAAAATTTTGAATAGTAACAAAACACCACACGGCAAACAGAAATAGGACCAAGATTCATGTGAGAATGTCATTTAAATGAGAAAGCGAGAGTAGCTCAAAAGGAAAAAGCTATTTAAATTCAAAAGATTTAACTTCCAAGATTGATTTTATTGGCAAAAGTGGTTACACTCTTTGGGCACCTTATTTCTCTCAAGTAATTTCCAATGATCACGTTCTGTGAAAATTCAAACCAGGGCACTAGCTTTACTAGAGTAAGAACATCAAAAATGTTCGTTAAAAAAATATAGTTCGGCTGCATATTGCTGTATGTGAAGACCAAGTGAGGTACGTGGAAAATGTCAATAAATTAGTAAATTTATTATTCCCAATATCATGAAAAGAGATCTAGGAAACCATAGAATTATGCATTATATACATAATATATTGTACTACCTATATTCTTAAATATATGATATTATCTCATTCTCTATGATACCCTATTGAAAAGTCAGGTAATAAAAAGTCACATATTAACAGTAGTTTCTTTTCTCTCACAACTCTAGCTTTGAAAATATAACACATCTTTACCCACAAGCAAACAGCCGGAACACAGCACTTAATGCGTTACATTTGGCTTCAGGTGGGTGTTCCTTAGACCTTTTGCTAAACGAGGAAGAAAAAAAAAAGTCCTACAAGGGGCCTGGGATGAGTAGGAGAGGAAAGATCACCTTCTACAGATTCAAAGTACAATTAGAAAATTCAAAGCACCGAAGTTTCTCAAAGCACGAAGTAATGGCATTAGGGCTTTTTTTTTTAAATAAAATAATTTTTTAAAAAGCTCATCCTCTAACTTAAATAAGAAAGCATAAATATTGCCACCTCTGAAATAACTCATGTCCCAAAGGAAAAAAGATAATATCCACTCTAATTTCCTTTGAATTTAACTGGAATATATATTTTTTTAAATGATTTGCTCTTTAGAGTACATAACTTACTTAAAAAGGAATATAATGAAGATGGAAAATACAAGCTTTATTTTCTATGCTGGAAACACCTCTTTTGTTTCACTACCATTACCTTTCAATGTTCCTAGATACCAGTTCATCCCCAGATGACCCGGGGGCTAAAACGGGCTCTACTGTTTCATCAACTCCACGTTGGTCTGAGATCATGAAATTCCTTCATTATGTTATTAGTTCAAAAGCTCTCCTTCAGGGTTCCTGGATCTCCTCCCAAGCCCTTTTCTCCAACACACACACACACACACACACACACACACACACACACAAATACACAGACACACACACACACCCACACACATACATCTTTCTCAGTTTCTCAAGCTGTTAAAGCAAAATGCCTAAATAACCCTCAAGATAAAGATGAAAGATGTTGAAGGACTGGAACTTTGATTTCTCTCAAATTGTTCATTCTCCCTGCTCGTGGCCAACCCTCTCCCCACATGCCACTCCTATTTTTTTCAGCATATGCCCGAAACTTATAAAGCAGCTGTTAACAGAGGTAAGGGAGAGAGAACAATGGAGTGTATATAAACTTAGTGTGTGTTCTTGTGTTTGTGTGTGTATATTATGTTAAGCAAAAAGGTGTGTATGTGTGTCTGTGTGTGTATGTGTGTGGTGAGAGAGGAAGTTTTTGTTCTGTGTGTTAAGTAGGGAAGAGAAGGAATTGAATACATTCCTCCCTTTAAAAATATTTTAACTTATTAGAAACATCAACTCAAAAACCAGTATCTAGCAGATTAGTAATAAATATAGCCCAGCTTTGTGTGAGTGAAATTAAAAGTTCAAGTGCCTCTGTATAGGGAAGTTATGAAAATGACCGTCCAAATGAGAAATGGGATTCAAACTGTGTTTTTTAAACTTTGGACGTAACCATTTCTAGAACCACTCCTGGGCTGGAAGGCAGAACAAGGAACACCAGATGCCCTGCGAGGGATGCTCAGTGTCAGCAGTCGCTGGGAGGAACAAGCCCCTTCTTGGTACCTTGAAATGCCGGCTAAGACACAGCAGCGGCAAGCCCTGGGGCAATCCGGGATGCGGAGGAAGGATGGAAAATGAGCCCTGCTTGCTCAGGCTGCCTTACTTTCTCTCTCTTCTCTCCCTTCTCTCCCCAGCCATGGACACACCTACCAACTCAGGTTTGACAAAGAGCAAAACCCCTGCACGTTCTCCACCTGGAAGCAAGAACACAGTCCAAATGCACTCATAACATCACAAAATCTTCTTTCCTTCCACCCATCTAAGGGCACCCTGACTATCCTGACCTGACTCCCCCAAAATATGCCTCTGGAGTAAATCCGTTTTGAAAGCAGCCCTACCAGCAAAGACAGCAGCAGCCTCTCCCACTCGTACCACGATCATCCGCTGGCACCCAGAAAAGGGACAGAGGATGCAGGGAAAGTCGACTGGGGACACCTCGGAGGAATCGTGCCTTGCCTTTCACTTACTTCAAGTTGCAAATGTGCCGTGGGCGCTCAGGCTGCCTTTGTTGATTGGGGCGAGGTTTTCTGCCCGGAGTCCAGGTACCCGAGTTGCTGCTGCCCGAGGCGGAGGCTGCTCCCTCCGTCCCTGCGCGGTGACTGGCTGGTCTCTTTCTTCCCCTCTCTCCACTTTGGATTTTCCTCTGCTCTGCGGCTCCCTTGGCGGGATTTTCGGACTGCAAGGCGGGGAACCTGATCCTGCCTGGGACTCAAGCACGCCCTGACTGGGAGGGAACGGAAGGGAAATGGAGACTGGGAGGGATGAGGGGAGCGGGCAGGGAGAGGACGCGGGCTGGCGAGGGGGGAGCGCGCCCTTCCCTCGCGAGCTGATTGGGAAGCTTATTAGAAGCTGGATTCTCCGGGGGCGGTCTCTCCCCACCCGAGCCAGCACGTGGATTCGAACCCAGAGGCCAGAGGAGGAAACACTGTTCCGTTTCTAGCAGAGACTGAAGCAATATAGATTTCTTTTCCAAACTTTGTGCACGACCTGTTCATTAGGTGAGTACACACCCCAGTTTATCTTGTGGGACATCTGAAATGGACAACTGATGGTATTTTAGGCTACAATTTTGGCCCCAGGTGATTTTTCAATGATATTCAGGGTAATAAATCACTGTCTTCAAAAAATCAGGCATTTGTCCCTACCCCCAAACGCCCTCCCTCCGGCCCAGCACCAGTCACTTCGGCTGTCAGTCTCTTCCCACCTGCGCGTCACAAAATGTACAAAGGACTTTTTTGCACTTGTCACAGAGAGTGACAGCCGTCTCAAAGTTCCCAATTAAATACTACTTTCCTTTAGGGGGTTCTTTCCTTTTCTGGCTTCCTTGGTAACTTTAGTGACCTAGTTCGTGACACGCCTTTGACACGCAAGAATTTAGGAGATTAATCAACGTAGCTCAATCTCCGAGGTTTGTAAAACACAAAAGCTGGGCTTCCGTGGCTTTCTGGAATTTCCCTCTTGTTCAAATGAGGAAAGAAGCTAAGGCAATATACCTAGGATTGTTTACATAACACATAGGTGAATATTTGTGATATAGATGAGATAAAATTATTAGGTAAGATGATTAAGTTTAAAATAAGCTAACCTAAACATTCTTGGAAAGAAAAATTTGAGATTCTTCTCCGCTCAGCAATTCTTTCGTGCTCCTGGTCTTGCTCCTTTTCCTTCCTTTCAGCTCATCATTTGATGGCATCCACACCAGATGTGGCTGCAAAATGTAACTTCCATTTCTGTAGTTCTTAGGTTACATCCTTTCAATTCAATTTGATAAATATCTATTATGTGCCTTCTATAACCCTTAAAATTTATATTTACTTTGAACTCTACCTAACCCCCCCAAATAAGAAACATTGTTTGTGGAAAGTAGTTCTTAGGGACTCTGGGCTCTTAGACTGACTGCCACGTGGACAAGTGCACCATGAAGGGGCTGGTGGGGACAAAGAGGTGTCTCTACAAGCAGAGCGTTTAATAGATCCATCCATCAATTTTTTCAAAAGAAGAGGCATCAGAAACTCACTTAGACACCTCCAGCCCATCCCTATAACCAAACCCTCCATATACACACCACATACCATCCTCAAAGGAAATAAATGAATAAAGAACTATCTTCCTTCTACACACAGACTTCAGGTTGCCTGTTTCCTTTTTGTGGTTTCATTTACCCAGTGAAGTAAACCAATGTTTGTTTTCATTTGATTTTACCTGTATAAATTGTGGAGGAATGCACATTATCATTTATTATTATTATTTTTCTCAGACCCTTTATGAGACTTCTCAATATTCACCATCACTCCATAGGGGTGAAATTTCCAGGCCATTAAACAAGGTATTACCCATTTTCTGTATCTTCCTGAACTTTATCTTAACATCTGCAAATGTACTATGTTGCTACCAGTTACTATGGTACTTATCTATAGGGCTGATAAATTAAACATGAGGTCTCCATGATTTCCACTCCATTACATATATTATATCAAAAACATAACCCTTTATTTAAATAAGAATATATGAAAATTATTTACATCAGTGGTTTCCAACCAGGGGAAATTTTGCCATCAAGTGGACATTTAACAATGACTGGAGATATTTTTGGCTGTCACAGCTTGCAGGAGGGGGTTGTGACTGGCATCTAGTGAGTAGAGGTCAGGGATACTGCTAAACATCCTACAATGCACAGGACAGTCCCCCATGACAAAGAATTATTTGGCTTGAAATGTTAATGGAGCCAAGACTAAGAAATCCTGACAAACATGATTAACCATTGTATTTTTTCTTTTTGTATTTTTGTTTATTTTTACCTTTTACATTGTGGTAAAATATACAATGACTTTTTTCCAGCTTTACTGAGATATAATTTATATATAGCATTGTGTAAGTTTAAGGTATACAATGTGATGATTTGATATGTGTATGTATTTTACCCCTTTTTATTGAAGTATAGTCAGTTTACAATGTTGAGTCAATTTCTAGTGTATGGTATAATGTCTCAGTCATACATACACATACATATATTCCTTTTCATGTTCTTTTTCCTTATAGGTTACTATAAGATATTGAATATAGTTGCCTGTGCTATACAAAAGAACCTTGTTGTTCATCTGTTTTATGTATAGTAGTTAGTATCTGCAAATCTCAAACTCCCAATTTATCCCATCCCACCCCTTTTCCCCCTGGTAACCATGAGTTTATTTTCAACGTCTATGTGTCTGTTTCTGTTTTGTAACTAATTTCATTTGTCTTTTTTTTTTCCACACATATGAGTAATATCGTATGGTATTTTTCTTTCTCTTTCTGGCTTACTTCACTTCAAATGATGATCTCTGGGTCCATCCATGTTGCTGCAAATGACATTATTTTATTCTTTTTTATGGCTGAGTAGTATTCCATTGTATAAATATACCACAACTTCTTTATCCAATCATCTGTTGATGAACATTTAGGTTGTTTCCATGTTTCAGCTATTGTAAATAGTGCTGCTGTGAACATTGGGGTGCATGTACCTCTTTGAATTAGAGTTCCCTCTGGATATGTCAATATTGATTCTTCCAATCCAAGAACATGGGTATCTTTCTATTTCTTTAAGTCATCTTTAATTTCCTTAATCAATGTTTTGTAGTTCTCCATGTATGTCTTTCATCTCCTTGGCCAGATTGATTCCTAAGTATTTTATTTTTTTGGATGTGATTTTAGAAGGGATTGTTTCTTTACTTTCCTTTTCTGATATTTTATGGTTAATGTAAAGAAATGCAATTGACCTCTGTATGTTAATCTTGTATACTGCTACCTTGCCAAATTCTTTTATCAGCTCTAGTAGATTTTGTGTGGAGTCTTTAGGGTTTTCTATATATAGTATCCTATCATCTGCATACAGTGACAATTTTACCTCCTCTCTTCCAATTTGGATTTATTTTATTTATTTTTCTTTTCTGATTGTTCTGGTACTATGCTGAATAGAAGTGGTGAGAGTGGGCATCCTTGTCTTATTCCAGATTTTAGCAGGAAGGCTTTCAACTTTTCACTGTTGAGTATTATGTTGGCTGTGGGTTTGTCATGAATAGCTTTTATTATGTTGAAATGTGTTCCCTCTGTAACCACTTTGGTAAGGGTTTTTATCATAAATTGGTGTTGAATTTTATCAAATGCTTTTTCTGCATCTATTGAGATGATAATGGGATTTTTGTCCTTTCTTTTGCTGATGTGGTATATCACGTTGATTGATTTGCATATGTTGAACCGTTCTTGTGACCCTGAGATGAATCCAACTTGATCATAGTGTATGATCTTTTATATGTGTTGTTGGAATCTGTTTTGCTAATATTTTGTTGAGGATTTTTGCATCTATATTCATCAATGATATTGGCCTGTAATTGTCTTTTTTGGTAGCGTCTTTGTCTGGTTTTGGTATCAGGGTGATGGTGGCTTCATAGAATGAGTTTGGGAGTGTCCCTTCCTTTTCTATCTTTTGGAAGAGTTTGAGAAGGATAAGTATGAGTTCTTCTTTATATATTTGGTAGAATTCCCCAGTGAAGCTATCTCTAGTCCTGGGCTTTTGTTTGCGGGGAGATTTTTAATGGTGATTCTATTTCACTTCTAGTGATCAGTCTGTTCAAATTATCTGTTTCTTCTTGACTCAGTTTTGGTGGATTGTATGTTTCTAGAAACTTGTCCATTTCTTCTAGGTTGTCCAGTTTTTTGCCATATAGTTGTTCTATAATGACTTTTAAGTGTACAGCTCTGTGGCATTATGTAGACTCACATTGATCTGCAACCATCACCACCATGCTGCCCAGGTTCTTAATGAGAGATTTTAATGGTTGGAAGGGATCATACTAACCAGTTTTAACCATTGTATTTTAAAGATATAAAGGAAACTTAAAGAGGATTTTTTTGAGAAATAAAAATCTGTAAAATTGAGATTAGTCAACCAGCATGCACACTAGAGTTTAAGAAGCTGTTTTCTAAAGCACGCTGAAATGTGCAACTTCATTTTTTTATTGAGGGGAGGTAATTAGGTTTATTTATGCACTTTTAATGGAGGTACTGGGGATTGAACCCAGGACCTTGTCCATGTTATGCATGTGCTCTACTGCTGAGCTATACCCTCTCCCTAAAATGTGCAACTTCAAATTCAGGCTTCTTCCTATGGCACAGTCATGGGTCTGCTGATTTAAGATTTCAAACAATTTCATTTATTTACGTAACATTCTTTGAGCACTTAAGGTTTTGAGTGAATGGAGCTGTGAACAGAAAATGAGACAATCCCACTCTCATGTAGCTTACATTTTTGTTTATATAAATAAACAAGCAAATGAAATTAATAAATTCATTAGTTAAATTTTTTTAAGATTTGATAAGTGCCATGGGAAAAATAAGACAATGAAGGAATATGACAGTGTCAGGTTGGGGGAGGAAAGACTTCCTGGGGGAAATGTGAGTAAAGGCTTAAAAGAGTTGAGGGAGCTGGTTAAGTAAATATCTGGGAGATGGACCTCCAGGCAAAGGGATCAGCAATGCAAAAGCCCTGAGGTCTGACCTTCCCTGATATGATAAAGGATCGGTGGTGCAGAGGTCACTGGGAAGGAACCAGGATTGTGGTGAGTGGAGGTAGACATTGAGGTGAGGAAAGTAACAGGCCAGATCATGCAAGGCCTTTGTCTGTCGTAAGGAATTCCACTTTTATCCTGAACGAGGTAGGAAGCCGTTAAGGGTAGCAGAACCTGACACTGATTTAACAGGGGCTCTCTGCTGTGTTGGCTGGACCACAGGAGGGCAAGGGTAGAGGCAGAGATCCCAGTTAGGAGGCTGTAGCCCTAATGCACTGTCTAGACTTCTTCTAACAGTCCCTGTTTCTTGTGAAGAATAACTAACTCCAGCCTTGCCTTTTCATTCTCTCTCTGCCTCTAAAAACTCCTGTCAGCAGTTACTGTGGCTTGTTCATGCTCGCCTTCTCTGCCAGTTCCCAGCCTCTTCAGGGGGTAATTAATGAGCCTCCTGCATGGGTGTTACCAGGCTAAAATATAACTAATGCAAGGTGATTTGAAATCACAGAAATTATAACATGTCCTAAGGGTGTTTTGAAAACAAGGCTGCTGATTCTGCAGCGACAAATACAAGGAAAAGTGTGATCAGCGTGAAGTTAAAAAATGTGAAGGGACCTGATGAGAAATTTGCCAGCGTGTCTCCTGGCTTGCCTACTTGGCAGGGTGTTTAGATTCCTGATTACCTCCCCGAGTTCTTCAATATCCCTAGAACGCAAAAGGACAATTCATCACGCTCTCACAGATTGACGGAAGTCCCATTAAATACATTTCTCATTCTCTCTCTGGAATATTTCAAAGGTAGTAAAAAAAAAACTTTTAATTTATTTTTTGATTGTTGTGACTAGATTACAAAACTTACTTCAATTTCAGGTTAATTTTTTTAAAATGATTTTTCTGTTTTTTGATAGGAAAACAGAAAACTCAACTGAGAAGAACTTAAGTAATTCAGGAATTTATCTCACAAACAACACAGGCTGGTAAAGTCAATGTTTCAAAGTCTTCAAGAACCCAGATCTTTCCATCTTTTGACTCTGCATCTTCCATTTGTGAACCGAGTGTCTTCAATATGGTATCAGGGAGCTTCAGGCATATGTGGCTTAAAGTAAACGAGGCCCCAAGCCCAGTGAAGAATAGGGCAGCTTCCATAGTCACACAGCCACAGACTCTGCCTGCAAAAGGAAGGAGTGGAAAGGATTTGGGGAGGAACCCACAATGCCTGCTAGTTTCTCCTTGAAATGTTGTAAATTGGCACTCTCTAGGTGTCTTATGAATCTAAGTAGCTTGACACAAGCCCCTCAGTCTTGTCTTTCTTGTCAAGAACTGCTAAAACCGAGGTTCTACACTGCCATTGCTGAAGAGCAGGCCTTGGGCAATGGCCTCCCCTAGACTCATCCAGAAAACCCAACCTGAAATACCCAAAGTAGCTTGATTACACACTGCAAGAAAACAAATTCTACAGACAATATCCTTCATGAGCATGGATGCAGATGCCTTTAACAGTTATTGCCAAATCAATGCCAGTAATGTAGGAGAAATGATTCCACACATCACACTTGGATGACTTCCCCTGGACGGCTAGTTTTGTTTTACACGTGACAAACAACAGAATTCACCATATCAACAGATTGACTAGAAAAACCAAAGAAACACATTAAATATATAGCAAAAGTGTTTGAAAAAATTTCAACACTCATTCATGATAATAATTCTCAGCAACTTAAGAATATAAATAAATATCCTTGTTCTGGTAAGACACAGCTGCAGACAGCCTCCAGCTAACGTGATACTCAGTGGAAGTGAGGGCTTTCCGTCTAAGATGAGAAACAAGGCAGTCTTGTTCCACTCTTACCACTTTTATTCAATATTGTACTGGAGACCTTAGCCAGTACAATAAGGCCAAAAAAAGAAAGAAAAAGAATGGCGAGGAAGAAGTACAATTGTCTTTATTTGCATATGACATGAGTATGTACATAGAAAATGTCAGGAATACACAGAAAAGCTACTAGAACTAGTAAGTGTCTTTACCTGTATGTAAGTCCAAATTATAAAAATCAGTCTTATGTCTATATTCTAGCAATGAATAAGCGGAAACAAAATATTAAAAATGCATATCAGAAGCATGAAATCCTTTGTGAGATAAATTTAACAAAATATGTTAAATGTTTATACACTGCAAAACATCAAACATTTCTGATAAAAGTTACAGAACAACTAAAGAAATGGGAGAGATTCATTATGTTCATTGATTTGAAAGTTTAAGATTGTTAGGATTAAATTCTCTCCATATTTATTTATAGATTAAGTATAATCAAAACCCAATCTCATGAGACTTTTTTATAGAAATTAACAAACTGATACCAAAATTTCTATAGCAGTGCAAAGGATCTTGAAATAGGCAAAACATTTTAAAAACATTAAATTTTTAATGAAGTATTGTTGACTTACAATAGTATATTAATTTCAGTATAGTGATTCAGTATTTTTATAGATTATACTCCGTTTAAAGTTATTATAAAATAATGGCTGTATTTGCCTATGCTGTACAATATATCCTTGTTGCTTATTTATTTTATATACAGTAATTTGTGTTTCTTAATCCCACACCCCATCTCATCCCTTCCCCCACTTCCCACTGGTAACCACTAGTTTGTTCTCTGTATCAGTGAGTGTTTCTATTTTGCTATATACATTCTTTTTTATGTTTTTTAGATTCCACATTTAAGTGATAACAGAGTATCTTTTTCTGTCTGACTTATTTCACTAAGCATAATACTTTCTAGGTCCAACCAAGTTGTTGCAAATGGCAGAAATCAATTCTTTTTATGGCTGAATAACATTCATATATATATATATATATATATATATATATATCACGTCTTCTTTACCCATTCATCTGTTGATGGGCACTTACGTTGCTACCATATCTTATAAATAATGCTGCTGCTGTGAAAACTGGGGTGCGTGTATCTTTTTGAATTAGTGTTTTCACATTCTTTGGATATATACCCAGCAGTGGAATTGTGGGATCACATGGGGGTTCTATGTTTAGTTTTTGAGGAACCTCCACACTGTTTTCCACAGTGGCTACATCACCTTACAGTCCCACCAACAGTGCACTAGGGATGCCTTTTCTCCATTTCCATACCAACATTTCTTATTTGTAAACATTTTGATGATAACCTTTTTGATAGATGTGAAGGGATAGCTCATTGTGGTTTTGTTTTGCATTTATCTGATAATTAGTGATGTCGAGCATCTTTTCATGTGCCTCTTGGCCATCTGTGTATCTTCTTTGGAAATATATCTGTCAAATAGGCAAAACAGTCTTAGAAATAAAGAACAAAGTTGGAAAGACCTACACTGCTTAGTATCAAGTCCTGCTGTAAAGTAAAAATAATCAAAATTATTGCTTAGTACTTGTATAAATATGGACTTATGGGTCAATGGAGAATAAAATAATCAATTCACAAATGGACCCAAACATATTTCAGTAGAGAAAAGATGGTCTTTCCAACAAATGATCCTGAAAGAACTGAATATCCATATGGGAAGGAATAAACTGTGACAGCACAGAGAAAAATTAACTCAAAATGGCTCATAGACCTAAATGTAAAAGCAAATTCTATAAAATTTCTAGAAAAATAGTAGGAGAAAAATCTTTGTTACTTGGGAGTAAGCAAAGATTTCTTAGATCGGACACAAACAGCACAAACTATTATTAAAACTATGATTGCTGCATTTCATTAAAATTAAAATTGTGCTCTTTGAAAGCCATCATAGAAATAATGACTCAATCATGACAATGCAAATAAATCCAGTCATCCATCAGTATCTGTGGGGAGATTTGTTCCAGGACCCCCACAATACAAAAATCTGCCCATCTCAGGTCTCTTATATAAAATGGTATAAAGCAGTTGGCCTTCTGTATCCATGGGTCGACATCTACAGATACAGGGGGCTAGCGATATTTTCAAAATATGTGTCTGACAAAGATCATGGTCCAGGATATTAAAGATTCTGTTTGACTTAATAATCAGAAGTTAGTCAACCTAATAAAAAATTGCCAAAAGATCTCAACAGACACATCACAGAAAATATGTAAATACCAATTAAGCATAGAAAAAAATACTTAACATCATTTGCCCTATCAAGGAAATGCAAACTCAAACCCAGTGAGATACCATTTACATGCCCACTTTTGAGTGGAGCTAAAATTAAGACTGACAATCCTAAGGACTGGTGAAAATACAAAACGGTACAACCACTTTTGAAAACAGTTTGGCAGCTTCTTATAAATTAGACATACATCTACACATGATCAAGGTTTTTCAATCTTAGGTATTTACTCAAATTAAATAAAAATATGTATCCCACATAAAAGTTTATATATAAGTGTTCAGAACATCTTTATTCTTAATAGCCCCAATTGGAAATCCATCAATTGTTGAATGTGTTAACGTTTAGTAGATCCATTCAATGAGATATTACTCAGTGATGAAAGAGTTAACTACTGATACATGCAACAACATGGATTAACTTCACACATTACACTGAGCAAAACAAGCCAGACATTATCAGCATGTACTGTACATTATACAAAATTCTAGAAAAAGGAAAACTAATCTGCATTGACAAAAAACTGATCAGTGGTTACCTGTGACTGAGAGTTGAGGTTGGAAGAGGTTGACAGAAACACCAAACAACCTGTTGATGTGGTGGCTACATGGAAACATATATTTATTAAAAATCTTCAAACTGCACATTAAGATGGGTGCATTTTATTGTATAAAACTAAAATTCTTAAATAGACCTCAATGAAATTTATTTACAAAATCAGATAATGAGCTAGCTAGGTGAAATGGCTAACAGCATTGACTCTAGTTACGTTGCCTGGTTTCAAAGCTTAGGACTTTCACTTATTGGCTGTGGGAACTTTGGTAAGTTACTTAGCCTCTCTGTGCCTTGGTTTACTATTTGAAAAGTAAGGATAATAACAGTGCCTGCCTCAGAAGTTTGCAAAGAAAAGATTTTAAATGGTTATAACACTGCTTGGTAATTAATAAATACTTTATTATCATTTGTTAAATTAATAAAAAATCTTAAAATACTATGTTAAAATCTGGGCCAGATTGCATTAAATTGAGACTAGATCCATGTGAAAGGAAATATATGTTATGAAGTAACAAGTCCTTTAAATACATACATTTCCTTCAATAAAAGAACCCTCAGATTCTGCTTCAAGACTAGCTCATCCAGGGCAGCACTTATCTTAGAGATACTCACAGACAAAGCAACATGTGAAGACCTGTGCCTTGTCCTCAAAGACATTACACATATGGCATTACTGACAAAAGCATATGATTTTTTTTTAATTGACATATAGTCAGTTTACAATGTTGTGTCAATTTCTGGTGTACAGCATAATGTTTCTGTCATACATATATATACATGTATCCATTTTCATATGCTTTTTCATTATAGGTTACTACAAGATGCTGAATATAGTTCCCTGTGCTATACAGAAGAAATTTGTTTTTTATCTATTTTAAATTTGCAAATCTCGAACCCCCAATTTATTCCTTTCCATCCCCTTTCCCCTCTGGTAATCCTAAGTTTGTTTTCTATGTCAGTGAGTCTGGTTTTGTTTTGTAAATGAGTTCATTTGTGGCTTTTTTTTTTTAAGAATACACATATGCGTGATATCATATGGTATTTTTCTTTCTCTTTCTGGCTTACTTCACTTAGAATGATGATCTCCAGGTCCATCCATATTGCCACAAATGGCATTATTTATTTTTTATGGTTAAGTAGTATTCCATTGTATAAATATACCACATCTTCTTTATCCTGTAATCTGTTGATGGGCATTTAGGTTGTTTCCATGTTTTGGCTGTTGTATATAGTGCTGCTATGAAAATTGGGGTGCATATATCTTTTTGAATTAAGGTTGCCTCTGGATATATGCCCAGGAGTGGGATTACTGGATCATATGGTAAGCCTATTATTAGTTTTTTGAGGAATCTCCATACTGTTTTCCATAATGGCTGCACCAAACTACATTCCCATCAATAGTGTAGGAGGGTTCCCTTTTCTCCACACCCTCTCCAGGATTTATCATTTCTGGACTTTCTAATGGTGGCCATTCCAACTGGTGTGAGGTGATACCTCACTGTAGTTTTGATTTGCATTTCTCTGGTAATTAGCCATATTGAGCATTCTTTCGTATGCCCATTGGCCATTTGTATGTCTTCACTAGAGAATTGCTTGTTTAGGTCTTCTGCCTATTTTTGGGTTGGGTTTTTTTTTTTTTATTATTAAATTGTATGAGCTTTTTATATATTCTGGAAATTAAGCCCTTGTCAGTCACATCATTGGCAAATTTTTCTCTCATTCTGTATGTTCTTTTTATTTTGCTTATGTTTTCCTTTGCTTTGCAAAAGCTTATCAGTTTAATTAGGTACCATTTATCTATTTTTGCTTTAATTTCTATTGCCTAGGTAGACTGCCCTAAGAGAACATTGTTAAGATTTATGTTAGAAAATGTTTTGCCTATGTTTTCTTCTAGGAGGTTTATAGTGTCTTGTCTTATGTTTAACTATTTAAGCCATTTTGAGTTTATTTTTGTGTATGAAGTGAGGGAGTGTTCTAACTTCACTGATTTACATATGGCTGTGAGTTTTCCCACGACCACTTATTGAAGAGACTATCCATACTGCATTGTATATTTTTGCCGCCTTTGTCAAAGAGGAATTGACCATATATCTGTGGATTTATTTCTGGGTTCTCTGTTCTGTTCCATTGATCCATATGTCTGGTTTCGTGCCAATATCATACTGTTTGAATAGATCTGTAGTGTTGTCTGACGTCTGGTAGGGTTATTCCTCCACCTTTGTTCTTTTTCTTCAGTATTGAGTTGGCAATTCTGGGTCTTTTGTGATTCCAGATAAATTTTAGGATTATTTGTTTTAGTTCTGTGAAATAATGTCCTGGGTAATTTGATAAGGATTGCATTAAATCTGTAGATTGCTTTGGATGTATGGCCATTTTAACAATACTGATTCTTCCAATCCAAGAGCATGGGATATCTTTCCATTTCTTTAAGTCATCTTTAATTTCCTTAATCAATGTTTTGTAGTTTACTGTGTGTAAATCTTTTACCTTCTAGGTCAGATTTATTCCTAAATATTTTATTTTTTTGGATGTGATTTTAAAAGGGATTGTTTCTTTACTTTCCTTTTCTGATATTTCATTGTTAGGGTAAGAAAATGCAACTGATTTCTGTATGTTAACCTTGTATCCTGCTACTTTGCCAAATTCTTTTATCGGCTCTAGTAGTTTTTGTGTGGTGCCTTTAGGATTTTCTATATATAATATCATGTCATTCACATAATGACAATTTCACCTCTTCTCTTCCAGTTTGGATTTATTTTATTTATTTTTCTTTTCTGATTGTTCTGGTGCTATGTTGAATAGAAGTGATGAGAGTGGACATCCTTGTTCCAGATTTTAGCAGGAAGGCTTTCAAGTTTTCACTGTTGAGTATTATGTTGGCTGTGGGTTTGTCATAAATAGCTTCTTTATATTGAGATAACTTGCCTCTATATACCATTTTGGTAAGAGTTTTTTTTTTCTTTTTTATTCTAAATGGGTGTTGTATTTTATCAAATGCTTTTTCTGCATCTATTGGGATGATCATGGGATTTTTGTCCTTTCTTCTGTTGATGTGGTGTATCACATTGATTGATTTGCGTATGTTGAACCATCCTTGTGTCCCTGGGATGGATCCAACTTGATCATAGTGAATGATCTTTTTTATGTGTTGTTGGAATCTGTTTGCTAATATTTTGTTGAGGATTTTTGCATCTATGTTCATCAATGATATTGGCCTGTAATTGTCTTTTTTGGTAGCGTCTTTGTCTGGTTTTGGTATCAGGGTGATGGTGGCTTCATAGAATGAGTTTGGGAGTCTCCCTTCCTCTTCAATCTTTTGGAAGATTTTAAGGAGGATCAGTATGAGTTCTTCTTTGTATGTTTGGTAGAATTCACCAGTGAAGCCATCTGCCTGGACTTTTGTTTACAGGGAGATTTTTTTATTGCTGACTCTATTTCGCTTCTAGTGATCAGTCTGTTCAAATTATCAATTTCTTCTTGATTCAGTTTTGGTAGATTGTATGTTTCTAGAAACTTGTCCATTTCTTCTAGGTTGTCCAATTTTTTGCCATGTAGTTCATAGTATTCTCTCTCTCTCTTTTTTTTTTTTTGTATTTCTGTGGTGTTGGTTGTAATTTCTCCATTTCCATTTCTTATTTTGTTTATTTGTGTCCTCTCTCTTTTCTTCTTGGTGAGCCGGGCAAGAGGTTTGTCAATTTTGTTTACCCTTTCAAAAAACTAGTTCTTGGTTTTTGTTGGTATAATGAAGGGCTGTTTCCTTAGTTCAGAGGAAAAAGCATCTGCAGCAAAAGTCAGGAAAAATTAAAGAACACTTAATAGAAATAGAAACATGAATACTGGGTTTTGAAGAATGGGTTTTTAAAACTATGATGAGTAGAGTCAGAGATGTCAATTATTCCAGTCAAGCAAGCCCACAAAGTCCAGGATGAATGCTGCATATGGTTTGTGGCCAGTTTTGGCTGACGCAGAGGCCAGATCTGAGAGCAAAGCTGAGTTGGAGTGAAGTTCACTTTGTGGCAGATTTTGAGTCTTGTAAACGTCGTGAGTCTCATACGGAACAGTTTCACTACCTCCCAGATTTCCTGTGCTTCACCTAGTCAACTTTCCACCCCTCCTCCAAGTGCCTGACAACCACTGACCCAATTGTCATCTCTATAGTTTTGCCTTTTCCCGAATGTCATCTGATTGGAATCATACATTATGTAGCTTTTTAAGACTTTTTTGGTATATAACTACAAATTTCCCCTTTTGCTGCATCCTGTAACTTTTGGCATTTTGTATTTTCATTTTTCTCGTGATGTCTTCTTTAACACATTGATTAATAATGTGTTGTTTAATTTCCACACACTTGTAAATTTGGCAGTTTCTTTCATTTTACTTGAAAAGAATGGTTATCGTACTGTTTTAGATTAGTGTTTTACGTATGTGTGCTAGTTCTAGTTGGTTTATTGTGTTGTCCAACCCTCTATTTCCTTCCTTGCCTTCCGTCTGGTCGTCCTATCCATTATTTAGACTGGGTATTAAGTATCCAAGTATTATTGTAGAACCATCTATTTTTTTCCCGTCATTTTTGTTACATTCCTCTCAGGAGATGTCTGCTGGTAATGAATTCCTTCAGCGTTTGTAAGGCTGAGAGTCTTCATTTCCCTTTCAGTTTTGAAGGCTAATTCACTGGATATAGGTCTCTTGGGATGAACCCTGGCCACCTCACAGGTGGTGAAGGAACAACCGGCTCCAAGGAAGTGCTGTGGAACCACACTGCATCCTTGGACCCGGGTGGGTTGACCTGGGGCCCTGGGATTTCCCGCCAAAGGCCCATGTGGAAGGCTCCGGATTTGCTGCCTGCGCATATCCAGTTCGCCTCCCCAGCAGATTCCCGGCAGGCCTGCCCGTGCGTAGGTTTTGGGCTAGAGGTGTTTCCCTGCACCTGGCCGGCCCCTGAAGGGAGGCGCCGTCGCGAGGGCAAGACAAGGCGCTGGCGAGGGCTGCGGTCTGCTTGATGAGTGGTATGGGCTGCAGTCTTTGCGAAAGAAGCCTGAGACCAGAGACCGCCAGCATCCCGAGCACCCAGGTGGCCCTCATCCCGCAAATTCCCCTGCCAGCCTCCGTAGAACACTGAGATCCCGCGAGATCAGGCTTCCTCCGGGAAGAGTGTTTGCGGCGGCTGCACCTCGGGCCTGAGCCTGCGGTTCTCTGGGGCCTCCGGTTGTGCTCGGCGAATCCCAGCCTGTCTTCTCGCGGCAGCTCCGACAGGACCCGCAGTTATCGTCCGCACGCACCCGAGGCCACGGAGCCACCCTTGGCTCTGGCTGTGCAGTTTGCTTTCCTGGGAAAGCCCACACGAGCCCGGACCAAGCCCGGTCCGCGGCCTGCAGGCAGCCCCCCGGTACAGAAAGTAATGCCTGCTGGTTCCTGAGAGAGGCCCACCGTCGGGTCGGGCAGCTGTTACCGTCGGTCCCCTGCAGGTGAGGTGGCCTCCACCCCGCCTCACCCCGCCTCACCCCGCCTCACCCCGCCTCATCCCGCCTCACCCCGCCACGTCCTCCCAGGCTCCTTCGAGATTTTCTCGTTGCCTTTGGTTTTCTGCAGTTTGAATATGATATATGAAGGTATAGGCTTTTTGCGTTTTGGTTTTTCGGGTCTAGTTTTGTTTGTTTTGTGATTACGCTGAGTTTTCTGAATCTGTGGTTTAGTGGTTGTCACAAATTTTGAAAAGTTCTTAGTTTTTATTTCTTAAAAAATTTTTTGGCTCTTTTTTCTCTTTATTGTTCAGCTGGTATTCCCGTTTTGCATAATTGGTGCCTTTTGTAATTGTTCTGTTCACTGTTATTTATTTTATTTCATTTTTGATTTTCAGTTTGGGAACTACGGACCCAGCTGTGACTAGTTGACGGTTGAGTTCATCCAAGGTAATTTTCATTTCTACTACAGTGCTTTTGGTTCTAGAATTTTCTTTTGATTGTTTCTTAGAGTTTCTGAATAAGAAACCTATCTTTTCTTGCATATTATGTGACTTTTTCATTGCAGACCTTAACATGTTGGTCAGGCTTATTTTTAATGACCTGATAATTCTAGTATCTGTGTTGCTTGTAAGTTTGGTCCTGATACTTGCTTTGCCTCTTCAAGCTGTTTTTTCTTGCCTTTTGGAGTGGCTTGTAATTTTTTGTTGAACTCTGGATACAGTGAATTGGGTAATGGAAGCTGAGGTGAATTGGCCTTAAGTTTGCAGCTTTGTGCTAATCTGGCTAGGAGCTGGGCTATGTTTAATGTTTGCTGTAGCTGTAGGTACCAGGTGTTTCAAATTCTTTTAGTGTGCTTGATTCTGTTTCCCTTCTTGACTTCGGGATTCTCTAAATTCTCAGAGAGTGCACGCAGCTCCTTTAGCTGTAACGCGTTCTTATTATACTGGAGCCTTGGTGTGGTTGTCAATTACGTGGGAGAAGGAGCATTCTAGCATCTTCCAATTAAGTCTGTTTCATTGGGCCTGTGTCTGTAGCCTGTGACCACACGTGTTTTTTGTATGGGTTCCCTCCTCATGCTCCTTAGGTAAGACTCTGAGAAGGCTAGATGGGGGCAGAAATCAAAGGGTGAGCTTCCCCCACAGTGCTGCGGCAAGTCTCTGGGGAAGTCTTTCCTCTTGGAGAGAAGACTGTTGTTATAGAAAATGCCTGGGCGTATTTCACAAGTGTGTGGGCATTGCAGAGACATGGAGGTTTCTGAAACAGACTGACAGAGTGCAAGCTGTATTTAGGATGATTAATTTGGCAGATATATAAAGCATGGAAACAGACTAAGAGAAAGAAAATCTTTTAAGAACTTGTCCTCTCCTCATTGTTTCATTCAATAATCCAGACTTTTACAGCACCGGGTAAAATTTACTTGAATGGCGTCATCTAAAATTTGGCCTTAAATTATGCACATCATTTCTTGTAGTCTCCAATATTCATTTTTATTGTAGCCAGTGGCCTCTGTACGTAACTTGCTTCCTTATACCTCATAGGTTCTTGCTGTTTGTCTGTATTAATAAGGTTGTCGCTGCCCTAGTACATCAACCCGAGCCCTACTCTTCAGTCAGGTTCCTCCAGCACCATGAAGATTTTCCAGGGTTGCACAGTGCTACCAGGCTGCCCCATCACCTCCATCACCTCTCTCAGGGCTCACTGTTTATAAAAGAGAAAAAAAAACCCGAAAAAGCAGCGAGTTATCATTTGTCAGGAAGTCAGACCCGAGAATACAGAGTTAGAAATGAGCAGAGTCCGATTCCCTTGATCTGCTGCTGGTTAGTTTTCTGACTTTGGGTTAATAACCAGTTGTTCTTGACCTTTATTTTCTTATCTCTAAAACATAGTAGAACAAACAGTCTGAGATTCCTGCTGTTCTGAATATGGGATTTTATTATAAAAGGAATTTTGAAGTCCATAGTTAACGTGTATTTGTATGAACAAAATCCATCTTTCTTTTAATGCCTCTTAAGTATTGCCATCTTCAACTGCTACAACAACACTACTTCCTTTAAATAATGTGAATTTTACAAAGTCTTTCATATGTATTTTCTCACTTGATACATATCAGGAACCCATAAAGATAAATATTATTATTACTATGCCATAGCTGAGGAAGCAGTTTAATCCTTTAATGAGGATGGTGACTTTTCACATAGGCATTTATATCTTATCTAAGGGTCTCTCCACCACCCCTCTTCTATCTCCTCCTCTTCCTCTCTCACTGACTCCCTCAGCCACTTAACGGATTCCAGAAGATGTACATGTTTTCTACCTGAGATTAACTAATTTCTCACTAATGGCAATTCTGCAACATAATGAAAGGGAGCAAGGTCATGCCCGTGTACTCAATTGAGAGTCTCCTTAAGACATTAATAATTCCTTTCTTGTATCAGGATTTTTTTAGGGGAATCGGGCAAAGGAATGTGAACCTGAGTCTTCCTGTTATGATATGTTGGGGCTCTGTGGTTTATTTTAAGATCAGTTGCTATTTAGTAATTCATGGTTCTAGTTTTATTTTGGAAATGACTTACAGTTTCCATTGGGCATGAACATTTAAGACAAGATTATTATTATTTGAGACCAAAGTTTAGCCTATAGAACTCAGCAAAACATTTTCCAAGACTGAAGTAGAATGTGGCTCTAGGACATATTACTACAGATGGTCTGAAAAGCATCTGCCACATACCTGTACACAAATACACAGTCACGCACACACATGTGAGGAAGAAGTCAAAGGAACCCTGTCAACAAGTGATACAATACATTTGGCAGAGGGTACACACACAAATACACACACACACACACACACACACCTACCTAGAAATGAAAGGCAATGTGCCCGCAAATTAATGTTTACCAAAATTGCTCCTTGAGATGAAATTTCAGAACAGTCATTAGTTCATTAGAGAGAAAGAGAAGGAGAGAGGAAGGGAGAGAAAGCAAAAGCAGCCTGAAGGTACTGGATACCTTGTTTGTCCAAGGTTAACTTGCAGTATCTTACATCTATAAAGCAATTTTTCTTTCAATGATATACCAGACTATCCATTTCCTGCTAAATGTGCATAACGAAATAGACACAGATGTTGGATAACTGAGTTGGAAATGGAAATGTTCTTCTTATTCCTGGGGTGTAAGAGCTCAGAATTTGCAGCATTTCTGCTTCTGCTTCTTTCTCCCCACCCCCTGCACGGGTTTGGGTTGTGCATGAAAAGGGAGATTCTGTGACTAATATCAATGAGACAAAGAAATGAAAGCTCTCTAATCCCTGGGCCAGGCGCCAGCCGTCCCACTGTACGAGGCCATTGGCCAGAAATCCCACTGTATGCTGGGCCCAAAGCCAACCAGGATTGGATACAATGAGTTTCACAGTCACCTTTTCAGAGCTGACAGCAAATGTCGGGGCACCAACAGCCTTTGATAAGAGCTCCAACTTTCTCTCTTAACATTTCTACCCAATAATAATAAAGCTTTTTTTTTTAATTTATAAAGCGGTACTCTCTTGAAGATTGCTTAGTGCTTTTAGAAACACAAACTCATTCATCTCAATGCTTATAGTGAGAAGGGGTGGGGCTGGTAGCCAAGACTGGGAAATCAATATTCTCTTCCTGTTGAGAGAGAGGGGGAAAGAAACAGACACATTACTTTATGCAACAGTTCATTCTGTTACTGAAATTTCTAGACAAAAGTCTCACATGAATATTCTTCCTAAAATTAAATGTGTTTGTCGTGAGCTAACTGAAACTTGCTGTGTAATTCTAATGAGTTGTTTACTTAGAATGTCTTCTCTTTTCTTAAGACTGGGGACTTTTGAAAGGCCAAACACATACACAAACCAGTTAATACTGGCACCCCTCCTTGAACTTTCTGGCTGTTTCAGGTTTAAATATTGATTTTTCTTTCACTCTCCTTGTCTCTTCACAATGGCAGCAGCTGTCAGGAAGTTGGGAACTTCATGCCAAGAAAGCACCCAAGAGAATATGAACACCATTAAAATATTTTTTACCTTTTCCTTTATTGTTGTTCTCTACAGCTCTTGAGTAGCTGGCTGAATATTGGGTAACCAAGACGGGCTGCTCCTCCACCAGGGGAACATTGGATCTGATTTCCATTAGAGACTCTGAATTATTTAGTGGGACTTGAGTACCCAATCAGCTGCTTTCTGAGTGGTTGCCTCTAGGCATCCACTCAATTCGTAACCACTCAATTCGCTGTGCCTTGAGGTCGTCTTCTCTTGAAACCAGAGCATGCACGATTTGAAACTTGTTCATTTTTATTTAGAATGGTTAGGAAAAACTTACTTTCCAAGAATTAGGTTGAATATAACAACATATCTAGTATGCAAAGTGGGGCCTCTCGTATATTGAAAATTAAAAGAATTGTGAAGACCTCGCTGAATCACAACCTGTCGTCATTTCCAAATCCTATCATAATGTATTCTGGCATATAGTTTTCAGATTTTGCATTCTTTCAAAGTGTAAATGGATAGTAATTGCTATAAGAAGTTAAATTTCTAGCACTCATACCTTGCTGACTAACTGATTTATATTTAATGGATTGACATTTTTTATCGACACTAGTAGAAATTTCAGTGCAAATCTAGACAAAAAAGATTGAAGGAAAGGAAGAAGCCAGTATACAGATACATGTATATGTTTCTTTCTCTATGTGTGAAAGAGTAATCAAAACTGAAACAATACAGTTGACCACTTATTACAGATTTGCCATTTTTTCATTATATAGCATGCTTAGAGATTATAGGGGATGAATTTGAAGAGATGAACATGGGCCAGATTTATTGATAATCTTGTCAGCATTCTTAAGGAAGTTCGATTTTATTTTATTGTTACAGGCATTCCTTGATATGTTTTAAGTCATAGAGTACCATATATCAGATTTCTTTTTTAAAGGTCTTACTCTGGCTGCATTGAGTAGGTAGAGTGAAAAGAATAAAGATGAAGCATGGACACTAGGTGAGGTAATCTAGGTGGGAAATCACAGGCTTGAAAAAGCATACGAGTAATGGTGATGGAGGGACAGATTAGAGAGAAAATAACTCAAGAAGCAGTGGATCATTGGCTATGAATGGTGAAAGGAAAAAATGATCAAAAACAACCCCTAGGATTCCACCTTTTTGTGGATGATGATGCCAGCCTTTGAGACAGGGAACAGGATCGGACAACTAGAAATGAGTCCAAGTGTAGAAATGTTGAGTTCTGAGATTAGGCGAGATTCAAGTACGGAGTGTGTTACTTAAGCAAAATTTAGAAGCATGTACCATGACACAAACTGACAATTTTAAATTCACCTTTTATGTGTTTTTAAAGAATGATCCAAAACTGTGGGCCACTTGATTTAATTAATCCATTTATAATACCTCTCTAAATCAATTTGTGCAAGAAGCTCTCAACCCTGTAATAAAAATCTTTCCAAGCTAGAGTTTGCCCTTTTAAAAGTAGTGTTTAATTTATCTTTTTGATGCTTCCGTGTCCAAAGTAAAAAGTAGAAACTAATCTAATGACTGATTCTTTAATTTCTTCCCGACTTGAAGGTATTTTTGTGGTTCTCCGTATCAAAGTGACTAGAGCAAAGGGAAATCGTGCCTTTTGAATAAAACACTGGTTATCTGCTACTTAAGTGATAAAGTTAGTAGCTTAGCTAAGTCTTGTTTCCCACCCCATGCCCCCAGGCCCTTCTCTTATCCATTTAGACAATTATTCTAATGAATATTTGGTAAACTTACAAACAGATTTTTGCTATTGCCCAAAACCTACAATTTCAATGTCTTAAATTCTGCTTGTGTTTTGTTTTGTACATGTTTGGGAGTCTTCTTTCTTGTTTTGCCATTATTTTCTTTTGGCTTTCTGTGTGTATGCATGAAAGCATCAGTGCCACCTTAAACTTCTGCTCTATTCCCCTCCCCCAGCTAGGTCAAAGTTCTCTGGCATTGATTTTACATGTCTTGGGCCAGGTACTTCTCTCCAGTTAATGTGACATTCCCGTGCTGTTCCCTTCCCCTACCTTCCCTTACAGTACACTGATTTTGGCCTCCCCCTAGTTAGGTGACTGAGGTAGAGGTTGGTGAGAAGAGTACAATGGTTGGTTTGTGTAAAGTATCTAAAGGATTGGAATAACTACTGAGAAAAAACTTTGGCACCAATGGGAATTTTGTTAAAAAGGGAAAATGAGTTTATTTTAGAAGTAAATACGGAATAAAGTTTTCCTGAAAAGCCAGAAAAGTCAAAGTTGATATTAAGAGATGATAAAATTGAACATTTTTTATAAATTAATTCAGGAGTATATAGTAATAACAGGCTATAATCATCTTCATTTTCCAGGTACTGGGGTAAGCAAATTTACAAATATCACATGTAATTCTCACAACAACTCTATGATGTAAGTAACTCATTATTTTATTTTTTGAATGAGATCACACAGCTCGAGGGGGCCAAGTAGAGGTTTGAGCCAGGCCTGACCCAGAATATACTGTTGTGTTTTTCAGTCATCATCTTGCCCACATTGTTCATTACATTTTTTGCTACATCGTATAACATTTTGACCTGTGGGATAAATTAACAATTACTTACCTTTCAAAATTGCAGAGAAGAATCATGATGGAATTCAGATACATAGATAGATTACTATCCTAAAGTGTGGCCTCCATTTCTGGGGGCAATTAGGAATGCTTTCAGCTTCAAGTAACAGAAACCCAGACATACAGTATCTTGCGTACCAAGACTTCTGAAAATAGGTGGTTGCTGACGTTGATTCCATGTCTCAGAGGTTTCAGTTCAGTTTGGTGTCTCCACCACACTGTTGTCCTGCACTTATGTCTACAAAATGTGTATGTCTCAAGGGTGGTGCTAGACAGGGAGTTTCTCCTCAACTGTCTTTTATGGAAAAAGAATAAATCCTTCCAAAAGTGCCCAGAAGACCCCTTACATGTTATTAGCTGTTACGCAGTCATAAGTGATTGACATGGAGGGAAGAGTGAGTAAGGTGAAGATACGATTTTTTTTTTCAGCCTCTATATGAGAGTCAGGCAGAGGAGATAAATGGAGGCTGCAGAAGACTATGGGGTAGCCAGCAAACCCATCTGCTACAATTATTACGTGACACACACAAGATTTTCCTCCCTTCAGTGTGATGAACAATTTGTGATTACATGATCTCTTGCCAAAAGACCAAACATAGTTACTTAGTTACTTATACCCACCTGGATTTGGGTTTTGGATTTTTTGTTTTTTTGTTTTTTTTTTTTTTTTTTTTTTGCTTAATTTCATCTTCTTCATCTATAGTGAGTCCTAGCAATATTTAAAAATTTCCCTTATCTACTTTGTGAATAAAGAGCTGTTGCAATGGAAAAATAGGTTTTTTACAGTTTGTTTCCTTCAGATCACTTCTGCCTGTGCCAACATTCTTAAAACAGTTCTATTCTTTTCCTTGTAAGTTTCTATTTGAATTTCTTCCTTTAGAGTTTTTGGTTGCTCTCACCTTGTAGACTCAGGATTTCTTAGCAAGATCTATTGATAACTAATTTGTGTTCAGTGAAATTGACTGTATTTTAGATATTAGCATTTTTGTTTCTCTGGCTCAAGGAGAAGTTAAAATTAATAGTTGAGAAATACACTGCTTCACTTTTTCTATCATAATGTTTAGAACAAGAAAATGTGAAAAACATAAGATATATTTTCAATAAGTCATACTAATGACTAATTTAGCCAAATATTTATCTCTAACAGTGGCACGTTATTAAAGGGGAGATGCATGCTAACGAAGATTAACTCTTCCCTGTCACTCAATCATGTATCTCTTGGTGATGAATATTCTAAACCTCGGTTGTTCCAATTCATATTCCTTTTCCACTTCAAGATGAGGGAGATTTGAGGGAACCGTGTGTAATGCTACCCTGTGGGCTGTGTCATTCTAAAAGCCAGTAATAGGAAGCCCCCTTGTTCTTCTGTGTGAACCAAACTTCCAGTATCAGACTTACCAGTAATAAAGGCAATATCAGGGGCTCTCATTTGTTTTGTCATGTTTTATTTTTATTTATTTTTCTCAATTGGCTTAGAACTTAATCAGTAAGGTGATGTGTCATTTGCTGGGTCCTTTCGAACCCTATCAGTAAACAACTTAATGAGCATAATTCCTTCTCTTTCAATAGCTATTCAACTTTATGTAAGCCCTTCACCTCACCCTTTTCTTCTTAAAGACTTGATTATCAGCATATGTTATGCCCTCTGATGTGGTTATGTATGATATGATATATATGATACTATATCAGAAGTCATAGAAAGGATCTGGAGGCTTTTGATTAATTTTGGTAGAAAAACTGTGATAATAAAAACAAGTTAATTCACATTAACATAGCATTTACTATGTTCTGGGTTTAGTTAACAGTGATCCTCTTCCATGAAAGTGTTGAAAGTCACTGGAGTCAGCATGGTACAGATGCTGGAAGAATAACAAGACTTGAATTCTATTCCCAGCTTAGGTTTTCTGGATTCCATTTTTTTTTTAATTTTCAAAATGGAGAGTTTGAAAATAGAAATAAATGCTTTGTGAGGACTCTCCAACTCCATAATTCTATAGTGTAGTTCTAACATCACAAGTTCAATTATTGACAGGACAAAAAAAAGTAACATCGCCCCTTCCTGTGCCCACTAACATGAGGGAATGGATAACAAATGGTCAAACCCCAGTGGGTTGTCTCTTTTCAGATAGCTAGGTTCTGGTTCGGTTATCTGTTGCTGTGTTACAAATCCCACAAAGCCCAGTGACACTTACTTGCTCATGATTATGCATTTTGGACAGGGATAGTCAGGCTAGTTCTACCCTGCATCATGCTGGGGCTAGAACATCCGAGATGTCTTCTTCAGTCACATGTCTGATGAAAGACTCGGGGTGGCAGAAACAGATGGGCTGGCTGGACATCTCTCCCTATGTGTGTGCAATGTGACTAACTTGGGATTTGTCATAATGCTTCTGGGTCTCCAGAAGGAGCATAGCAAAGGGACAAACCCAATACGCTAGTGCCTATCAGACCACAACTTGATTCACATCAGCTAGTGTCCCATTAGCAAAAGAGACACACCCAAAGTTAATGTGGGAGGGGACTCTCCAGTATATTAATATAAGGAAGCATGGTTCATTGGGACCATAAAAGAACAATCGACCAGAGACACCAGTATGGCACTTCTGGTTCAAACAGTTTATGCCAGTGAGTGTACTAGGCCACCTTTGACTGAAGCTCCTACAAACTATGTTTTGTCCTTTGAAAATAAAAATTACAACAGAACTAGTCTCTGAGAAATTCATTTTTCTTGAGTGGACCTATTAAATGATTAGCTCATTATTCTGCTACAGACTACATGGATACTATTTAGCATTTGTTGCTCAGCCAACTTTTACTCCCCAGTTCTTTTTAGATAAATAGAATGGAAAATATGAGCTGGTTTGGGTTAGAGCTAGAAAATTCCATTCCTTCAGTGTCACCTTTCTCTAACCTAATAACCTAAATGGCTATTTCACACTTGGTGATTAAGTATGCACTTTTTACCAGAGGCTGCTGCTAACGGAGTGAGAATTCCACTCCTGGATTGCCTCTGTCAGAAGAATGAATGTGTCACTGGCAGACAGAGCAGCTGTAACCTCTTCCTGCAATAAGCCAACAGTTCACCGAGCTCACACTAACTGCTGCCATTGATTTTTCTATACAGATAATTGAAAACAGCTTATATGCTTATATTTCATACCCATCATTAGCGACAATGAAAAGACCTTAATTCGTGTGAATATATTATGGTCTTCATTGCAAACCTTAGGTTTGAGCTGAAGAAGCACTTCCTTTCTATGGAAGTACCAAAACAAAAAAACAAACAACCCCCCCCCAAAAAAACCAGAAAACCTAAATTCAGAGGAGCCAGACCAAATGTAATTTAAAACTGAGATGAAAAGTTATGGTAAAGGAAATTTTAAAGAGAGACTTCAAGCAATGGGACTAAACATAGAAACTGAAATTGAGCCCATGGGATATCTGGAGTACAAATAGAATATCACTACAACATAAATATTGTCAGAGTTTTAACATTATGAAAGAATCTTCAAAAGTTTGGTTCTATAGCATCTGAGTTTGGAAATTTGGTAATTCTCTGAAGAATGAAGATAGTTTTAAAACAGGGAAATTTGAAATAAGAAAATGAACTCAGAGACTTTTAAAACTAAATTGTTAATATTTATTGTGTGTGCATGCCTTTCTGAAGGGACAACACAGTGGTTTCTTCTAAAATCATCAATCAGTTTCTTCTTAAATCAGCCAGCCAGCTGACCTACCAGGAAATCAGACCTTAGGTCAAGCTGATGGAATTTTTTTCCAATTTTCATTTCAAACTTTTGGGTGTATTTATTGCATATTTTCTCTCAGTCTAAGTTTTCAGAATTGTACCTTATTTGTCACTGTCAAAATATGTATATCTAATTTTTTAAGTCATTTTTATAAGCTACAGGGACTAAAAAGAATGGAGGCAAATTTAAGGTTAGGACTTCAGTGTCAGACCAAATGAATATAATGAACTAAGTCATCCAAGGTGAGACCATACAGGCTTCTCTCCCTTTGCTTTTCCCTGTCCCACAGTGCAGAGAACAGTGTTAGAAATATGATACTATGCATTTCATCAATGTATCATCCCCAGCATATTTTCATAGGTATAATTAATTGAGCACTTACTATGTGCTAGGCATTGTTCTGAATATTTTTCCAACCAATGTCTCACTTAACAGCCACATCTTCATTTGGTTGTTGGTGGTGGTTTCTGTAGTTCTCATAAGGAACAGGTTCAGAAAGAGAAAGAGAGCTACAAGAAAAAGTTTCCCCAGTTTGTAATCAGCAACATAGATACCAAACCCAGGGCTGTCCATGCTGATTCAGAAAATGCCAAGCAGAAAAGAAATCCATGACCTAATTAGATTGAGCAGTGAAGGAGAAACATCCTTCCTGATTACATGGCCATACCCTCCATGTAGTTGTAACACATGGTTATTACGCATCTGTGCTCTGTGTAAGTTCTGGCCTTTTCCATCTGTATGAAACTCAGCTAATTATCTCTGCCTTTGAAGTGATAGTATAGAGTGAAGGAATTAGCAACCTGTGGCTCGCTGTATCGATCTCTGAAAATAAACACACGCAAAATTTCAAGGGTTGAATCCTGCAGAAGGCGAGGGGTTAAAGCCATAGATGTCTAATTAAAAAGATATTTGGATTTTTTAAAAAATGCCAATCAGTGTGAATACTATGCTCAAATGGTATACTTTGGGAGTGGCTTTAGTGGTTTCCAAAGTGAAGGCTTTGAATGGAGATCATTTTGAAGCTTTTCCCATCTTTATAATGAGTCTTCTATTTAAAAAATTCTCCTTCAGAGAATTCCACCACTTGAGAGAAGAAAGAGGCCCAGAGACCATCAGTTGTACAGTCTTGTTTCACACATGAGGAAACTTGGGCCCAAGGAAAGCAAGAAACATACTCAGCTCCTCTGGAACACAACTGGGGCTGAAATCCAGTGCATTCTCTTCTACCACAAGTATCTCCGTTTCGTCCTAATAGTGCCTTCAGCTGGAATCTAAAGCATTTAAACATTGCATTGTAATGAAAGTTACAGATGAGGAGTCCCTGAACTTTGGTGAAATCTCCCTGTCACTAGTTAGCTATGTGACCTTGGGCAGTGTTTTTCTCTCTTTGAACCCCAGTTTTCTCCTCTGCACAATACAGTTGTTCAGCATGATGTCTAGAGTCATTTTACTACCATAGCATGTAACTGTGACTTTAATCTGGGGATGAACTTCTCCTTTTCACAAAGCACACAGCCTTCTTTTTCCTCATCAAGATTCTCTGCATGTCTAATGAAAAATGACGTTGGAGCCAGAATTCCAAAGACAGACAGACTCTAAGTAAAAGATAAAACAGACATTTTTCAGATGTGCAAGAACTCAGAATTTATTTCCCTAGTCCCTAGTTTTAATAAGCAATTTATGGCTGTACTTCAGCAAATCAGGAAACTAAGACATATGTGGGAGTCAGGAGTGAGAAGACAAATGAACAAGTCCAGAAGAGGGTCCTAAGGCAATAATTGGTCAGCATTCTTAGGAAACAGTTCATCAAAATTAGAACTGGAAGCCAGTGGACTCTGAGAAGGATGCCTTCAGGAGGAGGAATGGAATGGACTCCAAGAATGATTAGGGAGCTGGATAATATTAGTGATAGATCTTTTAAAATTACATGTGTGTATATTTTAATCTTCTAGTAGGAACAGAGGGAAAAAAACACACACAATAAGAAATTCATAAAAACTAAGTCCAAATATGAAGCAGAGCAATAAAAGAAAAAGTTAGAAAAGAGAAGTTATTTGATCCAGATGACAGGAACACTGTCTTTCACTGGCATTAAGTCATGGCCTTGAATGGCTTTAGAAAGCAGTGTGACTGTAGCACACTGTTACCCTCTGCGGTACACACTGACATGTCATGCTGATGAAACTCCACATTCCTGCTTTCAACTCGTAGAATAAAATTTGACAACACACAGAATTTTTATTATTGGTACCAAATAGGATGTAAAAGTTTACATCTGTGACAAGGAATACAGTTAACAGAAGCTGAGACGTGGCAAAAGGGAGAAATACGGGGATGTGCTAAGAGTCACACAAAACCATCACAGTGGTTGCCTCTGGAGAGAGGGAAGGACTGGGACTGAAGCGGGAAAACGTAGGAGACTGTAATGTTTTGTTAAGAAATAAAAGCTGAGTAGACAGTAAGAGTTCAGCATGACTAGTGGCAACAGGTTGTTATTTCCAGCCTTGTGTAGGCTGGTCTCTGTTCTTCCTCCTCATTCTTGATGGTCTCTCTCCAGTCTTCAGTGGTTTCCTCACATGCACACACTGCGAGGTATTTTACTGAATACTTAAGTGAGGTGGGGGTCTCTGCAAATATCTGGGTTCTTTGAAGGTCTCTCCTCTCTGATACTCCATCCCGTAAGCTCTCCCAGTCTCTCACCCAACTCCCCAACCTAGGAACTCTGCCAGGCTTTGCCTCAGTTTCCCCTCTCTGAGCTACTGCTGGGAAATTCTGAAGTCTGTAAAATGGAGCAGTCAGTTTACTATATTAGATTCTCATCTCTCAGGGATTACTATCTTTTTTGCCTGAGGTCTACTGTCTTAACAATTATTCTTTTATATGTAGATTGTTTAAATTCATTTGGGAGAGAAAGTCTGGCCCATGTTAGTCCATCCTGAAACAAATTTGTTTCTGGTAATTTCTGCGTCATCAGGGGTCCCTTTCAGTTTCTGCCCTCCCGAGTAGCCTACTCGTTGCTTCCTGATTTTGAAAATCTAATTTAACCCCCTTAAGGAAATATTCAGACCAACCTCATGTAGCAGCCAGTAAAAGAAGAAAAGAAAACTAATTCTATTTCTTAATTTTTATTCTGTACATTTCCACACAATTCACAATACAGAAAAAGTGTCCAAAAAGTAACTGTAACTAGTCAATTTCTTTTTCAGAGATTAGTTCAGTCTTCCAAATTAATTCCATTGAAAATCTCTGTAGAGCAACACAGTGATCAAGATATTTTGTATAAACAGGAAATGCAAGAAAATTAGGGAAAAATACTTTGACTTTGTTACAAAAAACTCTATTCTTCCCTTCCCCATCCCACCCTTCCCACCCACCTCCCTCCCTCCATTTCATGTTATCTGGATCCCACTTTACCTGGAATGAAAACTTCATCATCCTACTGCCACAGATGCTACTTTTTTTTGGATTCCACCTGCCACTTGGCAGCTTTGCAAAAGCATGGCTCTGGGATGTGATAGGGCAGAAGCAGAAATCATGAAAGAGCCCTTTATGTGACTGCAACTCTTCCTACAGATGTAGCCTTTAAGAGTGGACTACCCACAGCCAAGGGCACTCTGGATGCTCAGAAACTTTTTCCCCACTCAGAAGTCAAATTAAATGAAATATATACATTCTTATGGAACTGAGATTGTCTTCTATTAATTCTTTACAGGAATGGTTTTCCTCACTTTCAGTTAGCTTATGGTCCATATATTATTCAGTATGGACTTCATCATTAGTTATTCAAAAAATGCAGCCTAGCTAACCTTTAAATTAGCCTAATTTAGAACCTAACTTTTCAAAGATATGTTTTGCAAAATATTCCATTGTGCTAGAATATTTTGTCTATAAAATTTGCAAATCTCATCCCCAGGATAGCAAGAACCCCACCCTTCCCAGCTCAGGATCAGCATGTTAGCAAGCATCAGTTTAGGTTCTAGATGCATTAGAAATTAGACATGGGATTAAAGCCTCAGTTCAACCAATGGGGGAGGGGGACAGTGAATGAAAAATTTTGCTGTTAATAAAACCCAAAATGCCAGGAACCATTTGGATTCATTATATAAGGTGCAGTAAATATCAGAGCTAGAAGCTATCTTAAAAGTTGATAAATCTCACTAACATATCTGAGAGAATTACCCTTAAATTTAAGACAAAATATAGGGTAAACCAGTTTAGGGCTGCCATCTGTTTATTTTTACAAGACAATTTTTGAACATCTATCTCTAATTTTTAAAGGAAAGATTACATGTAGACCCCAAAATAAGAAAGTCATAGTCTCAGAATTTATAAGGATTGTGAAAAACTCCCTAAATTGTCCTTATTTTTCTCAGATTTTATCATAGACCAGCATAAATCTATGGTCTGACTCCCTATGAGCACCTGGAGGAATCCCTCCAATTAATACCCCGGTCCTTTGGAAAGCCTGTTAGAAAGTTCTTCTGCTGGCAGAGTCCTGTCTCCCCCTGAATTCCATGCATAATCTAACTCTTCTAAACTGCATGAAGTGAAAGTTTCACAACTGATACTTCTTGAAGCTACTCTAGACAGGTTGTTTTTTTCTGTAGCTTCTGAATTTGCATTATACGAGGACCAGTTTGCTGAGATTGTGTATTATTTGTGGGTTGCCACGGCAATTTGTTTTAAGACTAGAGCCTTATTATTGTACTATACTTGAGAATCTTTCTTCCCCGTAACTCTGTTCTTACCTTTCCAAGCCAGAAGCAAGGAGTGGGGAGGGGAAGAAAGTGGAGTTGGAGCAGTCTCTGAGCAAGACTTCAGATATGGGCCCTCTTTTGAAGACTATTCAGAAATGCATCTCCCGCCTCCCCCCAGCCAGCTTGAAAGCTAGGAACTTATGGAAGCAAGGGTGGGTGTGCAGTTAGAACTATTTCACAAACAGCAGCATCACAGGAACACTAAAGACGAGTGGTAGGAGGGTAAGTCCTATTTCACGACAAGTTGTGGAAATTGCCTCCATGCCTCTCACCAGAAAATACAGAGTTCTTCTTCCCCTTCTCTAAGCCCCAGTCCCAACAGCACACCCCAAACAGAAAATGGGTGGAAAGGAGGAAATTAAACACTAGATCCTTTGTTTTCACTTTAATTCCTGAACTTGGAACTGTTCTGCCTTAGTAGAAACATATTATCTTATTCAGGAATTCCAGAATTGGCTAGCATGGTGCAGGGTGGAGGGGTATGTGTGTGTGTAAGCAAAGCAAATTTTTTTTAGTCATGAAATACTGGCTTCTAAATGATCTGGGATATATTTGCAATGTCTGGTGTTTTCACAAAAATGCTTTCATTGCATCTGTGTGGCAGGAACCTGGAAAAAAAAAAAAAAGGTGGGGGGGGGTTCTCTAATTGAGTTCTGCTCCAGTCTGAAACCATATAAATCTAAACCTGGAAAATATCACAGAAGTCATTTGGTCCAAACTCCCTCACAATTAAAGATCTGGTTGTTCAGTTTTCACTTACATACTAGAAAACACTAGTTGTGGTAGGTTCACTGTTTTTTAGGAATTTCAGTCCATTTTTCTGGATGTAATGTTTAGGAAAACATAAATCCTTATGTAAGTGATAAAGCTACCTCCTTTTCACGTCTGTTCCTGATCTCTTCTGTCCTTGTTTTATTCTGCAAACTGCCCTGTGGAACTTGAATCTCACAGCCCCACTTAAGCTGTCTCCTTCAAACATTCCTTTTCCTAATCCAAGTTTGTCTTCTTTCCAGATCAAACTCCCCTCTTCTACATATTCAGCAAACTGCCCATAGAAATGCCTTGTAAAATACAAGACTCAAAAGGGAAGAATACCTCAGGCCTGTTTGTTCTCCCCACTTTAAGTACAGCATCATCTCATAGGTGCATTAAACCTCTTTGTATGTGACTGTGTGATGGATTTAGCCTTGCATACCCACTTACAAACTTCAAGCAGTTAAGTCATGAATGATAAGACCATTTTCAACACTTTTTGGTGCAGTATTCTGAAATAATATTCTAATAGTGATGTCCAAGGAGAGAAAATAGTATTAACATTTTTAAATGCTGAGAGAGACAAAGTAGAGAAGCCAGCAAGTCCCCCTCAGTGTTATTTTCTTCTTATGAAATCCACCCTTGTACCAAAACATTTGACCTTTTTTTCCCCTTGAAATGTGTCCAAGCTGATAAGCCTCTGTCTGACAGCAAAAACCATACATTTTTAACTTCATAATCTCCCTCAGTCCAAACCAGCTTGTGGTGTGGAATCTTAGGTAAATATTTTTTCAAGGAGGCACCTTCTAAATGATGGAAATCTGAATGATTGATGTAAAACAGCATATTGAAGGCAATGGTGGAAAAGTATTTACTTAGAAAACATCTATTTTGAAACATTAGTCTGTAATATCTGAAGATCTCAGTCCTGCTGAGTTGTACCATTTACTACATGAATCTGTAAGCTGAATTCATTGCTCTGCAATTCCATTTATTCATTTAAAATGCATCATCCACCTCAGTGATTTGTATTGAAGCTCAAAAGTGTCAAAAATGCATCAGAATGCTAAAGCAGTAACACTATAAAATTACTGAGTTTGTTACTAATAAATCGTATAGATCTGAGTTTTTTAAATTATTTTTTGAAAGCTGTATGCACTAAACGATTGATAAACAGGATAGTTTCAGTGATTCCTACCACTAAAGTCTCCCATGTCAGATGCCATTTAGCTCAAAATACTGAAACGATGGAAACTGGGCAAAAACCAGAGTCATCACTTTCTTATTTCCGTGGGTAAGCCCTCCCTTGTAATTATCATGCTAGTAGCAGAAGCCAAGGCACTTTCCATGATTGCCTTTCATGTACATATACTTGGACCCCAAATATCTTTTAGGCAGAATTTTCTTCTGCGGTTATACCAGATTACATTTAATTCTGAGAATATCAAATCACAGCACTTTTTTATATTGGAGGGACAATAAAACATTTCTAATAGAACTTTACTTAAGAATGCCTAAGAATATTCATCAAAATCCATAATGCTTCCAGAAGTATTTTGGAGTAAGTTATACCTCTTGAATGTTTTCTTTTCATTAGCTCTTAAATTCGTGCTTAGTTTTAAGATTTTAAAATGATAACTGAAGGTCGTTCGTTCCAAGATTTTAAGACTCTCAGTTACAAAGTGATGTTTTAAAAGATTAAAAGTCAGGATTTTCATAAAATTTTAAAATGAAATCCTGCCATTCAACAAAGTCATTTTAAAAGAACATTTTAAAAACGCATAGAATCTAATTCCAGTCCTCTGAGATACATGCCTCTAATCACATCATCCCTCCAGGTGGTCGCATAGCCTCAGCTTAAATATTCCCAGTGGCTAAAAGTTTCTGACTCTGTGCCTACTCTGCTGCAATTTCACAATATTTATATTTCATCTTTATATTCAGTCAAAATTCATTGTAAGTTTTGTGTCTTGTTTCTAGTTCTGTCCTTGAGAAATAGGATAAATGTTTTGGCTCTCATGGTAGTGTTTCTGAGTCTCATCTTAAAGTATCGGTTTCAAATCCATTTTTAAGAGTGGTCTTTTTTAAGACTCCAAGGAAAAGGAAATGCAAAGTGTCATTTCTTATATTTCATAAAACTAAAACATTGCTGGCTAAAGAATGATGGCACAACAAAGGCTACCCTGAACCCGCAGCGTGTGTGCACCCAGTACCATGGGGTTCTCTTGCACAGAACTTGTCAGACTGCAATCTGTATTTTCTCCCAGACTACCAGCTCCATGAGGTCAAGAGTTTTGTCTCTTTCATTCATTTTTGTATTGGTATGGTGCCTGCATCAGAGTAAATGATAAAATATTTTAAAATAAATAATTAAATACAGGACTGTATGATTGATTCGTGAACAGATGATTGCAAGTAGAATGACTGAATACATGTATAGACAGAGTCTGGAATCTGTCTACCATGAGAATACCATACAGTGTTCAAATCTCTAAAATGTAATGCTTCAATAGCCTAAAGAATAACTTTTTTTTCAGTTTTTTTTGGGGAGTGGGGTGGGGAAACCACCAGTTCAGTAACTCTTACTGTTCTGGAAGAGCAGGTTGTCATGGGCATTACTCTTGCTTAGTTCCTATTTTTAGGTTTCTCATTAAATTGTGGGGAGACAGCCTAAAGTCCACAGATGGCCAGTAGAGGTTTAACATGCATATAATACAGTCACCCAGGTGACTTCATGGGGGCACACTGTTTACATCATTGGATGTGGAAGAAGCAGCCATGACTAAGTACTCTCATGATGCAACTAGGACAGAAATTTGCTAAACCTGTCTGGGAGATTATTTCTCAGAGTTAGGCCTGTTGTGATCATACAGGATGATCAAGGTCAATGGAAATGTATTTGTCATTCAGGCAAAATGGATACTTGTCCCAGAGAGTAGTTTCATTTTTGACCCATTTTGAGCATAATATCTGGGGAAATTTGGGTATCTGTATGACAAAATTATGGAAAGTAGTGGCAGAAAGTCCAAAAGTGGGACTATTGCCATGGCCGGAAAATTGGAGCGACTAGAGATGAATGATGACTTAGGACACAGAAAAAGGCTAGAGCCAAAGTCAATCTAAGAGGCTTGACAGAGGAAGAAACTGTGGGACTTAAAATAATCAGTTGAATATGGAATTTAGAGAATAAGAAAGTTGAGATATTCAGAGGTGGTTCTACTAAGACCTGGGCAAGAGCTATTTTATACTAAATAAATGTTCAAGATTAAGTACAAAACTCTAATTTGATGGATGTTCTACTTTTTTTCCGCTGAAGTGAAAATAATCCATTTAAGTAGAGCAATTAGTAGTTTTATTTGATGGTTATGATGAACCAGTTTAACAATGATTATTTTATTTTTAAAGAGCATAACTGAATAAAATACCATGCTGTGCTCAGTGATTTCATTAGCTACTCCTACTGGAAGGAAGCCAAGCTACTCAGACCCCACCCATATCCAAGTTACTACACCTTTCCCATAGTAGCTTGCCCTAACTAAATATCAGTAGGCAGCCTACTGAGTGTCAGTCCTGTAAACTCAAGCCTTGGAAAGCAGTGTAAGCATCACAGAGGAAGGAACTCTCCACTTAAGATCCAGAAATGGCATAAACAAGTGTCTGGGCTCAGAAAGGTTTCATGCTTTGTGGAAGGTAACAAAAACAATTATAAGACCTCTTGGTCATGGATTTTATGACACAGGCAATAGCAAATGCCGTGTGCAATTGAAGTGCTGCAGTAACAGAACTAAGCTTAGTGATACTAAAAGTAACAAAGAATAAATGAAAATTTTGTTACCTTATCTTTGCTTGTTGGTGTTAACTACACAGTACAGATGACTAGCATGCTTCTAAAATGTTTTCTTTTTAAAATCAATGCAATATATGTGTGTATAGGATATATACACATATATGTATACTAATAAATACATTTCTATATGTTTGTTGGGGCTTGTATATGCACAGAGTATTTCTGAGATAACATACAAGCAACAATGTTTATCAGTGTTCACGCTGTTTATCTCTGGGAAGCAGAAAGAGGACACTACACAAGCACAGAGGAACACCCTGACTTTTGCATGTGATACTCATATGTGATGGTAGAACTTTTTATAAAAAGCATGTTCCACTTTTATAATTTAAAAAATCTAAACATTTAAAATAAAATTGACATGTAAAAAAATAGAACTGCTGCTCTACATTTTCTAAGACATGGATATTATGAGAAGTCTAGTAAATGAATTCCAGAAATCCTTTAGGCAAAGAAACTTACTAGGTCTGAATTAAAGCTACTTACTTGTTGAGTATCTCAGTGCAAACAGATCTGCCTATGCACTAAGGCCATCTAGTATGAAAGGATGGGCAGCAACTGGGCACGTGAGGCATTCCATCAGCCGTCACTAATTTCATGGCTGTGAACTTGCCAGCTAAATTCTCCATTTCAGAAATTGCATTAGTTTTAGGTTATAACCTCTACAGAGGTAACCAAAACTCTCAAAGTGAAATTCCTGGCTTTGGTGTTTATTTCCTTCTTGGCTTCTGTTCTTTACCAAGCCCTTGAATGTGCTATAGCACAGCTTAACTGGGGTCTATTTCATTAAACGTGCAATACTGGAATATAAGGCTTCAAGAATGATTACCGTTAAGGTTATATAATGTTATCTTTTAAACTCTCCATTTCTCATCCCTCTATCAGCCTAATCTAAAAATGGAATCCCAGAGCAGACAGTGCCACAACAGAAAGGGTTCTCCTGAGCCAGACACAGGGGAATGTCAGCTAAGCCAGCTACTCTTTGTAGTGCCATCTCATTAGGTTTTATAAAAAATTGTGTTTCTGTAGGTACATAGTTTTATGCCTTTTAAATTAAAGTTACGTGGATTTTCAGACCAGGGCCGCGACTGTTTGCTTATATACTTCCTGATGGCCCATCAGAGGGGATACTACAGTTGGGAACGCCTGGGGCACCTGCCGTTTGCTCTTTCTGAAGCCCAGGACTGTCACATGCAGTGGCCAATTAAAAAAAAAAATGCTACAGGAGGTAGATTTAATGTTGAAGTCATTAAATGAGTCACTTTTCTGCTCATTTTGATATTTTTTTTTAGGGGAGGTGCAAAACCCAAGTTCTCAGGGTATTTGTTTTTTCAGAGAGATACTTGCTTTGGTCATATATCATTTCCCACCAGTAATGTAGGACTCTAATGCCTTTCTTTTTTTGGTTTGGAACATTTCCAAATGCACCAGGACCACTACAGTAGTCATTACCTCATCTATTTCCATACCGAGGATTTTTATGTGACTTGTTAGCGCTATTTGGATTGGCCCATAGCCACCTGTACCCTACATTTTCTCTGGGCTGCTTCGAAGCATCACAGAGAAATATGAGTTGGTGAAAGCAGAGTCCTTCATCCCAGCAGTGGCAGCTGGTAACTGGCTGTGTGGCCATATGTTTGGCTCAGTCTGTGGAATGGAAGGCACCATTTGAAGCCAGATTCCAGTCTGTTTTAAGGATTATATTTCTGTCATCACATCTCCTTGACAAGTCCCACCAACTGAAAACCCCCCAACAGAAGCCCAGTGATTAAATTCTCCTGGAATTTTTTTTTTCCAGCTTCTTGAAATAATCTACTGCAGTCCCCTTTACCCTCAACAGAAGACCCGAAAGATAGTTCCATTTGTAAGACTGATGTATGGAAACAGATTTCTCACAACCAATCCATTCTCCCATAGCTGGATATAATGCCAACAATAGAATTTTGAAACAACTAAGGACAAACTAGTCCCCATCTGCTGAGAGGCTATTCCATCTTAAATACAGTGTATCATATCTGTACTTTCAAAGTGATATGCGACCAAAAGTGAATCCGATAAGCAAGGCATCACCACTGGACCTTTAAATTAAATGTAGAGAAACAATCACTTATGTCCACATGCAGAAACACTAGGGAAACACTTTGTGTCTGAGAGCAAAATGGAAGAAAGCTCAGAAGACATAGGTTTAGTCTGAAGCAAAAAGGTCACCCACTTTCATTTCTTCCTTATAACCAAGTCAAGTAGGTATTTTCAGTGAAAGAAGACTCTTTCTGCTGGTACTTTAGTTATCACAGAGTCCCTAACAGAGGTACCTATTAGTATCAGCTGATCTGTGGCAGGATTAGAACCTGTTAATTCCACTGCCAGAGAGATGTTTCTGGCTAGACTCCCATAGAAGTTTGCACTAAGAACATTCTGATAGGGGAAATAGAGAAAAGAATGTTACTAGACCACACTGTACATGAATAATGGGGCTATAGTGCTATCAGATATGACCTTGGAACCTGACAAGTAGTAGGTGAGGCATCCATCCCAAAGATGCAGGCATCTCAGGAATCTGGCAGTGGAACTCATGAAACAAGGCTTTGTCCTGGGACAAGGCTTATGTGGGATAATGAAAGCCAAAAACTTAGAAGGAAAACCTAAAATGGGCCCCCTCTCACCACTGTACCCAAGAGTCTATTAGCCTCTGTGCAACTTTCCAGAGACTGTTTTCTTGCTTAAGTGAGTTATTTTGACATATGTTGCTACTTTTGCTTTTGCTATTTTATTTCAAGTCGATTAGCCTGCTTTCTGTTATCACTCAGAAAAATCTAAAAGTAAACGCTGTCATAGTGCTCCATTTCCTGTAACCACAGTTCCCACACAGGGTTTTCTGCTCTGCAGTTTCAACAGCACTTAAATTGAGTGGTTCTGCAAACTAGCTATAGGCCTTTGTTTAATCCATTGCTCATCTCTATTGCAGCAAAAGGCAAAGATGGCTACACATAGGCAGTACGGAGCTGGACAAACAGCCCAAGCTGAACCAGTCCTCCATGGCTATCGGCAGCAGCCCCGCAACCTGGGCTGACCCCTGGGTTACCTCTCTGAGGTACCTCTGAGCACAGACAACTCCCATGCCACCTCGCCATACCTCAGAGATATAGCACACAAGTTGACAGTATCCATGTGGCACTCCCCAGCTCCTGTATAACGAAAAGGGATTAGGGAGGGAGAGGAGACATGCAGAAGAAAGTCACTAAGTAGTCTTAGTATATTTAGTCTTGGAAATGGAAGCGGTGTTACAGTTCTAGTTCTGCAGGATATCCAGAGGATTTTAAAAGACCTTCAGAGTCTTATGGTCTTCAAAGACTGAATGTAAAAAGAACAGATCATATCATTTTTTAAATTGATGGGTAGTTACAGTAGAATTGTGCAGTACAGGGGAAAGATGAATGCATAGGGGAGGAGGGAGCAGTGCCATTTATACGAACATCCTTGAATCTTTAAAATAAATTATATAGGTGAACACAGAAATCATGCTACTTGCTGGAAGCAATAAGGATCAAATTTTGTGGAACTCGTATTCCACAAATCTCCAGGTATCCTGCCTCGTCCTCAGTGGGCTATCATGTTCTGTTGTACATCTTGGTAGCCCTTAAAATCTGGTGGCATGGTCTCAGATTCTTGAAAGACAGAGACAGATTTATGGATTCCATCAGCTTCTTCCAGGGGAGCTGCCCGATCGTCAGGAGGGCACAGGTGATTCGTTCATTGAGGTTCTCTTTCTGTCTACCAGGGTCAAACAGCAGTTTCCAGATCCTCATGGCCAATGATCTTATAGTTCTGGCGGCTTTCTAAGTAAGCAGCCAAATCTGGGTCCCCGGCCTGCTGTGCTCTGTCTTGAGGTGTCTTACCCTGTAGGTAACAGTGAAAAGGAAAGAGACATAAACACTTGGGATGAGATTAAAAAAAAAAGAAAGAAAGAAAGAAAGAAACAGCTACTCAAAGATTACTCACTAAAAAAGATCCTTCCATGTTTGCTGTTTCAGAGTTCACAAGACACTTTCAAATCTATTATTTGATGTAAGCATCACATCAAACATGTGAGATACACAAGTTCAAGAGGAAGAGATCACTTTTCAGAGGTGGGGCTTCCATTTAAGGAAAGGGAGGTTCAGGGAGTAACCACAGATACATAGCAGGAAACCATGCAGCACATAGAGTTTGGGAACTCACATCCTTTGTAGAATGGGGATAGAAATCACTGAACAGAAAAGTAGGGAAGCAAGCATTCCAGTGTCCAGTTTGGAATTCTTTCTGTTTTACTAAACTCTGGGAAGTAACAAGCAGAAACTAAAAGGAAGAAATGGTCAGAAACAATCTAAAGGGGTTTCTTTGTTGGTTTCAAAATCTTCAGTTAAGTTCTCTCCAATTTAAAACTATCTCATCTCCAAAAAGTGAGTTAATTCTGACTATAAAAGTGATGGATATTGATTACAGAAATCATGGGAAAGTAGAGAAGCATAAGGAAGAAAATAAAAATACCAATAATTCCACTACACTAAGATAACAGCTGTTAACCTTTCATAGAGTAACTATTTAATCTTTTTTCTATAGCTCTATACATATTTTTATTAAAATAAAACCATACTTTGTTTATATCCTGTTATATAATGTGCTTTTCCACTTAATAATATATCAAACTTTGTCATTAAATGTTATCATTTTAAATGATTGTGTAATTTCCTGCAGTCTATTAAAATGCTATTATGTATCTTTTTACACATACACATGATATATATTTTTTATTTATTTATTTTTAAATTTTTTCTTTTACACATGTTATTTTTGAAATGAGGCCAATGAATAGAAGTCAGCAGCAGGAGGAAGCATCTCCTTTCTTTTGAATGTTTACAAATATTACTTAACACTCCTTGAAGCTTCTGATTTTTGTTCAGTGACACCTATTTTAAAATGATATTAAGTTCCAAGGAAAGGGTAGAGGCATGATCATTGTACCAAAGAAATAGCTCCATGTATAAAAATGCACACAAGTATTACAAAAATTACCTTACACTTCTCAGCCTCTATCTCATCTGTTAGAATGGGTGGTGTCAACCTCAATTAAGTCTGATCCTAGTAGCCTACAAGGGTCTGTGGAGTAGAAGATACAAGGGAAGTAACAATGGCTCTGGATTCTTTCTTAAATTGTACTTATTTAGTTGGGATATAATATTTAACCACTAGCTTCAAATGCCTATAATAATTTTATTCAACTTTACAGTATTTGTAGGCTATGTTGTCTTTAATGTTAATGAGGTTGTGATTCCCAGTTTCCACATATCAGAGATGGACTGGGATGGGCCTTTGAGTTGAATTTTAGGGCACCATTCTCTATCGAAAGAAATTCTCAAAGTATTGCTTCTCTCCAAAAAATTACAGGAGAAGATCCAATCATAATTATCACATTCGGCTTTCACCTAGCCAAAAATTACAGAATGGAAAAATTAAAGGATCCCTGAAAAGGTTGAAGCATAGCTCTTGCACTTCATATGGTAAGATCTCTAAAACAAAATGTTGGGTGAAAAGTTATACAGTACCATGTACAGTATGACTTTACCTACTTGAAGAAACTGAGAGAGAAAAATAGACATACTCATGTGTGAAGAGAGATCATTAACGTTTTAATGGTATGTAAGTCCAGATTGTGGGATTTCTAGCAATTTTTACTTTTTAATTTTTTGCACTGCTAGAGTTTTCTGTGTGAGAATGCACTACATTTATAGTCCTAAAAATAATAAAATTGTTTGACTTTTGGAAAAAGCACACACATACATTACAAAAAATAGAAAGGAATTTCAAGGAACGTTGAGCCCATTTATCTGATTCAGAAACTCAGAAAGATAAAAACAGCCATCTGCTCGGGGGCCGGTCTCCTGCCCAGTCTTTTATTTGTCCTCTATTTCACATTGCTCCTCCCTTCTCTTTTATCACCTGAGTTGAGACCAGTCTCTTTGTGGCGAACAGGCAGTGGCCCTGCTGTGTTTGACTGGCTTCAGCAAGGAAGGCCAAGTTCACATGAAATCGTGGCCTCAGCTGATCTGCCTCCATGGGTTATGTTTCTTAATCATGTTATTACACATCAAAGCACTTAAGTACAAATATCATCTAAGAAGAATATCACATTGAACAATTATCTGCCATTTGGAATCCTATACCCAATTAGCTAGCCAGACAGGTAACAGACCAGCTAGAAACCAGGATCCAGCTTAATGTTTTTGGTAGCCTAGAGCTATCAAAGTGAAGGCAGCCAGGGACCTCAGAGAGCAAGTATCTGGTGGGTCGAAAGGGAAGTGGAGACTCACTCAATGAAACTGGCTCAGAAAGGAAAGACAGGTCCACACCAGAAGGTTCTGTCACAATGTGCACCGCAGTTGGAGGAAACCTCAGGGTGCAAACCACACATAAGTAGGTGCTCATGCCTTAAACAGGTCTAATCGGGCTTCAGTCATTATTAGGCTTCTCAGTCATTTGTCTGTTTCTTGCCTACATTCATTGACCCAAAGCAGGTTACTTAGCACCCACTTAATGAAGTGTTCATCTATATATTAAAATTCTTTGTAACCCTCTAGAGTTAAGTGGTTTGTCCTTTCCTGTCTGAGTCTACTCAAGGTGCTTTAAAATTCTCAGAGCTGATTGTGAACATGAACATGACCTCAGATCATCAGAGACAACTCCTCCATGGGGTTGATCTTCCGTATTAACTCTTCTCTCTCTGGCCCTCTCTCTCTCTCACAGGCTATAGTCCCTGGTCAACAGTTCTAAGCTTCAACTCCTCCTTCATTCCAGCTTTCAACACTTTCCATGGGGCCTCTCTGTAAACTGGAACAACTCATGGTTCAGCCTGATCTCCCATCCTGGGAGTGATTGTTAATCACTTAGGCACCCATTTATGGAGCCACATAAATCATGGATTTTAAGCTATTCTGGATTAAGTAGCTGAAGGAGAAATCCCAAAGAGGCATCTCAGTAGCCAGGCTGGTGTATTTTGAACATGGTCCTGACCCCTCTCCCAGCACTTTGAACCTCACCTCTCCACAGCATGGCTGCTGGCATTCAACAGAAGAACCCCAAAGTCTGAAGGTCAGTGCATTCAGAAGTTTATTGAGTCCCATAGGCAAGCACACACCCTCCCTTTGTGCTTATACATTTAAACTGCAGTTTCTCTAAATGAAACACTTTATTTTTTCCTCCTTTTTCCAAAGCCCCAGGCACTTCCATAAGTATAGAAAGGATGCCTTTGCTATGGGCACAAGTGAAGGCAGTGGTGCCAGAGATCTTGCTCAGTGGGAGGATGTTTGCACTCACTCATGAAGTTACCTTGGAGTCCGTCTTTCTCAGAGATGCTCCTGCGTCTACCAGAAGCTGGCACACAGCCCGGTTCCGCTGGCAGGCGGCCTTGTGCAGTGCGGTCTCACCCCTAAATCAAAGATGAAATGGGAAACCTCCCATAAAAGGGTTGGAGGCAGGAGTGGGGGTGGGGTAAGGGCAGCAGGGAGGGGAGTGAGGATAACATCCTGCCCCTGCTGCTGGCATTCTGTGCCCCTTGGCCAGTTTCCCTGTCTTTAGGTGAGACCAGGGCTGCAGGGCACAGCCAGGGGAGGTGCGTGAGGGGGTCCTAAAAGTACCTTGAGTTAGTCATCAACTAACCATAGTATCTGATTCCAGCCTCTTTTTTAAACAGTGATTTTGTTTTAAACTACTACTGTCTGATTTAAGTGATACTCAATGGCACTGTGAAATAGACTGATGTGTCTGAACACTGTGAAGTCACTCTCTCTGTGTATACATTTGGGCAGAGCACGAGGGACACTAGATAAAGTACACAAAGGAACAGTGATGGAGGACCATATCACAGTGCTTGGTGACAGACCCTCTGGACTGGGAGGATCTCCTGGGAACTCAAGTTCAAAGAACCAGGCAACACCCACCTGACCCTGCCTGCTGATCCCTTGTGAGGGGCAGCCACAGAGGATATCTAGGAGGGACAGTAAGACTTTGGGAGAGTTCAGGAACCAAGGCTGCCCTCAGGTGGCAGCAGGCCTGAGGCCAGCCACTCAGTATGGGAAGTGGCCAAGGGAAAGTGGCTATTCCCCCCTTCCCCCACCACAAGCAGTATAGGGAGGAGGATATTCCTGTTCTGAATCCAAATTTGAAGAGACATTTAATGCCAAAGTGTTTTATGGAAAATCACACGCTATCCTTAGGCAAACTGGGGTGAGTGACAACCTTGTCAATGGGATGTGGTATGTTGGACAGTTTCTTTTATGTCAGTAACTCATGGCTAAACCTCTCCTACTTGTCCTCCATTCTGTTCATTTCTGCTTTTCCTCCTCCTGATGTACTTAGCCACTCCCTACCCCATCCCACTCCACTCCACTCATTCTTTATCCCTTTTCGAATTTCACTGAAGTTCTCTAGAGGCTCCACATGACATCCAGGGGTAGATGTTTAGCCTTTCTTTTTCCTGTTTGGGGAATAATAGCTATTTTGTTGTCCTGGGAATGAGAAAGTTGAAAACAAATGTTATCAGTTTGAGGACCGTCCACAGAGCTGAAGGCTTTCTCAGCCAGGGCTCCTCTTCTGAAGCACAGAACATGGAAATGATGGACTTAACTATGTTCTTGGGTTCTCCATTGGTTGCAAATAACTTGTCCCATTCTAGATTCAGCAAAGAGAAACTGTTTCACTACACAAAACAGATGCCTTAGGACACTAGGGCTTAACTTTCTTAAAAATCTCACTTGAGAAAGAGAAATGTGATGGGTAATTAAGAAGTAAGTGCATTTATTTAGACTTCTCTGTAGTTCAAGATGTATCAGTGCAGCAGTACCTTGCTTATAGAAGGCTCTGAATGATGACTGGCAATGGCTGTGTGTGCAATCATTATGACATAGGCCATCTATTTTTACCGTGTAATTTTTAACTTCGAAGATTAGCCCTGCACAGTTATAAATACATTTGAAAGTAGGTATTTTTATCACTGACATTAAAATTATCTATTGTATGCCAAAGAGGCTGCATTCTTCTAGATAGGTTCTGAAGGAGATAATCTAGTCCACGTAATGAAAGGCAACACTCACGTTTCACTGTCCGCCATATCCAGTAACTCGGAAGGTCCTAAAGAAGAGGAAAGCAAGATGCCCATCAAAAATAAGTTCAAAAACTAACCATTAACAAAAAATTATAGTGGCAAAAGTAAAATGCCTTGGGAAGCTGAATAAGAAAGAGTATTTGGTGATAGGGATATTAAGACCACCTCCCCTCCAAAAAAGAAAGGATCCGTCTTCCCCCTCCCCGTCAGTCTCCCAGTTACCACCTGCAGAGACGTACAGATTAGGAAATACAAAAGAATGATATGACCTCTGCCATCAAGAAGCTGTCAGACAAGTTGAAGAAATAAAATTAATTGGAACAGAATAAATGACAATTAAGTGGCTACTTAGGGAGGAAAAGGACAATCAGGCTTTAAGGACTGTTTCTCGTTCTCCAGGGACAGGTTGTCTGGATGGAGTCTATGCAGTATAACGTTAAACTGCAAGAGACCATATTAAGTGCCCTTTCTCTGACATAGCACAGCAGGTTACACTGTCACTATATCATTCGGTCCAATCTCTTTATTTTAGAAATAGGGTAAAATTCTATTTTTCATAAAATTTGCCTTCCAAGATCTAGAAGAAATGTTATGCATAAACATCAAATGATTATAGATGCTTCATTAGGAACTGCAATGTTCTGGGTCTTTACACATTCATAATTTCTCACTTGTTCACTAATTCATTCAACCTGCAGATACTGCTTGGAATGTACACCTTTCCACCTTCTGCACCACTGCTTTCCTACCAGCCCTCCCTGCAGTTCCTTACCTGCGGGTATCAGCTGACACACCTTTTCTCCATGAAGCCCTCTACCACTTCTAATATTGCATTAAATGCCCTGCCTGTGTGTTCCTTCACTTCATGTACAAACTCTACTTCCTATAATTGGGAGGGCAATTAATTAATTGCCTAAATTGAGATTATTCCTGACAAGTAGGGATATATGATTACCTTACTGCTCATGATACTGGTCTAGCCAAGACTTGCCCCTCTCCACAACTAGACTTTGGAAACCCCTGAAGCTGTGGCCAGTGCCTTGTCCATCACTGTGTCCTTCCTTAGTGCCTGGCATGGAGCCTGGTGCCAGGCAGAGGCTTAAATGTTTGGCTGAATTAATGAATAAAAGTGCTTGGAGGTGCCAAACATGGCTGTAAGTACTGAGCACTGTAATTTTTAGAAGTATGGTCCTGGTGATTTGCGCTCCATATTAGTGGATATCATTATCATGGAAAATCTGCTTGTGTAGTTACTTACTACCTAATTTAGAACAGGAAGAAGAGGTTAGGACTTTCGAGCTACGAAAGCCATTGGTCAGGAAGAAGATGACTGGGATGTTCACAGTCCTCCTGGTCATCTGGGAGCTAAATTGTCAGCTCTGCCTTCTCATTCCCACATACAAGCCATCAAGGTTGAGTGAATCTTCTCTTGCAATGTCTGTCCTATTTGTTGCTGCTACTTGTCCTATTTGACAAAGAAGCTTCCTAATAATAGGTCTCTGTCAGGAACATAATTAGCACAGAAGACTGTTACTAATTAAGAATAGATCTTACAACATTTAGATTTCCAGGTTTCAAGTTCATCGTATGTCCTGTGCCTTCCCAAGTATTTAAATATTGAGGTTCACGGTCTTTAACTTGGAACTACCCTTCCTCAATTTGTTCTCAAGATTCCTTTGTTTGTTTGTTTTTGCATAAGCTAAACTGGTAGCTGCATACTTACTCACATATTTCTCAGGCTTTCCCAGCTCTGAGAGCTTGCTCTGCTAACTCTCCCTACCCAAAGCAGGATTTTATACCACACACCTCAATCTTATACAATCTTTAAAGCCGAGTGTGTGACAAGTTCCTCTGAAAAGGCCACCTTTGACAGAAGGACTCATCCTGTCTCTGAACTCCTGTAACATTTACTTGGGTCTACACTTGGACTATGTATTTGCTTTTCAAGTGTATGCCTTGTCCACTTAGATCATTCTAAGTCTTTTGAGTGTAAGAACACTTATTATTTTTGATATTCCGCTAGCACATTCCCTATTTTACAGATTCAAGGAAGATTTAGGTAATTCATTTTTTGTTCCTCAGTCCTGTGATTCCAAGGAAACATGAATGATAATCCCCCTGTACCCCTAAAGAAGGTGCAGAGCATCCAGTGCAGTGATTAAGAGTGGGAGTTCTGGAGCTGAACCTCCTTGGCTCAAAATCCCAGCTCTGTCCGCTGCCTGCTGGATCTTGAACAGGTTCTTTTTCTCAGTCCCTTGACTGTCACATATATAAATCAGGATTAATAACAATTATCTCACAGGTTTGTTACGAGGTTTCACAAGTTAATACAAATAACGTGCTTAAGACAGTAGCTGGGGCAGTATATGCAATGCCGAAAGTTTAGGTATTATTATGTGTCCTAACCTATTGGGGAAGGAGATATAAAAGGGCCCCTTGGCTCCTGCTTAGATTTGAAGTGAGTGTCGACTCACAGCCTCTGTCCTAGAACCAAGTGTTCCAGCCCTAGTCAGTTGCTGGTGAGACATCCTCCACAAGGCCCGGAGCAGGAAGGCTCACAGTGCACGGTGGTCCTCTTAAAGAATCCCCGCCACCTTCAGCAGACCTTGCAGGCCGTTCATTTTGAAAGGAACTCCATGAACACGAGCAGCCCAGCCTCAGCAGCAGGCTCTTCCCAGCATTACTGCTAATTGCACACACGTTTAGGCAACAGAAGCCTTGTCTTATTTCCTCCTTCCCTGGCACTGTCACCTGGTGCGCTCAGAGCTGCACCCACGGTGGGTCCACAGACTCCGGGGTCCACGCCCCCACGTAGTGTGAGGACACTGAAGCGGTCTAACCTGTGCTGAAACGGCGAGGGCATGACACTCTGAAAGGGGGACAAGGAAGAGAAGGAGCCTTGTTCCTCAGATCTCTGACAAGAATCACTACAAGCAGAGTCAACCCTGGATGACTGTAGAGCTGACTCGCTTGTAAGTCAGGCAGGCCGGTAGCTGTTTATCATCTCCCCCTTCTCTCTAATCCTCTGCAGCTGACAGAGGTGAGAGAAAGGAGGTGCTGATACTAAAACAAGACACTTTTGCTCTTAATTAATATCCAAAGAAACTCCAGTTAAAGATTTCAGGAATGGCTCTGAAATGCTGGGCTTTTTAAGTTGACAGCAAGAAGAGGTTGCAGAAGAGGAAACAAGAGGAGTGAGTGCCAGGTGCAGCAGAGCACGGCTGTAGCTTCCTCCCTTATCTTCAGTGACCTACTGAGAGCTACGTTTAACAGTATATCGTGCTGTTTAATAGTGCCCCGTGTGGGTTAGTAGCATTGGTGGAAGATCTGGGGGCAGGGGGAGGAGGGTGGCCAGAGGAACAAAATCAACAAAGACCACAGAAGTTTTCTCTTGAAAGGAAAAAGGTATGTAAAAAAAAAAAAGGCAACTGTGATTTTTTTGGAAAGTTACTTTTGAGTCTTACTCATAAGGTAAAGAACAACAGAAAGAAAAAGATGATGGAATTCCTTCAATATATATAAATGGGGGAACATTTGGACTTGGGGCCTACTTAGTTTGTATTTCCTGTGTACATATTGTGGATACTATGCATCTCCCCTAAGGAATTTGCAGGAATGCCATGAAATTGTCAGTGGAACACTCACAATTATTCCCTGAATATAAAATAAATCTTGGTTCTGTGTCCCTCCCAGGGTTTACTAAAATACCCACACTCCATCCCAGAGCTGACCTGCACCAGAAAACAGCTGTTGAATCTTTATTTAGGGGATATGGGTACAAATTTCTCCATGAAATTTTCAGAAGATGATCATTGCCCTTCTTCCGCTCTGTACCAGTTGTCACCAGAACCCTGCGTATAATACTCACTTCAGACTACCCTGCATTGTGGTTGTTTATCCATGCTTCATTTCCTTTGCTGGGCTTTAGGAATATGGAGGGCAGAGACTGTATCTCATATTACGTATGAGCTTTGGCAAGTCACCTAACTTCATTATGCTTTAGTTCTTGCCACCTGTCAAATAGAGATAAGGGAACTTACCGTGTAGGGCTGCTGTAAGAATGAAATGTTGGAGTATCCATAAAGCATTTAGCACCATAAAGATTAGCAGTGATTATTACTATAACTCTTTTCCTTAAAAGTGCATGAGATAATTTTTTAATGAATGAATGAGTAACTTTTTAAAAATCAGCTTGGATCCTGGCCAATATCATATTTTTTCTCAGAGAAAGAAACATAAATGGAATATGGATTCAAAAGAGCTATGCTGTATGAGAAATGATCTGAAAAATAAAGGGAAGAAAAATACATTGAGGGGATATATACATCAGTATTTGGGTGAAGGCCAGGGAATTCAAAAACAAAATTCCACAGATCTCCCAACATGAAAAAGTGAATGTAGTCAGTCCTTCTAAATTTCAAGTTTGCTACCCAGTACTTGCTCATCCCATAGACTCTTCCACTGGATACCCCAGTTCTTGCTGATTCAATTGTATCATCAGTATTTCACTAGTATTAGATATGATATGTCTTTTGTCACATGCATCCTTTAATTTGCTTCCCACACAGAGGCATCCAAATCCCCTTTGCTGTTCCTTCCACCTCCCCATGGCCTCTCTCTCTCTCTCTGGACCTCATTTCCCATTAGTCTCCCTGACGCTGCCAACAGACCATTCCAAATCCTCCTCTGCCCCAGGACAAAAGCTGCACAGATGTGGGGAGAGCTGGCACTGGGAACTCTAACAGCACCGTCATCCTGTCCCAGCGGGATGGTGGTCGTTTCCCTCAGGGACCAGAGGCAGAAAAAGGGGGGTGGAAAAGAAAAGAAAAGACTGAAGGCAGAAAAAGAGGGAAGACAAAAATAAGCCATTGAAATCAGAAAGGAAATGCATGAGTGAGATTTCTATCAGGAAACTCGGTAGGGGGCGGAGGGGTGGGAACTGGGAGAATAAAAACAAAAGAGCAAAATGTGTCGGGTGGTAAAAGACTGAAACCCCACAAAAGTCTCTGGAGGGGTAAGATGAGGGAGGAGGGAGTGGGTAAAAATATGGTTGAAAGGAGTTGAAAAGCAGGGACTGCTGAGGGGTGGGGGGAGATCTCAGCTGGAATCCCTCCTCATCCTTCTCTCTCCACCCTGTCCTGTGGAATTCTTAAGCTCTCTCCCTCCTCCGTTCTCTTTTCAACCCTCCCAGTGCCCAGATTCCACTGTTTCATAAAGGAAAGCAGCATGTTGTGTATTTGAGGGAAGACATCCCAAAGAAGATGCAGGGAGAGAAAAATTCAAGCCTCCTGTGGCTTTTCAGAATGTACCAGTACCACAAGTCCTGTCCCATGCCCCATAGCCTGGGTTTCAAAGAGCCCTGAGAAGCAAAGTGCATTGCTGAATGTGGTGTCTGGGAGAATGACTAATCTCTCACGACTCCTGTTCAGGGGGCAGGCGTCCTCCTGATTGTGGACCCCACTGCTCACCGTCACTAGCCAGTGATGAAGAGGACAAAGCAGAGAGGGGAGAGGGGCTCCCTGAAGTAAGGATGTAGTAACCAAAGGAGTCTTCTCAGTCTTGAAAGGGGCCCACTGATTTTTCAGACCCCTTGTCATTAAAGGCATCTGTACAGGTGGGTTTTTGCACAATTTTTTGGACTTACATAGTATGAAGCCACAAGAAAGACTTGAATATAAAAATTTTTTAAATTAGAAAACAAAACTTCAAGAGGTTTGTAGCAATTGAGATTGAGAGAGGTATCTCTTAATCTTTGGCACAGTGAAAAATTTGTATTCATTAATTTTTTTATTTACATGAATTTAAACTGATCAGACCTACCTACTGCAAATCTGATGCTAATTTATAAATACAGTGCCATAGTCTGGTATACATCCCTGAATCCCAGTCTCATGGAGGTGTCTGGGAAAAGGCTAGTTTCCTTGTTAGATCAGGGGAATTTCAGAGTCATCATCGTTATTAAATTAGGAGAGACTATTTTGCTGAGCAGAGATCACATTAAAAGATGATTATAGAGTAGACAAAGGATCATGTTTTCCACGTATGTGCCCCTGACTACAAGAACACTATAATTTAAAGGGGTTTCTATAATTTAAAAGATACGAATGGTTCTGCAAATTCCATGGAATTAGTTTCCAATTCCAAGTGCACAGGTTAATTGTATCAGCAACTAAAGATATTACAACAGATGACGGTAACAACAGAAATGGATGAGCTAAAGTGCTCAGTTAGCTCTTAAGGAACATGAAGAATTAGGCTGATGATGTCAAAAGATTTTACATCCATGTTCCTGAATAAGTAGAAATAATGAGATCAGTGTTAAGAATGAAATTGACCATGCCTATCATGTTGATAAATACTAATTTTAATAAAAATCAACTGCCATTTAGTTTCCATTATTTGACTATAGTGTTAAAAGGTTAAAAACTGCCATCCATCAAATATGCAGGGATTCTTGGACTGTAGATAATAGCAGGATTTTATTTTCAAACAGAAGAGATGGATTTTGCTTCAGTCTTTCCCTCGTGTATCTACTGACCAATTAGAGATTCTGGTGAGGCAGACATGCCTCCAGTGATCACCGAAACTGTTTGCCTGTGAGTGAAATTGAGGTGATTACAAGAATCTCAAGTGTTTTCTCATTAGTATAAATACGAAACCAACTAATTTACAAAGCTAACCAAAAAAGTTAGAAAAATAAGCCTCCCCCCTACTCCAAAGTTACTAACAAATTCCTTGTGTCCTTCAGTTTTGACACAGAGAGCTATACTGTACGATTTGCTTTTTGCAAAAGACACCAGGCCTTGAAGAGAAACTAGTTTAGTATTGGAATGTCAGGCTTTAGTCAAAGCACTAGGAGAGTAACGTGCCAGCTGGATTTCATGCCAGGCAGAGTATGTGTGTGTATACTGATCTACGGCTGGGGTTTGAAACTCTAAGCCCTGTGAGCTTGAGTTACTGGGGTTTTTAAAGGCCATCTTATTTAAGGCAGTGCAGTGGAAAGAGAACTAGAGGAGGGAGTGAAAACCCATGGTGTTAGAGCAGTATCATCTCATTTATGCCCCTCGGGAGACCCAGCTGAGAAGAGGGTTTTTGGTTTCGTTTTTAGCTTAAGTATATCCCCTATGTTGCATGGGACACACTTATGCTAAAAAAGAAAAAAAAAAAGAAAAAAAATTATTGTCCTGTACTTTTATTTGCTAAATCTTGCAACCCTAGGTTAGGACTCAGAACTGTAGGAAGATATTAAAGCAGAGCCCTAGGGAATTCCAAGTGAGTCAGTAGAGTAGTTCAGGATTTGGAGAAGGCAGGCCATCATTTTTAGTTGAAAAAGACAGTAAGGGAGTGTGGTAGATTAAATACGGCCATAACGTATTTGCAACTCCTTCCATGAAGCAGTGGGGTCTATTTCCCCACCCCTTGAGTTGGGGCTGGCTCTGTGACTCATTTTAGCTGCCAGAATGCCATAGAGATGATACAGACTTCTCTAGCCTGGGCTCAGAATGTTTGGAAGCTTCCATTCTCCCCCACCTGGGAACCCAAGGACCATCATGTGCTGAAAAAGCCTGAGGTGAAAGACCAGGCGTAGAGAAAGGCTCAGCTGTCCCAGGCTGCCCACCTGAGAGCCCCATCACGTGAGAGTTTGTCTTAAACACAGACTCGGTCAAAACGGCAGCTCCCTGCAGCCTCAAGGGTGAGACAGCAGCAGATCACTGAGAGGATCCTAGAACAAGAGGGGAATGCTTATTCTTCTGGAGAGGTAGAGAGGGGAGGAGAGAGAATTCCTAAGTTGTCTCACCCAAGTAGACAGCCTGTGTCTCACCCAACTCTGCAGAGGTATGTGGGTGCTGAGCAGCCTGAGGGATGCAAGCAAGCACTCAGTCTCATTGAGCAAAGGGCAAACAAGGAAGGAAGGATTGAGAATGATCAGGGCGACACCAGGAGTACTTTAACCCGAGCTAAAGGCAAATAAAGTGACAGCAAATGTCTAAAGCTTACATGAACTTTGTGCAGTGGAAATTCTGAGATCTTTCCTATTAAGGGAAAAATAACCATGGAAGCTTTGTGACCTTTATGTACTGTCTGTGGGGCTGGGTTCTAACACTTGATTCTTCCTTTCAATAGCTTTTGGAAAAGTCCCTATGGGAAAGAAAAACACCTGTGATTCGTATGTGTGTGTGCACGTGCTGTGCAGGTGTGTGTAGGAGGCAAGCAGAAATTATGCCACCATTACTTTTGAAAGTCTTGCCCAAAGAAGAATGCTTTAATTGCTAGTGGTAGAATGGTCAGGGGAGTTGGAGATGGAGTATGCACACCCCAGACACAGCACCAAGAATACAGCCTACCTACCTAGGCTTCCTGGGATGGACAGGCCTGGATTATCCAACCCAGCCCACCAAGGGGAAAGAAATCCTCTGATGACCATCATTCTCTTTTAACACCCTTTTCCTTTTCCTAAACCATTCTTTCCACCATAATTTAGGCCAAGGGTTCAAGCAAACTCTTTATAATGAGAAGGTATTAAAGACAAAGCAAGGTGAGTCTAATGTGACTGACAGCCTAACACCTGCCTTACAAGGTCCTTGTAAAGATTAATTGATAGGATATATTCAGTAATGTAAGAAGCATCTGGCATATAACCTGTGCTTGAGAAGCAGTAGCTCTGTTATCTATTTGTGCTTTACAATAGGACTTAAGACATCTACATACAATTGCTTTAAAGTTAATGATGCATAGTATTATGTTTTTTTAGCCTGCAATTGCTTGAAAACATAGCCTGTATTTTATTTGTGTGTGCGCTGATCTGTAACAGGTAGTTCCTGTGAAGCACTCCATAAATATTTGCTGAATGATTGAATAAATGAATGGAGTAAGACATGTTTGTTAAACTGAATAGAAAGAGGAGTAAAAAGGAACATGAATGTATACTGATAAGTTTACTATATACAGCCTAAATTTGCATACAAAGAGGGTAGGCTGCAGGTACAGTGCTAGGGCTCGCAGAAAATCTTCCAGGATCTCTGAGTGCCTGTATCCAGCAGCGCTAGAGACTGTTCTTATCCTTCTTCCTCAAAAACAGCCAAGCCAGGGAGGTGTTTCCCCCCCTTTATTCCTGTACATGAGAAGCTGAAAGCATGGTCAAGACTTCATATTCCTCTCCTGTGTTATGCCTCTAAAGGGCTGTGAGAGATAGATGCTAAAGAACATGGTCTAACACCAAATGACAAACCCAGTTAGGAAGCCATATAGGAGGTGAACATGGTCTGCCAGAAAGGACATGAGAGTACCAGGTCTTTTCAAAGAGAATAAAGTGTGACTTGAGTTGGAAAGATGGATGAGATTCAAACAGAAAAGAAAAAAAAGTGGGAAATTAGAAAATGGAATAAAACAGGCTTATTTTACTTAGGTACCTGGTCCCAAACAGTTAACTTCCCAAAACATAAAAGCACTTCCTAGAGCAATAAAGCTCATAATGCCAGGCCACAGTTGGTTTTATTCTTTTAAAATTATTCAGCCCCAGGAAATCCTGCAAAGGCCTTGGTATGAAAATTACTTCCATTAATTCCTTGGTTAGGGTGACCCACTGTAACCAAGGTGGTCTTGTCAGGGGTCTGCAATCCCGGCTGCCTCAAATAAGCAAAGAGAGGCAGCTAAAGTTGGAGAGCATTTCTACTCTTCTGAAGACAGCCTTAATGAAAGTCAACTTAGAAAATTTGGTCTGTTTCGTGGGTAAGCGATCCTTGGTTTGTTGTGCCTACTCACCGTGGTCAAGGATATATTTCACAATCTCCCCATTGCCGGTTTTAGCTGCGTAGTGAAGGAGTGAACAGTGGTCTGGTCCCTGAATTAGGAGACTGCCTCCATTTTTATAGCTTTCTATTAGCTGAAAAAGAGACACAGGAAAAGAAGCTCAGACAGAGTCCGGAACAAGGAAAACAGCTAACTGGTGATAAAATAAAAGTAATGCAGCAAACCACAAATGACTGCAGCCTCAGAGGACACAGAAAAGTCAGAGAGATGAAGTAACATCCCTGGGTTGTGTTATCACTCAAATAGACGGCCAGTGTCTCAGCTAACTCCGGAGAGGGTATGTGGGTACTCAACAGCCTAAGGAAATGGAAACATGCTAAATTACTTCTTTCTTTTTTTTTTTTTTTGGTCTTTTCTGGGCACTGGTCTCAGTCCCAAGGGAGTAAAAGCTTTCCTATGTTGGCTCAGCATCCTCTTGAGTGAAAGAACAGTTAAGCCTATAGGCAGGAATGGCTTAGGGTCTGGTAGACAAGCTCCTTTCCTGTCCTTTAGTTTTTCTTTCAGTCTGTAATGAATCGAGCTACTAAATATAGAAACTGCTTACCATTTTCCAGCATGAGATCACGGCACACGCATATGGCAGACACAAGCACACACACGTCTACCTCCCTCCTTCATCCAGCTCTGCAGCCCAGCCTTCATGCCTTCTGCTAATTGTCCAACACATACCCAACAAGGCTTGAGATGATCCATGGGAGGAGAACCAAGAGGGTTCAGAGAATGTAGTAGTAGAATCCTAAAATATCTCAAATATGAGAACGGACTGGGAAAAAAAAAAAACCAGACTTTGCATCCTGAGATTTGGGTGATTAGAAGAGGACACAGTCTAAGTTTGTGAAATCCTGAACATGATAGAAAGTGTAAACAGATCTCTGTTCTCCAAACTGCAGTATATCAAGAACAAGAGGAATCTGGAGCCTCTAAAAGGTAGTTTTAGGACAAATAAGAATCAAATAACCCAGCAGGTAATAAGCAAAAGGAATGTGACTTCCACCAAAGAAGTTAGGTGACACAGCACTGTAAAAAATCAAACAACTCATGAGGTCAAAGAGTAAACTCATAGTTCATGCATTTGCTCAAATAAACCATCGAACTGCCACGTGCCAGATGCCAGGGAAACAAAGACGAAGATGACTTGGCTGCTGGCCTCCGAAAGCTCACTGTCCATAGGGGAGACAGATGTGTAAAGAATTGCACAAAGATGGAGAGGAACATGAGGAGGGAAGCACAGGGCACTAGGAGAGCATAAAGTAGGGGACGGAAAGAAGTCATGGAAGACTTTGCAGGAAATAGATCAAAAAGGAGTAGTTGACTGGAAGTAAGGAATATATGGGGTTTTCATGCCCAAACCGTGAAGCAAAGGAACAGGAAGAAATAGCTGATTGTTTTCCACAAAAACCTAAGAGAATCCTGCTCTGTTTAACTGTACTTTCATATGATGACACTCCCATTCTTTATGAGGAGATCCACAAAGGATTCAGGGTCAACAAAGTAGCAGAGACCCAGTCCATCAGCTGCCTTGATTCTGCCTTTCTGTGTTATTTATAGACACTGTGAACATTCAGTCCGTGGGCATTTTATGCAGCGCGGTGTACAGCAGGTACATGACCGCCTTCACCCTGGGGTGGCTCCTTCGTCTTCTGTCCTCACCGGCGTGCTCACGTCCTGTCCCCCTCCCACTTCTCTCTCTCTCTCACACACACAGTTTAACACTTAATATTTATTATACTTTCTACTTGGGATAGAGAAATGAAAGAAGATAAAGAGTAAGAAGGAAAAGGGGAAGAAAAATACTTGGGAAGGATAAGAAAGAAAAAAAATTTTACCTCTCTGTAAATAAGGTATGCTAAGTCATTTCGTAGCCATTTAGGAAGTAATTATACCAGATAATGTAATAAGACAGCTGACTGAATATAGCAATTGCCCACCACTCAAATAATTCTTTATTAAGTACAAAAAAAAAGTATGGCAATATGCTGAGGGGTCTAGAAAATCTGTTGCCTAGACTAAATGTATTAAAATAAAATGAAAAGATTTCAAATGTACAATGCTTTGCAAAATTTTCTGGTTTAGAAGCTCTGCAGTGGCAGGGATCAAGTCCTAACTCATGCGTCTCTTTCCCACAGAGTCTAAGGTGAGGCCCTGCAGGGAGTACAGGACAGCATTGATTTAATCCACTGCTGGGAAACAGCATTGAACTTAGAAGCATACTGCTTAGAAAGCACTTTTCTCTTGTGGGTAACAATGCCTAATACCACCATGGTCTGGGCAGTGGTACAGTCACCATCTCCAAGATTATGTGTCTGAAGATGGCAGTTTATCAAGATGTTGGCAACCTTCTCACCATTTGTTTTCTGCTAGTAAAATCTTAAAAATGTAGCAGAGGTCTCTCAGTTCATTCAATAGATGTGCTTCAGAAGAAGTTGTATACAAAGGCAATTCTTCTCAGCTTTCTTTTAAGGCTTTTGGCTTCTCCATGTGCAGTGGTGCCACACTCCATGAGTGAGGCAGAGCCTCTGCCCTTAGGCAGCTGCTGATATTACAGAGCAGGGTCAGTGCCAGTGTGGGTTACACAGCGGTATGTGTGCAGTCATAAGTACTGATGCCTGAATAGCATGGGGCCAAATACAGCTTTTAGGGTGCTCATAGACCATATTATACTTGTAACAAGTATTTGCATCCCCACTGCATTTAGCTATTAGAGAAACAGATTGACACTATGTTAATAAAAGCTAACATTTTAGAGTCCCTTCTATGTAATAGAACAGTCTTAAGAGCTTTTCATGAATATTACATTCAGTCCTCACAATAAAGCAAACAGAGGCAATACGATTCCATTTTACAGATGAAGAAACTGAGGCACAGAGAGAATTAACTAATTATACAAAGTCACACATACAGTGAATGGCAGAGCCAAGACTTGAACCCTGGCAGTCTGTTTCAGAATTTGCATTCACTCTAGAGGCAAAAATGACCACCTCCTTCCCTCTGAACTAAATTCACCATAAAACATAAGTGTAAATTAAAATATTCTAAGTGGATCAGGGTATCTTATTTTGATTAACTGTTATCCCCAAAGTACAAATCTAATAATGTTGGAAGATGTAGGCTCTGGCCTGGACAATGTGTTGATGGGTATTGTCCAGGTTATTCTTACAGATGCATTCATTGCAAGACCTATCTGAAAAGAAATCTTTAAACCTAAAATATCAGCTTCCAGAGAGCAGGCATTCTGGGCACTGAGCATGCTGCCTCCTGGGGACATGCATTCGTGGTAACCAGCCAAGGCCAACAGCACAGTGCCTTTACACAGACCCTTTGCTGTTAGGAGACGCTGTGAAGACTCCTCTCACCCTCTTTGCTCCCTTCTCAAAGGAACATCCTTCCTCCTCCTCCTCCTCAGCTAGCACAGGCACGGGGTGAGAAATGATATACAGGATCACAAAAATTTGGTGAGAAATGTTGATTTAAAGTACTTAAAGAATCACCAAAAGTTCTGGTAGGAAGATATCTTACCTTCATAAGATCACCAGCTATTACTGCCTGCAAAATTGCTGTGAAAGACAAAAGAGAGATGTCCCATTAGTAGAAGACCCTCTCATTAATATACTACAAAGGGCTGGATCCATATTTTGGAGACATAGTCTACATCTGGGGAAGCAATCAGGGGAGGAGAAGCATGCCAAAGTTTGAATCTTGGAACAGACTAAGTCCTCCTCTTGAGCCTTTCCCTACCTGGGTACTCTTACATCATTCTAGCGCCTACCTGAGCCCCTCCTAGCCCTGGTACAGTAAGGAGAACATGAAATTTAGAGTCACAGAGATTGGATTCAAATCTTAGCCCTGATCCTTACAGGCTGTGGAACACTGGGCAAGTTATTTAACCCCTCTGAGCCTTAGTTTCCACATCTGTAAAACAGTGAGTCTAAATTGTATAGCATTGTTGATTGTTGAAAGGATTAATCAAATCATATAAATGTTTTTAAGTCATCTACTGATGCAGAGTAGGTGCCTAATCATGATTGTTTCTGCTCCTTTCTTTCCAGTTCCTTCCACGTTATCCTCTTGGGGTTCAAAAAAATCACTAGTAATTTTGTTTGTGTTTTATAATTATAAATACTTACTGCTATGGAAATGAAGAGGAATGTAGATAGCAAGGAAGAAACACATTTTAATTATGTTCTGAAGAAAATAACCATGTTATTTATTAGCATATAATTCATTGGTGATTCTTACAGAAGGAACTCTTAATAATTGTTAAGAATTTGTACCGTCACTGAACAAAAAGCCCTCAAAGCATCTGTATTGAGCTCTTCCGAGCCCTGGGTGACCAGATGCAAAGGGCCATAGGCATCTTAAACTCATTCACTGGCCCTGGGCTATGTGCCTTCCCCCAACCAAAGCAGAAGCCTCAAAAACCTGTGGAAATGATGAGGGCTGCCTGAGTATGGGAAGAAGGAGAATGCAGGAGGTGTAGAGAAAAAACAGGAAAGAGAGGGAAGAACTTTTCTTTTCTATAAGAAGCTGTCAGTGGTACACTCTTTCCGTCTCCTTTTGGCTCCCAGCACAGTGCTCTTTGTACATTGTCAGTGCACAACAATGAGATTTTGAACTGATTGAAGAGAAAACAGAAAAGGAGAAGGCAATGGAGCTAAAAATAACAGAAAGGGAATTAATAAAACCTTGTGTCAGAAGAACCCATGAAACATGTCTCACTCTTCCTATTATAGACGGGACACTGGGGTTCAGAGTAAAGTGACCGTCTTGGGCACAGAGCCAACAGTGGCCCAGTCAGCACCATAATGCAGGGCCCGTGACCAGTCCATGCCTCTGTCCAATGCCCTCTGTGAGCTTGCTGTGTAGCGCTATATACAAGGCTCTGTGAGGCCTATAGAAAACGGAATAAAATAGTTTTTCTGAAGAGTTATCAAATTTACAGTGTTGTGAAAAAGGCACTGGAATCTAATTCCTATCTCTAGACACATAAAAAGTCATTCAAACTTTTTGAACAACTTTTCTTATTTGTAGAATAAGATTAACAGCAGCCCTGCTCACTTCTCTGTAGTAAAGATGAACCCCCAAAAGTGCTTTTTTCATAAATAGATATGTTACATTAACAGAAGGGATAGTTTATAGAGTACTTTTGTGACTGCATATAAGAACATGAAAACAATCACGTGTGGCCAAGATGGTGGAGAAAGAGCCTGGCAATGAGGGTAAATTGGTGTGTGAAGTCAAGCAGACATCTATCTGTTCATACAGTACCCATCAGAGGAGAGGCATGGATGAAGGAACCAGGGGGATGGTTGGGGCTTAACCCCGAAGTGACAACTCTACATCAGAGGACAGGGAGGGAGAGGCAGGGCAGAGTATTAGCTATTGCAGATCTGGGAGAACAAATCAGTTTGGGCTTTTATACTACTGGATGTCCTCTTGACTGTGGTAGTACATCCAAGGAAAGAAAGAAGGCAGCTAACCAAGAGCCTTGAAACTCACACACAGAAATTCACAGCAGTGTAGAGCCTATGTTTTTAAGATCATATTGAAACATTTCCCGGAAATTCAAAAGAAAAAGAATAAAGGAGCAAGATAAAAAAAGAATTCATCAATTTAGAACACTTGTGTGAAAAAATCTGATGCATGTAAGCAATACATCAAGACATTGAAAAAATTCCCCAGGACAAAGGCTATTGAGAAGGTAGTAAAAATGAATGAATGAATGAGAGGCTGGGGTAAAACTTATAGCTGTGGAATTCGAAGGATTGTTGGAGGTGAAGTTTAAGCTAACTCTTCCACAAAAAATGGATTTAATTAGCAAAGAAGATTTGGAAAACCCTTACAGGATGAAAGGAGGAGATGAACAAAGACTTGGAAGTTAAATCATGCTGTCTGAGGAGCCCTGGGAAGAGTTCTTCATGATCACATGTGAGGCTGCATCACCTCAGGCCATTACTGAGGAGTTCCACAGGGATCACACCAGTGAGCAACTCTATGTCAAGAAAAGGCACTGTTCTTGAGTTTTATCCTGTGGATAATGAGAAGCTATGGAGGAGTTAAAAGTGTATCAGCGGGTCGTGTAAATGTCCTTAAGCATGCCAGTTTGATTCTGCCCCTCCCCTCCCACGAACAGAGTGATGGCCTGCTCTCTGCTCATTTTCTCCAGATTGCCCACATTATAGTGGCTTCCCATGGCTGCCTCAGGCTCATTCACAACCATTTTTATTTACGTCTTTTGGTTTCCTACAGCCTCCTAATATAAGTCCCCATGAACAGGAAGAAGACCATATAAAAGAATCATAACCACAAATAATTTCCAATTGTACTAGAGATGGAAAACATGAATATTTTTAAGTCAAGCAATACACTCAAGGGTAGCTATTATGCAAACATTATTAGGTACAAGGCCTTCTTCTCTCTCCTGATTAATGCCCTTCCCTATGAGCACTGCTGTTTAAGATTTCCTCTGCATAAACAGAGAATCCATTAGTATTCAACTTCAGATAGTAACCTTCTGAAAGATCAAGCTTAAAAACAATGAGTTGTTATGATTACAGTATTATTCTTTTTTATTTCTTCAGCTCTGAGCTTCCCTTCTCGCCTTTTCCAAAACTCCTTCATACTGAGTAAACAATGCTCCCAAATTCAAAAAAGCAAGGGAAGTCCGGTGCTCACTGGGACACAAGGGTTACTAAGGTGAATCCTAAGTTTCCTGGACAATTAAATCACATACACTTACACAGTCAGACAGGAAAGTAAGGGGGTAGAGAACTGAAAAGTTTGTCATTCTTAGAGTTTAGAATATGAACCATTAGTTCACAAGAAATTGTTCTTCCTTCAGTGCTATGCCTTCCAATAAACTGCTAAACAGTAAACATCCTGAGACGGAAAGCTGGAACGGGAGAGTCAGGGCTATGAGGAAGGGATCACTGTCCTCCTTCTCATAGCCTCTCTTCCTCAGGCCTCCACTCCCAAGAGCCCAGACATCCTTGGACATCCACGCACAGAAGGGAAAAATGACGCCTATCACCTGGAATCAGGACTGGGGGAAAGCAGTCTGTGAGGCAACCGCTGGCCCACCTGCTGCTGCCGGGCCTGCCCTGTTGGAGGCTGTGGGGCTGCGGCTGCACAGAGTGCCCCACCCTCTCCGGGAGCTGATGTTTTGGCAAGAAGTCCAGGTCAGGAACAGATATGTTGTAATTGAGCTTAGAGTCAGACTGCCTGGTTTAGGTCTTGTGAGCACCATTAACTGGCCGCAACCTTGGGCAAGATAGTTTAACCAAGCTTCAGTTCTCTCATTTAGGAGAGGCTCTGCCTTACAGGTGAGCTCAAGGGACAGCGAATCTGATCACTGTAGTCTTCTGTGTAGAACACCGTGGAATACTGATGTTTTTAACAATTACACAGAAATGCATCACGTTTTATCTCTGAAATGAGGAGGTTAGACTAAGGCCAATGACAGCCCTAGAATTTGGCATATGACTGCTTCTAAAAGCATAGTTTAAAGTTGTGAAATTTGCTTTGCAGACAAAAATGTTTATGAATAGAAAGTATACAGAACTTGGCAAAGCCACATATTTGTGAATCTCAATAAATCAACTAGTAACTATAGTGTATATAAAGAGTCACAACTATGAGCACTGATTCCATTTAAGATTTTTAATATTTCATGTTCAGTTATTTTTTAGTTTTTAAATGAATATTCTGTTGCTGAACTGTTTGTCACTTGCTAATGATAGCAGTCATCAAAATCTTTTTTTTTCTTAGTTGTGGAAGGGAAAAATTAAAAGTAAATACAAAAACTGGTGGACAAAGAATGCCTTGAGGCCTGGGGGGTGGGGGAATCAGATGATTCACTGAGAATCATAAATACACATCTGGCTTTGCCAAGTTCTGCTTACATTTTATTCGTAAGTATTGACATCTGCAGGCAAGAATCACAAAATAGAACTAATGCTTTAAAAGTCATATTCTACATTGCAGAGCTCTATCTGGCCTTAGTCTAACCCTCTTATTTCATAGATGAGGAAAATGGGGCTTGGGAAGTAAACTGACTTTTCCAAGGTCACAGAGATAGTTAGCAGTCCATCTGAGACAGAAGGACTCTTGTCTCTTTTATTTTGATTATTTCTTTTATATTTTCTTTTATTGTTTCTCACCCCTAGGACAGGATTCCTTCCACCATGCTAGTTCTTTTTTTACTTGGAACAAGGTGGGCAAAAATTAAAACAACCCCAAATAAAAGTTTCATAAATGCATCACGTTGAAAATGAAGTCAAGTCAATTTATGGCTTTTGGCTCCAACTCTCTCTATGCCAAGGAAGACACTCAATAGCAGGCACCCGCATGGCGAATGTTACATTCACAAGTCCCCTGATCGTGACTGGTGTCTTCATACTTTTTCTTTATTACTTCTTGCTTAGCCACCAGATAGTATGCACTGTCAGCTGCCTGAGCGTTTACTTCTCTGAGATACGTTTTTCTGCATAGCTTTTACTGTATTTTCCGTATCAGAAACATTCTGTCCAATTTTTCTGCTTTGTGAGCAGTCAGCCATGGCTCATGAGCAACAAACTCTGAAGGCTTAGCTCACAAAAATGGAATTTAATATAATCGTCAAACATAGCAAAGGTAATCAAACACACATTTAATGGTATGGGTAACTGACTTATGCTAACTAGGCATAAAGGAGAAAACAGCTCATAAAAATGACTCTAATTAATATTATTTTACATAGTCATCCTGAACAAACTCAAAATGAGGTGAGAGAAAGGAGGAATTAGTTATCTTTAAAGACCTCTGCATTTTAATCTAGGCCTAAAGGAAGTTTTGACAATAATACGATATGTGCCAAGTTCTTGCTAATAATAGCTAAAAGACAGGATTCTTAATAATATATTAGAACAAATTTTCAAGATTATTCTTATAATGACACACGAATCTGTATCAGTTCCCTATTACTGCACAGCAAACAGTTCTGAAACATAATGGCTTAAAACACATAGTGGCTTGGAGTCAGTGGGTTGGTGCTGACTTTCAGTTGGTGTTGGAAAATGACCATGAACAGTAGCCTCTTGTTACCTGTGTCACCTATAGGAGTGTATTTTGCATACAGTGTCATCAGCTTTGTATCATGAGTCTCAGCAGATAAATAAAAAGGCTGAGAACTGCTTAGCTGAAGGACCAGCTTTTTTGGAACAGGAAGAGGAAAGGCTAGTAGAAGCCTATGCAGACAACAAACAGATGCTCGTTGACTTGAATTAGGAATTCTCTATAAGGTGAGCTCTTTTTAATCATCAGATGTAAGAAAAGACTGTCCCCTCCTCCTTTTCTTTTCCAGTTAGGCAAACACTGAGCTCTAGTCCTGTGTTCCCCACACTCTGCTTCCCAGCACCTCCTGCACTGCTGAAATATGGAGTGGAGGGCACAGAGCACACACCTCACATATCTCATCATCTTACCATCTCATTATCATCGGGATTAATCCATCAGTGGCATCTAAACGCCATTATGAGCTACAGTGGTCCAATACTCAAATGCCACCTGTGCCAGATCCCTCTTAGAGTGTGCAGCCAGGGATGGAAGACATAAAAAATAAATAGGTTGTGTTTCTCTCTAATGACAGAGTTAATCCTCAAATTCAGTTAGTCCCTGCTAATTGAATGCATGAATGTATATGGTTCTTTCCATCTGCTGCAGCAATCTTTTTGAAGCTACTGTTAGCATGGAAGAGGTTTCCTGTTTGGAGAAAAAACAAACAGCCCCCATCCAGTGTTCCCTCCTGGCAGAAAACCTGCACCTTGCTGCCAAAGGACCAGGACGTGCTCCCTTCAAAAGCAGTCAGTTCCATTTCCCTTATACACCACTGGAATTAAGTATAAACAGTGCAGGAACCAGATGTCGCTCCCAAACATCCCATTTGTTTATCTCTTGTTGTGAAGTTGATCTCTGGTTGTTTTACATGTTTCAGTCCCATCTCTGCAGTTAAGTCACAAGCACAGGGACTTTGTTTTTAATTTTTTTTCCTCTTTGTTTTATCCATAATCAGCCTTTTAGTGAAAGCTCTATAGTATAGAAAATATGTGAAATGTTTACTAAATACTTGTTTGATTCTTCTGGTGATTCAGCTGGCTATCCTTTCAGTATTCCTCAAACTCTGGGTCCAGGATGACATTATTTAAGTAATGGAAGAAAGCTCACTTTACTGGCCGCTGCTACACCTGGCAGTAAATTTTGGAGTTGAAAATATTTTCATCTCTTTTTTGGGTATATAATTAATACTTATCAGATGCAGTGAGATACCACTGTAAGCATCTCAGTAAACCAGAAATGTCTGTATTTATTATGGATCAAATCAGAGTCTTATACTAAGGAATAACGCATGTCACTTCCTAGAACATCAGTAGTAAGACTTGGATCAGTGCTAAAACAAATTCATAGATTAAGGGGCCAATTGGGTTCACACTCTTCCACAGTCACAATATGTTACTTTCTGCCAACTGTGAAAATATGTGCTAACTTAAGTCACTGAGGCACCAGAGAGGTTCTTAAAAATATCTTCTTGACAGTCTATACAACTCAAAATTGATGTGTTCTCTAGTGATGACAGATTAATATTATTATCATTTTTGGATGAAGTGGGTCAACACACTTTATGGAGTACCATCTTCTAAAGTAGTATCTAGTTACTCCCATAAAACTAGAAAAAGATACAAATTTATTTTTAGCATCAATATTATAGAATCCTATCAGTTATTTTTGTTCAATAAAAAGCTTTCATCTACAAGGAGGATTTTTCCTATTTATAAAGGATTTTAATCTGATTACAACTTACTAAATTCATGAACCCCAAATAATTATACTACACAATAACACTTTCTCCTTCTTAACATCTGAATAAACTCATACATACTAAAATGCTTATTAGCACATTGTAAACTGCTTTAGCAATGTAAGAGATTTAAAAAAAATTCTAGTATTCTCCAGAAGTCCTTCATCCTTAGAATGTTGAGAGAATTTAATTTAGATGGACAAACTTGTTTATTTTTGCTTTCCTGGCATTTGGATGATAAAGTATAATCCTGAGAGGGGAAGAACTAGTAAATAAGGTCCTTGTTTGCCTCACAGATGAGAGCAAGGTGCCAAGCAGAAGAGAAGCTGCTGCTGGCCGTAGGTCCTAATGACTTTTACAGAGAATCTCTGAGATAGCATCAGAGATTCAGCTTTATCCCTTCCCTCGATGTCAGGCCAGCATTCCTCCTATGATGGGTCTCCTTGAATTCATCTGATGTATTTTAGCAGTGTCCTTTAGGACCTCTAAAAGGAACTTAGGTTGGAAAAGTGTGCTCATATTTCATTCAGTGATAGCAGCAAGCAGATCTGACATGGCCTGAAAGTGATGGATGGCTGTTGGTTTTAACCAAACATCAAGACTGCATGGGAAATGGTGTTTAAGGCCAGGATCCAAATACAAAGGAATGTGCTCTAGGGCTCACAAACACGACAGGTTTATGGGTCATCTGGTCATCAGGATGTGTGTTAAGTACCTTATCACTGCCTAGCAGCACGCTGACCACTCTGTTAGAAGGAGACCTTTGTAACTAAGAAAAAGAATGGGGTTAGCCAAAAGACTCCTCACTGGAACAAAATTAAAGCCAAGGACTTAACAGAGCAAAGGTCATTTTCAGGGACACATACCAACAGAATGCACATATAGCAAAAGTGTACCAGTTTTTTAAAAGATTGAATTTCTACAGCCTGTCCTTGTAAAGACAGACAAGATAATTTGTAATTGCAATTAAATTACAATAAAACACTAATTTTGACTCGTCCTCATATCAGCATATGGCAGATACTAATTGGAAGCATAGAAAAATTAAGCATTTTATTTCAGCGAAATGAGAAAATAAGCTTTAACTTTCACTTCAGTGCTATGCTAAGTTGACTAAGCAGCAGCATGCCTGAGAAGCAGGAATTGCAAAGTAAGTGGTTGGTTCTGAGGTTTGCTTCAGTATATGAGTTGAAGTTAAAAGCATTTATTAGCAGATTTTACTCTCTTGTTGCTGAGAAAAGAAATAAAATGAAAACTAAACCTTCATTCTTAGGGATTCATATACTCTAAAGAAAGGAAAGTACCTCTGAAGTAACACGTGTAACTTAAACATCTCCACGTAGCCCCTGATTGCTAAAGAAATAGAGTGATGTATGGAATGATTTTCTAGGGAATTTGTTAAGAAACTGTTCAAAAAGGGAAGATTTGCATTGGCAAGAAAGATGGGAGGAGAGTTTTCTATAGAGAAGATGGCTGGCACAAGGAGGAAAAAGTGATAAGCAGTTTCACTTGATAAAGAGGGATGGATGAAATGGGGGCAGGGAGAAATGAGTCAGGACGAGTAAAGAGAGGGTGCTTCCAAGACTCAGCAATGTGAGGCCAAAGACTTTTTTTTTAATGTTAACGAAAATCACTCAGCAACTCCATTTTCAGAATGTAACCTCGACCGTGACTATCACCCTCTTCCTCAAAGATAAAAGAAGCTTAAATAAAAAGAAAAGAGAAAAAAATGAAAAGATCACTGGGAAATCAGTACCTGAAGAAGAATGTCTTTGGGTGGGTCGTGATTTCTGAGACTGAGGAGAAGCCCGCAGAGTCATTGGGGAAGATACGAGGACCAGAGAGGCATTTGGTCAGAGAAACAGCACACAGCTGCAGAAACAGTGTGGTTTAAACGACTTTTTGCTATCTTGTTTGTAAAAACCACTCAGTTAATGACTGCCTTTCCTAGAGTGAAAGAGGGGCTGGAAACATCACCAGACTGAGCAAACTTGAGTGGATTTTAGCTGATTACAAATCCCTTTTTCAGTAAGCCCTGGGGCTCTGCTTTGTCAGGAGAGAAGTTGGAATCTGCATAATTAAATAGTAATGTATTTTGTTACCTTGATAAAAAGAGCTACTAGTGTGAGAGCTACCAGTCTGAAAGCTGCCTGCAGCATTTATGCACTTGCATAGTTCCTTTTCCAGCGTTTCAGAAGGTGGGTACTTGGTGAGGTGTGGGAATAACAGTGCTGTTTGTCCTCACAAGCAAAAGTAGCAGACTGGCACTCAGCTGCAGGGATCCATGCACAAGCGCCTCAGAAAGCAGGGCACAGGTGTCTCCAAAACACCTCTCCAAAACGGAAGATGACATTTTTGGTTTTTCCTCATGTGTTTCAGTGTCCAGTATTCTTCCTAGCTCAGAGGACTGAGTCTAGAGAACAGAAGGGGCCTTAGATGTCAGCCAGCTCAGCCTGCGTAATGAGGAAACCAAGGCCTTAGGACAGTGCTCTGCCCAGATCACCCAACCTGCAAAGAGCAGAGCCAGGGAGGTACTTGGTCCTTCCCACAGACCAAGGCTCAAGTGACCACTGCCAGAATGACACAAGTCTTTCTCTGCACATTGGGCTAAATTCTCCTTTTGGTTAATTTGACCTCCATAATTTCTCATGCTCTCTGTTGCATTTTTACTCTCCTGCTCTGTCCCTTTCTTTTGTAAATATTTGCAAGCAAACAGTGTGCTAGGTATAGAGCTAAATGCTTTCCCTACATTATCTAATTTAATCATCACCATAAATGGACTAGGTACATAGTATTTATGTAGTAGTATTATCATCCCCATTTGAAAGATGAATAAACTGAGGCTTACTGAGGTGGTCACCTGGCTCAAGGCTGCATATAGCTAATATGTAATAAAACCAAGCTGTCAGCCCAGCATGTGAAAGGCTGACCCGAGAGCCTCTTCTCCCTGGCAGGGTACCACACTGCCCCCCTTATTTGGCTGTACAGACTGTCAAGTAGTACTGGATGTCATTAGGTGAGAAAATGATGTCTTCTCTCCCCAACATTCCCTTCGATGCAGTTTTTCTTGTCTCCATACCCCATACTTTTCTGGCTCTGGTGAGGGAAGGTGCAGAAGACTGAGCTGCAGTGCTGGGGAGAGGAAATGCAGCAGTAATGAAGGACTCATCGTTACAGGGAGGGGTGTCGGCTGGAAGAAGGGATGTTGCGTGAACAGAAGAAAGCCATACCCTAAAATCAGGAGTATCCAAAATGGACCCAGAAGAAGAGGAAGGACCTAGAAGGCTGGCAAAATGAGGAAGCATTTACTTGACTTCCTTATTTTAGAAAAGAGGAGCTGGACTGATGACTATTTTCACAGTTATGTCTAGGACAGCACAGGTCCAAGTAGCTATAATAGGCAGCCTGGGCAACCAAGAATACACACAGGAAAAACGCTTCCAAAATACTGGAACATACAGGTTGAAGTAACGTCCAGGACTAACTTCTAGGAACCAGTTGAGGAAAGTGACAACACATTCTAATCTTTCACAGCTGGTACTCATGATGAGCGAGGCTTAGTCTAAGACCATGATTCAAGGAAACCAGGCACTAGCACCCACTCAGTCCTTTGCAAGAGACAGCCATAAAATGAAAAAATGAGCTGTAGGTGGAGGACACTGGGGGAAAAGTTTTCATCGGATATTAGCGTTTCTATTCAAGTAGAACACAGACAGTTGGAGTCAGAATAACAATGATCCTTTGATAAGGACTGTGCTACAGTAGTGGTCAGTGTACCTGCCTAGCCCCTTGGTTATATGGGTAGCAGTGTAACCCAGATCATATTTCACAGAGTAGAGTAAAAAACTTAAACTCAGCATAGCTTAAAAAGCAAGCACAATTCAGTTCTTCATTTCTGCTCTCATGGATGACTACATGGGAACCAAGTCAAGCACGTCCCACTCCCTTTTTAAACACTTACCTGGAGTATAAGTGATGTAGTTGTAGGAATGAGATCTATAAAAGCTTCATTTGTTGCCAGAAGATCCAAGACACAACCGTATTTGATGACCTCATCCTACTCAGCCACTTAAAAGCAAACCAGGGAGTTAGCCTTCCTCCCTTCCTTTTTCCTTTTTTCCTGTTACGTTCTCAGTTTGCAATGTTTTTTAAATAAATTAACGTAAATGTTCTTGGAGGCCAAAGGCAATCTAAAGCCAAGTTGTAGGTAAATCTTAGTACTCCCCTCTCAACACACACTGACGTCTATAATAAGGCTTCAAAAGATAACTAATTATCATCAACAAAGCATCCCAAAGAAACCAAAAGGATCAAAGGATATTATATAGTTACAGTCAACAGTTGGATTTAATAAAGGGGAATGAGAGAGAATAGTAGGGTCAGGACAGAAATAAAGTAATATAACCTGATTTTGGAAAGCCCAGGGTGGGGGTTTGTTTTGTTTGTTCTGTTTCATTTTGTTTTTAATCTGCAGTGATGGTCTGTTTTCCTAGGAAATGTCAAAGAAGACTAGCCAAGGAAAAGCACGCTGTCCTTTTTGTTCCTTTCCTTTCACACAGCCTTTGGGGAGCACCCAGTGAGACCACCATAAAAGGCCATCTTTGTAGCACATTAGGGACTGAATTTCTTTGCAAAAGGACCAGCACTAAACTATCTTCTACAACAGGGAACAATGTTAATGAGGCCACAATGGAACTCAGATGTGTATTGAAAGTTTCCGTCTGCCAACACCACATACTGCAGCAAATGCAACAGTGAGACTTGTATAGAGAGAATCACTTCTGTGCCAGGGCATGGCACAGAATGGGGCAACGTCTCTATTCACGGAGTGTATAATTAAATCAGAAGGGCAGCACCACCCATGGGGGTAAAATTTGGAATACACTCAGAAAAACAGTAAGTGAATAGGGGAGGAGAAATCATGGGCATTTAAGTTGTCAGAAAAATTCATCATTGTTTGTCCTTAGACTCTATAGAAGTGGCTCCAAAACATGGGAATTAATGAGCACAGAGGAGGGACTTGAATGAAGGACAGTGAAGGTGGTCTGCCAGAGAGGGGTGGGGGGGGATATAAACCGTATGGCTGTGTGACTATGAGGGAATTGGGATCTGGAGAGCGGCCTACAAGCAGGGAGTAGAAATATTTCGCTGAAGCAACACGAGCAAATCCAGGGTGAGGAAGAACCTCAAAAGTGATCACTAAAACGTTTGAATCTAATTAAAAAGCCAGTGGGGGATTCCATAGTCATAAACTGAACTGGGGGCACACACACAAAAAGAACCCCAATCTAGCAACTTTGCATTAGGTAGCCCGAGGTTATTGCCAAGTGGCATCCCGTGATGGCCGATATTGGAAACTCGTCGTAGCAAGGCAGTTAAAGATCTGCAGATGTCTCCATCTGTATCATCAGCCAAGTTTACTTACCACATTTTGCTATAATAGCTTATAGAAAATAAAAGGAAAAAACATCTTTCTTAATCCACTCAATTATTCTGGGCATGAAATAACTGTCTTCCTGTGTGATGTTTCCTTAAAGAAATAGCTACCTTACAAAAATTCTACCTTTTTAAAGAATGAGTGCTGTTGACAAGAAATGAGACCCCCGTTTCTTTGATGACAGAAGTATGGAGGTAAAAGTGGATTGAGAATATAGCTTTAAATTGTTCTTCTATTTCAAGGGTACTGCTCAGTGATACGAGAACAAAAATATAAAACCTTATTTTTTTAGTGATCATTTCCCAACCAATAATTAGGAGGATCAACATTTTCAACAAGAAGGATCAACAATTCCTATTACATTAAGAGCCTGTATAGAGGGGTGGCTAAGAATGGTCTCTGGGTCTAGAGTATCCAAGTTTGAATCCTAGTTCTAACCCTTACTAGCAACATGTGACCTTGGACAAGTCACCTAGTAGGTTTGTGCCTTAGTCTCCTCATCTGTAAAATGGGAATAGTAGAAGTACTGTGATTGTTGTGAAGATTAAATATATTAAAAACATTTAGAACAGTTGGTTCAGTATATAATAGTTTGGTGTACCCTTATAGAAGTTATTTAACCCCTCAGCCTCAATAGAACATAGTATAAGACCCTGCTTGGAACCTACTAAGTTCTAATAAATAGTGACTTTTTTTTGAGTTTTAAGTAAGAGTTTCAAGTAAGAATACACTATGCCAAATAATTTCAAAGTAGCTGAAATTACTTTTGCTGAAACACAAGGACCCAATCCATTAACTTCCAACCTTAGTTTCTCAAAAATCAATTATTCTTTAAATTTTTTTCTTAATTTCAGGAGGTATCTTAGAAAATTATAAAAATTTTATATAATCCTCAAAATTTTATACATTTGAATAAAAATGAATATGAAAAGGGAATGAGATACACTGAACTTTCTTAACAATTTAAGCTAAAATGCTAGATTAAAAAAATCAGGAAATGGTGCTCGCTTCGGCAGCACATATACTAAAAAAATCAGGAAATGTAGGAAAATGGTGCTAATAGTTGCAACAGACTTTGAATATTCTGAAATCACCACATATAGAGAGACAGAGAAACTAGGTAGAATAAAAAACACATGGTCAACATTGACTCAAAGTAACAAGATGGAATCCTTATAAGCCTCAAAATTACGAGTAGCTGGAGAGAAGCTACCAACAGCCAAATGACCTGTGTTTTATCGCTGTCTGTGCAGGAAAGCACAGGGAAGCAGTGGGGCCATTGATGGACCTGAGAACACGAAGCCTCAAAACAGCCATCAGGTGCTCACTGAACAGCCCAGGGCCGATGTGAGAACAGCTACAGAAACTGTCAGAAGCGTTTCCTATTTCCACAGCACATGAAAGCAAAGGCCCCCAGTAACGGCAAAAGTACCTGGAGCATCGCAGCCCCTGGAAACACTTAAAACTGACCATCGAGGGCTCGCCTTCAAGACAAGACCCCAACTGAAGGTAAATGTCTGAATGGAATACACACTGAGAGAACAGGACACTAGGAATAAAGCAAAGCTACCACGTTTTACTGGGACATTGTGCTGTACACCTGCAACCAACACATTGTAACTGACTGTACCGCAATTAAAAAAATAAACAAGAAAACAGTACACACAACCAACAGAAGAAAGAGCTCTCTGAAATTAGAATAGTTCACAAATGTTTTTCTAAAATTAAGAAAAATTACATACAGAATAGCAAAAAAAAAAAAAGTAAAATCTCATATGAGGAAAAAAACAGAATAAGGACCAGAAAAGCACTCCTACAATTGAAATGTCCCACAAAGACTCAAGAAAAAAAAGTAGTAGTGTACTATTTCTTATGAGCTTAAAGACATAAGTAAAGTGATACACAATATAAAGAAATAGCACATACTAGTAGAATAACTCAGAACTCAGGTGATATAATTCAACAAAAACTAGAAATAAAAGGAAAAAACATTTTGCAATTAAGACTAAATTAGAAAGAACACAAGAACAAATAAATTCAACCAATAAAGACTTACAAAAAGAAGATAAAATAAACTTTTAAAAATCAAAATGGAAAAGGGATAAAATGTCAGAAAAATGGCAGATGTTGACAATAGGTAAAGATAAAACATACAAAATGAGTTCCTGAAGAATAAAACCAAATCAAAAAAAAAAATTCAGAACACTGTTCTGAAATTTCGAAAAAATTAAACTCTGTATTTAAATAGTGTAGCATATACCTGAGAACATTATTATTGCAAACTGATCTGTGCCAAGGCATATCTTCATAAAAGTAGTGGACACTGAAGGAAAATAAAATATTCTTTGGGTATTTAGATCAAAAAAGGTGACTTTTATAAGGAGAAAACAGCATCAGACTTCAATAGCAATGCTTTATGCCAAGAGAAGGGGATATTTTTAAAACTGAGTAAAGAACATGTGCCCCAATGAATCTGTACCACAGTCTCTAGCTTTCTTACAAAACTAGTATTTTCTGAGTTCTTTCATGTAATAGCAGTTTATCTGAGCCCTTTACCCTTGAAAAATGTGCTGTATACAAACAACCAAAATAACTAGAGAGACTTCAGCATAATGACTGATGATGAGCATTATCGACTTTAATTTGTTCAAAATTAATGTTAAGAGAGAGAAAGCTTAGTATGCAGTGGCTATATCATCTTAACATCAAGATGTCATAAATCAATAAAAATGCAAGGGAATGTGTTTTAATAGCTTTCAATAATCATAATTGAGTGTGGTAGTATTCTAAGAGTATTGTATGTTTAAGTGGGATAAAATAAAAGATTAGTTAAGGATGTATCTCTCTTAGCTCTGATCACCTGGAAACAATCACCAACACAGTACCTAGTGTGCAGATTCTGGTCTTGAAATACTGTTTCTCATTAAAAGAATCTAAGAGGTTTTAGAGAAATAATGTCTAGGGCAAGAAATACAGAAGATGAGCCTGTAACATCTTGCCACATCAAGAAAGTTATCTAAGAGTATCACCCTCCATATGAAGGAAGCTCTCTGAGAGTGTTAGGGCAATGTTTGAGGTCTTAGAAGCCAACCTGAAAGTACTCCCTTTAGCCAAAGATAGAACAATTTAAAACATCAATGGGAATAAGAAATGCAATGCACTAAGCCCATAACATATGTTAAAATCATGAATTCACAGTTATTTTTAAAAACTGGTCAATTTTAAGGTGATAGGAACCAATTAATTTTCTTGATAACCAGATAAATAAAAGGACAGACTCAAACATTGATTCTGTTTTCTTGCAGGGAACTGTGAGTAGAGGAGATGATAGAATCTTTTCTTAAGAGGACAGAATTCAGAAAATCTCAATGACAGAATCAGAACACTGTTTACAACCCCAGTTAATAAATCTAGATATTGGACATCCACAAAACAGTGACATCCAGACATCATTTGCCAATAGACTTGCCAAACAGGTCAGACGTGAGTTTGATCCAGCCTCTGGATCTAGGTGTTAATTTGTGGAAAATACGGAGGACAGAGAAACACGTGAACTGTGCCCTTAGTGAACACTCAGCCAAATCCAGTCTATGTGAAATTCTGCAGTTCAAATGGCCTGGGTGTTTGAAAAATAAATTCTTTTTTTTAAAATTATATACTACTGTTATTTTTAAAATTATGAAATTTAATTATAGTTGATGTTAACAGAAGGAAAATAACTTGAAGATAAAGTTGTTAAGTTTTATATAACCACAAGATGATATATTGGAATTCAGGCTTAAGAGATTATAAAAACTTTGAAGGCATCAAAAATAAATTTTAAATAAAAGAAAGGGATAAATGGAGAACTTGTATTTAAAAGAGACTTAAAAAGCATACTATAAAAACTGGGCAATATTAAACTGTAGTATTTAGAGTAGCACACTTGAGTGATAATATATATGAGATAACCCAAATTACTATAAAAGTCAGGGTGGTGGTTACTTTTAGAGGACCGGAGGGGATGAAATTAGGGTGGAGACACCACGTGGAGGGATTTCTATTTATCGGCCTGGGTGATGGGTATAAGGGCATTAGTATGATAATAGCATACATTGTTATTTTTATCTTACAGCAAAAATGAAATAGTCTTTAAAAACTCATCACACACACACTCGCCACTGTTTAAAACGTAGATCCATTAAACAAAGTAAATTCAGTGACCCTAGTAGATGACAAGGTGCCAGAAGTACCGGACGCCCTGAAGATCCTCCGCACGCTGAGGATTCTGAGCCCCTCTGGTGGCTGTGTGCGGCCCGGGAGACAAGGGAAAGCCTGGAACCTGCCCTCATAAACTCCCACGGAAAACTCTGTCCCCAAAGAGCTAAAGCAGTGCAACAAGGAATAAGAAATAAAGACTACAAAGGTGTGTGAAATTAAAAACAAAAACGAAACTCTTATGGAAGTCTTCTGCCAACAGCTAAATATGACGCACTCCGAGTTACTGTCTCTGTGTTTCCTATGCATTCTAACCAACCGAACACCACCCAGCCCCTCAAACCCACAAATGGAGAATTTACGTTAATCAAGTTTGGTAGTTTTCTCTGGTGAGAGAAGAACATCTCTGAAGGAGGGAAAGAATTTTCATGCATGAAAGTCCAAAAAAATGAGCAGCTCACCTAGAGTAATCTTAAAGGAACATAAGTAAAATTCAGTAAAAATGAACAAGTCAACAACTTTGAAGAACTTAGCCAGGATGCATTTCAGAGAAACAAAGAGAGATAAAATAGGGAAGAGAGGGGTAAGACAGGTACAGGACAGCATGAAAATGTCTAACCTGCATCTAAATGGAATTCCAGAAGGAGATCTATGGAGAGAAGAGGAAGTCTTCAGGTAATGTTTGTACTTAAATGTCTACGTTAGAAACAAATAAGCCAAACGATTAGAAGAAGGAAATTATAAACATAAAACAGAAAAAAAAAAAAGAGGACCAATAAAGGTAAAAAACAGTTTCTTGAAAAACCAAGAAGATAAACAGGGCTCCAGGCCTCTGATGAGAGGGTGGACACACACACACTTACACACACAGGAAGCAGGCATTAATGGTATTAAAAATGAAAGGTGTATGTAACCTCAGATCACACAGATAATATTACTTAAAAATTTATGCCGAAAAATAACTAAAAAATGGATGACTTCCTTAAAAATAGTTACCAATACTGATTCAAGAAGACACAGAAAATATGATCTCCCTAAACATACATAAAAATACAAATCTATGATTGAAATTTTTCCTGCAAAGGAAATGCCAGCCCCAGGCAGTTTTATTAATGGGATGTTCCAAGCTATTCAGGAAATAGGTAACTCAAGTGTTATACAAAGTCTTCCAGATCTTAGGAAATGAGGAAACACTTTCCAATTCATTTTATGAAGCTAGGAATACCGTATGTGCACTATACAATAAAAAAAAAAGGCCAATCACATGAACATGGATGTAAAAATCCTACACAGAATATTAGTAAGCTGAACCCAGCAATATATAAGGAAGATAAATGTAATAACCAATTTGAATTCATCTTACGCATATAATACTGCTTTCCATTAGAAAATCAATTAATGAAATGCACTACAATAAAAGGCCAAATGAGAAGAAGCATATCATTATCACAAAAGATGAAGAAAAAAGTATTCAATAGAAGTCAGTTCTCATTGAAGTCGGCAAATCTGGATGAAGGGGAAGATCCTTTAAAGGCTGTCTGCAAAACCACCACACCACCAGCACCACGACCATGTGTCAGTGACCTTCATGCTGACTGGTGATTTGTGGACGGCGTTCACTGGAGAGCAGGACCAAGTCCGTGATGCTGACTATCTTTACATCTACTCGATACTGAACTGAAGGTTCTAATCAGCACAGACAGAATGAGAACACATGCAGAGCATGATGGCTGGAAAGGATGGAACAGAATTCTCAGTACTTGTGGATGACACTGCCTGTGTGGAATTCTTTCCTCACAAAAGGATCCTTCAGATAAAAGTTTATGAATGTAAGAGACTAGCAGGAATCTTGATTCAAGATTTTGAAATAAGAATCTTGAAACAATATTCTTTAAGTCAGCTGCCTCTTAAAATGCCAACAATGACAGCTTGGAAAATACAGTTTTAAAAATACAAAATGTCACTAAAAATGTAAAGTACTTAAGAATATATTTTACAAAAGATGGCCAAAACCTTCATAAAGAAAATTATAAAGCTCTTTTGATAGGCATCTTAAAAGGCCAATTTGTCTTTAAAAAATTAAATGTAAAGAGAGATGATTTGAGACAGAAAGACCCATTATCATTAAAATATCAGTTCTCTTTATAATGATTTATGGATTCATGCAATTTCCATGAAAATTGCAAAACTTTCATAAGCTGATTCTAAAATTATATGGAGAAACAAAAGTCCATGTACAGTCAAGACAAGAAGAACAAATTTTAGGTATCCCCCAGATATCAAGATTTCTACCAAAGTTAGAGCAATGAAAATAATGTGGTATCATGCAATAGACATGTGGATCAATAAAACAGAAAAACGAATCTGGAAACACATGAATATGGGGGGACCGAACAGGCTCTGCCCGTCAGTGAAGGAAATCAATGATAATGACTGGTTATATATAAGAAAAAAATCAAAATAAAACTGGATCTTTACCTCTCACCAAACCACAAAATCTAGTCCAAGATATTAAAGACACAGCTGAAAACTCTACACTATAAAAACTGTAGAGGTAATGGGACCATATGATTATGCTATGAAAGGATACATACCAAAGGTATAAACCATAGAGAAAATATTAAATTTGATTACATTAAATTGAAGATCTATTCCTCAAAAACATTTTACAAGGTAAACCTCAAACTGAAGAAAATTTGCAATACATATCAACAAATATTTTTTACCTAAGATACATAAAAATGTTTATGAATTATTAAGAAAAAGATAACCCAGTAGGGGGAAATGGGCAAAAGAACTAAAGAGGCATTTCACTGAAGAGTAAACACAAGTGACCTATAAATACATGAAAAATGTTCAGTCTGGTATGTAATTATTTAATGCAAATTAAAATCATGACGTACCATTTGACACTCCCACCAAATTGGCAAAAAATTTTTTAATTAATATCAAGTGTTGGCAAGGATGTGGATCGATGGGAACTCTTACCTACTGCAGTTGGGAGTGTAAATTAGAATGATCACTTTGGAAAACAGTCTGTCATCATGTGGTAAGTTAAATATGTGTATAACCTACTACCTGATTACGCCACTGCTAGGTTTAAGCCCTAGAGAAATTCTTGCACATGGACACCAGGAGGAGTTATGAAAAAGAATGTTCTTAATACTGTTTAGGATAGCAAACAAACCAGTATCAAACAAAAAACCCCTAGCGTCCAGCTAAACATTAACCAGCAGAATTTGGATGCATAAATTGTTACACAGTCATACAACAGAATACTATACGACATGAAAAATGAATGAAATGAGTATGACACATCGAGGCTGAATCACAAAAACATTCCGAAACAGAAGGAAATCACAGAAGAGTTTGCAAAATAATTTATAAAAGTTCAAAATAAGCAAAACTAGATACACATACACACATTTATATTATAGAAATGTGTAGTAAAATGATAAAAAGTAAATTTTTAACAAAAATGGAATAGTAGTGTTCCCATAGGAGAGGGAGGAGAACATAATCAGAAAGGCAGACATGAAGCCTCCACAGTACAAGTATTTTCTGGATGAGGGCTGGGGGCACATGGTAGTTCCTCTGGTTATAAATTTAAACTGAGCCGATACGAGTTCATATGTTTTAATGAATATTATCTATTTCACTAAAACTACGTGTATACATAAATACTTATACCAGAGAGAAAAATGAATTTATGGCATTTGAGCCAAGAGACAGCCACTGATGTATTAAGGAGCTCTAGGCCACACCACAACCTACTGCAAAGTAAAAGTGCCTCCGAGCGGTCAGTGGACTCATCCTTGGGCACTTACACTAGTGACGGCGGCTGCTACAGCTTTATCTCCACGTAGCCCGCACTCCCACCCTCGTCCACTGTGTTACTGCGGCAACAGAAACACTACCGTACAACGTGAGAACCCGTACTGCCCACGTCCAGGAGGTAGGACAGGAGAAGGATGCCTGCTTCCGTCCTGCCAGGGGGAACCAGACTGTCAGCACTTCCTTCCAGGGGAGTCAAGTACTGTCTTCTATTTCGTAAGTGAACAGACATCTGTTGGAGGCTGACCCTCTGTCAGTGCACACATGGCACAGACACACACACACACAGCGCACACATGGCAGCAGCAGAGAGGCACTTTGAGAGGCCAGGAAGAGAAGCTGCCTAAGATGACCGACGGGACAGCATCTGAGAGCTCAGAGCAGGCGAAGCAGCCTGGGCGCCGGAGGCGGCTCCAGGAGCAATTTAAATGATGAAGTGCTATGCACTAAATGCAGAGGAGACTCACAGGACAAGGCAATCCATCACTGCCAGGCTTATCTTCTGACAAGGAGTAGGACTCCCGCTTCCAGCTGTAACATTAAAATGTAATGTTTCCGCTGGGACTCAGCATGGCAGGCTTCCCCGAAGCTTCAGTTTCACTCAGTTAACTAACTGTGAGAGAATGCGACATTGGTATTTACTTTTTTACAGGGACAAATCATTCCCAGCAGGAGGGAGAAGTTGTTATTTTAGGTCTGTTTTGTTTTGTCATTAAAAAGAAACTACTCACACAGTAGTAAATAAACTCTTGTTACAGGGAAATTTTTTTACCTCTGTAATTCTGTCAATTGACCTTAATGCTGACAATCATTCCTTTTGTTTTCTGGGTCCATGATGGGTAAACGAGCAAGAGACAAGTGTTAGAACGAGGTCTGAAAATTAAACTCTACCACTTACTAGCTGTGATCTTCAGTAGGCTATGTAAGTTCTCTGAGCCTGTTTCCCCCACTAAAAATTGAGAAGAACACATTTATTGTGTGTGTGATTTGCTAAAGATGAAGTGAAATGATGTAGTTGAAGCACTTCAGCACAGTGTTTAAGTTTCTGTTTCTCTAAGAAACAATAAATTTTAGCCTTTTTCTTAATGACTCTGATACTCTATGATATAAAGAGAAACAGCTTACCTTTCACTTTGGCCTTACAAAGTCAGTTCTATATGACCGCACATCTAATCATGAACTGTCCCTTAGTCACTGCAGGCTAAAGTGTGTATTAACCATTTTACTCCCCCTTACCCAGACATAAAAAGGTTTCCATTAAAATTTAATATTTAATGATAATGTTGAAGGAAGCATTTTCCACACCTCCTCCCCAGCACATCTTTTACCTGGTCAAAGGCAGTATAAATTGTTGAACAAACACCAGAGTAAACATATGCTTCCTCATCCACTGCTGACAGTAACAGCATTATGTTTGGGGTGCTTTTAACAAATTGGAAAATGATTTCACAGGTGATTGCGCACTTGAACTCATAACAGTTCCATGAGGTAGGCAGGGAAGATGAGAAGAGCCCTACTTTACAGCTAAGGAAACTGAAACTAAGAGAGAAAATGACAAAGCCACAGTGTTCAAGCACATTTTCTATGAAAGGGTAATTGGAGGCAATTGGGAATGTCAGGGTTATTGGACTTTAGAAAATTGTTTTCCCAAGAATGAAGTCAGCTTTGGAGATAGCCAAAGTGGCCAGTTATTAGAGAGAGGAAAAGGATCATTAGTGGGAAGCAGACAGAAAGTCAAGAGGCACAGAGCTTTATCTTCCAATTTCACAATCCACTCACCAATGTGTCTCAACTTTTCAACCCATAACCTTGAGAAAGCAAAAATGCTGCTGCTTACCTCTTCATGAGTATACCGCAGTGTCATTATTGTGTACAGATACAAGCTTGATGATGTACTAGTCAAGGTTTTATGCTAACCACAGCAATACGAACACTTAAAAATGCATAAACATAAAACATTTTAAGTGCTAGTAGAAAATCTTGGTGATAAAGGAAAGGAAAAGAATATTTTTCTAAGGATACTTGGGCTAGAAGATGATAAAAAATCAGATGAGGTTAGATAAATCAGCATTGTAACTTTGCCATTACTATCTGAATAGTTTTTGGAAGTTGCAAAATCAAACTACGAGGCATGGACAGGTGATATAGTTTTTGAGGCCACAAAAGTGTAAAAGCCCTCTTTGGATCATAATTCTTTAACTAATCACATATACCAGCTCTTAAAATAATCCACTCTGAAGTGCTCTTAGAACAGAGCAAGTCGTCCTGGTAGTCGTCACGTTTCAGGACATTCAAGGACACTGCATATGCTCACTGATAGCCCACAACCCCTCAAGCATTCCTAGCCGAGGACAGAACTGCAGTTCAGAAGCCCCCACCCTCCCTTCATTCTGGATAAACTCGCACAGATTGGAAGGCAAATGCAAACAAAGGTCATTAACAGAAACCCTCGTTTAAAATAAAAACCAACCACAAGTTTCTGGTTTATCATTTGAGACTTCATTTTTTTTTTTTTAAAGAAGGTACTGGGGATTGAACCCAGGACCTTGTGCATGCTAAGCACACACCCTACTATTGAGCTATATCCCTCCCCTGGTTTATCATTTGAAACTGGAAGACCAAGGATCTCAATATACAATAAAAAACCTAGTCTAACCAACACGCATGAGCAAAACAGCACACACTAGTGGGTCATCATTAGGTGGTTGCTGCCTAATTCTGACTTAATAGGCGTGAACATAATTTGCCCTATGACTTTTCACAAAACATGATACAACTTCCTTCCAGTACTGGGAGAGATTTTATGATACGGCAGCAGAACAAGCCTGCTTAAGAACCCCCTCTTGCTCTCTTTAACTTACTCAACTAATAAACATCTTTTGAATGTTTGCCATTTGTTGGACGCTGTATCAAAGAATTCACAGTCTTACAGGGGAGACAGGTAAGTCAAGCATCAAATTTTTATGCTAATTCTAGAGTGAAGAAAAATACTTGATGCAGTGATAAGCAGGACAGAAAGCTCTCATGGAGGATGAGGTGATTAACAAGGTCTCAGATGGGTATAAACTGTATATGGCAAAAAGGAGGAGCAGCTTCTGTCAGAGCCGTCTGGATAAAGGCAGGGAAACATGATAAATACAGCGAGTCTCAGAAATTAGATGCAGTGCCACATGGCTGAGCACAGAGCCCAGACAGAAGGGGGACATGTGCCAAAAGAAACACTAAGCAGTAGAGGAAGACAAAGATTCCACTACTTAAGACTTTCTATTTTCTATTAAAAATCAGTATTAGAGAGCTGAGTATAATCAATCACTGAAAAGATTTCATTCTCTAGGCAGTGGGAGTAGATTTTTACCATAGAACAATCAGCTTGGTGCTATCTAGGTACACAGTGAACTACATAAAGAAGGAATTCTAGAGGTGTGGATATCAGTTATAAGACAATTTTAAAAGTCCAAGTTAAGATGTGGAGAGGCCCTAAACTAAAAGAATGGGGGATGGAAAAGAAAATTGAGACTATATATATATATATATTATATATATAAAATACAGAGTTGACAGAATTTAGTGATCAGGTAGAAATGAGAGGGTGAAGAGGAAAGCTTAAAACAGCTGTCATGTTTTTCTACTTGGCCAGCTAAATGGATGACGGTGCCTTAGCTAATGAGGGACGGCATGAAGTGGAATGCCAGGGGTGCTCTTAGAGGCCTGGTTTATCCCTCTTCTGTAAGATTAATCACATTTCGCTTTGTATTGCAGTAGGTTTGGGTCATTTCACCACCCCCTCCCCCAACAGACCCATAAAGCTCCTTGAGGGAGAAAGTTCTGTCACATATCCCATTGTCCCTGCATATATCCTCTCAGAGCATGTTTGTATAACATGATTATGTAACATCACTGACCCACTGTAAACAGTTAAAAGTTCTGACTGACTGAATACACGTACAACTCCAAAGGTTAGATGTGGCAAAACTATATATTTTCTCCTTTGAGCAAAATAATTGTCACTTAAAATGCAAATAACTCACCTCAATTGTGTAACAATTCAGACTTCTACTGACTAGCTTCATTTCAGACTCAGAACACCCTCTGCAAATCTCAGTGTCCAATCTGCAAGGGACTTTTTGGACTGTCTACTACAAATCCCAGTTTTAAAGGTGAACTCTGTGACTCAGGAAACTTACATGACGAGCCCAAAGTCACAAAAAAAGTACAGCTGACCCTTGAACAACATGAGTGTGAACTGTGCAGGTCCCCTCATTTGAGGATGTCCTCCCAGCAGTACATGCGGCAGGACCACGTGAGCTGGCTGAATCCACCAACACAGAGAAACTGCAGACAGGAAGGGCCAACTGTAATTATGCACTAATTTTCAACTGCGTGGGGGGGTTGGTGCCCCCAGCTCTTGAGTTGTTCAGGAGTCAACTGTATCTGGTGATGGGACAGATATCAAGCAGAACATATTAAGTTTTGAAATATTTGTCAACCAAGATAGTTGTAACAGATTTGAAGATAATACAAGATACCAAATTTAGCTGGGATGAATTCAGTTTTAAAAGTGCTTGATATTTTGCACTAAAAAAAAAAACAAAACAAAACACACACCCTCAAGGCAAACATCTTAGAGACATTTTCTTAAATAATTCTTCCCTCTGACAGTGAAATGTAAGGACCACAGCTCCACTTTGAATCCTATATTAGTAAGTATAAGTAAGACAGATTCTTACCGTGATCTTCTGAAGAGACTGGTGACCTAAAATGAGATAATAAGCATGGTAAATCTTTTGTAAGTGATACTGATAATTGTAAGTACAACAGTGATCAAGGATAATCTCATGGAAATTATACCCCCCAAATTCAGGTAAATACAAATTCAGTATAGTAGATGGTGTAATTCATGTGTTGGTTGAATGGTAACTTCTAATCAACAACTCCGAAGGCTTACCTGGATTCTTGAGTGGTAGATATTACTAAAATGTCAGAATTTAGCATGGTGACATAAGACTGAAAAAAAATGTAGTTAAGTCTGGATTTATCACATACAAAAAAAGAACTCACAGAAAAGCGGGATTGAATGAAATCCCGTGATGTGACTGACTGCTCAAGGTCAAGTCTCCAGAGAAAATGCCAGGGACGTCAGTAAGCACTAGGTTAAGTGATTGTAGGTAAAAAGAATTCCATGTGGACAGTGAAAAAATGAGACAGAAGGAAAGAAATGACACGGACCTTTATCATGACTGTTTGCTTCCACTCTGTGGAATGAATGTTTGAGCGAGCATGGCGGAGCCCCTCTGTTTGTGGGCCTCACGTCGCTCAGCCCGTAAGAATCAGGTGGAAGCAAGAGGGCACAGGTCCCCTGGCACTTTTATGAAGCCGTGACTTTCACCTGTCACTTCAGACTCAGCAGTAATTATGACATTAAGATACCAATGGATCACCACACCAGTCCCTTTCACACTAATAACTGCCTTTTCTTTCTCAGGGGACTACTAATTACTCTGAGCAACACAGATGCAACCTTGTGGATGAATCCCCCACAAGCTTGAGAGATCTGACCCGGACTACCAACTCACGCTCCTCTTGGGAGGAGGAGAGACACGTAATACTGTCCTCAGAGGTGTCAGAATTCTGAAGGGAAAAGCAAGAAACCAGGAGGGAGGTGTCCTCTCCTCTAAATGATGGGACTGTGGGAGCCCACAGTAGGGAGATGACCAAAGGAAAATGTATTGGTTTGGTAATAAAGCTACCAAACTTTACAGAACTAATATTTATAGATAGTTATAACTAACGTTTATGAGACATGATGACAAATGTTGGGGCAAGGATGCCTCAGTGGACACATAGCGGTTGAAGGAACTTTTTAGCTACTTTGGGATACTCAATACTGCTTTATCTACTGACGAGAAACATTTTTGTCCGTTATGTGAACAGTAAGTAAAGTATAAAAAAAGACACAGTAGTAACAGTGAGAAAGCCTCAAACTTCCATTTAGGGGCAAAGTGTGAAATCATTGCAACCTCATGGGTCATGTCAAATAAGCACTTGCATGTGAAAAGTACGCAGGGGCCCAAGTTCTGGTGGAGAGAAAATGGGTCTCCGTGAGCAGCGGGAGGGAACCTGACATGAAACTAAGTCATGGCTGCAGAATCGGCTGCCTGAGAGGTGCCCTCGGCCTCCCAAGCTGGAGGGGATCTGTCCTCTCCCTGAGAGCCGCTCCTTCACACTGGCCACACACCAGTCCTCCTACGAAGCTGGGAGCTCCCTGGGAACTAGGACCATGTCTCATTCAGAACGTAGTGGGCCCCTGACTAAAATGTATTAAAGTGAACTAACTTCAGCTCCACGACACTAGTGTTAAGACTCAGACATACTCTGGAGCTCCTTAAAAAAGTCATCACACCACCTTCAAATGACCTTCACGTTCACCAGCTCCTCAATGAGTTGGGAGGGAGGGGTCCAGGGAGTGAGCCTGAAGCTCCAAACGTGGCCCCGCAACAGAGACGCCCACAATCAAAGGGGCAGAGGGTGCTGGATGGAGCCCAAGTGGGATTGGAAGGGGAGTCTAAAGAGAAACGTACACTGCGATTAGATAATTTCCTCAGCTGCCTAGCGATAAAAGAGAAGCAATAAGGAAGCATCTTTACTCCTGTTTGCTGATGGGACATAAACAAAAGCAGGTCTTGGACGGTTTGCAATTACTTCCTCACAGAGCTACAGGAATAAAGGGAAATCCATGCCAATGCACGACTCAGCGCCTCAGGTGGAAGGCTTGGGAGAGGTGTTTTTGCTGCCTTTCTGTAAAAGCAAAGCACTAATACTAAGTTTGAAAAATTCCAGATGGCTCCCCAACGGTCCCCAGGGGATGCCTTCTGCAGCATGTCCAGGCAGTGGGGAAGGACTATCGATTTCAGACTGTTTTCTAAGGATTACTCATGTTGAGTTTCTGTGCCGAATGTCTCCCACACGCCTGGAATTGTGGAATTTTAAGACATATGGAGTATTTCAGTCTCACTCAGTGTTTCACCTTTCACTGTAAACTGTACTAGGGAGACATGCACATCATCCATTATTGCTGGAAATGGGCATAGAGTTTTCAGGAAAGAAGAAATACCACGAAATCAGCAGTCTAAGGAGTTATTTTTAAAACAGAGAGGCTGAATCCCAGGGAGCATCTTCCTTTGCCCGACAACTAAGGAAGGCACAAAAGCTGAAAGCGCGCAGCTTCTCCTCCCGCGGCACCCGAGAGGCGTGGGGTTTTCTCCACACACTCCACCTCCGAGGACGCAGCTGCTCTCACGGTGCAAACTCACTTTACTAGCACTCAGATAACTCCAGGATTTAGCGTTCTCCTCCTTCGGTCTTTCCTCATCACAAGTCTTTTATTATGGTCTAGAGGATATCTGTATTTGATTTTGCTTTGTTTTATTTGTTTTGGTATTACTTTACACTTTTATTTATATTCCATTCAAATTCAGCAAAGGAAGACAATGAAAACAAAACCTCAAGTCCTGCATTTAAAACTCTGTCTCCTGTTTCATTAAACCTGAATAATTATTATTCAGATTTGAATCTTCCCATTTACGTTGATACGAACCTGAATAATAATCATTACTTGAGCCCCTATTAAGTACCAGGCCCTGTGCCAAGTGATAGGGATTAAAAAAGGAACAAGATACCAGTTTCAAGGAACTCAAAATCTAGTGAGGGAGGGAAATATGTAAACAAGTGATTATAATATAATGAAAAAATGCAATAATCAAAACATGGATGAGTAAAGAGGAGGCACAGAAGAGAAAACCGATTCTCTTCCAAAAAAAGTAAAACAAGGCTTCAGAAAGCAACACCATCTGAGCTGGGCTTTGAATGGTATGTAGAAGCTTGTTATGTAAGTAAGAAAAAAGAATTCCAGGTGGAAGCTACAGGCATATGAAAAGGAGTAAATACGAAATTCGGCAACATCTTATCAGATATACAAGCAACTCATTGTTGCTCAAATGTAAAGGAGTAGAAAACATCAGATCTAGAGACACAAGAGGGAGAGGCCACTCCATTCAGGGGCTGAGGGGCCTATTTGAAGTGCCTGTAGTTTACCTTCTAAGCTACATGGAGCCAGGTTTTGAAGCACAGAAGTTACGCACTCACCCGTGCTTTTGGGCAGGCAGCTGTGGAGAGCAGGCAGTGGGAGAGCCAGAAGCAAGATAGAAGACCAGCTACAGGCTACTGTCGCCAAGATCTCTGCTCTTCCGTTCTTTTTGAAATTCATGGACAATAACAGGGAAAATGAGAAGCAGAAAAGGAAGCATCATCTTTGTCGAAACTAGCAGATGTCCATAAACCAGACTGTCATATATGAAGAGCAACCAAGTATAGCAAAACTGGACCAAGTTTCAGGGAGACAAGAATGTTTCCATCTTAGTCAACGGCGGAGACATGACTACATCACGCACCACAGAATCTAGACAGAGCCCTCAGCTCCCAGCTCTTCGCAGCAGAATCAAACCCTGGAGGAAAGTGCTGCTAATAAGACGATATACCCAAAGTCAAGCTTCCAGAAACACGCCAACCCAGTGGCCCTAACCATCCATCCCAAACTAGTGGTTCCAAAAAGAACTCACCCAATGGAAAGATGAGTAATGAACAAAGAAGAACTGGCATGATATCTACACAAAAATACCCCAAGAAGAGAGCAGGTCAAGGGTCTTCTGACAAATGAAACTCAGGCTAGGAACACACTAAATAGATGAAGGCCTGAGACAGGTTAAAAACTGTTAACACATCTCCGTGAAATTGAGAAATGGAGAAAGGGAAGGAAGGGAGGAAGGAGGAAACAGGAGAAGGAAACAGAGCCTCTGTGAACAGAAACTTAAAGAAAAAACAAGATGAGCCAAAAACAGTTACAAGACAGCAGCACAGGAAAAGAGCAAGTGAAGGTTCGCCCAGATCTCTGAACCGTTAAGTTATAGAAAAAACCCGTGCGTTAGCCCTGCTGTGTCACCACTGCAGTGGAGGAAAAAAGGATTAAGAGGTGGTGAATAACAATTAAAAATATGGTGAATAACAATTAAAAATACATTAAGAAATAATCCATTCATTTATTCCTTTTTTTCAAGTATCTGTTTTGTGGAAGTGTTTTGCTTTTTATCCACTTTGATTTACTTTTCTATGAATTTTAATTTGAAGATTTGCTAGTGAAAGTCCCTTCCCCAATGTTAACCCTGCTTAATTGAATATTCATACTTTTCTCTCCTTTTAAATGAAGGCCAAAACTTCTCAAGCTAGGGTACATGGGGGCATGAAAATAAGGGAGGCCCTAGGAAAACAGGGCCATTTTTAGATGGGGGATTATATAATTTAACTGGTAAAATATCTTTTAAATATTTTTATACTGAAACTGGCACAGCCATATTATGGGTACAAAAGCAAAAGTCACATTCTTAAAACAAAGCAATAAAGTTAAAAAGAAATATATCTGTGTTTGAGACAGTTAGCTTCAGACAATGTCTCCAAGGCCCCCAAGGGCATGAGTCTGTTCTCCTCTGGAATAGGGATGTTTCCGAGGAAAAGACAGAAAATATGAAATTATCCACTTCAATACAGCTATAACATCATGGAATGAATCATTTTATAAGATTAATGGATGCAGATACCAAGAATCTGAGGGAACGAGACACAAAGTGCCATCGGCTCCTCTGCTGGACAGCACTGCTCCAAGACCTTGTCATCACTGAGACACCCTTAGGACAGTCCCATAGTTTGCCTTCCATCCATCCGCAGGTTTCCCTTCAAGGCCTCTCATCCTTCAAGTAGATCAATTACAAGGCTTCAGGACACTGAAAACTGTGCCCAGTCTTCTACCAGCAACATAGCAACACGTAAGAGCAAAGGAGTGTCATCATTATGAAAGCCAAAGTCCTGAAGAAGTATTGCATTCCTGGTGATGTTTTATTGTCTCACTCAGTACACCTCAAACTGAGCTGATGGACATCACATCACAGCTAGTTCAGCCTTGACCATGTGATAAGATGCTTTGTGATATGTTTTAGATACAGGCATTTTCTTTTTTTTTTATTGAAGTATAGGTGATTTACAACATTGTGTTTGTTTCTGGTGTACAGCAGTGACTCAGTTATACATATTCTTTTCCATTATGGTTTATTACAGGATACTGAATATAGTTCTCTGTGCTGCACAGTAGGACCTTGTTGTTTACCCATTTTATACAGAGTAGTGTATATCTGTTAATCCCAAATTCCTAATTTATCCCTCCCCAACTCCCTTCCCTTGGGTAACCATAAATTTGTTTTCTATGTTTGTGAGTCTGTTTCTCTTTCATAAGTAAGTTCCTTTGTGTCATATTTTAGATTCCACATACAAGTGATATTATATGGTATTTATCTTTCTCTGATTTACTTCGCTTAGCAGGATAATCTCTAGGTCCATCCATGTTGCTGCAAATGGCATTATTTCATTCCTTTTTATGGCTGAGTGGTAGTCCACTGTGTACGTATTTATACACACACACACACCACATCTTCTATATCCATTCACATTCATCTGTCGATGGACATTTAGGTTGCCTCCATGTCTTGGCTGTTGTAAACAGTGCTGCCGTGATTACCGGGGTGCAGATACATGCATTTTCTTGGCAACTTCCGTGAAATGCTCTAAACATACAAACTCATCCTAACACAGAATCTATTTTATTTGAATGATACTGTCTTGACTCTACTTTTCATAAAGCTTCTATAAAATATTTTACTTTTTTTTCTCATCTTATGGCTTTAATTCAGTAGCACCCATACCTTTCCCAGTTGGCGCTTCCTTGGAATATCTCTGTCATTTCCTCCCGTGGAGGCAGACAGGTCAATAGACGACCCGTTTTACAGAGCCTTTCCTAACGACAGATTAGATGAATATACTGGCGACCCACCTACATGGGTCTAATACTTTTTGGAAATAATCATCCACAAGTGAATGTCAATCTCCCTTCCCAGGGTCCCCAACACATAGACCCTCTGCTTAGATTTCTAAACCACCGCCTAGTATGGAATGGCCGGCAGATGGGGTCACCACACAGAGGTGAGCCTGGAGTACAAATACAGGACAGGTGGACGAGGCAGCTGAACAGGCACAAAAGCAGAGATTCATGTGCTGAAAATCCTTAGCCGCGGATTGTTTCTGTAAGACTGCGAACGGGCGGGGAGCACCGAGATACTCATACTAACTCACAGGCCTGGCTGGCAGAGCCAAGGCCCCTTTTTACCCTCCTTCCCATCACGGAATCATGACAGAAGACAAAGGAGGAATGGTGGGCAGTAAGAAGATGTGCTGTGTCTACACTCCACTTGGCACGCTACAAACAGCACGTGCCTTGGCTGTGAAGTCCTCGTGAACAAGGCGGCCGTGACCGCGCGCTGAAAGCGACTCTCTCTGCATACATTTCACCAGTTCTCCTCTTCGCACCTGACTTTCCTCTTTACCCTCCCACTTCTGGGATGGAGGCCACAGCAAAAATGCCATTTTCTGTAAGCAAAGGGTGGGTCACTTACTCTACTCTGGCTTCATATCAGCTCTGAAGATTCTGTCCCTCTTTCGTCATCCTACTTTTATTTCTTTTTCCCTCCCCTGACCACAGTCCCCAGAGTCCCCTGGGCTTATCTCATCCACCTTCCTCACTCTTTGGTGGAATCCCTTATTTCTGTAAAAGAACCTCCCATCCTGTGTGGATACATCTGTTTCTACTGAAAGACACCAGATACATTCTGGTCTGGGCAGAGTTGCCGGGGTGGACTCTGTTTCCCAACTGGACCACCACTGCTGGTTGCCTGTTAACAAACTCTTGAGAAGTGGCCCAGGTGGAAACCGATTTCCTAGTGGGACACCCCTCCCAAGCACATTTCAAGAGTCCACACACCACTGCTGCAGAACCATCATCTTTGTTTCCCTTCTGTTTTACCTTGAAGTGATAAGGCTACAGAAATCCAATGTATTCCCTAAAACTGTTGATGGACAAAGAACTTTCATTTAAATCAAGTAAGCCAAGGGATGATTTCACGTGATTAGAAAGCGTGGCTGTAGGTTACCATCTCTGGGCAACAGCTTCCTCCTTTGAGCTTCCCTCAAGGATGGACATTGCCTAAGGATTGCTGTGCCCAACCTATGGCACCCTTCTAAGGGCTTGAGGGAGCAACAGTGAGATCACAGGTCTAGGTGACATCTTGACCATCATTACTCCAGCCCCCAAGCATCTCTATCTAGGTAAATAGAACCAAAATCTCTTAGCACTGAGAATCTCCATCAACTGTACAATCCTCTTTTTGTTTCCTTTCCCTCCCTCTAATTATGAATATTGCTATTAAGACAATGAACAAAGCACATACAGTAAGAGAGAGAGCAGGCGAGAATGAGAGCGAGAGAGATGAAAGTTACAGCAGTCACACAAAGTGGCATTGAAATGAGAGAAAGACAAACACATTCTCTATTCAAGTGGTCACAGACCCATTCAGGGAATGCCAAACAGCCTCAAAGGTAACATTCACCGCCAACAGAGGGGAGGGGCACAGGAAGAGCAAAATCTTGGAGGAAACAGAGGGAGATGGGCATTTGTGTGGAGGTAAGGAAATAAGTCTCAGAACTCAAATAATAAAGGCTGTTTGGTGAGTTTTTCGTTTGATGTAAATTTTCTTTAACTCTGCTCATGCTCATAATTTCCTGTTCTTTAATAAGACTCTGCTATCCAAATATATACCCAATGATCCCCACATGATCTGCACTTGAAATATCTTGTTTTTTTAATAAGTTCCTGTGTTTAGTTATATTTGGTGTTTTGAAAACACCACTGTTTTACCACTAGCTTGTATAATTCCATTTCTCCTGCACACTCTCCTTTATCAGTCTGCAGAGTGAGGAGGAAGCCCCTACACGCCCTTTGAGCTTGAAATGTTACTGCCACCTATTGTTCATCCCTAAGAACTGCAACAAAATGAGGGGAAGAGCAAGGAGTTTCTTTGAAATCTGTGGGTAGAGATGGGGAGAAATGGGCAAACTTGGTGGGTGAACATAAAGAAGAGGTTTTCTAAAAAGAGAGATGACTGGGAGAGACTAATACCGACCAAGTTCATTCAACATGAAAACCTGACCATCACACTTTTTTTATTATGTGAAATATGAACACTTCTGGGAAATATTTTAGCATTTTGAGGAAGACGTTAAAAAAATTGTACATCAGACACAGTACAATCATGCAGATAAAGAAGATGTGAGACTTCATATTACAAATCAGTCTTTGCAGTACAGCTGCCTGCCCAATTTCTAAAAAGGGATTAAAGGAATAGAAAAGGCACGTTATTCTAAAATCCAACCAAGGGAAATATACCTGCAGAGAGCCTGTAGGGAGTATCAGCAGGGAAGACCTTTTATAAAGAGTTGCTGGCTTTATTCTAATGACTCTGGGAGCTCTGGCCAACAACTCCTGTTGAGACACAATCCATCTGGTGTTTTGTGTGAATGTGGACTTTTTTTAAGCATAAGTTGAAACATGAGCTCTAAATCGTGGAGGCAAATCATGTGAGTGCTACGTTCCGTATCAACACAGGAAACTTACACAGAAGGCCACCTCACATGCCACGTGATTCAGGACAGGCAATATCTACCTCATGGGGCCGAGGTGACTGAGCAAGGGCTTACCCACAGCTAATTATTTTTATGAGATCCAAAAAGGACTTCCGAATCTAGCTTTAGAAAATGGAAGGAAAAAAAGAAAAAAGCAAGTGGAGGTGGGAGTTGCTTTGGCACTTCTCCTGAAGATAATTGTAATATATTCCAGAAATTTTCCTATCAACATCTCTCCTCCGACCTCACCCACTTCTCAGGAGAGGGAAGTCATGTTTGCAACACTGGCATGGGAAGCAAAATCTGGGAAAAGTGTCTCTTTCTCCCCAGCTCTTCTGTGTCCTAGGGGCATTTCTAAGTCATGTATTATAAACAAGCCAAGCCAGTAAAGGAGCTCTGTGAGAAGATGGTAAATTCATACAAGTCAGTCATGGTAATACTGAGGACAGGAAGTGAAAGCGGCTCCAGAGGCTCCCAGAGTCATCCAGTTAACTCGGTGTTTGAATATTAAACACCGCTCTGTGCTTAACTCTCACCCAGGAGCTGTGGGAAATACTGAACTTGTGATACGCCATCCCACTTCAAGGAGGTGCTAAGACTACCGTTAGAGAGAGCACTGGAGAAAGTCGTAAAGCAGTGTCGGCTGTGGTGAGGGCCCTCATGCCTGGAGATCAGCACAGGAGTCAGGAAAGTTAGGAAAAGGGGAAATGTGGTCCCCATTCCCCTGAATCCCAAGTAAGTAGCTTCTCAATGTTGTAATGACATATCCGTCCTGGGCTCCTCGGGGTTGTGGGTTCCGGGGTCCCCAGAGGTTCCCGTGAGAAGGTGCACACTCTGTACACCTCCTCCATTTCCAGTGGCAATAAAAGCACCCCCTTCACACCCCTGACCCCACACCTGAGCACACCAAGGGGTTACTGGCCAGTATCTCTACAACCTGAGATTCACAGGCAAATATTTTTGGAAGGATTTCAAAATCATAATTTATCCTTTAAATCAATTTTATCAAATTATTCATCTAAGGCAGATGCACTGAGAAAATGAGAGGTTTGTTGGGAATTTGAAAAAGAAGCAAAGGGGTAGCTGGGTTATTTTGGAGGTGAGTGGTTAGAGAGGAGAGGTGGCTGCAGGAGGCAGCTGAAACCTGGAAAGAGACCCTTGGACGTGGAATGCGCCGGGCTCTGAAGAAGCGGGGTGAATGGGCCGAGGAATAGAGTGGCAGGACACAGAAGCTCACTTGCTGTCCCCAGCACTGTCTCACCTGTGTTCCCAAAGGCTCCACCCTCTCTATGGAGGTGGGGAGTGGGGGAAGAAGTGGGCCAGGAGGGAGTGGATTCCTAAGGGACCATCCAAGGAATGAGAAGGGATGCAGGTAGCCCTTGAAGAGCCAGTGGTCAGGAGAGAGGACTCACATGAAGAAAATATGTCATGTCACAGGTAGATGTACCGAAGTCACATTCACGAGGAACTATAGCCTCTTCCTTGATTATTAAAATTAACAGCAAATGTTCAGCTCAGATCCTGACAGGCACCCTCACTTACAGAGTGACATCTGTGGGAAAGAGAAGCTGCCCCACCTCCCCTCCCATTGCCGGAACCTGCCGCGGAAGCCCAGGCCCGTGGTGTCTGCCGAGGACCATGGACTCTACAGGGTGGGGTCCTCTAAGAGTGACATGATAGGCACTTTGCATATTTGCCCCACTTTGGAAAGGAAGGAAGAATCACTGGTGGAGCCCTCGGAAACCATGGGCACCTTCCCATGGCAGGGACATCTTCCTGGCATTCCCGGGGGACGGTTCTTAACATTTTTTTTTTAAATCCACACAAAGTATATAGGTCATTTATTTCCCTTCTAACCCTGGGCTCAGTGTATAGATGGCTTCTCTTCACCCTTTGGGTTGACAGTTTTCCCTAGGTTGCTGCTGATAATACGGTAAAGCTCAGCATAGAAGGTCCTCGGTCCAGCACCATGGCCCTGAACTCCCCATAGGCTGCTTCATCTCACTCATGCACCAGGGCCTCGTAATCCATCACACGGGTCTCCTTAGAAGCCTTGGCCACAGCATCCCCGCGTTCTGAGAAATACTTGGAAATGGTTGTCTGGAAGGCTTCCACTTTGGTCTTGACTGCATTTACCCTCTCCAGCACCTTTTCCTGGACTGCTACTCCGAAGTCATTTCCATCCTCAATTTTGGGGGTAGGTGGTGGATCCATGTGATCACCGGAATGCATTTTTCTTTGAGAGTCCAGACTTCTGGCTTAATCAGAGCAAGCAGGGTCAGGACCTTCTCATTCCAGGAAGGAAGCCGCACTTAGGGACTTCTTTCTTCTCCTGCTTATCCATTTCCATCTCATCATCCTTGGGTGGAGGGTCTGGGATGGGGATGTCCGGTGGGGCCTGGAGAGAAGTCAGGTCAGTAACACTGAGGGAATCCTCCTGCAAGAGCTGATTCAGGTATATGATATTCTGAGGCAAGAATCTGTAGAGGAATTCCTCAGCCTCCTGGAAAAGATTTTGCCTGAAGACATCTACCTGTTTGCAGGCTTCCCCGCTCAGGCACACCCCGCAAGGTTTGGCCATGCTGCTCCAGTTGCTGCTAGATCGCCGGTCTCCGGTTCTCGTCACTCTTGACTAAACTTTAATCCTGATGCTTAAAAAGCTGGGCCATCGAGGAGAGCCACGCCCTTATTATGCAGGACTAACACCCACTGCACCTCTGCCAACGTCTTCTAGCTTGACTCCAGTCCGACACGCCCCACATCCTCGCTCCGTTTACCAAGCTGATGAGATCTCAGCGTCAGGTCCTCCAGGAAGACTCAGGACTGTCTCCAGGAAGAGAGGACCAACCGCATGCAAAAGGCCACCACTGTGACCCTGCACCAGCAGCCACCGCTCCCAGGGGACACAGACGACGAATAAGAGCAGGTCCCCGTGTCACTTCCAGCACAACCACTGAACACAAAACAAAATCCCCATTCCTATACTGGCATGATAGCACTGACTCTAAGCTCCCGAGACGGAGATGGAGTGATTTGCCCAATTTCAGAAGGGCGCTTAAATGATTTTGTCACAAAAGACTCTTTGTTACCTTCCTACCTGCTTTCCTTAATGCCCTAAGGCAGAGTGTGTTGTTGGAAGGAAAGAGAAGAAATCTCCTTTGTTTTGTTTTTAAAGGAGACTCAGTAATTCCCTGAGAGGCCCTTTCCACTGCTCTCAGCCTACTAGGAAACTCAAGAAAAAGTGCTTTTCTGTACAAATTGCCCCCATACACCCTAATGCTCTGGCTTTAGTTGGAAATCTGAGAATTCTGTTCCATCCACAAAATTTTGATGGTTTATGGTTCCCCACATGCCAAGTTTCTGCCCCTCCATCCAAAGAACATCCAAAACCTCTTCTAGGACTAAACTTCACTCGTGTAACCAAAATAATCTAGAGACAGGACATGGGAGACATGCTAACATCTCACCGCATCAGCTTCTAGAAACAGTTCTTCCTCCCCACCCCGCCCAGACACTGTGTTCAGCAGCAGTGCCTACAGCTGCCAGCATCCACCGGAGTTCTCTCTGACTTTCTCACCTGTGAAATGGCAACAAGTCTCTGAGTCAGGGATTTGGCGCATCTTTATTATTTTAATATGTTAATTCCCCGGATCAAATTGAGGAGCAATTATAGAAAGAACAAAGCAAAATTGCTTCTTGACTATTTTGCATACATAAAGGGACAGAGTATCATTATGTGCTTGGCTGAACAGAGAGGATAACGACTGGAGGTAAGGCAGGGAGAGAAAGGAGAAGAAAGGAAGACACGCGTCAGCTAAACTGCAGCTTTTCCAGCTTGAGTGATCAGCCAGAGAGCAAGAGTCAGCCCAAAGGGAAGGAGGGATGGAACCCAACTGTCTGAGTGACGCAGATGCCAGGGACCGTCTCTATCCTGACAGCACTGATTTCATCTCTAAGACACAGTCCAGCAAAACCTGGAGCCCACTAAGATTAATTTTCTCCCTCTTATCTGACTGTGATGCTCGAAGGCTATTTCCACAACCAAAATCACTGCCCAGGAGGTCTGCCTGCCTGTTGCAAACCTAGAGCTTTGACAATAAGCACAATTTTCTTTTTTATTAGAGTCAGACCATCACCTAATGTTCCAGGAAGAAACTGGGTAAGCAAACAGCTGAATACAAGAGAGGCACGAAGCTATTACTCCTATGTTCAGCCCAGAACTTCTGAGTTTTTGGAAGAGGGGAGGTTTCAGGGATATCTTCTTGGTAGGGTGGTTCAGAATTGTAGGCCACACTGAAAAGGTCCACAGTTCAGTTTACAGTATTATGAGGGGTTTGGGATATCCCTAAAGAATCTGCCAGCTGTACCAGCTTCCTTAAGCACACATCAGGTGGAGTGACGTCAGACTGCCATAGAATACACTCAGTTATTTGAGAGGCATTTCTGGTTACATAATGATGAAAAGCAGACACTTATCTGTCCATGGACCAAAGCTGAAGAAAATAAGCACAGAGCCCTTTAAAAGCCCCCTTTTTTTCCTTTGAGGCTTGCGTTTTCATTAATTCTTTAAATACTCATCATTTTCATGTGAAAACTGGAAGCAGCAAATTCTTTTTCCTCATTTCCAAAGCACTTTATGCATATTATCCATTATCACACTTATCACTGGTTTATGTAATGTTCACCCTTTAAATAGGAGTTCTTCAAAGACAATACTTTCTCATTTAGTTGTATGTCACCAATGCCCAGATGTATATATTGCTCCTACCTAGATGATGCACAATATACATTACCTCAATAAATGAATGACTATCTGAATGGCACAACCCATTTCTTAGAATTCCATTGAAATCATAAATCAGACCAGATACATTACAGTTCAACTTTTGATAACACTTGTCTCTTCCTGGAGGCAGAAATGTTCTACCCATCAGGAAAAGCCATCAGCCCTGCTTTAGCTAAACAGGTGACAGACCGCGGAGCACAGATGTCTGCATTGAATGTCTGCCTTTGGATGGTTCCCCGCGCTGTCTCCCCAGCATCTTAGTTCCATGGGAAGAACTTTTATTTTGACCTGTGTGACCTTCACCTTCACTCTTCAGGGCTCAGGACTTGGAGATACTAAGAAAAAGTGCATCATCTGCAGTCAATTTTAGGAGTTTTGCATAAACCCCCCAAAATATAAGAACTAGAGAAGATTATTCATATTCAGAGACTAAAGAATCCTTCCCAGTCCGTTTACCTGTTTCCCCTTAACCCACCTGACTCAGCGCTAAGTCTGTCCTTTCCTCAAAGATAACTTAGAAAGAATAAACCAGAGTTTTCACTCAGTGCCTATTTATTTTTATCTTCTAGATCCTTAAGTCAGGAAAAGTTTTCCTCAGGGCTCAGATTCTGTCTGCTAAATTTTTAGTTAATGACTTCCTTATGAATCTTCTGCCAAAATGAAATAGTCTTGTTATGAATTGCGGTGGTACAAGTAGTGATGAGAACAACTTACAACTCCAGAAACATGTTATTTCACTAGTACTTTCTTAGACACTGAACATTTTTTTTTCAACTTAAAGACAAACTCATTATAGTCCTAGCAGTAACAATGTGAGTCAGCCACCTCTCACCAATTTATTTCAAAATCAGTTCTTAAAGATTGTTTTTTACTGTGTTCAAATCCTGTTCACAGGATTTGTGTGTTCACACAACACAACCCTGTATGTGTTGTATATCCTTCTTCGGAATTGTACTCTCCCCGAGGCGACCGGTGCATAAGTAGACAACACACACACACACACACACACACACACACACACACACACACACGGAACATCTACATATGTTAGAGTCAGGCTATCACCTTAAGTCCACCCCCCCAAAAAAAAACTGGGTAAAGGAAATAGCTGAAGACAAGAGGGTAATAAAGCTATTATATACATACAAACACACTACATATATATATATATGTGTGTGTGTGTGTGTGTGTGTGTATAGCGTGTTATGTATATACACACAGTTGGCCCTCCATAGCTGTGAGTTCCAAATCTGCAGAGTCCACCAATTGTGGATCGTGTACTACGTTTATGATGCATGGTTGAATCTGTGGATGCACAGCTGCAGATACAGAGGGCTGACTATAGGACTTGAGCATCTATGGATTTCGGTCCTGGAACCAAGTCCCCGTGGATACCAAGGGACGACTGTATACATCCTTCTCCATAAATTGTAATGTACCTAAATGGAATTTTAATATAAATGTAACCATTTCCAGTAATAACAGAAGTCTAATTCATTCTGTTTGTTCATTCTGTCTGCTCTCCCTGAAATTGGACGGAGGTTGATGGCTCTCAGAAGCTTAAGGTGAAACTAAGAAAACCATGAGGAGCCCCAACCACCCAGGGCAGGTGGGGGTGGGTGCTGGATCAGGTGGAGCTCAGAGGGGGACGGGTCTCTTGACAGACACTGACTGGGTGCCATGGAGGGAGCATGAGCTGGGAAGGCGTTGTAGTTACATTCTTTTCTACCTCCCATATATTTTTTTAATTAATCATCTCAGAATTTTGTCTCTCATTTACCTTTTTAAAGAACAAATTTTCAAAATTTTTATTCTTGGTTAATCATTTATTTTGTCTGTATTATTTCTCTTCCCTCTTGTTTCTCTGGTCTCCACTGTAGGATTCTTTTTCCAGTTTATCAAATGGAATGCTTTATTTGTATACAATCATTTCTCTCTTGATAAATATTTAGAGTCATAAGTCATTCTGTGAATACCACTTCAGCAGTTTCCTGCAAATTCTGATAAATAGTATTCTCAGGTCTAAGAATTTCAAATCCACCCCCCCCTTTTTTTAGAGTACGTTAATTTAACATTGTAAACAGAATGTTAAAATTGAACTTTTCCTATCTCCAAGTTGACTGGGTTTTAAAGCTGAAAGCAGCTGATGCCTAGAAATACCTAGAACATGACAGCAATGCTTCAGGCCCTTTCACATACTGATTCTTAAGTGTTCCTAATGGGAAAGTAAACTGTGCAACACTGAGCAGAGCTGAAGCTGCATACAGACTCTGCGACATGGATGGAGACGTGCAGCAGGATTTTCACTGTGTTTTTAAATAATAAAATATTAGAACTCAGTATCAAAATGGAGGAATAAGTTATGGCATATTTGTACAATGAAAATATTCTGTACCAAACAAAATGACTTAAAATCTATAAATACATCAATATGAATGAACTTTAAAAATATGCTGCATGAAGTGGCAAGTTCTAAAAGTGTATGCATTGTACAATGCAGGTGATTAAAAAGTAAAAAGATAATATAAAGCAAAAATCTCATAAAGCAGTATGTATTGTACTACTGAGTATGCTGGCACAGATAGAAAGGCCTAATGCAAACAGCAACATGGTATTTCAGGCTGCTTGGCATCTTAGTGTTTTTCCTATAATGTTTATGCTTATTTAAGTTGGGGCACTTAATATATATTTAATAATGTTTAAATAAAAGCCTATCTTTATTTTTTGTTTCAATCTTTTTTAAAGAACAAAAACAAATGCTTTAAAATTAATTCTCAACCACATTTCCTTGTGAGTAAATTTTCAGCCGTATATATTTAATATGCATAGTCTCCCTCTAGTGTAGAATTTTTCATTTTATAAATGCTTTAAAAAGTAGATACCAAATTAAATCTTTCTGGGGCCTTTGCACTGGCCCTACGGGAAGACCCTGCGGCACGACGGAAAAGCACAGAGTTAGGATTCAAACCACAATCCCCACACTCGTTATCCTGAGTGACCTCAGATGAATATTTTAAACTCTGTGAGCTTCAGTTTACTCACCTGTTAAGCAACGGTGAGATTTAAAAGTTGTTGAGAGAATTAAAGATAATTTGACTACAGTATAAAGCACGTAGCAAGTATCAATATGAGCTGTTACCGACCTTATTATATGTTACATATTTATATGAAATATAGATTTATTACATCATTGCATTATTTTATAACCTCAGTTATAGCTGTTTGTATCAGAGATGATCTCTGAAGTAAATAAGGAGCCGTTCTTCCTAAGGAATTAATGAACACACACAAAATTTTCAGAATTAACAAGACAAACTGAGTAAGGTAAAGTATTTACTTTTTTAAGTGACTTAAAACCACCATTGTATTTGGCTCACATATTCTGTGAGTCAGGGATTTAAACTGAACCCAGTGGGGACAGCTTGTCTCTGTTGCACAGTGTCTGGAGATTCAGCTAGAAAGACTCAAAGCTGAATGTTTGAATGTTACTTTATTTTCTAAGTGACTTGGCTGAAAATTTTTTTAAAAGGGAGTCAGCTGCTCTGGGACATTTAAGAGCTAAGGTAGTATAAATAACCAGGAAAACTAGCAGCTGCCAAGTGAAGATCAAAAAATTAAGACAAATCCTTGAAAGGATAATAAAACCCAAATAAAAAATAAGAGTTGATTTTTGATAAAGCGTTTTAAGAACTTGGCTATTACATAATGTGGTACATTTATTTTTGATCCTTGGAAAGAATATTTACTATCTTAGAAACAATCTCACATATCATGATATGTACATTAATATACTATATAGAGAAAAATCAGGGTACAGGAAACCAGACCGAGCTCACACCCCACTTCTTGGAAATAGCCTGGATGTAAGAACTGAAGCACTCACTGGGTTTGCCTAGGCTGAATTTCTACTTCTACAGCTAATTAAAACCCTAATTTTCAAATAAACCTACAGAAGCTAGATGACCACTTTTTCAGCCATCAGCAGGTGACTGACTCAGCCTGGTTCACAAGCCTCAATTCCGTATACAAGAGAAATGAAAAAACACCCTGAATTGTAAGCAATCAAAACACCATCAGAAACTAACACCACGGTTTAATTAAAAAGGAAAATCCATAGTAACTCACTTTTTCCTTTCCACTCCTCACACCACAAAGTAAGAGGTAATACAGAGAAGCAACTAAAACGAAGTCACCTTTTGCCCTTGGGGTGTCCTGAGTAGAACTTTTACCAGAGAAATAATTAGCTTCAGATTTCTCATTTTTCTCCCCTTTGTCATACCGAAATTGCTTCTGGTCTTCCTTTAGAAACAATGCATTGTCTTGCCTCTTCAGTTAACCCTGGGCTTCTAAGACTCTTAGTAATTTTGTTATTTAGTAAAAATGGTAAGACCACATAGCTACAAGGCCACCATCCCTATTTGATTAGGACCTTGAATAGGACTGGAAACCAGCCTGATCTCATGAGTTACAGTGAACTTATATAGCCTCTGAGATAGGGTGACCGGCCTAAAGTCAAACCGTGGGTGCAAATAATTGTGTCTGTGACCACAGGGTGCACCTCCTGTTCCTGCAGGGAGGGTAACAGGACAGAGGATTCGCTGGACACGAGTGTACTAATCCTGCTGCAAAATTCAACATTCATCCTACTTTCCAGCCATGATCAGCCCTCGGAAGAAAGCACACCTGCTCTTCTGACCGATGAACAAATGCAGCATCGTCTACCCAGAGAGACTAAAACCCGGCACCCACGGCTCTGCAGGTTTGCCAGCAAAACCATCTGGCAATCACACTTATCACATCCAGAGGCTCAGAACAGGAGACGAATGAAACAGACCTATAGCAGCAAGTCAAAATGTTCACACAAATAAAATACTCAACGTCACTTCCAAACCATTCACAGTCACTCCCACGCACGTCCCCATGATGTGGCAAACACAGGCATCTGGTCAACACTGGATTCCAGTAAAGCAAACACAAGTGAGGTTCAGAGTAATTACATATCCACATCCAAGGACTCGCTGAGGCTCAGGAGCAAGAGAAACGGAAAGTGAGGCTCCGTCAAGAGCTTGGGGGTGGGTTCAGTGAGCAAGGTGGACAAAATGCCAAACCACAGTCAGGAGATGGCTTGAGCATCACTCAACAGAGACGCCTTCCCATTGGTGAACACCCCACAGAACCCTCGCCCAGCAATCACGGTGGCACCCAGGAGAAGAAGAGAGAGAGAGAGAGAACTCTTACTGTAGCCCTCGGGAGTGGCTGAAATCTGTCAGATCCGAGTCTTCATAGTGCGGAGTTATCATTCCCAGCCCGCTGTCACTGAGCATGCGTTTCCGGAGGGCGGGATTCCACCAGTCTGTCATTCTGCGAGGAAGAAGAGCACCTGACAGTCAAGCATCCAAAGTCAGCCCCAGGTTTAGGCTGCTCTTTCTCAGGGTGACTCAGAAGTATCAGCAACGGTCAAATAAGTGAACGGGCTTGAACAAGGACGAGGGCTACTGCATGTGAACACGTCTGTTAGTGCTGCATAAGTACGGGTGCAACTTGCAAATGCCACCTAAGTGCACGTGTGTGTGTTTCCCAGGGAAATCCTCGTCTTAACTGTATCACCTCCATCTATGAGGAAACCACTGAAGTTTATTAGACTTCACAAGGGCAAAGATTCTTGTGTTTTTATTTCCGCACTGTTGTATCCCAAGTACTTATACTAGTGTCTGGCGTGCACACACACACACAGCTCTCTAAATAAATCTTTTTGAATTTTTGAAATAATTTAGAAATACTGCTATTTCAATGGTTCAACATGGTGGTTAAAACAGGCATGGACTCTAGCATCAGAAAACCTGGGAATAAATCTCAACTTTTCCCTTTTATTTTCTGTGTAATATTGGCTAAGTTACAAAAACTCAATTTTGTTATCTATGGACAGATAGTAACAGCACCAAATCTGCAGTCACTTTGAAATGATGATGATGATTTCAATAACATAATATGGAATGAGTGTCTACCAAGTGCCACAGACTACCCTAATTTTCCATATATTAATTCATTTAATTTTCAAAGTAGGTATTATCCCCTCCATTTTTACAGATGAGGAAATAAGGACAGAGACTTAAGATGAGTAAGTCACTTTGAAGTAACAGGGATATAAGAAAGGCCTTTAGGACACTATGTGGCTCATAATAATTCTCTGATATTTCATAGTTATTGTTGTATAATCTACTTGTCTCAGGCTGCCTAAATATTGCAAAAAAAAAAAAAAGGAGGAGGAGGAGGAAGTGAAGGAGGGAAAGAAAAATAATCGTCAAACCACCAGGGTCAGTTTTTACTTTTAATACAGGCATGACAGATGCACATGCACAAACGCAAGTACTAGTGGTTTCTAGTTTGGCAGGAGGTGTGGGTGTGGCGGGTAGAGGAGGCTCAGACATGATATGGATCTGGGTGGGAAAGAGTCATTGCAGCCAGCCCTTCCTCGGTCAGACTTGTAATGGAACCAGCTACACTGTCTTCTAAGGAGACACAGGAAGCCCTATTTCAAAATAGTTTGATTGCATTAGAAATGTCAAGTGCAAGGCCAACCCAGACATGGATGACCCCTGCGGCCAGCCTCACCACCACAGCACCAGGGAAGAAGCCCACTCACCCTGAGGCTTGCTCCACCACCAGATCAGGCATTCCTGGAGGCGTCCCCGCCTGCTGGGATAACACCATATCTGGGTCCAGAATAAAAATCTCATCTTGCGAAATCTCCATCACAAAGTGCAAATGTTCCTAAGGAAGAAAAAGAAGTCTGTCAGATGATTAATGGAATGTTCAAATGCATTATCTGAAGAAATAACAAAACAAAGCCTGCTTGGTCTTGAGGAATAATGAAATTTTGTGACACAGAATGACCACAGTATATTTTCAAGAGGCCTGACCAGTGGACATCCCTCCTTGAAGCAACACGCAGCAAGAGGCTGATGAGGCGGAGAGTTGAGTCCCTCTTGGTTTGGGACTCTCTGACCAGGATCCTGATAGGTGTAACCAGAGATGCTCCTGCCTCTTCTGCCCAAAAACTATCAAAGAACGCACCTTGGGCCAGTGTGTGTGTGTGCGATGACCTGGACTTCCACCCCCAGGATCCGGTCACAGCTGAGTGGCATGACTGACAACTGGTTTTATCCCTGGCTTCCATTCTGTACTAAGTTTTTCAGGAGAACATGGACAGTGGGAGCACTTGTTAGCATTGAGCAGAAGCATCTTTTTTCTCATTCTGGAAGTGGGGAGTTAAAACTAAGTTCTGTCTGTCTGTCTGTCTATCTATACACACACAAACTCAAAGGTGTCAAATTTGCTAACCAGAAATAAACTTTATAATGCATAAAATTTGGCTAAGAAGCAAGAAAAGTAGCCATGTGATGAAAATCTGGAGTGCAGGCTGATGACAAAATCTACACGCCTACTTATTTTCTGTCTTCATTTTCAAGGTTAATTAAGCCTTATTACCTTGTGTCCACAAATCACAAAACATGTGAAGACAACCAAAAAGTTCCTGGCTGAGACTGTGAGTACCCTTCCAGAATTTAAGGTGTTTTAGTTTAAAAAAATGTGTAAGATTACTTACCAATCAAGTATATTTACTTGGGAATTTTTCACTTTTATAAATAGCCTCAAGAAAACTTACCTGAGATCTGTCTATTCGATAAAAGCGATCAGCAGAAGTTGCTAGGGAAAAAAAAAACGCATATGGCATTTAAAGAGTCCTGTGATCTGGCACCCGATTTACAACCTTCTCTCCTCCTATGACAGTCAAAAACCTGCTGGACTACTGGCCACTCCTGAAATCTATTTAGAAAAACTCAGGACTTCATGCCTCTGCCCCTGCCATCCCACTGCTAAGAAAGCCATTACATACGCCTCCCTAACTCACCTCTTCTGTGCGACCCTCCCTCAGCCCCACCTCCCTGCCCCACACAGAAGCTGTTGCTCCCTCCTGTATGCACACTTGCCTTTTGTGTACACTTCTTACGGCAACTACCTTCACAGAAAACTCTGAGACTAACATGTCTGCCTCTTTAAAGGTCTGTGTTTCATTTATTATTCTAACCTCCAGGTATTAGCATAGAACCTTAAAAAGAGCTGGGACTCAATAGGTATTTATCAAGTCAATAAAGCTAGAAAAAAACTGGAGGTAGCCTGACTTCCCGAGGAAGTGATGCTCATTTTGGAAAACAGCTTGAAGATGCAGAGCCAGGGACCACACCTGGTATTAAAGGAATCATTTCACTTTAAAATTGAGTCCCCAAAGTCCTGTCTGAAGACAGCTAAAACAGCAACAACAAAATTTATTGACGCACTCCTATAAGGGATGGGGCTGCATCTGTAGTTTGAGAAAAAAACAAACCTTAATGACAGGCTTTGGGTTTCTGGAAATTAATCTGATTATTCTTAATATTCAAAAGAATTAGGTTCTTCCTCATTTAAATCTAACAGGGTCCAAATATAAACTAATTTTTCTACAAAGTACATAATACTAGAGGGAAAAACTCAAAACACAAATAATCATTCAAAAATCATAAATATTTAACAAGTAGCTTCTCTCCAAGGGAAATGAGCTAAGAAACAAGACAGTCATGGCTCCTGCCCTCCAAAAGCAACAAGGGAATAAAATCTGCCTGAGAAGGACTTTCAGTACTTTGTTCTTTTAACCATGACAGCAATCACCTTTTAAATGTTTTCAATGAAACTATTTCTAGAGTAAAACTAATGTCTAGGTTAAGACCATTAACCATACTTGTAATTTTATTTAAGACTGTATGTAGGTAACAATTCATACACATTTTTCTTAATTTTGTTAAATGTAAGTTATTCCTCTGTGGGTTCAGAAAAAAATCGATTATGTTTCTCATCACTAGGGAATAAAGGAACTGGAGGAAAAGCAGTATCAATGATTTTCAGAGGCAGCTGACAAGCCCGCAATGAAAACCTATGTCATGATTTATGTGGGTTAGATTTTATATAGATACAAGTGCTCATCTTCATAAAACGTTCATACCCTCACATATCCTGTCATTCTCTTTTCCACATTTATATCCTTTCAGATGCACACACAGGTAAACAAAAGAAAGGTCTAGAGTGAAAGCCAATTTGTCCACATGGACAAGAGAGATACACTGGGACGACAGAAGCAGGAACGTACTGTAAAATGGGTAACTGGAGAAAAAAGTGGGATTAGGCAGCATCTAGGGAGGGAGTGATGGAAACTGGGTCATTAACAATCAGAAAACAACTGGCCTATTATGCATTCAAAATCTCATGCTCAGCAGAGCAGATTTGACTGCAACTGAAAATGCCTACCCTTTCACAAAAATTTATACCTCATACTGAAATGATGGTTTTACTGAAAATAATGTGAAAGTTCCATAAAATGCAAACATCTAACATGGTACCTACCCCATGTTGATGGAATCCATCTACTGGCCTGAACTGAAGACAGGCACTAGCCATGTTTTAGGAAAAGGGGCACTGTAAGGGGGATGTTATCTTAAGCAATTTGAGGCTGAGAAGTTTGGCCAAAGTTAACCAACTAGCTTTGAGGGAAGTAATTTCAGGAAACTGTTGTAACATCAAGTCCACGTCATTTGAGATGCAAATACCAATTACATGGTGCCACATGGAGAGTTTCTGAATAATCTTGGAAAACTGGAGTCCACTCTATTCATCAGTGCCTTGCCCTGTGGCTTCCCCGACCCTCACCACTCAAGGAAATACAGAAACACTCACCGTCTAGAAAGCACCACCGTGGGGAGAGTCTCTGGGCTGAGAGTGCCCTGGGGAGGGAGGTTTCATGGTCCTGGAAAGAGACACACACATCCTCGTGGCTCCATTTGAACGACCTGAGGGGCGTCCCTCACTCCACACTCCGCCCTGGTTCTAAAGGTGAGCATCCTTTCCTACACAAAGTGCTGATGAGAGACCAACTCATACTTTTCACTGAAAACACACACATGGGATCTGCTTTGAAATGAATTATTTCACATAACAACTCTCACATACAATTTCCAGGAGGTTTTCAATTTTCCCGTTAAACATTCATAAATTCTGCAACTTGGGAACACTGACTCCTTTGGGGAAATCTCTTTCCCTTTATGAATCTGGAGAACTGCTGGCAGCTGGCTGTCATTTACATGTCAGTTCTCTACATAGGTACCAGCATGTCCCCGACTCAAAGAATCTCTGGCAATAATAATTAAAAAAAAAAAAATAAAAAGCACATTCTAGTTTACAACACATGATGTGGTATATTCTAGCCCTGGCTCAGAGTGAAACTGAGATCACTGACAGAAATGGGACAGAAGAAGAGGGAGGCCAGGTCTCTGTGGGGAGGACTCGGGGAGTTTAGTTTGACCCTTATTTGAGATTTGAGATGTGCAGATATAAGGAGCATGCCTGGAGTAAGGCTGAGTGTGCAGGGTCTTGTGGGTACAGAGGGAGACAGGAGAAGGAAGTGAGAGTAACACAGAAGAGGTAACAAGAGAGCCAGTCTGAGGTTGCACTGGCTTCTTTAGGGGTTTAATCTGCCCCACGTGATTCTCAGGCAGAGCTTTTACTTAAATCAGTGGTTCTCAAAGTATGAACCTGGACCAGCAGTATGAGCTGGGAAGTCAGAAACACAAATTTCCAGGTGTCACCCCAGATGTACAGAAACCCTGGGGGTGACACTCAGCAATCTTTTAGGTGAGGCTGATATATGCTGAAGTTTTAGACCCATCAGCCTGAAGTTACAGGGACAAAAGGAGGTCCATTATTAGAAATCTTGGGGATATAGATTTTTTTAATATGAATGGATTCTGCAAATTAAATAATTGATAGAGGAAAAACGGATCTCACTCAGAACTGGTACCACAGTTTATATTTAGAGACACAGACTTGATACAGCTATGGATACAGAGGTAAATGCATATTCCTCTGTTTTGAATTGGCTTTGAGTCAAATGAAATCTTGACATGTACCTATTTTTTGAGAACTATGTTTAACATTTTGAGAATTGTATTTGGACACATGGTATCTTATTTTAAAGGAACTAAAGGCTCTTAAGGTAGTTTTATAAAATATGTAAAGCTACCAACATGTCTCGGTTTGGTGAGAACTGTAATTATAAATCAAGAAATTTGAAAGTGATTTGAAATATCTGGTGGCAACTATGGAAGACAAATAAAGATGTCAAACAGAAATGTGAATGTCTTCTCTAAGACTAAAGGGACTTAAACACCAAGGATACTTTCTGAATTTTGATGTCAAATGTGCTACAGAGACCACCATGAAAAAATATCTGAATTTCCTCAGGTAAAAAATGACTCTGAAATACAGAAATGCTTGATTTAACATTTGAAAATCCTAAAGATTGATAACGTCATTGCTAGAACATTCAAATTCAAGAATGCTGGGTGTTATTTAGTTTAATAAAATGCAGACTGATACACTGCCTCAGCCACATAACTAGCTTATGTAATACTGATATAATTGTTTACCTTTTTATATGTGCAAGTGTCTGTGTATCTGGAGAGTTTAATGCAGGTGCCTGCCTTATTTTCTGTTCAGTTACTCACTTTGCACCCTGACCCACAAAGCACTTGATGTAACTCAGCTTCCTTACAGGGGTTTTGTTTACGGAGTATGTTACGTCTGCTCTGTGAAAACATAGTTTTTAAAGCCGTGGAGCTCTTTAAAATACTTCAGGTATGTTCAACAATCCTTGAACTCCCTGAAATGTTATGTAAGTTTAGTATGTCGACGTCTGTGTGCCTTTCTCACTGCTTTCTGTAGATTATCAAAGCGATCTGAGATCCCACCAAAATTAAACAGCTACTAATTTAAATAATCAAAAGCTTAGGTCAGAGAGGACTGAACAAAATCAGATGATTCTAATCACTAAAATGCCTTAACAATAAAAAACAGGAATTACTATTTCAAAGGTCCTGGCGATTAGAGTATATGAAGCACCTGAAGCTCCCTGAGCTGGTGGCTGTTCTCCTGCCACCTACCTCTCTGTTCTTCCTAAACCTCCTTTCCAGCATCTAAAATCAAGCCCCAAATGAAGAACTGCAGCTTTGAGAATTTAAGTAAACTCACAGAAGTATCCAGCTATTCAGTGGTAGAGTTATAATTCAGTTACAGCTCTCTATTACTACAGAACCTTGTATCCCAGGTTTTGTGGCTTCTAGAGGAATTAGGTAATATTGAAGGTTTTGAAGGATGGATGGGGATTGTATAGGTCAAGTCTGAGAGAAGGTTCCTGCCTCAACTCAAGCAAAAACATGAGGAAAGCAAAATTAAGAATGACCTTAATGGCTATGAAGACCTTCCTTTGACTCTGATGTTGAAGGATTTTCCCATAGTTTTAGCTTTTGCTAACTGTTAAACTAATTTTCAGTATTTCTTAAGAGGCTGTTCACTGCCTGGTAACTCAAGAGTTCTTCCTTTCCCATATTTCCCAGGCACACTGCTGCCTACTTGCCACTCCCGTGTACTCATCCGCTTAACAATCCCATAGAAATATGTTTGTCAGTGGGAACATCAGAGAACCACAATCCAGAGACAAGGAACAGAGATTCATGGAAAGATCATTCTGATTAGTTTCCATAACTCTGCTGTATGTGCCACGTGACTGCAGTTCTAAACCTCATACAAGTACGGCCAATATTAATAGGTGGCTTAGCATGTGACATAGTTATTTCTGTTACAACTTTATTTCAAATCTGCATGATGATGCTTATTGTAACATTGTTCTTTTTTAAAGGCAGAAACTGTATATAACCTAAATGTCTATCCACAGAGATAAAGTTAAACCTATAGCATGGAATAGAGCAGCAGTTTTAAAAGACTGAATTAGAGCTTCATTTATTAGCAAGACATAATGGCCATGGTATACTACTGTTAAAAATAATTGTAGTATAATACGTATAGTGAGTACATAGGAATGTATCCATTTTTATCTTTAAAACCCCACAAAACCCCATATGTGTATGCATGTATGTCTGTGTGTGTAGCTCTGTTATTAGTGAGGAGAAAGGTACAAAAGGGTACACACCAGAAAGGTATACTTTGGTGAGGAGTTAAGAGCCAAGCAGAAGTCTAGAACTGTGTACAACTGGAAAACTCAGATTAGCCAGGATTATAAAGCCTGGCCGACTTTAGGACACAAGTAGCTAATGAAAGTCAAGAGAAAGACCCTGAGGACTTAATAGCAAAGACAAATGTATAGTGGGATGGATTAAAAGTGGAGCAGCAATCAAGAGAAGCAGATTGTCAAAAAAAAAAAAAAAAAAAGGACAGAAACTCAAAGCCAGGGTCTGTAAACTTCTTCACACTCTGATGGTTTCAGCTTACGGTGACCACAGAGGTGATGAGGCTCTTCTTACTCAGAGCTCGGGGAGCTCCTGCAGCACGCCTGCCTGTACCTCTGCTTCTCCTACTCAAAAAAGACTCAGACTACATGTGCGTGGTGATGATGTTAGCACAGAGGTGATACTGTACTGAACTTGCTGTGATTTTTGTCTTAAAACTCTCCACGCTAACACATTGTGGGCGTTACATCAGGTGACTTGTGTCCTCACAGAGGGTCTGGCACACAGGTGGCCCTGGCATCAAGGAATCCTGGTCTCAGGGACAGCAGGAGTGTGACCAACAATGCAGTGCAGACTGTGAATCAGACTTGAGCAGGAAAAGGGGAAATATGGAAACAAAACAGCCCCTGGCAGGAGATCAAGTATCAGCCCCCAGGATTTCATGGGGCCATGGATCCACAGCTTTCTGGACCCACTATGATGGAGATGCCAACAACCTTGTCACTACACAAGTGACAGTCAAACGGTCAGACGTATGTTTACTTTGTGAATGCTGCACATTAAAATCAATGTACCAAGACAGTTTCTGATGCAGCCAAAAAACAAGCTCAAAAATACGCACCTTTCAGTAATCCCTGACTGCAGACACTTAAGAAGTGTGACTGTGCAAAAACATCTACGTCTCGGGAGACAGTCACATAATTCCCTGAGCTGTGCCTCTAACCATCACGTCAACAGCTTTCAGTTCTAGTTTAGGGCTTCCTGTGTCCTCGGTCCTCTCAAACTGCATAATCAAATCAATGATTCATCAAAGAGATAAGATATGACTTGCTCATTTTGTGATGTTATTTTTCTTCCTGGAAATGGTATGATTTAGATGAATGCAACTGTCCCTGCTCTATGGTGTAGGCAGAATGGTATAACCTTGGACATAACCATGCTCCTGTCTATCTTCTAAAACTGCATGCTCTTTAAATGAATAATATTACTAAATACTACTTATTTCAAAAATCCCTGATATGTGAATTTTCTCTTTGGATATATGCTAATGGAAAATCTGTTTCTTATGCTAAAAATAGAGCATACACAAAAGCAAACCTGGTATTTCTCATGTATATATTTTGAAAGTCAATTTGCATGAATTATATGTAACTGATAAGGAAATTATTTGAACCATTATCTGGCAAACATACGCCAACTTGCCTTTAATTTACATTCAATTACTTACAGCTAATGCACATAATTTAATGCCTGCATAGCAGCCCATATACATGCCAGTAGGTTATCCAATTAGGCAATATTCACCTAGTGTTTAACTACACCTTCACTGTGAATGAAATTTTTTCTTTCATAAAATTTCAGGAAGATGTAAGCAGAAGCAAAACAGAAGTGCCTATGAATTGGGAATCTCTGCTTCATTTAATAATGTCCAGTCAATAATCACTTTACTTTTAAACTTCTCTCTTAAGTACCAAATTTCCCATCTGCCTGCCCTGATATCTCCTCCACTCAATCCATCTATTCATTCTTTTTCCATTCATCTCTTTCCATCACCAGGTTGTATACCACTATCCTTTCATCTTCAGTGAACAGACCCTCACGGATTAGAAACAGAGTCTATGCATCTCTGCCCAAGTATAATGCCACTTAGTGGCCTTGCTGCTGTGTGGGTTTTTTTTGTTTTTTGTTTTTTGGTCTTTCAAAACTCTTACCCTTCAGACCTACTACTTTACCACCCAGGACTCCTGCAGCAGCAGAATTTACAGAAATAGGATAGCCATTTCCAAATCCAGCTTTGAAAGATGAAGAATCAGTGATGGTGTGGTAGAAGATGAAATGAGAGATATTCCAATGTTTTCAAGAGCCCTTATCTGGTGCAAAAGTCTTCCATTAGTGTGTGTGTGTGTGTGTGTGTGTGTGTGTGTGTGTGTGTGTGTGTGTGTGTGTGTGTGTGTGTGTGTGTGTGTCTCTATCTGTGTGTGTGTGTCTTCTCATGCCTTCTCCTGTGTGTGTGTGTGTCTATCTGTGTCTCTATCTGTGTGTGTGTGTCTTCTCATGCCTTCTCCTGTGTGTGTGTGTGTCTATCTGTGTCTCTATCTGTGTGTGTGTGTGTCTTCTCATGCCTTCTCCTGTGTGTGTGTGTGTGTGTGTGTGTCTCTATCTGTGTCTCTATCTGTGTGTGTGTGTGTGTCTTCTCATGCCTTCTCCTGCACCAGCAAACAGACCTGGTCCCAGGCAAGTCTTACTTTAATTCCCCACTTGATCCATTTCTGACAGCTTTGATCTAGCCCCCCAGAAACAACAGTCTCCTGATTTCCTCACTAACCCCTGTCCTCTGAGACAAGATAAATTAATTCCCAGGAGGATGCCCTTAAACTTGTTTAAATCTGTCCATTCAAAGACTCTTCTAGATCTAGAAAACAAACTGAGGAAGAGATTTCAGAGAAAGGAGAGGTGGATAAGGGCAGCCAGAATGAGGAGGAGGGGACACATCAAACACTTGGGGGCACAGGCTGTTTGCCTAGGACTAGACAGAGCTCTGGTGGAATACAGCATGGACCTGCCTGCCAGAAGAAGACCAGGGATGTAGGAAAGGAAAAAAGATCAGAGGATGAATGAATGGATGGAGACTCAGATCTGACCAAGAGTGTTTTATTATGGAAGTGAAAGACATCTGTAAAGACTCTAAAGGGTGAAAGAAATTCCTGAAAATGTTACATCTGTTTTGAAATAGTCTAACCATTCCAGTGTTATTTCTAATTAAATTAATTCTTCAAGAGTAGGAATCACCTGAATAGATCCACTTCTCCCCTATTATTGAGTCCTCCTGTATTTGTTAAAATCTCAAATTATTAGCTCATAATATTCTGAAAACACAGTCCTGTGTGCCAGCTACAATCAGTACCCCATAGAAATGTGGGAAACCCTGAGTGTATGCAAAACCCCCAATTGTTCCTGGTTCCACTGCTCTGGGCTCTCTGTTTATGCTTCTCCACCATATCCACAGATACCTCTCTCTCTCTTCCCTTACTCCCTTTCCTTTCCCTGCTCCTCCTTTCTCCTTCCACATTCTTCATCTAGGACTTCCACCTGCCTGGTCCCCGGCCAGGCCCTGAGAGCCATCAGAATGACTCAGGGTTAACTCTGTTGTAGGGGACTGTCCTGTGCATTATGAGATGTTTCGCAGCATCCCTGACCTCTACTCGATAGATTCCAGCAGAACCACCACCCCTAGTCGTGACACACAAAAATGTCCAAGTTGCCAAATGTCCCCTATAAGGGGCAAAGTCTCCCCCAGCTGAGAACTACTAGCATGGTGGAATCTGCCTCTATTCCTTAGTAATCTTATGACTCAGAGTTAAGAAGGGACATAATGAACTCAAGGGGGTGAGTAGAGGAATTATTTCGTGCTAGAGGTGGCCGCATGAAGCATCTTTAGTAAACAGTAGGGTCCAGTTTCCCTGTGAATTCTGGTTTATCTGCCAAGCTTAAGAACACCCTGAATCTGCACGCATCTAACCTGTCAGGTGCGGGTGACACGAGACACCATGAGGGCGGAGGGGCCTTTGTACTCTAGCCTCAGAGACGGTGCAGGCAGTAACTTTCAGCGGGCCGTAAGGACCCAGCACAGTCTCGTATAACCCACAGTGCCTTGTTGGGTTAATGCAAGGTCATTTCTGAGCCTTAATGCTTTGTAGGCAATTCATTATGAATTGGGGGAAAGGAAGAAACCAAGCAACGAAATGCTTAAAAGGCCAGGAACTGCCACACGGCTCACTGATAAGGTGTCCTGGGCACTTGTACAACTTTCCAAACGCTGCTTTTCTCCTGAGTTTTTTCTCGCCTTAGAAAATATTCAACTAAAATCCCCACTGCAAGTGAGTGAGCCCCCAGGAATTTCTCAAGTTTTTAAACTTACTGATGTTTATTCATTCGACCACATTAATTGTCAAGTATATTTAGTTCTATCTCACATATAACAAAGTTCATTAAGAAAGCATCCAAGGCATTTTGGGGTTGTCCGTCTCTATGGGTCTTTCTCCTAATCGCCCCCTAACTCCCACCGAGACAGACTAGAGACCCTGATATAATAGCTGTTTCTGCATCAGGAAACAAGATTTAGTATTAAGTTTCCTGGCAGTTGGCTGTGTTTCTTTCTATATAAAACTAATAGCACCTGGATCGCATGTATCTTATACGTATCCTTGGAAAAATACAGAAATCGATCTATATTATCTCAGCCTCTCAACAGCATTTGACACATTTCATTGCTTTCTTTTGTGAAATATATTTCCATTTTGGCTTTCCTGGCACCACCTTCTCCTTGATTTCCAGCTTTCCAGCTGCTTGTCTGTTTCCACGGCTCTTCCTGACTGATCATTCTCTCCAACTAGAGCTCTTCCTGGCCGCTCAGCAGACACAGATACGACACTGGGCCCTCTTCTTTATGCAGACTCTGCCCAGGCGAACTCTCCCTAGATGACTCTCAAATTTCTATGCTCAGGTCTGAATTTTTTCAATGAGCTTTGAAAGTCATATATCCAGCTTTCTACTCACCAAAACCTCTTGGATCTAAGAGGCATATCAAAATTAAGGTAGCTAAAAAAGAACTTTTTATTCACTATCCCTCCAACTCATTCCTCCTCCCATCTGCTTGAGATCCCAGCCAAATGGGAACGTTTATACCCCCTCAGTCCTTGCCTCAGCGAGCTCCCCATCGCTCTGCTTAGGACAGTTCCTCGCCACCCCTCTCTGCTCTCCGGCCACGTTAACTCAGACGCAGTCTCCCTCAGGTAAGTTTCCTGTTCTATGAGTAGATCCCGGGCCTCCCTGGATTGCTTTTACTCCGGCCTTCTCTTCATACCCCAAAGGCTCCTGCTTTTTATAACTCTGCAAGGAGGGGTGTGGGGCAAAGTAACACTCCTGACACTCATCTCTGATCGCTGCACTGGTTGTCCTGCATGGTCAGTGCACAGAACCTTTTGAAGTGACATTTAAAATGCAGCAGTTTTGACACCAGGGTTTGACCTTACTACAAATAAACAAAAAACACAGAAAGATTTTGAAACAGGCAACTACCATTAATCCTTCTGCATGATTTTATTAACAAATAATAAATAAAATAAATATCCTTATCACATTCTAGAGTCTCAACTGTCCCCTGATACCTGTGGTATGTACATGGTATAAAGAAAACATGATGCACAATGCCCATATATCAAAACTCTCATGCCAGAATGACTACACTGAATAAGCCAGGATAATAAATAAATGTATTAGTCTCATAAAACTAACTAGAATAAATGTTTGAGATGTTTTGATAAAATTGCAAAGGTTCAAAATGTCCATGTGTAAAAATTAACAAACTCTTAAAAAAAAAAAAGACTCTTAAAATCTCCTAACTACCAGTGCCAATCCTTAAAGGGTAAAAAGCAGCTCTAGTCTTTAAAAGCACTATACTTTTAAAAATAAAATGACACCTAGATAGTGGCTCCAGGTAAATATGCAAATAATGGATGCGAGAAATGCTGTGCTTTATCTCAAAAATAAAGTGGAAATGTGCCTTCTGATGGTTAGTAAAAAGCAGTCCCAGAAGTAGACTTTATTCTCTCATTGTGAACACACCCTAAGTGAATGTTCATCCTTTCTGTTGCAGCCACACGGAAGACAGGACTCTAGGATATTGGGTTACTCTGTTTGAGAAAGAGACATGCAAGCAAATAGGAGCAGCAAGGCCATTCCTGCTGCTCAGCCTCAAGACGACCGGGCTGCTCTGGCGGAGGGTGCAGGGTATCTGCTGGTAGGGGAAGAAAGCTATCTAGAGGCTACAAGGCATAGGGTTGTTTTTTTAATTGCTTTCTTTTGCTGTTTTTGCAAAGAGATGCTAAACTCGGAGTTTGAGGTGTACCAAAACAGACACCAAAACCTAAAGTGAGGTGTACTAGGATTGACAAATTGAGACATCTTTAAGTCCTTCCCCGCCGTGGAAGCATAAAAGGATCCAGGAGAGGGTTTATTTGGAGGGCATCACTGGCATGCTGTGATCCCACACACCCCTCCCGGCTGGCAGGGGGACAAGGTCTCGGACAGAGAAGGGCTTTCACGGGACATGAATGCTCAGAGAACTTCGCATGTGCCTCTTGCAGGTTGGGGTGATGCTGTGCACTGGTATCTACATCACCCTTGGGAAATCTAATGGGTAAGAGGGTGGCTGGAGAGACCTGTGCCGGACAGTGCGGGTGGGAAAGTGAGCAAGAAACTGCACTCCCAAGGAGTGCTGGGGCGAACGGTATGTGAGTATTCTCCTGTGGACTGGATGTGGGTCATTAGAGAGAGGCAGGCTGCGCTACTGGACCCTGTCCAAGAGACAAGGATAGGCCAATTAGGTTGCATTTCAGAATGTTGGCTTGATGGTTGTAGCAGCAGGGAATTCAGGATGTGAAGGAGAAACACAGCCCCAGCTGCGGCTGGCAGCCGCCTTGGGCCAGAGGTGAAACTGACCGAAAGAGGGGAACAGAGCAGAAAGGCCAACAGAAAAATGGAGTATGAACCGTGGCCAGGTGGTACATAAAATCCCCCCTGGATCTGAACCTTTTTTTTTTTTTGCTGAAGTGAACCAACAGACAGACTCCCTGCCAAGCTAGTCTGAGTTGAGTTTTCTAGTATTTGTCACTGAAAGCACTTCACTTTATAATCTTTTCCAAATGATCTGGGAGAAAAGCCACAGCCCAAATTTCTGCTCTATGAGAACTGTCCATAATCAGGAAAATGCAAAAGAATCAGAATGCCAACTTCACTTCGTTCTTGGAGTGAACGCTACCCCTAGGGGAGATATGGACTCTAATCCATATTAGATTTAATATGGATTTCAATTTAATTGAAAGATGGACCTCTTTTGGCCAGAAGGTAAGAAACAAGGAGAGTCAATTATATGTTACCTGGTAATGAACTCTCTGGGAGCCAGAAGAAACTGACTGCAGGTCCTAATGAGAAAATGGAGAAAAAAAAAATTCATATACCTTAAGATTAGTTTAAGCAGGCTGCCTCCACAATTCCATCAACTAAACTCCCAATTTCATATTATTAAACCCATCTGGAAAGCATTTTACTGTCCCCAATTCTTCAAGGCCAAACAAAGAAGATAATGCCAAAAATAATAAAAGCACACCAAGTTGGACTGAGAGAAGGAAGGCCATTTAGCTATTAAAACGTATAAATCCTAAATAGTGTTTAGAGGTGAGTGATAACAATTTTGAGGACACAGAAGCCCAAAACTAAAAGACAGGCAACTTTGTTGTAATAAATGGGGGTCATATTTAACTTGCACCTGGACTTTTGGCTTGTGAAGTAAACTTCTAAAGTCCTCGTAGGCACGTAGAAATTTATCTTAAACCAAATACATGCTGTCATGGTAATTGTGTTTACACCGATAAGTTGCTTGGCAAACACAGGTTTTCACAGACTGAAAAGAGAAAATCACTGGCCACCTCTGCATTATCACGAAGTGCAAATTAACAGGGTTGAAATTAATGAGATTTTACTGGCAGATTCTGAGAGCCAGGCTCCCTTCATAGAGTTTTATAACTAAGTTGTCACCAATGTCATGTCCGCAGGCTTCCTTGTTAATGAGCGTAGGGATTCTGTTTACAGATGTCAGCAATCCTGGGTACCTTCATCCCGATACCTGCTTCCCACAGGCTTTATCAACTTCCTCTCTGAGCCCAGGTTTAAAACTTTTCCTCTTTATTTGTGCTTGCTCTTTCCTTTTTTTAAAAAAAAGAATCCCACTTTTAGTTGTTGAATACTGGTGTGATAAGCCTAACAGTAAATTAACTTTCAACAAAATCAGTTTATCGGTTGGGTATTTTGCTACTGTGAAATCTTAAGTTATCCAAGTTTTTAAAAAGAAATAGTTTTGTATCAATTATGATTCATTTTTTCATTGCAGGTTTTCTGAAGGCAGTGCCACAATAAAAGACAAACATTATTTTGAAAAATGAGATACTATATGCTCTAGGATTGATTTGGACCTGAGTCACATGCTAAAAAGTTCACAAATTTTAACATGTTAAAGTTATCTTTGATAAAAATAGCCAAAGGAAGCCGCCTGTATAAACTTCGTTGGCTTTTCTTCTCTCATCCTTATCAGTATTCAAAACCTGGCATCTGTCTCAAAATATTTTGCATTCGAAATTCCATTGATATCCTTAACAATGCTAAAGAGAAAAGTTAGTAATTTTTGCATTACTTTATGTCTCTCACCTGAATTTATTTCCACCAAGAGAAACAGAATCTAGGATTCAAAACCAAGTACAATTCAGAGAGATTTTAGACACTATATATCTTCTTTATTTGTGACATTTACTTATGTATAGCATGTTGTTTGGAAGAGAGTTGCTCATGTTGGAGTATTTATCAAAATCACCCAACAGCTTTAAAAACATAAATGTCTAGACCACATCCCCCCAAAAGTGATTCTAATGTGCATCTTTTATCGAGAAACAAAGATAAAGAAGTGGCTATCCATGATTTTTGCTATTTGTAGAACAAAAACACTGAATACTCTCCCTAGAAATTTTGCAAAAACAGCCAATGACCATGGTAGGGATGGGTTTGGGTCTCTTGGCTTTGTTCGTGCCGTTCAAATTCAGAGCAATGTCACATGTGAGACCTCTTCCTTTCTCTTTCTCTATGGTAAGATCAGATTGAGGAGAAAAAAAAGATTATTCCTTTATGTTCTGACACTAATTCTTATGACACAGGTTCTTCTTTCCTATAGAAGGTTTTTTTTTTTTTAACATTTTTAACTTTTTTTTTTAAAACAAAAATCCAGCTGTCTCTGACAGACGTCTATACTAGATACAAAACATTAAGTAACCCCAAATCTCTGTTTTCCTTCATTATTTATCGGTACCCTTTGAAATTCCATCTAGTTCAAAAAATGCAGGTGAGCTGTCTGGCAAGAAGACAAGGCGTTTAAGCTATGGTCATGGACCACAGCAGAGCAACATCATACTGCAGCTTCCCAGTCAGCCCTCTCCCATCTCCACCACCTAAGGAGGGGAAGCAGCTGTAGGGGGTGGGGGAAGGGGAAATGCCATGTGTGCTTAACTATCAAAAAAGACAAGGCCACCATATTTCCATTTCCTCCCCCAATGCATCGCTGTAGAAGTAAATATATATGGCTGGTCATTGTTTATTAAAAAATGGAACAGTGAGCAGAAGAAATGATTGGCTAAAGAAACTCACCTCCTGTAGGCGATCTATGTACATACGGCAAGTCTCCAAATCACAGTCTCCACGCACAACTAGAATACCCAGAGGGATGGCTGAGGGTGAAGGAAAGAGAAAAGTCTAAAATGACATACTTGATTTTTGTGTTTTGGCATAAATGTGTTCTCATAACTATTACTGGTTTTTGTTGGATATTTCATTATCTCACGACACCTCCCGAGGATCGCAGTTTCCTTCTTTATGCAGTTCCACAGTCTTCCCTTGCGTGATGCCCACTGCCCCGTGCCACCTGGCCAGCCTTCCTTTCATTTTGTCTCAGTGGCCCTGATATGAAGTATAATGTCATGGAAACAGTGGATTGACAGGACTGGAGGCTTGTTCACAGCCAGCTGCTAATTTATGCCTGCATCTGCAGTAGCCAGTGTACTAGAGAGGAATGAAAAAAAAAATCATGATTCTGGGCACTTACCCCTTCCCTCTTAAAGACACAGGGCTCAGTCTTTCTGTCACTTTGCCACAGTTCCCTATTTAAGAGACTCAAGCTACTCAAAGCGCTGTTGCTACCTGGTGGCCAACACCAGAAACAAATAGGCAAGAAAAAGAAAAGCTTCTAGAAGGTTCACAGCTTAAAAATCCAACTTTTAAAGATGTTCAGTGTAAATGTGGTAGTAGCAAAGCTTCGGGAAACAATAAGGAGAGGCCGTTATGTGCTTTAAATACCTTTTTTAGGTGGCAGTAAATATCACACAAAGGCTTCAGTGGATAAACCCCTCCACTTCAGATAGAACCATAAGATTCCTGGAACACGGAAAGTAGTCTCCCTTCCCAAAACTTCAAAAAATGTATGTGTGCATTTCTGATTTTAATAGTACTGTTACACTATTAAACCCATGATCTAAAAATATTTCAAAATCTTTTATCAACCAACTGGAGACTAACAAGGAGATGACTGAACAGTGGTGTTCATGAAAGATTTTTTTAAGTCTCTCACTCATTGGATTTTTAAGGCCCATCATCAATAAATAGGTCTGAAAGCACAAAATGCTAGGGCTTTAAAAATCAATAATACAGAGAATAAGATACATTTAAAATGCATGAAAAATCCTGAGAAACTCACCAAGTAGTAGAGAAGGCCTACGTATAAAAAATAATAACCTAGGCTATCCTAAATGTATGACCTTAGTCTTTGAAAACTACAGGAGAGAGGGACTAATTCTTGCCTGAGGGGTAGATCTTAGGCTCTCTGAAGGACATGGAGCCCCACTGGTCTTTCAGTTAGAGAAGCAAGAGTTGTCCAGAGAAAAAGATGGAGTTTGTTTCTCAACATCACCTCCTAGGTTGGTTCCACTAGGCAGATCAATACCAACACCTCATACTTTCAGGTTCCCAAAGTGCCACACACATAAGCTTGAAGGCATCCATCAATGTATAGAACTATGTTTAAGCCTATGAATCACTATGGTCTCTCCCACCACAGGAATAAGACGTGTTTCCCTTCACAACCCCCAGATCTGGTAGATACTCAATAAAGTTTGTAAAAAAAAAAAAAAAGGGGGGGGTGGGTTGGGGAGCGGAGACAGGCTTAGGGCCCATTCAAGTATAAAAGGGAAAGTGTGTCTCTAGGGCTAAGTCTACTTTCCAGGGCAGGCAAAGAAGCAAGGGTTTGGAGCAGGAGTAGAGTGTGTGCAGTGGGTTGGAGCTTGCCTTTGCCTGTCTTTCCAGACGCTAAGCAAGAGAGCAAGGGGGTGAGGAATTATGCAGTGTCACATGTTCGGGGGAATAATACTCTGGAAAAATACCTTTTCTCTTTTTTTGAATATAAATAGAAATTTCTTTTTTAAAGTCTTCAATATGATAATCATGTGTCTTTGAAAAGAATGTAAGGGAAATTCAATAAAGAGATCCCTAAAAGTAGTGACTAATCACCCTCAGCTGTACTACTCAACAGACCCAAGTAAGGCGGTCTCCTCAGGGCAGGGAAGAACAAGGGTTTTTTTAATACTTGAAGAATAATGAGGAAAACCTAGAATTTTCGCCTAGAAAATCAATCAAAAGTTGTGGAAAGAGAATATGGCTGTAATTATCATGGGCGTCCATATCAGAATCTTGTTTCATGACATTTTCTCTTGATTTCAAATGTGCAAATGTAGAGAAATGAAATTTCATCAACATTTACCTGTTTACTAAAATGAGGAGACACATTATATGGAAATGCAGGAATTTGGTCAACACCTCTGATTTCCTTCTGCGTTCAATGCTTGGCGTTAGTCTGGTTAGTAAATTCAATATACTTGGTAGCAGATATTTTAAACTACAGTTAGAGCCAGATATTCCACACCTGAAATCAGTGAGTGTCTAGGGAAAAGTTTTCAAAGATGCGTCATTCATTTCTACTATGAGTATAAAATCAGCAACTTTGCCTGTTCCTCAAGAAGCTGATCAAGAGGAAGTGCATTTGATTGATACTAGCTATTCAACTGGGCTAAAAAAAAAAAAAAAAGAAAAAGGCATCCTATGGCACAATTTCATGGCATGACTACTGACAACTGTTGTCAAATTTATCCTATGATGGTACTAGTGTGCAGTAGAAAGAATTTATAGTCATTCTCTCTTGGATTCTAATCCCAGCGCTGCTTTGGTCTTACAAATTACTCATGTTAGCTGTTTGGTCCTGCAAGTTACTCAATTCCTTGGACCCTTGGGTGAAGACTAAAGTATTTAGAATAAGCATCTTTTAGGATTTTTGTGATGAGCAAATGCAACATTATATTTAAAAATGAATAACCAGAACATCAATGTTAGTTCTCCTTCACTCCCTTTACTATCTTTTGAGCATCTTGAGCTAGAAAATGGATACATCCAATCATCTATTTTCAATTTATCATAATGTAAGGCTCAGCTGGTAGTAGTTCCATAAGTTATATCCTGATTACTTAAAACTAATTTCTATTCTTTCTTGATGGGAAAGATAACTGTAGTACGGAAATACTGTAATCTGACACTTCCATTGGAGGCTTTACACGGTGAAGAGAAAGCAGAAACTTCTGGAAAATTACCACCTTCCTTTTACACTACTGATAACCAACTGCCAAACCTCGCTGAAGTTTCCTTCCTCTTAATTGGGAGCAGTGAGGAGTACTTATCACCTGAGCATTAGCATCACTATTCCTGATCATGATGATTCATCTTATTTTGGCCTTAGAGATTTATTTGACTCCAACAAGCATCAGCCAATACTCACTGTACATAATGGAGCTTTTATTGCAGGGCTCAAATGGAATTTGAGTTCTAACTAGGCAATAAAGAACAAGCTGGTTTCTAGATTAAGAAAGCAGATTTAATGCAGACTTAACTTCGCTCTCACCAGAAATGATACTAAATTACAGTACATTAATTTTAAAAAGACATAAACCAACAAAAAAGAGGAGAAACAGTGAATAGAAAATAGTAACAAATAAAGTAGATGGAAAATTGGGAACTGACTCAGAGCCCCTACAGAGTCGAATCCTAAACTGTGGGTGAGGAGGCTAAGAACCAGCACCATCTACACTGCAAACCGGCAGCATCACGTGCAGCTGAAGTAAGGAGCACTGGCTACTACGTCACTAAATTCCGCCACCCACTCTTCGTAGGTGCAGTTACTTTACAGAAAATGGGCATCAACTGCTCATCTACAGAAAGCAGAGATCCCCAACTTTCTTCCCTCAAGAGACTCTCCAAAAGCTGGCAGCCAGAATTCTCACCTTCTTGGAAAGAGATCTGAAGACTCTCCTCTTCAAGGGGAATCCTCAGAGAGTTAAGAGAAAATATTCCATCCATGAAACATAAACATGATTCTACTAAAAGAAGATGGAGAATATGAAGAAAAGGAGACGGAGCATCATTCAGAGAACAACAAAAAAGGCCTTCGAATTTGACAGAATAAAGTTTAACAGAAAAGCTGGCAGATCAAGTGGAGGAAATATCCACAAAAGTAGAGCAAAAATAGAGACAAAAAATAGGAGAGAAAAAATCTAAGAAAAATAAAAGACTGGTAGGTGGCCCAACATTCTAATAATAGGAGTTCCAAAGACCAGGGGAAAGTAGGAGTAATTACCAGAAACAAACAAAAAATCAGGCTGTTTCTTAGAACTGAAGAACGTTAGTTTCCAAATTGAAATGGCCCAACAAGTGCCCAGCACAGTAACAAAAGAACAATAGGAAGACATTTTATTTTGAAATTTGAGAATATTGGTAACAAAGAGAAGAGCCTACAACTTTCCAGAAAGGAAAAACTAGATGGCATCGAAAGAATCAGGGATTAGATGGTTTTAAACTTCTCAAAGGCAACTGTAGCATCAGGGAAGCAACAAAACAATGCCTTCAGAATTCTGAGACTTTTAGACAGAATCCAAACTATCAAACAAGTCCAAGGACTGAATAAAGGGCACATCCTTTACTAAAAAGCTACTGTGGTACTTGCCCCAACAAAAGCTGAGTTTGCAACAAGAATGAGGAATGCATGGGCTATAACACACAGGGAATCCAACGAAGAAGAGATTAAAAAAAAAAACAAACCCTCCAAGAGGACGGGCTAAAAGATTCCAGGATGACAGGCATACTAGGCTATTATATAATACATACTGGGGCACCGTGAGTCAACAGGCAGAGAGCTGTCATCAGTAAGAGTCCCATAATCATTGGAGAGTTCTTTTGTAGCCCAAGGGTAGAATGCCTAAGTGAGTCTGAACCAGTTTCTTCTATCGCCTCTAGATGTCCTCTGCCTTAACCTGTTCTTGAGAGCAAGAGTTGGGTCATGGTGAAGCAGAAAAATCCAAAGAAGTCCATTCCCTGTAACCATATCTCCACTTGATAGCTAGAACCCACCCTAACATCGTGCCAAACGCTTCCCAGGACGCAATCGTGACCCTGCCCACTAAACCCTCATAGAATGGGCTCTTGTGCTCACTCGGGGAAGCTGAAGCCAGACACTAACCCAGAGACTCTTTTCAGCTCCTGAGTGCCTTCATCTACAGCGAAAGCATCCTCTCTTCCCTGCATGGGGAGCTTTAGGATTGCTGCTCAGTGTTTCAAATCCCCTCTATCTGAATCAGGGATGCATGCATTGGCAGTAAACACATATCTATGAAGAGAATGGCAAATTCAAAACTCAGTATCCTGGTTATCCCGGTAGGAGAGGGGTGAGAGGAGGTCCTTGTTATGCTTCTTAATATGGGTGGGAAGTACATGAATGCTCATTTTACTATTAATCTTTAAACCTATGCATTTTATATACATACATATGGTGTGTATATTTGTGTGTGTATATACACATGAAAAGAATAAGTATATGTATGTGTTTATGTGTGTGTGTAAGTGTGTATATATATTATTTCAGAATTGAAAGTAAGAAATGCAAGCCATCTGTGACAACTGAGTTTAATGATAGTGGTGCCAAGTTCACTGCATATTCTCTATGTTCTCTGTGAATGAATTAAAAAATGTATAAATTTGACACAACACTGTAAAATGATTATAAATCAATAAAAAATGTTTTAAAAAAAAGTATAAATTAGTATCAAATAGGAAAAATGGGGGAAAAAGTAGAGAAGTAATCGAACCCCCCCCTAAATGATATCTATTGCTACAATTCACTTCCAGCAGTGGACAGCAGTCACATCAGGCAGTCATGATCGCCTAGCTCATCGTGGCATGTGTGTGTATGTGTGTGTATGTGTGTGTGTGTGTGTGTGTTTGTGTAACAGGCAGCAGGGTGATCTGCCTGCCTTATCTGGGCCGCAGAAGCTTCCAGAGCAGCAGCATCCAGCAGAGCTTTCTGCACTCCCCGAGGCAGGAGCCACATACCATAGCACATGGGAAGTGGCCAGTGTGCCTGAGGAGTTGAGTTTTTACCTTATTTAATTTTAATTAATTTGAAGTTTAAAGAACCACATGTCGCTAGCAAGCATTACAGTTTTGTTCTCTGTGGGAACAAGAAGTTGAATTTCCTTAGTACCAGATTCAATATGTCAAAACCAGCCATGTTTTAACCTTTCCACCTTTGGGTTAGTAGAAGACCCAACACACAAAACTGCTTTTCTCTCTGCCCTCCCCAGCTGGATCCCATGTGCTTCCTAACTTCCAGCAGTAGTGTTCAGTGGGTGATTAAGGATAACTTTATTTCCCTTACTCTATATTCTACCTTTCTTATCCCAGCTTTCCTAGTCACTTCTCTGCCCCTCATTCTATCAAAACATACTCTCAGGTCCTTCTTGGTACTTTGGAATAAATGACTAATAGTTAATTAAAGGGTTAATCCTATAAGAAGCACTTGAGTTTTTAATGTTTGAAATTTGGGCTAGCATGACTGTCACAGGCTGAATGTGTGCCCCCAAAATTCATATGCTGAAGCCCCAAGCCTCAATGTGTTGCTATTTGGAGATGGGCCTTCTACAGGAGGCAATTATGCTTAGATGGGGTCAGGAGAGTGGGGCCCTCATGATGGGATGATAAGAAGACACACCACAGAGCCAGCTCTCTCCCCTCTGTCCTGTTCCCCTCTCTCCTCCTCTGAGGACACAGCATGAAGGCAGCAGTCTGCAAGCCAGGAAGAACGCTCTCACCAGACACCAGATCAGCCGGCACCTTGATCATGGATGTTCCGGCCTCCAGGACTGAGGGGAAGTAGACGTCTACCATGTAAGCCACCATGCTATGGTATTTTATTACAGCAGCCCAGCAGCCTAAGACAATGAAGAATCTTTGACAAATTTAGGTACAAAAATAAGAAGGAAATTATGGTGTTAACTGGCGATCCTCAGCCCTGAAAAAATTATACCACCAATTACTTCTTCCGATGAACACAAGCCCTTCCCTGGCTCCCCTTTCAGACTTCACTCTGGCCTCCATTAACCTCCTTTCCCTATTTCAGTTTGTTTAAATGCCTCAAAATCCAGAAAGGGATTAAATTAATTGGTTGAGAAATGGAATATATATTTCACATTGCATGCTCTGGATTTTATGTTTGAAATAAAATGCCAACGGGTCATACTAATTAATTTTGTCTTCTCTATTTGAAGTTAGGACTCGTTGAACTCAGTATGCAAATAAATGCCAAATAGTGCATAAATTAACACCATTCATCTTCACATCCAAAATCTTCTAGCACCCAATCCACAAGTGTACTCTTATCTGTAAGAAATTTCTAAAGTATATATGCACTAAAAGAAAGTATGAAAAATACGGTTTTTAAAACATACATTTCACCACATGTGATCAGCAAAGTTAGGAAACAGACCAGGCTCAGATACCCTGTATGTGGAACTGAATTGCCCAGAACATTGAAAACAAAAGTTGTTAAAGGCTATTAAATAGAAAAATGCCTAGAGTAAGAAAACTTGAAAAATGTTTTTCAGAGTCAGAGATACGATGCAAAGGACAACCAAAGAATTTCCTCAAGATAATCGCTTATCTGATTGAAGAAAGACAAAAGACCCCTATAGGCTGACTCTGAGATGAACGCCCAAGATCCCTGAAGCAGTTTTATCCTGGCACAGCCAGGGGAGAGCACCTGAATGTGTGGAGGCCAGTGACCCACAATATATGGGGACCTGAGGGCAATGAAAATGCAAATACCCCGAGTTCCCAGATGCAAAACAGTGTCCTACTGGACTGAGCCAGGAGCCCTCATCCGGGCACCACCGTCCAGGCCGGAGCCTGGAGGTTCGGAGACAGGACAGTGAGAGGAGACATGGGGCGGCCGAGCTGTTCGTTTTCTTCTGTTAGTGAGTCCTTCCTCCACCTCTTCAACAGCAGAACAAGCTGCGTCTACATACACCTGGGAGCGTAACCTAAGTCGTGTTGTGTTTACACACGTCTGGTCTCCAGTCCTCCACTCCACCAGCTGAGCTATCAAAGGGCACACTAAGTCGCGTTGTATTAAGGATGCACAATCTGGACTCGTGTTACAAGGGTTTAGGCCTGGGTGGGATAAATCTGGGTGAAGAGGAAAATGATAATAATGATGATGCAAGAGGCAGAAGGGGAAGAGCAGGAGGGGAGGAGGGAGCCGGGGAAGGAGGGGAAGAGGAGCAGAAGGTAACTTACATGAACATAAACAAGGTACCAGTTTTACGGTGGTATTTAATCTTTGCCACAATCCTAAGAGGTGGATATCACTGTTCCTATTTCTAACAGGAAGAAACTGAGTCTCAGAAAGATGAGGTGACATGGCCTGAAATGTCACAGCTACTGAGTGGAGCACTCAGATCTCCTCCTGCACTGTTCCTACTTCTCATCAAACGTGGACCACACAGAGGGCGGAGCCTCCCCTTTCAACCCTGAGCCCAAAGAGGGGAAGCCAGAAGCTGGCGTGAGTGAGGGCAGAATTCCAAGTCCTGCATTCAGAGCTACCCAGGAACTGGGGAAAGGCCATGATCCACAGGAAGCAAAGCCAAGGAAAGGGAGTCCAAGCCTGGACAAAAGAACATGACCATGGGACTCAGAAACTATGTGTCAAGTCAAATATTTTTTCATGAACATACTTGGCAGGGGTGGGGTCACTTTTAAAGACACCCCATTCCCTTCCCTTTCCAACAGACCAGCTTCTGAGAGCCTTACAGACTATGGATCAAGCTATCAAAACTGTTGTCAGGTTTGCTATAACCACGTCTGCCATTCAGGAGTCGTGGAATTCAACTGACCTACGCTTAATTTATAAAGACTTACGACTTGAACATTGTGAGCAGGGCGTCCATCGTTACAGGGCCAGGAGAAAAGGCAAGAATACATCCAATTTTAATCACAACCATTAGAGGCAATCACATGATTTGTTTTGCTATTAAAGTCACTGCATTAGAATCTCCCCTACTGAGCTGAAGAGCTGACTGACAGTTAACACAAATTAAACGTAAAACCCACATTCTCACTTGAGGTGTAAAAACTTCATTCTGTCAGATGCACAAGATATTCAAAGTGTTTCTCACAGATTTTTGTCAAGAGTGTTTACTAACCATTAGTAACGGCCTGTTATCTTCCGGTGTCATTAATCTGGTAGTTTGCGCTAGGACAGGTGTTCTCGTATCATTCATGTTAATGTTTAATTATTCTTGGTAAATAACTCTGTGCAGGAAAATCACGACGACAGATATTCTGATCATCTGGATCACTCAGTGAGCTCACCTTGCCCTTGATTCTTCTGCAGTAAAGTAAGTGACGGCTCTATGCAAAGAGGGAGATGATGGCACCTACCTGTCTGGGGTATTGTAAAGATTACTGACGTCAGTGTCTGCAGAACACATAATATCTGCAGGTCCATCCTACATTCACTCCTGTAAGCCTTGATTCATCGATTTTCCCTAATTCTGTATCAACATGTGCTGGCCAATCACAAAGCCTCAAGCCACTTTCAGCAGATGATGTGTTGCACCAAAGCTTCTAAAGGCAAGAGCCTAAACCAAAGCATGTAAATAAAAGAATCAACCAAGCCTGCGAGTAGTCACAGCCGGCTGTTCTGTGACACGAGCAAAGACCTTCAGAGCCAAAGCAAGAAAGGAGCCACCTCTGACATGAAATCCACGTGAAACCATTAACGGGATTTATAAAAAGGGAGAAAACTCACAGCGGCTGATTCAGTCCCTGCACGATACTGCGCCGTGTTCAACAAGGCGCTGTGTTCAACAAGGTGTCGCTAGGGAAAGAAAGACCTGAAAGCTCAGCGTTTAGAAAGAAAGAAAGGATTTAATGATCTGACACATGAACAATTACAGTGCAACTCCTGTTAAAACAGAGCTGCAGCTAAATGGGGCTATTTACCTATTCAAATCACAAACAAAACTATCTTCAATGGGATCATTAAAAGAAGGTGTGATGAGACCTTAGAGAAAAGCTCTTCAGAAACGTCAAGGGTTTACAGAGATTGGTCTTTGAGCTCTAAATACACACGTAAAAATATTAAAATTGCAAAGGCTCTGTTAAGGCCAAATAAAAAGATTGTTGCTTTCTGAAAAGAACAATAAATATAACCACACGGTTAAAAATTCATGAAACAGAAATGCACTCTGGACAATATGGTTAACCATCAAAAATACAGGTAATCGGGGGGGGTACAGCTCAGTGGTAGAGTGTATACTTAGCATTCATAAGGCCCAGGTTCAATCTCCAGTACCTCCACTAAAAAATAACAATAATAATTAATTAAAAAATACAGAAATAAACCTAATTACCTCTCCCCTCAAAAAAAAAACACAAAAAACAAAATTGGTAATCTTAGAATGAATTTTTTTATGTTAACACTATTCAGAGATACATTTTGAAAAACTTGACATTTCCTTAAGCATTAATTTTAGATTTATTGACCTAATCAATAGTTTGTCAAGTACTCGCTATCTTTCTAGCAACTTAGTCACAAGAAACCAGTAGTCTGAAAAAGAAAATAGCCTGGAAGAAGAGCCAGGTGAGCTTGGGTTTGGCAGTGACATTAGTGACATTTCAGATACAACAGCAAAAGCATCATCCATGAAAGAAAAAGTTGATAAGCTAGACTCAATTAAAATGAAAGCTTTTGCTCTGTGAAAGACACTGTTAAGATAATGACAAGATAAGACAGACTGGGAAAAATATCTTTGTAAAACATGTATCTGATAAAAGACTGGTATTTAAAATAGGTAAAGAACTCTTAAAACTCCACAATAAGAGAGTCAATTAAAAAAGTGGGCAAAAGATCTCAACTGACATCTCACTTAAAAAGAATACAGATGGCAAATAAGCATATGAAAAATGTGCTCATTGTCATACGTCATTAGGGAACTGCAAATTAAAACAACAATGAGATACTATTACACATCTACTAGAGTAGCTAAAATTGAAAAAACTGACAACACCAAATGCTGGTGAAAATGTGGAGCAACAGGAACGTTCATTCATTGCTGGTGGGGATGCAAAATGGTCCAGCCACTTTGGAAGACAGCTTAGCGGTTTCTTACAAAACTAAACAAGCTCTTACCACATGATCCAGCAATTGCACTACTTGGCGTTTACTGAAATGAGTTGAAAATTATGTATGTTCAAAAATTTGCACATGAATGTTCATAGCATCTTTATTTATAATTGCCAAAACTTCGAAGCAACCAAGATGTCCTTCGATATGTGAAAGGATAAACTGGTTATCATGCAAAGGAATATTATTCAGCAACAAAGAGAAATGAGTTTGCAAGCCATGAAAGACAATGGAAGAAACTTAAGTGGATATTGTTAAGAAAGAAGACAGTCTGAAAAGGCCACATACTGCATGATTCCAACTATATGGCACTCTGAAAAAGGCAAAACTATGGAGACAGTAAAAAGCTCTGTGGTTGCCAGGGGCTTGGGGGGAGGGACTGGCGAATGGGTGAAGCCCAGAGGGCACCTAGGACAGTGAAACTATATCTGTGATGCTGTCATAGTGGATACATGTCATACCTCTATGAAAACCCATAAAACTGTAGGACACAAGAATGAATCCTAATGTAAAGCACAGATTTTAGTTAATAAGAACATATTAATGTTGGCTCATCACTTGTAACAAATGGACCTCACTAATGCAAGGTGTCAACAACAGGAGACACTGTGTGTGCTAGAGGCTGGGGAGACGTTGAAGGGATATACAGAACTCTCTGTACGCTGACTTAATTTTTCTGTAAACCAAAACTGCTCTAAAAAATAAAGTCTACTGATTAAAAAATAAAAAAGAAAAGCAAGAGAAGAGGGGAAAAAAGGAATTGTTTTGAGTTGCGTTTCGACAGATCCTTGGCTGATATCAGAGAACACTGGCATACAGAAAAATAAATGTTACTTGCTTCCCTAGACATAATGCTAACACTGTTCAGAAAGTCAACAGGAGTGAGGCGCTAGAGGTGAAAATGAAGGAGGGGAGGTAATGGACTAGAGGAAGGAAGGACAGCCCTAAGGGAAGATGGGGGGTGTGAGGCAAGTGGAATCTTTCCATTGTACCTCATTAGTTCTGAATGTGTCAGAGTTTTCAGGGCCCTAAAATTCTAACTTGATGGCTGACAATAATTAAAGAGAATAAGTTGGCAACATTTCAATCCAATTTCTCCCTGTGTACCACAGGTCTATCTTTCAACAACCTGGCATCGTTACCTGCCCACTGTTCCCCTGGAACCAAGAGGGAAAATTAATGGGCATATTTACATTCAAAAGGAAACACGACACCCTAAGATTTTTGTATCTCACCATGTCATGCCTCGGTCTGTCAAAGGTTTCCCAACCCCTGGTTCTTACCATTAAAAATGATCCTAGAGTTTGAACTTCATGGTTTGAGCCAAGTCGAGTCCCTTCCATAGTTAATTTAAAATACCACCCATAAGATGAAAGTAACTATGTAGTTTTCACGGCATTCTATGTGAGGATATTTTGGAGTGTGCTTTCCAGAAACTAGCAGCTTCTTTACAAATCCGTGTTTTTCAGACTCCAGATCAAATTCTGCTGTTTATCCTGATGGTATACTACCCATGAAGGCAACCCAAGGGACATGCAGCTCGCTTTTCTTTTTAATCCCCTTAAATGCTTTGGCATTAATAATCTTGAATAATGACTCAAGGTATTCATTTTCATTTCATCTGGCAAAATGTGTATTGTATATACCAGGGATTGCGCCAAAATACTTCTCAGGTCTACAAGTCATTCACTTAGTTACTCAATTAAGGATTTTCTTGTGCCAGGGACAACTCTAGTGCCAGGAGTCGGGCATACAATACTGAGTAAGACATAGTACCTGCCCTCAAGGTGTCCCAGACTGGAAAAGGGGAGGGACATGAAAACATCCTGATTATACACATTGTGATAGGAATGCAGACAGGAACCAAGTGTGTTTAGGACTCAGGGGGGCTGCACATTCCTCAGGACAGGATCTCCTTCCATAGGGATTATTTCCCAGGTGAAGAAAATAATGAAATTTGACAAGAGACGCAAGAGTTTTACAGACAAAGGGAATTCTCTAAGTCTTAGGTCATCCTTAGATGCTAAGAGACCAAGGCATGAAAAGAAGCGAATGCTCAGGATTGAGGAAGACAGGCAGGTGCAGAGTAACAGGGGGTGAGGCCAAGGCCAGAGGGTTGGCTTTCTATGCTAAGGAATTGAGGCTTTAGTCTCAAAAGGATGTGCAGATGCTAAAGGGTTAACAGCAGAAAGTGGTTTCACATTTACATTGACCTGGAGGGCCTTCATGTTGCCCTCCGCTTGACTAAACTTTAGACAGATCCGGACTCCAGGCCCCAGACCTCCCTTTCCTTAAAGTATTGACTTTAGAAAACTTTCAGTTATAAAGTCTTTCTCTGCCTCTTTGACACATAAGTCTTCTCTTAGCCTCCTGCCACTTTTACAACCCTAAACTGCCTTTCCTGAAGACCCAGGAGCTGTCCCTTCGAAATGCAGTCATTCACAGAAGGTGCTGCCCGGTCCCTAGTCTCTGTGCCTGTAGATGGGCAGTGTGCTAACTGTGCTAATCAGCGACAACCGGCAAACAGAGATCGCCTGATCAGACTGGCTGGAGTCCTCGAGCACGTCTCCACCGGCTCACCCTAGTGCTTAACAATTCTCCTTCCCACTTTTGGATTGGGTTGCTTGCTTTTTTGTTATTAAGTTGTATAAGCTGTTTATATATTCTGAAAATTAAGCTCTTGTCAGTCACACCTGCAAATATTTTCTCTCATTCCATACACTGCCTTTTTGTTATATGGTTTCCTTTGTCTTGCAAAATTTGATAGGTTTAATTAGGTCCCAATTTGTTTATTTTTGTTTTTATTTTTATTGCCTGGATAGACTGCCCTAGGAGAACATCACTAAGATTTATGTTAGAAAATGTTTTATCTATGTTTTCTTCTAGGAGGCTGATAGTGTCTTGTCTTGTTTAAGTCTTTCAGCCATTTTAGAAAACAATCTTATAGTTATTGGTTGGAAGGGAATGGGGATAGGAAGGGATACATTGGGAGTTCGAGATTTGTAGATACTGACTACTATATATAAAACAGATAAACTACAAGTTTATACTGTGTAGCACAGGGAACTATATTCAGTGGTAACCTATAATGAAAAAGAATATGAAAAGGAATATATGTATGCATATGTATGACTGAAACATTATGTTGTACACCAGAAATTGATACACTGTAAACTCACTATACTTCAATTTAAAAAAAAGGAAAAAAATTCTTCTGCCTTTTGTCACAGCAGAGTTCACTTTCTCTTCACTACTGCCACTGTCTTGACCCCTACTGCAATTGTCTTAAATAAAGTCTCCCTTGCCAGTTTAATTTGCCCATGCAATTCTTCTTTGACAACATGTTAGGAAAAGCATTGGCAGAGAGGTGCAGAAGGCAAATTAATGGAAGACAAGGTGAGTGGCAGGAAGGCGAGTCAGGAAGCTCTAGCAGTGAATGAGATGAAGGATGCTGAGGTCTGGAAGAGAGGAGTGACAGCAAAGATAAGGGAGAGATACTTGAGAGAGACATTAAGAATCAATTCCATAATGAAATGGATGGTGAGAGGGAAAAGGAACCAGGGCGATTCACAGTTGTTCATAGTGGCAGTTAAAACCTTCTCAGACACTTGCCTAACACCACAGTAGACGGTGGCCAGTGAGCCAGAGAGTGCTGGCAAAGGAAGAAGGCAGGAGACAGGAAGGAGGGGACGGAGAGATTGTGGAAATAGTATGAAAGTTAAGTAGCCCTTGGAATGATGGTTGATAAGAACCACTTACAAATGCCTCAAAAGCAACTGATAACACCTAAAATATCCGAAAGGGATTTTGGAGTTGGAATGTTGTTACCAGCAGAACTGGGGAAAGGCTGTTCTCCAGCCTGGAGAATAAAAAGCAGGTGGAGGAAGGGGCGGGGGTGGACACTGAAACTCCCCAGACATCCACCCGAAGCCTAGATCACATCCTCTCAGGAGTAAGAGTAATCGACCCTTTTCTTTTTATCTTTCCAGTCGTCAGCACACAGCAGCGTGTGACGAATGGAAAAGCATAAGTGAGAAAGAATCCAGGAAAGAAAAGAAAAAAGATGTCCAAGATGAAAGGAATCAGAGGGAGAATGCAACCCAGTCATGGCTAACACGTTCAATGTTGCCTGAATTTTCCTTTTTCCTACTTTGGATAAACTTGCTTCATGTATTACCAGCAATAATCCAAGGATAAGTGTAGACAAAAGGCCCACTACTGTCTTTTCACAAGTAAGAGAAACCAGAAGTCCAGGTCAGACAGTTCCAAAAAACAGGATTATATTCCAGCTCAATATGAAAGTTTACTGACAAGGACATAAAGGTCTGTTTTTGATAGAGGGAATTCCATTCCAGTGAAGACTGATTGGATGTATGTGAAGAATAACAGATTTCCTAAAATCTGTTCTAAGGGCCCAAGTCCCTTTCTGGAGGCAAAAAGATTACAGAAAACCGCTGTGCAGAGATGTGCACTGGGGCAGTCGGAAGCAGACAGATTCCTAGCATCCGACGACCTAGGGAACGCTCTGACCCTGCTTGTTATCAGCGACTCCAGAAGAGGGGCAGTGGACCAGTGATCCCGGAAGCCCAGCAAGAATTAAGAAAGAGTGCTTTCCACCAGCATGAACTGTGAAAGGCCTGCAGCTTTCACCCCTGTGAGTAACGAATAAAATTGTGGTTCTGAGTCAATCTGCAGAGAGGTTATTTTTAGACTAGTACTTATTTCTGTCCTTGGTTCTGTTCAGGTCAATGTCTTTACCAACAAACTGGATCAATATATAGAAGAAATATCCATCTTGTTGAGGATCGAACTTTGGAGTTATCTCTGACCATGACGTTTGGCTAGAAAGAGCAGCCTGAAATTTATATTGCCTTGAATTTAGGTTTCCAGTTTTAATTACTCAAATTCCAAAAGGAGGCTGTTTGGCTTCATAGTAGTTCATGCCAAACAGAACCTTTAAGAAAAGGTCAGCATTAACATTTTGGGTTTCCACTTTCCTTAGCTAATTCTGAGGTATCTAATAGTAATTAGCTTGTGTCCCAGTTCCTGAATTCGGACTAGTAGGGAGGTCAGGCCAAAAGATACAAAGAGAGGAACGTGGAGGATGGGGATTATATGAAGCTAATCCCTAGTGCCTAGGACGGTGCTTGGTACACAGTGTCCCATAAACGGTCGTCACACCAAGAAGTGAACGAATGGACTCAAGGATTTTGGTATGTGGGTGGTTACATCCTGACCTTGGTTCAAACATCAGGTGCTGGGTTACACAGACAGGACGGTGCTTCCAGAACAGACGTGCCCCGCCCCGCCTCCCTGATGGGGCTGAGGCACTGGCTCCCTCAGCTGCTCCAAGTGCGGGCTCTGCTGAGAGCTCACAGCCCAGTCCCTCCCCAGCAGGAGGCTACCTCATCACAGCTTGCTTCCGCCCAGGGAACAGCCTGACCTGTGTCCAATAACCCTGCCTCAACTGGGACAATTCTAAAGGCCATCCCAGATCCAAATGTCCCCGTGGGAGTCCTCTGCTGCAACGACATCACAGCTCAATTTGTTCCTCTGCCCAGTCCTCCTCTCCTCACTCGGAGAATCTCCAATAAATCTCCGACATGTAAAACTCAAAAGTCTCAGAGTGTGTTTTCCAGGGAACCCAACCAAGAACAAGAATTATGATCCCAAAGTCCTTTTTAAAACACATTTCTGTAAGTGCACAGCTATGTCTTTACAAAGAAGTAGGGCTGAGTATTAGAACGCATACTAAAATAGGAGAGAGAAGATGTGAATCCTTATTAAAATCCTGTTGCAGCTCTGTGACCCTGTGTGAGGCCACTTTTCAAAGCATCCCCATGAAGACGCGAGGGACAGTGTGCGAGTGCCCTCTGTAAACGGGGAAGCACCGGGCAGACCCTAAGTGGTATTACTTATTATTAAATATGATGTCGTGACTCTGCAGTGGCTAAGACCAGACCACACACCATTAACATGATGAGTGAAAAACGAATTTCTGCGAAGCTCTTAGAAGAAAGTCTTCGAAAAGAAACCTAACAACCATCTGAGCTCATATCCCAGAGTTGGCAGCCCTGGAAGGTGACAGCACAACGGACCAGGTAGGCACATAGACGGTGAGAATTAGTTACTATGTGTGTGTGTGTTATACACAGGATAAACCAACGACAAGGAAAAAAATGTTCCTTTGGGCAAAGACTTAAGAAGATGCCTGTAAATGACTGTTCTCGTTACCAAAGGCTAAGTTTTAACAACGAGAGAAGGCTGGAACAGCACTGCCAACACGTGAGGCTGTCTCCCCGCCTGGGCCTGACATCATTACCACCTAACCAAGTTCAGCTCTGCAATCACTTCTTAGTTTCTCATAAACAAAGCATGGCTTTGGATCACAAACAGAATTTGATAGTGAAGGGGATTATATTAAAAATGAGATCATCATCTTTCAGCCTAATATTCCCCTGGCGTCTGAGTCCTGGAACTTGCGAGACGACAGTGAGCTCATGTATAAGCCAAGAAGACTCCCAAGAACTGGCAAAGGGTCTCTGTGCTCATGGAAAGCCAAGGAGTTCGAGGTTCCAGATCAAAGGCGCTGCTCAGCATTCTGCCCAAACCACTCACTGTGTTGCTCTTCTAATGGCTATTTCAAACTTTCTCTTTTTCAGCCCTGAACACAGATACACTTCCTTACCCTACTGTTAGTTGTACGCTTACTTCTTAGGTCGCTGGGAAAATAAAAGTAATCATAATAGAACTTCTGCTTCTCCCTGGTGCCAAATCCCCCAACCTGCCTGCCGCTGGGACCCGCTCCTCTGCCTTCCCTGCATGTTCTCTGCCCTCCACTTGCCCCAGAGCCCATGGCCACCTGCTCAGGGCATGGCCCTCTCTCCTGACTAAGGTTCCCGCTCTCTGGTGGCCAGGCCCATCAGCATACAACACCAGCCTGCAGAGCTCTACTGTGGCACAGATCAGGCAAGAAAACCCTCCCTCGATTCCACATCCAGCCTCCGCGCCATTTCTCTTCTCTCCTTCCCAGTTAAACACCTGAGAAGAGTGATCTGTGTGGAATCACTTCCTTTGCTCCCATTTGCCCGTGAACCTACTCTATTTACCTTCGCCTTTTCACTCTACAACCTCCCGCGAAGTTACTGATAAGCAGCCTCTACCCAAATCCAATTACCAGTTCTTAGCGTGCACGGCTCTCCACCCCCACACAGCATCCGACGGTCGTCACACTTCTTTTATGAACTATTTTTCTTTTGGCTTTTAACCAGCAAGCTCTCCTGTTTGTTTTTTCTGGTTCACTGTATGCTTCTTGGTCGCCCGTGGGTCCTCTACATCTGCCCTCCCTCTGTGCACCAAGTTGCTGAGCCAAAACCTCAAGAGGCATCCCTGAATCACTTTTTCCTCCTACACAGTACAGCTCATCCATCATCTGATCCTGCCAGCATTACCTCCAAAACAGATCCAAAATCCAGCTGTTTCTCTCCAACTCTGCTACTTGAACTCCTTCAACTTCTACAGGTCTCACTTGGAATATCACGTTAGCCTGGTATCTGGTGCCCTTATTTCTATATTTATAACCCAGCATTAGTTCTCCACTCAGCAGCCAGAATTATTCAGAATAAATGCAGACAAGTTGTACTTCTTCTCAGATTAATTCCTGTACCTTCTCATTACACTCTGAATAAAACCCAAAGCCCTCTCCCTGGTCCACAAGCCCCTTCCACGTGCCAGCCCTGTCCTACAACTTCAGAATCACTTCCTTCCTCTCTCCAACCAACTAACCAGGTTTCAGCCACATAAACTTCCTTGTCGGTCATTAAATATTCCAAGGATGCTTGCACCACAGGGCCTTTGCACTAGCCACTCCCTCTGCCTTGGGATGATCCACCCTCAAAAATCCAGGTGTCTGCTTTATTTTCAGGTCTCTGCTTAAATGTCACCTTTTCAGAAAATCTCTCTCTGATCACCCTATCAAAAACAGGATCCTCTGTCACTCTTGCTTTATTTTCTTTACTTCCCCTTACAGCACTTACTGCTATACTGTACTACGGATTCACATGTCTGTCTCTCCGAATGGAATATAAGCTCTATGAGGGCAGGCACTTTTCAGGATCCCTGTCATCGGAAGTAGAACTAGAAATATGGGAAGCAGTCAATAAACAGGAACTTACAAACAGATGATTTATTTGGGGGTAGAGGAAGATTCAAAAACAGAAACTTGTCCAACAAACCAGAGTCTGGTAAATTAAGGTAAGGGCCATGTAAATGTAAAAAAAGTATTTGAAATGGGACTGTGATTTAAAAACAAACGTGCTTTTAAAGATATAGAAGAAAATAAGAGCTACTACTTGGAAGAAACAGGGAGCATAGTGATTGACTAAGTATTCAGCATGTCCGGCCCTTAGACACTTTCCTTAAGTTTTTTGTGCCTCAGTTACTCTGTACATAGAATGGGGATAACTGCTACCTATTACAGAGATGTTGGGAGAATTGAGTTACACGGTATGTGTAGAAATGTTAAGACATCTGCTAGCTCAGAGTAATAGTGTAATATGTGTTAACTATATTTTTATTTATTATCATTACACTTTTATTAAGGATAAATATAAGATACAGACAAAAGATGGGGAAGAACAGTAAAGGACACTAAGCACAGAACTCTGGGTAGATGTCAAAGCGTGAACATAGAAATAAACTCATACAAAGGAAAGGACAGTGCCCTTCCGAGGACAGACTGACATCACTTAACTCCTCGGGCAGGTTTCAAAATGGAACACCCACCTCCACCAAACGGAGGCCTAATCTCTACTGAACAGCCCTGTTGTCAACTTGTTAAATGATGGGGAAAGATTCAATTTTAGATGAAGCAATCGATAGGGGGATAACAATCAGTGTTTTCAGCAAATTCATGAAGCAAAATGCACTGGACATGATTTTCTGATGCTTACACTCATTATAATGAATGATGTGGGAGCTTTAAAAACTTTCCTAAGGAAACTTGTCAGAAGGAAAAAATTTTAAGTCTTACGTAATTTCTACAGGGCTAAACATTTATTACAACACAGTATGTTCTTAGGAAATACCAAGTTTAACCACTGCATTTAGCAGATAAGGCAGCTGAAGCCTGAAGAGGATAAATGCATTGCCCAAGGTCATTCAGCTAATTAGTGGTTAGCCTGGCTTCCCTCATTCTTGCTTGTGTATCCCGTCCCTTCCTTTACTTATTTAAATGATGTTTACTAAGAAAATAGATCCATAGTGTTTCCATAGCTCTTTCATAGTCCTCATCAAATGAGAAGAAACTCTGGCAAATCAAGGATTATTTCTGCTTTTCTTTTTCCACCACTGTGCTCAGAGTAAGCACTCCAGAAATGTGTATGGAATAAATGGCACTGGAATGTTAGATGTCCTGGTTTCATCTTCCAGTGCGTAGCATCTAGGGTAGTATCTAGCACATAACGAGTACGAATGTACAGTTTTCGGAAGCATGGATGTGTCAGTGAGTGAATGGCTCCACCATTTTGGTAGATTTATCAGATGCAATGGAGTCAAACAGAAAAAACTGGGAACAATAAAAAATCCAACGATCCACCTCCCACAATTTGGAAGCTGGGTTAGACGCAGTGACTCGCTTACAAAGAATAGCACAGGGAAAGCAAAAAGACAGTCACCGTACAGAGGCAAAAGCTGGCAAATGCAACCTCAACCAAGTGCTCAGTTCCCATCACAAGCATGTCCTGTGGCCAGCAGCCAGCCCTAGACAGGACGGGACGAGAAAGGTACTTCACCGCTGCAGCGTCTTTCCAAGAACCCACAACTCCAGTCTAATTATGAGTCAAGACAACAGACGAAGCCAGGGTAGGGTGTTCCACAGGACACTGGCCTGTATTCCTCAAGACCATCAAGGTCACGGGGGGAAAAGAAGGAAGACTGAAAAACTCACAGACCGGAGGAGACCGCGGGGACATACAACTCAATGCATGTGGCGCCCAGGATTACATCCCAGAACAGAAAGCCCAGAGCTTAGCTCATAGTAACAAATCAATTATCGGTCTCTTTGACAAATGTGTTATGGTGATACGAAATGTTTAACGATGCAAGAAACTGGGTAAGGGGCATATAGGAACTCTCTGTAGTGTCTTTGCAACTTGTTTGTAAATCTAAAATTATTCCAAAATAAAGTTTATTTTAAAAAAATTCAGTGATGGATACCAGATGATACACTTAAGAAAATGTATAAGGACCTAAGAAAGGGAGTTGGCAGGTATCTGACCAAGTCAAGTACGGGCGTCCAGCGCTGATACGTTTCACAGGTGTAACTCTCTTGCCATCACGGCATCTCTTACACTAGTTGATACAAGAGAAGTAAATCCAATGATTACTTGAATATTCTTTCCATAATCTTACTGTAATATTTATTAGTGTTTTCAATTCTGTTTTTGAAAGTGAGTCGGAGGGGGACAGTGGTGTGTGAAATGTGAAGCGAGGGGATACGTGAGAGAGGGCAGCTGCTCCGAGTCTGGCTTTTGAACCTGCAAGTTGAAGAGCGATGGAACAGCTGGGTCTTTTGTAACCACCACCACCACAATCGCAGGTGCTACCTGGGGAGAGCTCACTAACGCTGCCAGACTGCGCCACAGGGGTTCCATGTGCAGCATTACATTTCACCCCCAGCAACCTATGAGGCTGCAGTTACATTCTCATTTGGGAGATGAGAGATTCGGTCATCAGAAAAATTACTTCATCAAGGTTGCAAGTGAGATTCAAACACAAACATTTCTGACTCTTCTAGTAAGTCATTAAACAAAACACAAGGAAATTCCATCAGGATAACTACCCAATCCATCTAATTAGCCACAATCATTAGTCTTACCAAGATAATAACATACTGAGGTATTAAACATTATCTAGACATACTAAACTGTGAATGTCCAGACAACATCCAGTGTACTGAGGTACTGCATGTAAAGGGGTTGTTGAACACTGTATTTGATACACAACAAATGTTAGCTTCCCTCCCCATCTTTGTAGCCCACATCTGTTTTCAAGTAGCTCCAAACTGGTTTTTACTTTTGTGTCGTAGGCCCTGGACTCACATGAATTATCTCAGCAATTCAAAAGTGCAGAGTAAGCTGATGCCAGAAGTTCAGGCAGTTTCCAGGAGACAGAGTCAGATGTTGGCTAGTATCAAGTTATTCTGGATATAAACATACATGTCATGTGTCAGTGAAACTCTTTTGTAGTTAGAAATGCAAGAGATTTAAAAAAACTGATGACCCTTTGCCTAGACTATATGATTACAAGCTTTATTAAGAACTCATTTTATAGTTTATTCAGGTTATGGGAGTGAGTTTCTGCTATAATCATTACAGTTTTACTGTAAGAATTTTTTTTTAATATAGTCACTTTTGCTTCATGTTCTACCTCAAGTTGAATAGACTTTCCTCTTTCGGACATCATAACCATTATCTTGAGGATTAATAATTCAGGAATCCAGTAAAAAAAAAAAAAACAAACCTCTAATTGTTTTAAGCAAGAGCAGAGGGAGGGACTGGCAAAGACTAACCATCTCTGCGTTAATATTTCTGAGGAAATGCCCCCACGTGAGGTGGGGCTAAATGGAAGGGGGACAGGAATTATTTAAAAGAGCATAATCTCTCTCCCAAAATAGGCATGGCGATTAAAAGGGCTGCCACCCTGAAATGACCGAGGAGTCCTGCCTTAGAGACAGAAGCAGGGCTCTGCAGACAACAAACATTCAGGCTTGTAATCTAATGTGAATAGTGACCCAAACACACGAGCAAGATTCTATTAGAGTGAAGGCAAACAGCCACGGCTGCCTGAGTGCATCACGTGGTGTATCACCAAGAAAGGGAACTGATTTTTTAAACCCCGGAACACAGGACTGCTCCAATTTGGACTTTGGACACTGACAAGAAATGAATGACTGAAGATGTACTCTCTTGGTTCTTCCGGGACGCAGGTCAGAGAGCATTCCTAGAGTCCCTTTTATCTAGACGTGTTCTACGCATTTAATTTCATTAATGCTTCTGAAATCACATATTTCGCTATGCACTGCACATATGGATTTGAACCGGCTTTTGCCTTTAAACTCAATTTCAGCTGTTGGCCTTCCCGTCAATCTGTAGTCACTTGAGAGTTGGAGCCAGGAAAAAGGGTGTGAGAAAGAACAAATGCATAAACCCCCAAGGACAAACGTTCCTGAGAAACCACAGCTCAGCAGCATCGTCACCATACAGTAAACGCAGAAGGACGGAGCTGGCTGCTTTTACTTCTAGCTCACGTGTTGTTTTCTTCAAACCTGCATCTTTAGAATGAGATACTGCTTTGATTCCCTCTTTGAGAGCTTCTTTGTTCTTTTGGGTCCCAAGACATGGCTGAATTTATTGGAGTTATATTTATACCAAGTCACCTCCCCCAGTCTAATATAAGAAGTTCCCTCACGTAAACATTTTATCACCTAAGATATGATGAGTGAAGCCCTTGCCAGGAAGTACCATCTTCTTGTAAAAACTCAATCACAATTACCTCTGGCAATAGTGGACCATTAATGCCACAGAAAAGACGGATCATTGGAATCTACAGATAAGCCTCAAATCTCACTTCAGCCAAAAATTTCAAAGGCTCCGCCACTCTCACTGACTCTCCTCATTGTTGATGGTAAGCTGCACAGTGTTACTAGCTTGTGATCCAGTCTCTTTTAATTTTTCAAACCTGTAAGCTATTTGTTTAGAGTTTTGTAAGAGAAAGAACATAAAACGTTCTTCTTTATAATCAGTAGCCTCTAAAAGTTGGTTTCATTTACACTGTAACTACACCTCCCACTGCAAATACATACGTCCACCACATTATGGGTTAAATTAGACCGTGTGCTAGTCTGGCACATATGACCTCACTCACATGAAAAAATACAATCCGCAGAAGGAGAAATGCAGGGGTTCAGGGAGTTGCTTCTGCTTCACCTGAAACACTCCCACCAAAGGGAAGGAGAGTGAAGGATGGAGCGAGAAGGCTGGGGAGAAACTGAAGGGTGCCAGCGTTTACGGAAAAGAACGAAGAGGGCTGAGGAAGCTGCGGCGGCGAGGGAAGGCGAGAGCACGCCCACACAGGGCTCCTTGGGCAGTTCAGTGACTGCGCTACCAGGAAAGTGGATCTTCGCTCATGCCACCTCCCACCCACCCCAGACGGTCCCTGGATTTCAGGATTTCCACCCACGACACCCCACTCCAGATCACAGGTTCAGGAATCAAAGCTCAGAAGTTGTTATCCCTGGAATGTGCCCCCTACTCCATTCCTGCCAGTTCTAACCATCTGCGTCTTCTACACCTCGGGGCAGGTCCACACGTGGAGACAGTTTGGGTTTTAGTTCATCAGTCTCCGGTTCTGCTCCTTCCTTTGTGTTGGCATTGCTGACTCTGCTCTTGGACATTGGCCCCCATCTTCCCTGACTTTACTGCACTTGAGTATTGGCCCCCACAGTCAAGAGGGAGCCCAGGACCCGAATGTCCAGCACACCTGCAGTCTTCACTTCTGCCCGACTTTACCCAGTTCCCTCATATATCATGATACAGACAAGGGTCTGAAAGAGTGACTGCAACATAAAAATGCCCAATAAATATGGAGTGATGGACAAGGCAAACTAACAGTTATATATTTAAAGAAGCATATGGAAAATATGAACACTGAGAAGGAATTTATACGCTGACTCAATTTAAGATTTCAGAAACACTGGCACCTCATCAATGATTCACTTTGCCATGGCATTCAGTATTCTGTGGGCCCTTCTCTGATATCACACAACTGAAGGGTGTGTCTTCACAGATAGCTGTCACACCAGCACGAAGAATGAGGACAGTATTTGAATGCAGGTTCCGGGAAGAGATGTGTGCTGTCTTAAGAGTTTTCTAGATGTTCTCATACCATGTGGTATCATCAACTTTCTGCTTTTCTCATCGTAGGTAAACCTGAGACTTAATGGTTAATAAACCAAGAGATCCTAACATGGCACCAAGACAGAATTATTTTATTCCTAGAATTTCCTTTCCCAGTTCCATGTTCTCCAGCCCATACAGCCATCACCTGGGGTTCACACATTATCATCCTTCCCTTCATTTCTCTAACCTTGACTTTCAGACACAGGATGAATCTATCCATCACACCAAGGAGACCAAGAAGCTGAAAACAGGCTGACCACATGAAATCCATCAGAAATCTCCAACTTACAAGCTTCCCGGAGTTTCTCTTTGTCGTAGTGGAATCCTTCATAGTCTTGTAAACTGATTTTGTTCACCCGGATCCTCAGGCGGTCAGGGACAGACTGGGGACTGAAAAAGAAGAACCGGGTGGTCAGACTTGAGGAGAAAGAGGGACTGAGAGTCATACGCACCTGGACGGACTAAAGGCAATATTGTCTCTTCATGCTAAGAAGAAGGAGCTCACATTCAAACCACAATTGTGGGTTCTTTACCAGAAAACAATTATCTAAAGAACATGTCATAAACCTCAAGTTTCTGGAATTTATGTGAGAACATGGAAATAAGCAGAAAAGGCTTCTGGAGGTCATTCATGTTTTTCTACTACTTATTAAAAACTCCAGTGGTGGGGGAGGGTATAGCTCAGTGGGAGAGAGCGTGCTTAGCATGCACAATGTCCTGGGTTCAATCCCCAGTACCTCCACTAAAAAAATAAATAAAAAACTCCAGTAAGATCATGTGTTCGGTTCCACTATAAGTCAGATGCAGCTAATCTGAAATGGTGAGAAGTGGTGTGTAGCTGAGAAAAGTGCTTTAGGAGAATATGCCCCTGTCAGCCAAACAGGATCAATGGCAGCTTGGCTCTCAGAAGAGACAAAAAACCCCATAAAAAGCAGGCCAAGAATTCAGAAAGCCCAGGACTGAGAATGAAATGGCTCCACACACCTCGATCTCTCCGAGAGCGCTTCTCCATCAAAGCAAAGCACAATTAATGCTACCTGTGACGGTGGTGCTGAGCACCCCACAAGGAAGACCAACTGTTAAATACATACAACGTACATTCTTCAGGCAGAGAATGAAGTATTTAACTCATTTTAAAAGAACTCAATCCAAAGTGGTTCAGGGTAGACACTGAACAATTAAAAGGAGTAGAATCCAACTTCCAGAAGCACCCTATTCACCCTCAGAATGTCTTTACTGGATTCCTTGGTGGTTTCTAATGAAAACTTTCAAAACAGTTTAATCACGGGCACTAGTCAAGTGAAATAATTTGATCTCCATCATCACCACTATGGATCAACACATTTAGTCACTGTATTAATACAGCATAGTCCCCACCCGTCCATGCTGCTTCTTGTTCCTTGTGTTACAGGATAGAAGTCCCCAAAGGCTGAAGCAGAAAGAATGACTCCTCATTCACTTCAGGAAGGGAAGGCAAAGAAGGCAAGGAAGGAAGGAAGGCAGAGAGAGAGAGAGAGAGAGAAAGGGGAAAGGAAGGAAAGAAGAGCGAGGAAGAAAGGGAGGGAGAGGGAAGAAAGGAAAAGGATGGAAAGGACAGAAGGACTCAAAATATTGTCAGGACACCTCTACCCCCATCTCAAACACACACACACCACACACACACACACACACAGTTTTACCGCAGCTCCGGGAGAGGGAGAGAAAAAAAATTTAACTGCATTCTCTTGTTGAAAAACTCATTTTAGGGCAAAGTATAGCAACTCCCTCCATCCAGACTCCCCCTTACCAGGCGCTGACGACTAAAACTGACATGAGTGTTTACGTCGGGGCAGGAAATACGGTCTGGAGCACATTTGTAAAGGAGCAGAACAGACCTTACATGTCACGTGTGCCCACACCGCAATTTACAGAGCAGGAAACTGAGTTTCAGAAAGGCAGAATGACTTCAGGTCCCAGAGCCACTAAGTGACAGAGCTGGGAGCAGAGTCCCAGACTCTTCGCTCATCCCTCTCATGCTCCTTCTATTCTGCGATCCAAGAGTCCCACAGATCTGACGGCAAAGCCACAGAGCCTGTATGAGCAGAGTCAGATGGTCTCCACGTGGTGCACAGACTCTTGTCAACGAACAGTCGACAGGAGGGTGGTTAAGTAAACTGTGATACATTCAAACAGGAGAACATGGGGCACATATTACAAATGAGTGTCTACACGTAGAGGAAAGTCTGACTACAACCTATTGCTAAGTGAAAAAAATCATGGAAAATTAAATGTGGCAACTGTGGAATTTAGGAGTCTGTAGAGAAGCATCTGAAGAAAATGTTCCATCAGCTGTTCTAGGCGGTTGCCTAGACAAGGTGGGATTAGGGGTTTTTTTCAGACCAAGTACCATCATTTTTAGAAAAATAATATACTTATTTTTAAAGTACGTCAATACATAAATAAATGGTAACTCAGGGCAGGAGTAAAAATGAGGATTATTGGAGCATTAGGTATTAAACGTAAGTAGACAGCAAGCAGAATTATTAACAGAGTGACCACACGATGTTCGCATAAAATGCTTATGCCGAATTCGAAGAGGGGTATGACCTCTTAAATTTCAAGTTCATGTGAGCGAATGGCAAAGATTACAATCAGCAAATATTCTCCTGCAAGCATGGCAGACAGAGGGAAGCTGGAACCACAGAATGCCCTGTCATGAAAAAAGGGGGAGGGCAGTGGTTGAAAGCTCCACCAAAACATTTCTTGAGTTGACAGCAGATCTCAGGGCAGTGCACTTCAGTCTTCTCCAGGTGGAGGTATGAAGACTGAGATCAGCAGCTGCTGAGAGGGAAATCAGGTTCAGAGAACCACTGCAGACCGGTCCCCGCAGCCTCCTCCAGGGAGCTCCCCATGGGCTCACCAGTGTGGACCCCTTTTCTCAAAACCCATCAGTGCCTGCTCCCTGTCCACACACTTTTGCCTCCCGGTTTCTCACCTGCACCCACTGATTCCAGCCACACGCCACTGCCTCCTGAACCACAGCCTCCCACCAGTTTCGCTGACCTCCATACAGGTGGCACACCATGGACATACAGCAGGAAACGTCATTTAATGGAACTTTCCAGATCCCAAATGAATTCACATATGATCTCATTGCATCTCCAGGATGGAAGAGAATGGAGACCCCCATGAACCAGTTGTCACCCTCCACCTTCCACCTTCCTGCACAGTCACTCTCTTGCTCTCACCCCCTATCTTACCCCAACAACCAACAGCACATCCCACTTTCCCACCAGCAGCAGCTTGGCTGAAACCCAGCCTTCTGCCCAGGGTGCCTGGTGTTTGACCTGCTACCCACCGGTGACCCAGATCAGGCCCATCAGGAAATTTCAGGGCATTCACCCAGAGTCCCTGATGGAAAATCCCTCCGAATTTCTCTGGACCCTGCTGTAAACAGTAGGTATGGGAGGCCGCTCAGCAAAGTGGTTAAGAGCTCAGATTCCAAGTCAGGTTGCCTGGATTGGAGGAAAAGTTCTTCCAATTACTGGTTAACCCAGAAACTCTGCTTCAGCTTCCTCATGGGAACAGTGGGAATGTAACAGTCTTCACTCACAGGGATATTATGAGAATTAAACGGGTCAAGACAGGTGATGTGCTCAGAATGATGTCTGGCACATTGTAAATGCTCGATGTTAGCTATTATCAGTATAATTATTACTCTGAAACTTGTTCTTGTAGGAAGGTTCCACCTAAAACTCAACGGCATCTGCTGCTGCAGGTGCTGGGAGGAGTTTGGGGCACGTGCGGGAACTCCCCGGGCACCCCCAACCAGCTGCGGGGCGTCCTCCGGAGGGAAGCCGTCTAGCCTGGCTGGTGTCTGGATTCTCCCAGACCTTCTGCCACTCAGTGTTTTATAGGCCAAACAACAACATGAACACAGACAATGAGAACATGTGGGAGAAGAGGACACAGAGATGAAATGAAAGCCAAGTAATTCGACTGTGTCCCTTTCTGTCAAAATGTATTAGTGCCGTGTCCCACAGATGGCTGGCGGGGGTGGAGGATGACAACGCTGTTCCTGGAGTCTGGGGAAGAGCACTGCCATTAGTTTTCTAAAATTAAATTTTGCCAGGAAAGTTAGTAGCGCAGAGAAGAGACTGACAACCTGGGTAAAAATGAGTTTGCCTCTGTGCCAACATCTACCCCCAGCTACTCTTGGAGCTACTGACTTAACTCCGTATCAGGATTTCCAAGCCCGACTTCCATGGAACCTCTCACGCTTCCTAAGAAGGACTCAGCAATCTGTGAGCAACGGCCTCAACTTGTCGCCTTTTCACGAATTTCCTCTGAAACAGCAAGAACGAACTCCTTGTGCAGAGTGGAAGTTCATGGCTCTGAACCTAACTCCCAGATGTGCCCATTGTGACCTTCTCAAGAACCATAATATGAGCACTTCTAGCTAAAGTCACCAACATGGGCTTCCAGAATCTCAAGACCACACCTTCCCTGTCCACTGTATGCACACCTGTCACTCTGAGATGTTGGGGGGTAAGTGTTGTGCCATCAAGACAACGGTCTGGACACAACTCATATCTAATTCTTATGACGCTCTGCTCTCCTGCGGTTCCTGCCAATAGATTTTTTAATTGACTCTTCAAAGACTTTCAATCCAGTAGAGTCAAATTCCTCCCTTACTGCCTTCAAGCTTCTTCATTCTTTCAATCAGTTTCTTTACTACACGTTGTCTCTCTCAGACTGATAACAAACTCCTCATTCCAATCTCCGACACACCGACACGACTTATGGACGGAGCTGATGAGCTGGGTGTTTCTGTTCCCTCTCCCAGACGACCAACATCACGTAATTCCTTTTTCTCACTGAAAACATGAACCACCTGGGAGTAACGCCACTTTTAAGACAGTATAGCACAGTGCATAAAGCAGGATGCAGAGTCAGAAAAATCTTTGTTCCAATCTGCACTCTTTCAATTAATATACATTTGACATTGAGAGCTCTGAAGTTACCTTTTCTAAACCATTTTCTGATCTGAAAACGGGACTGATAATAGGAATGCAGTGAGCCCTGAATGAGAAGATGCATCTAAGGCAACGAGCACATTTCTGGTAAATAGTCGGTGTTCAGGAAAAATGCATTATTGTTGTTTTGTTACTATTATTAGCATCCTGATGTTTTTTCAGTTTCTACGGGACTTTTTAAAATCCAGTCCCGAACAGTAACATCACAGCAGAAGCCAGAGTCATAGCTTTAAACAGCAGTTAGTAAATCTCAAACCTCAGCAGGATGCGAGTCTGCTGACGTGGGCAGGGAGACGTCTGTCAGAAGAGAATGCGAGTGGGGACTTGAATGACTGCAAGATATTCTACTCAAAGATACTAAGAGCATAAATCTTAATTCATGTTACAGAGGAGAGCCTTAAAGTCGTATAATTATTCTACAAATTATTTTGTATTTAGCAAATGTCCTGTTTTAACATTTCTTACATGGTTCAGTGTAAGACTCACCCCTAACCCACTATGTGGACTCACTGATTTTGATAAACTATAATTTTACCAGGCCTTTGTTATATATATAACAAACTCATATACATGTAACTCACATATATATATATATATGTATGTATATAACTCATATATAAAGTTTTCCTTTGCATGGCAAGAAAGCATCACAACTCTGTCTACCTTTCTTTCTTAAGGTGGAGGAGGAAGAAGGAAGAGGAAGAAGTTGTAGTAGTAGCCGCTTTATTTTCTTGCAAGAAATGTAGACGTGAGATTTTATTCAGTCATAACCTAAACACAATTATGTTTCTAACTAATCTTTAATAGGAGTCATTTGAATTGGCTCTTGCTTTATGAATGGACTTTGATTAAAATATTAATTTCTAATGTGAATTCCTGGCATAAAAGACTATTTCTTCCTCCTCTTTGCAGCTCCAGCACCTGAAACAGAGCCTGGTCTGTGTTGTTTACAATTTTGGAGCAAATAAATGAATGAAATGCAAGAACGTCAAATCCCTCGGGGGCTCTGCGTGGCCCTGAGGCTTTAGCACAGTTTAGCATCAGACCATCTGAGATGCTCGCTAGAGGCTCTTCTCCTGGGGAGCCCCGGGGAAACCCTGGCTCGGCTGCCCTTTTCTGTCCTTTGTCCATCTAGCTCTCTAGATCCGGAGGCAGATCCACGCCGGATTATGCTCTCTTGCTCCCTTGAATCTTAGCTCTAGTGGGATCTGCACAAATAAAGAGGCAAGAACACCCGCATGAACAGCATGTCCCTGCCAGAAAGGCATGTGAACCATTTCAGGGCTGCCTGTTCTTTCAGTAAATAATGGTGAGCCAGAAACATTAACCACCACATCCTTTTGTCAACTATCAAGCTGGGGCTCATTTAAATATAATTATACTCAATGACCTTTCCTTTAGCAACTTCCTAGAAATAGGCACAGCTTACCCTGGGACGTTTTCAAAAGACCACTGACAATAGCCCATCTAAAACCACACCCGAGTGGGCCTCTTTGCAGTGAGCAGTAAAACCACACTGAGTCAAGGCTTCCGGACAGAGGCTTTAAATGGACTCTGACACCCACCGAGTTCAGACAGAATTCGTAACACCATTGTCTCTTGCCTGGAACAATGCATCAGGAATGTGAAACCAACTGTAAAGGAGTTTCTGATTTTGGAGCCAAGGATGAGCCAAAATCACATCAGCAGCAGTTGGCCACGACTTCGGATTGTCCGATATGTTTGCCTGGAGAAAGTACCTTGAAAAATTGTTAATTCTTTTTTGATAGAAGTTGAATGAATTCTCAGCTCCTTAAGACATCCATTTGTGAGGTGGCTGGCAGGACATGGCACAGCTTACACATTATTTGAGATGGCCATCCCTCCAGCTCTCCAACAAGGTAATGAAACTAAAGCATTACAGGGTCGAGAGAGGTCTCAGATGCCGTCTAATTCAGCATTTGCCCCCCAGTGGACTCTGTGCTCCCCGACTGCATCTTCCGGTGGTTGCGCAGCCTCCACGGGATCCTCGCCCAGGACTGACGCACAGGGTGGAAGCGCCCTATTCTTTGTTCGGACTGCTCTGTGCATCTGTACATTCTTCTAAAGAACCTAAATCTCTCTCCACAGTTTCTGTTTATTCACCTTCCTTCTACTATTGGGTTGGAACTGGGTTTGAAGTCACTGAGGGAACCAGCCACAAGCCCCAACGGCAAAAGAATGTAAACTTCAAGCACTGAAGTTCAATGCATATCAAAGAAGTGTTTGCTGACTTCATGGCTAATAAACTAAAAACAGGCTGTAAGGACCAAGTAGCCAAGAATGTTCATGCCATTTGTTGAAACTAAACTTCATTTTAAAGTTTTCTTGTGATCTTCCAATACACACCGAAAGGCACATTTTCATGCTTCCACTGAAACTGTAACACACTTCTACACTTGTGTAGTTGTAGTGAGTGAGTTCGCAGTAGAGGGAAGCGAGCGCGTGGTTCCTACCGACTGTCTCCCCTGCGGAGCGTCACGACCCTGGCACCTGAAGGAGGAGACACGAGGAAGGAGGAGTCGCGGGGTCACCCAGCAGCCCCGCACGTTCAGCGCCTTCACCGCCTGCCGCAGGGAAGACAGGCAGGCCGACAGCCTTGGCCAGTGTTTCACATTCTCCTCACCACCCGTTCCTTTTTGTGGCAGTGATGCCCTAGCAGCCAGTGCCTCAGTCGCCCAGTGCTGAGGCTTTTATGTGGAGCCACCCCACAGACACTTCACGTCACAACCTCCGGGCACCGGAGTCACAGATGTATGTTTTAAGTCATGGAAACTCCAACTCTCTTCTCCGTAAGATCACGCCTCTCTTCACTTTCTCCTTTCCCTTTGTTTGTGCATTTTAAAGTCACTTCTCAGTCCCCCTGATTCTCCCTTCAGCAGCATTTCATCCTGTGGTTCTAACTCCCTGCTCCCTGAAGCCTTCTCTTGGCTTTCAGTCCCAAATGCTCTCCTAGTTTCCCAACGAAATTTCTGCCTGCTCCTCCTTCCTCCTCTTCTAAATATCTTCCAACATGTAGGCTTCTCCACCGTCTCCCGTAAACCCCTCACAGACCAAGACCAAGCCGCCACCACCACCAGCCTGCACAGAGACCGTGCTCCGGCCCCCACTCACGGCCTCGTCACACTGCAGACTCAGCGGTCAGCATGAGCGCAAACATGATGGTGACGTGGTGATCTTGGTACCTCCCTTTAGCACTCTGTACAAAACAAGCTAAAAGGATATACTGCTTAGCACAGCCAGTATTTTATAACAACTGCAAATGGAGCATAATCTATAAAAAATCTGAATCACTATGTTGTACACCTGAAACTGTAATATTGTAAATCCACTACCTCAATTTTTTAAAAAAGAATGACAAGCTATACGTGTAGCAATGTTTACCTCTCCCATAGTGTGTATTATACATGAGGCTTTCAACATGTGCTAAGTTACTGCTTCCCAAATGGACTTGCTAGTTTTGCAATGAGAAGAATTATTTTTCATGAAAACTGACAACGCTCTTCATTCCACCTAATCATGTGTGACACGCACGGTGCATCACTGGCCAGAATGAGGACCACTCAACAGAACTTGGTTCAAAGGAAAAATCAGTTCCCATCACTAAAGCCAATAAACAAGAAATAATCTCAAAGCTCACACGTCTTAATCACTGCTGTGCTCTCCTTATGAATGGAGCTGATTCTCCGGCTTGCCTCTGGTTAACATGGATGGAGAAGAATTTCTACTTGTAGATTAGATCCCATCTACAGATTTAAGTCTTAGGAAAGTTGAATCTCCTCCCCTAATATTTGCTAAATTGGCAACTAGGGATGACAACCTTTTCAGAGGAAAAAAACGTTTTTAGACTTTCAGTTCCCACTTATATACTTTTAATACTATTTTATGCTTACAAAGTATAAAATTTGGAGTATATAAAGCATATAAAGGGGGTGGGTATAGCTCAGTGGGAGAGTGCATGCTCATCAGCATGCAGGAGGTGCTGGGTTCAATCCCCAGTACCTCCATTAAAAAAGTAATAATAAAATTTTAAAAAATCAATTAAAGCATATGAAAATATCATGATGAAAGGCAAAGGAAACAAATACCACAGGAAATAAAGAAGATGGAAACTGGAGGTAGAAGGAACATTTCTGTGGTTTGTAAAAGCCTACAAACTCAAATCGCTGAGATGAAGGACAGCTGCAGTGAGAAGGAGAACTCCAGCCCTGCGTTGCCTCACACCCGGCCCAAGTCATTTCCACCTTATGAAGTAATTCCGTATAATGAAGGTTTCCTGTATTAAAAGTGACTACAGAGTCTACCGTATCTACCATAAAACACTAATATGAGCTACTCTGAGTACTGCAGCCTGCAACACCACAGAGGATTATTTTGCTGTTCTGATGGTAGAGAGGGTCATTAATCACTTTCTCCAATGAAGTGAGGAACCACTGGGCTTGAACCAATGAGACATAATAGGATAATATTACTCGCGAGTCATCTAATTGGCTTCACATCTCAAGGGCTGAGAAAGGAAGACATATTTTAATTTGAGGTTTCAATCTGTATATATCAAACAAAGGGAAAGCCGTACATTTATTTGCTATTTCAGTGGTAAAAATCTTCCCTTGGGTTTGCAATCGCTAACTGTTGTTAAGACCCTGCTCTTATTTGCAACTGATAAAGAAATTGACTTTCTTTGCTGGAAAAGAGCGCGGAGCAAGTGGTGGGATTTGCATAATTTAAAAAGCATCATTTCACAGAAGAAAACACTCCCGGCCTTTCACATATATCCTGAAAGACACGAAATTAGGCTACAACCTAACATGTTTCCTCTGGTAACTAAGTGCTTTGCTGAAACACGTGGAGGTATTCCAGTGGGTGTCTCTGTAACACTGAAACATTTTTACAAAAAAATTGAGTACATATAATGTTCTAATATTTAACATTTATTTCACCTACAAATCTACAAAAAAAATCAAGATTTTAGAATTGTTTATAAGTAAAAATAACCAAACAATGCAGTGGCCAAAAATGCAAAAAGCAATAATGGAGTGAAAACAAATATAACTTGTCTACTGAGGTGGAGAAATGTTGTAACTCCAATGAGTTTGAGCAAAACTGGAACACAAGATGTGTTCTTATCGAAAAGTCATCATGCAAATTGTGTGGAAGTAGCTCTGCATCCCCAGGAGACAGGCTCAGTGAGCAGAGGATTCCATGCTTTGTTTCACATCAAGAAAATTAAAAGTAAGCACTGGCCCGACAATAAATGGCATTATCCAGGAAACACTTCCTGAAATGGGTTTAGCCTTCCATAGGAAACGTGTCATAAAAAGACATGTATTTTCCTCAAATCTGGGTATCAGGGAAAGAAGTTTTGCACAACTGTTTTTTCTTAATAGGTGGTATTTTACCGTGCCATGTTTTGACTCATTTTTCCCTGGGTTGACAGTGGCTTGCCAGGTAAGGTCTGGAATGCTCAGTGGCGCTGCATTTGCCATTGAGACGTGGCATCGTAACGCTCCTATTCATGAACCTGCAGCTGCTGGAAAGCTGAACGCCCTGCCGGTAACGCAGATGTGTTCCCACTACCCCATGTCTCCTTGTCAGAAATCCAAGAAGAAAGAATCGCAGAATCCTCTAAACCCCACTCTCCTTTCCAACTCGGCAAATTCAGCCAATTAGGTGGGAAATTTTCATCACCTTTCTGGAACGTTTTTTGGGAACGATTCTTCCTGATAGTGTAAGAATAGACAGACTAAAGATGCACGGCTAGAATAGGACTTATGAAGATCATACAACAGTTCTGTCACCACCACTAGTTACTCATCAACAAAAATAACCTTTCTAAAATTTGACAGTAAATTTGAGGAAAAAAAATTCCTCAACATAAACTTTTTGTGGTAGACAAATTACTTGGGTGATGAAGAAACAAACAGAAAACAGTTGGTTAAAATATTAATTAACTAGTTAATATTTTAGTGCTACCAATATTAAAAATACATATAATAAAAGAGGGGAAAGGTTTCTGTTGAGAATGTCATAATGTGAAAATAGTTTGGGGTACTTTTGCTCGTTCTGATACCAAGCAGGGCCCTGTGGGCTCCCCCAATCCCTGCCTCTTGTTTATAGGGAAGCTGAAGTCTCCCAGGCCTCCCTAAGTCAGAGAAGAGCAGATTGATCGGGACAAGCCTGAAAGCACTGGGGGATGGCAATGACTCTGACCACTTATCTCAACGATTAACTGAGATTACTCCTGCATTTTCCTTTAAAACTCTCATGGCTGAACAGAATCTTTGGAGATGTTTTTTGGGGGGAATGCTGGGTCCACTAGATTGCAAGCATTCTTGTTAAAAGCAACTTTCCTTTTTGTTACCAAGGCTGTTGCCCCCAGGATCATACCCCTGCTGCTCTCTCAAAACCAGTTACTCTCATCTAAGTCTGAGGAGGCAGCTGCAGAGAAGAAACAAGAACTGGTTAGCACCAACCAAGCCCAAGATGGTGAAGGATTTGACTTCCAGTTAGACCTTGAACCTCATTATATGCTCACTGCAATGTATTAGCATGCTCAGTGACACACACACACCCAGCACCATGACAACTGGAAAAGCCCACACAAGGACGGACTGATTGGCTCCATCACACCCAGAAGGAGGACATGAAGGCAGAAGCCTCCCATGCAAGTCCACGTGGGCTGACCCAGGCCAGAGCCACCCCTCCCGCCCATCTCGGCTGACAGCTGACGTTCCCCACTTGAGTGCTTCCTTTGCATTTCCCCTGCTGAGCAATAAAGCAGCTGCTTGCTCACTGCATCCCTTTGCCTCTGCTGCGTGAATTCTTCCACAGCCAGTGGCAAGGACCCACACTTTTCACTAACAGTCAAGTCCTATTTCTTTCTAGCCTCTTACTTTAATTATCACATTAAAGTAGATTGAGTCTCCACCAAAGGCAGCATCCTAACATACTCATAAACCGAGAACCTGTCTTCAAGGAAACATGTAATTGTTTTACTTTGCCTGGGCAACAAAATACCATCAAACCAAAAGATTTATTTATGTCCCAATTAGAGGACATAAATCACCTCTGGAGAGCAGTAGAGCCTAAATGATCAAGAAAAATAAAATAATTTCTCTCTTCTGTAATATGAGGCTGAAAAGTTTCAGCCTTTTTGTTCCATTTATAACTCTTCCAATGCCACATCCGTTTGAATCAAATATCTTAGCTACAATTTTTGGAACTTGATGAATTCTTTTTAGAAAATCATTTTCTGACACAAAATGTGATGATGAGTACTGGGGATTAATTAAATCTAGCATCAACAAGTATTTTCTTTTTATGTCTTTAAAGGCATCTTTCATTTCATATAAGCACTTCAGGGTGTTATGACAGATGAGGAAAACTCAACTGCACGGGTATAATTCAACTGACATCCTCCTATAAATGAAATGCACATTGCATTTCATTACCACCTCAGCAAAGCAATCCAAAGTACTCTCTTGGAATGTTCAAAACAAACGTCTAGATTTCTTTGTTAGTGACAGATTCTTCTTACTTTACAGCAGAAATATAGCATCAGTGATCATTGCAGTACTAGAGTAAAAACTGAAATTTTTTTTCTCCCTGAATGCAGCAAATCCATTAATAACATCACAGTTGTAATGATTTATCTCAAGGTATAAATGATTTTTCTAAAAGTTTTTTTTTTTCTGGGTGGAGCATCCATTTGTAAATAAATCTTTTATTCACAAAAACTAGCAAAACTTACCCCTCTCCTTTGCCATTTATCATCTATATTTCTATAGTTGTTTTTATTATAGTAATGGTCTAGGAATTCGGATCTGAAAAAAATTTAAAGTTCTTACTGTTAACTGCCTTATTTTACAGAAAATGGATTTGGGTCCAGAGAGGTCAACAACCTTATTGCACCCAAATAATTCTTAGAATTGGCTATAAATCAAAAAGCAGTGTCCTTCAGCCTCTTAGACCATTTTATAATAAAAAGATTTAAAAGAATTCAACTATCAATACATGTAATATACACAAAGTTCAACCCTCACACAGTTGGTGACAGAGAAAATAAATCCTAAAATTAACTCAAATTTACCTAGTATGATGCTGTTATGGGTTAGGTTGTGTGCCCCCCAAAATTCATATGCTGCAGTCCTAACCCCCAGTACTGCAGAATGTGACTCTATTTGGAGATGAGGTCTTTAAAGACGAAATGAGTGAAAATGAAGTCCTATCGGTGAACTGTAACCCAACATGACTGGTGTCCTTCTAAGAAGAAATCAGGAGATGGACACAGAGGCAGGACAGTGTGAAGACAGAGGGAGAAGATGGCCTTCTCAAGCCACAGAGAGAGGCCTCAGAAGAAACCAGCCCTGCTGACACCTGATGTCAGACTCCCAGCCTCCAGAGCAGAAGTGCACGGAAACAAAGTCCTGCTGTGTAAGCCGCTGGGTCCGTGGTGCCTGTTATGGCGGCCCTAGCAAACTTACACGGACACCTGCTAAACAGGTGCGCCAAGAGAGCTGACACACCTGGTGTTAATCCTACAATGACTGTTGATAAAAAGATACAGCATAGAATAATGAGAGAAATCTAATTTTTCACTTCCCAAAGTTCCAACCTGGCTTGGAAATCTCTCCTGGCTTGATCTCACTGTTGGGCTACTCAGCCCCTAATTTCCACTTCTTGTCCTAAAAGTCAAGGTATGTAGAATAATCTGCAGATTATTGTTGTGTTTATTGGACTAACATTACATCTAAGGTGAGATTTTTAAAATATTTTTATTTTCTAAAATTTATTCTGATGAAACAAAATTCATGAATTCTCCTCCCTCCTTTGTCCTGCCCAATGGGCTGCACCAAACCTTCCTGCAGACTCTCCCCTTCACCCTCCCAAGCTCACTGTGCCTCATGCCCGGCCCGTCAAGCCAACACCTGCTGAGTGACCTTTTACTGTATACGAAGTGCTGACTCGCAAGACTGTTTCTACACCTATGCAGACATGAATAATTTATCTCTAAAAATAAATTTTAAAAGCAGCGAGATATAATTTTAAATGTTGAGGGAGTCCTAAATGTACTCTGCCTTTACATAACTGCACCAGATGCTTGAGCCGTGTTCAGCTTCGCCGAGAGAGGAACACAGGCACCTATCCACCCCCTGTGGATGGATGCAAGCAGGACCCTGCCCGACGAGGCTCTTTCACAGACCGAACACCGTTACTAACAACCCTAAAAGCCTCTGCAATTCCTTTAGCTGCACGAGAATTTATTTTTAACTGGGTTTTGTCACTCTGACATTTTTTGTGCAGTAATACTCAAACTGCAAGCCTGCAATACAGAAGATTCACACATTTGAAACACTCGAAATTGAATTCTCAGTGTTAGTCATCTCCAAGGTTTTCTTTAAAAGGGGAGAAGTTTGCATAGCATGATTTGATTAAAATGTATAAGTTACATATATAAAAATAAACATACACACAGAGGAAAATGACCAGAGGTTATACAGACAGCAGAATTCAGTGCCTTAAATGCTACCTCCAAACAGCCCTGGGTGTTAAACTTAACATCATGACTTTATAGCATATGATCTTAAGCAAGTTTCTGAATATTTCTTATCAGTTCAGTCTTTCTCATCTATGGGATGGGAATGACAGCAACTGTTGCCTCACACAGTTATCAGGATGCTAATTAAATTCAATCACAACTCAGTATCAGGCCCATAGTACCTCCCTGACTCAGTGAAAAATTTGGCCTGAGTTCTCACTGGGAGCAAGGTGAGAGTGTACTAAGGCAGTGCAGGGCCTCCCTCCCTGATGCAGAATGACCCTGTCACATCCCATGACAAGTCTCGCCTACTTCATGTCTTAGATCCCTTTAGGGCAGATCATAGAGTCTAGGGTCATGCCCTGATTTTTAGCACAACAGAACTTCATTGCTGATAGAAATCCCAGGGACCAACTACGTTTCTTTTTAATATCTGAGAAACTGAAATGCAAAAAGTTTACTATATGATCAATGTCATATGGAAAAAAATCAAGGCTCCTCTAGACGCTCAAAGAAGGATGTTTTCTTGGGGCTTGGGGACTACAGGATAAGGAGGAAGACAGTGCAGTTAGAGACTCATGTCTGTTCCTGCTGCCCCCTGGTCTTTAAGTCACCAGACCCGCATCTCCCCTGGCTACCTGAGTGGGAACAGAAGCACAGGCAGAAAAAAAATTATCTGAGTTGCAACCTGGGCTCAAGTCCAGAAATTGGTATGATCTCAATCCCAAGTAGCTGCTTCTTAACTTTTCTTTAGAATTTTCCATTTTTCTGGAAGCAGCACAGAGGAGTGGCCTAAGAAGAAAGGACAGCACAGTATTTTGACATGACTAAAGATCAAGAAACTGCACAGTGGGAAGTGAAATCACTGGGAAGGAAATTCGGAAAGTGTGCGGTGGGAGTGAGAGAAAAGGAGGAAGGAGAGGGGATGAGTGAAGCTTAGCAGTTTCTTCTGCTCGGAGGATCAGAGAGCAAGCAGCTTTATTTCCCAGAAAGCCTGAAGCTAACTCATGCTTTGCCATCTGACTCTGAGAGGGAACTGAAAAAAATGCCATTTGCTCAAACAATGGATTTAACAATTCTCTCCTATTCTCTTAAAAATATACACTTTAATGTTTTGCTTTTTCCCCCTTTAGAGAAGTAATGCGTGTTCACTGAAATCAATCAGAAAATAAAGAAGTCCAATAAAAAAACAATCTGGAATCCTACTGCTCAGAGATAATCACTCAGGGAAACAATAGTAACAACAGAAACATTAACAACAAATATATTCACAATTTTTTTTAACGCTTAGGCCCTTCTGGTACTCTCGCCATTGGTTTTGGGGTCCAGTGATTATGACCCAGAAGTTATAATCCACGAATCAGAATCTGGACAGGTGCCTGCCCTAGACATGAAGCGCCCTTCGAAGGCTCACCTGGCCCCGAAGCTCTGTTCATCCTGAGGTTCTCGGGAAGGTGGTGTGTTAGCCACCAACAACAGCTTAATTCATTCTGAGGCAAACCCATCTGGTGGATCTTCTTGGCTACCTTAGAGGTAAACCTCACAGTTTACAAAAGAATGCATATCAATTTCTACTTTGGCAATGGTTTTGCCACCCGCTGAGAGTCCAGCGTGTGGTTAAGTGAAGTTTATTGAAAGAAGAAAGGAAAAGAGAAAGCGTTCTGAAAAAAGCAGACCAAGTCTTAATTTTTCTAATTAAAGGGCCAGTGCTGAATAAACAAAATAAACAGACCTTTTAAAGCAGAATACACAAATTCAGGGAAATGTTAAAACAAAAGCTTTGATGTGACTAGTTGGAGAACAGAATTACAGAATTTTGAGAAAACACTTCAAAGGATTTTCCAGTTTACTTCCCTGGCCAGAGGCATGCAACTATTAAACCACCTATGACCAGTGTATGTTTTCTTCAATCATGAAGATTAAAGATTCTTGGTTCTGTCTTGGTAGTTTCTCAGTAACAAACTTCTTAAATTCAACACAAAAGAAAACCATAAAAAAATAGACCTACTCAAAATATTCCTCTTTCTCTTGATAAAACTCCCTTTCTTTTTAGGACAAATATCAATTTGCTTTCATCCTGTACCAAGAAGTCTTCACTTATCAAAGCAGTTTTAGAATGCTGAATCATATTCAGCTTGTGGTCAAATATGACCATTCATACTCTTCATGGATCCATGTCTAACTCTGCCTTCCCTAAGGGAACAAACAAATCCACACAATTTAGCATTGGGAAACATCCTGTTTATGTGCAAATCATAACTGCTGTGCAAAATGACATTACATTCAACACTTGTTGGTTATAATTCAAAATACACTGGTTTCTCTGCAGAGTAGTTTTGCTGAGTTTAGTTGTGGCATTCAGAGTAATTGCAGTCTGGGAAGAAAGGAGACAGTATGAACATTCTCTGCTCTAAAAGGCAGTAGACATGTTTTGGTTCTAGGTAAAGTGGGTCAGCATACACCATTCTTTCTCCCACAGTGAATGTAGCTATAAAACCTGGACAGACTTCATAAAGCAGGTATTTGAGAACTCTGAAAAAATAAGTGATAGAAGATTGGGGAAGGAGAACATAACCCCCTCCCTAGTTAAAGAAACAAGAAGTCATTAGACAGCTAGAGAGAAAGGATAATTCAAGTTGCTCTAGGAAAGTAACATGAACTTTAGGAACAGCAGAAAGAGAGGCTTCTCCCAAAGAAGAGATCATGTAAAAAAGTTGTTCTGAGCAGAAAATAGCTGATCCAAGAATCCAAAAAAAAAAAAAAAAAAAAAAAAAAGATCAGAGAAAGTTTGGCCCAGGATACTGGAGTCCTGACTTCCGTTGAGGTCCAAAACAACGTTAATGTGATTCTCAAACACGGCTGCCAATAAGCAGTGTGACAGCTGGTCAAAGCTAAGTCACCACCGTCATAATATACAAAGACAGCGCTGACTGTTGCGCTTGGATCTTTCTCCACATTCCTTGCTCTGTTTGACAGTGTTTTGTTATCTAATTTTTAAGATAATACTCTAATTTAATAAATTTTTATTACATAAATACTTCATCAGATGCAGGGATATAAAATCTGCAACATGTAATAGTTAATATAGCATATATAAAATATTTTAGCTCATATTCAAGTTTTAAATGGCTACTCCTCCCTGATCAAAACAAATATGACAGTTCACTTTACAACAGCATATACACCTGGAAAAAGTAATGCAGAACCTCATTTAAATTATACGATGAAAACTTCAACACAACCCAAACTTAAACAGTGATAGAAATATGACAAACATCCCCTGCACCCCTGTTGCTAATACTTGCAATTCCCTAAACTCTATCAACAGAGCTGCTGAAAATAATGATCACTGAGAGCCATTCTTTGGATTCAAATTTACTGAATGGGCCTTATGGGGAACAAATAATACATCCCAGCAATAGCCTCCACAGTGGGAATTAAATATTATTTTCTTACTGATTCGTTGCTGCTAAATTTTAGTCTCCATAAAGGTATAGGTCTGTTGTGCTCACCACTAGATACCAGGCAGAAAAGAGAATCTGACATCCAGCAAGTACAAAATAATTAGTTTTGGAAAAATACTTTGTATTAAACAAATAAATAAATGAGTATCTACAAGATTAGGGCTCAAAGTAAAATTATATATAGTTGAACTTGAGGAGTCACTTTGGCATATCCCTAGGCGTTAGATACTGCACAATTCTATTTAGACATGCATTCTTTCATTCATTCATTCTACCAACCAAACAACAATTCTGGTTTCAGAATACTCTGTGTAAAGATCTGTGACTGGGGCTGGGAACACAAAGATTTATAACAAGATACTGTAAATGATTTCAAGTGGCCTAAGTCTAGTGCAGTGTGGGAAACACAGAATATACTGCTAATGTAATTAGTACTAATCAATTATACTTTGAGAACTATAATAAGTACATCAACAGTGAACTCCAGTGAGGGTGTAATTAGTTCTGCCAGCAAGAATCAAGGTACAATTCTCTGAAAAGACAGTTATTCAACGGGACCTTAAGAAATACATAGGTTACTGACAGATGAAAAGTGGTGGATTATAAATTGTTAAGTGCATGAATTTTGAAACCAGACTGTGGGAGTACGAGCCCCAGTCTACCACTTATTAGCTGTGTGACCTTTCTCAAGTTACTTAACTTCTCTGTGCATCAGATTCCTCATGTATAATATGGAGATAATTATATCACACAAGGCATAGAGTTGTCGGGGGAGTAAGTTGGTTAACATAAGTAAAGCTCCTGTAACAGTACCTGAAAAACCATAAAAGTATATTTAAGATGGAGAAAAGAAAGGGCAAGACACAGTCACCAGCATAAAAAAATGTCCTGAAGTGAAGTGCTTAAAAACATTTTCCTTCTGTTCAGAAAAAAATTGAAGCACAGAGCATGTTAAGTACAAATTACTATGTATAAAATGTGTTTTGCTAACTCAGGAACAAATTTTGGTCATTGATCTTTTATTACAACTGTGGATCCTCAACCCAGAAACATGCACAGATGCACGTGCATCCACTCAAAGCTCCACACGTAATTTCAGGGGTCGGTCCACAGAATCAAGGGCAGCAGGCGCCTCTTCAAGGTCATCCCTGAGCCACGGTTAGTGGAATGGTCTGATGGGTTTACACACTTCCCATAAACCAATGCTTAGTATGGAACTTTATACAACCCCATGTAACTCTGGACCCTAAAGTATCTAGTCAAAAAATTAAACTGTGAACTCACAGAGGACTGAGACAAATAGAACACACACAACTTCACAGCTGCATCTCAAATCAAAGAAGGGCTGAAGAAGGCATATGAGGGTGCAGTGGTTCTTTGTCTGAGAGGCAGACCTATGAAGGATGGGATGCAGGTAGTCTGACCCTGAGGAGGAGATGAGGGTGAGAGACACAGTGTAAAAACTGAACGGCTTTGTACTCACATGGTGAAGGAGCCAGGGGGGGCAGACACTCTCCGCAGGTCCGCAGCTTGCACCTGATGGATACTAGAGGCAGCAGGGAATGAGCAGCGAAGACAGTCAGCAAAACAGCGTGGACAGACAGGCAACAAGCCAGGAGAGAGAAAGAGAGACACACAAAATTTAAACAGAAATTAAATGAGCGCATCACCAAACAGTGAACGAAAAGAAAAGGAAAATCGAGCCAGCCACGGAAATAATCCAAAAAGCCAGTGACAGCGACGAAGCCAACAGGACACACGGCAGGGCCGGCCCTCAGGCAAGCCACAGACTGGAGCACGAGGCGGGGCGCCTGCGGAGGCCGGAGGAGCGCTGATGCTGCGCAGGGCGGCGTGGGAGGAGGGCTACCACGGTCCTCTCTGGCCCTAGGTCGTGGGCGTCCATCCGGCGTGCGCGCACGCGCAAACGCACACGCGCACACACGTGCACACACACTCTCACGGTGGGCTGGCACAGCCAACTCATCTTTGAGGAGAATCAAGGTACTGAATGCTATAACACTGTCCTCATGATTCCAGGGCTTTGTTAGAATATTCGTGTCAAAAGGCAACCAGCTTAAAAAGAGCGACTAGATAAACACTTCACCTGCCTTCAGTTAAACCACGGGGGCTTTTTAAAGAAATCCAAAAGTGATACCAAGAAAGCCTAGATTCATCACAGTAATGCCATAATTCCACTCATATTCTTGGTGGAGGAGTGGAACAGGCTTCTCGCTGTTCTCCCGTCTTTTATTAAGGAGGGGGGTCTTCCGTGGTTACCAGGAAAGACAAAAGGCAGAACTGAGGAAACTACATCCCCGGTTTCCTGCCACTTTCCATAACCATTCTCTCCACTCTCTCAGACCACCTGAACAGTTTCACTCTGACTGCAGTAGACATACCCCACCCCCATCCCTCTTCTCTGCTAGGTATGCCAATTCTCATTTGAAGCCACTTATGAGTTAACTCCTCGTTATCCTCAACGGGCCATCAGTTATAACCAGTAATACTTCTCAGCAGCTCAGGATGATGGAACCCGGTCGCCAGATTCCAATTTTGCCAATTAGACATCTTGCCCTTGGATAATACAATCACCCTTAACCGTGTTGTCTTAATTGCTAGTCAACTCAGGCTAAGATCCTCCTAAGCACCTGAGTAATGTTAAATTTCTCATCTTCTTCAAAAGCGCCTTGCAAATAGTGTGATCAACTTATCTAGCGATCATGTGACTAGTACATGAACGTGAACTCAGATGAATCTGCTCTATTACTATCGGGGGGGAAGATGTTTCCTGGAGTCGTATTTTGAGTAGACCCATAGGCCATGATACATGAGACATGCTCCTGTACCGGTTGGGGGGCTGGGGAGGTGGGCAGGGGAGGGGGTACTTAACATACAGGCCTGGCCTTTTAGCTTGTGCACAGTCACAGCAAATAGAATAACCCAATAAATATTTGTTTAGGAAATTCTTTCCTTTTTTGCATAAATGAAGATCTAGTGTCATCACAAAAGCCTATTTAGCTGTTTCTCATGGGAAATCCTCCAGTCATCCATGCACACCAGATCTTGGCATTCTTAAGTATACATCTTCCACTTATTGTCCTAAAATGTGACCAAGACATTGTCTATATTATTTTTATACTCATGAGGTCTTAGATTTGTGTTGTTTTAGAATCAACTTCTGAGGCATGTAACAGATAGAATATTATAGATCTTATTCAACACTAAGTCTCAGACACACTGGCAGGCACTGGGGACCCTAAGAGGAAAACCCCAGAGTCTCCCCACAGAGCAGGGAAGACAAGTAAACCAAGAATGACACTATTTTGGATAAATGGTATGAGAGCACTACAGGAGTGCAGAGTGGCGTATTTAATGGCTAGAAGTAGACAGAAAAGGATTTGTAGGGAAAGGGGTATTTCAACGGAGTTTTGAACTCGAGCAAGAGCTAGCAGATGAAAAGGAGGTGAGGAGGGCAAAAATATGATGATACACGAGACAGGAGGTACTGCTCCAGGAATAGCAATAATCTCTGGAGCACAGGAAGATGGGGATGAAGGCAATGATCAAACAGTCTGTAAAGCAGAGGAATATAGGTTTCACATTTTCAGAAAGATCATTCTAACTAGTCTGTTGGAAAAGCTATTGTGTGAAGGGCAGCAAGGCTGGAAGCAAGGAAATGAACTGAGCATATTTTTAGCGATGCTGCTGAGAGGTAACTAATACGGCTGTATTACTAGCAGAGGGAACAGACGCTGTGAGAGTTCAAGATGTGGGAAGTAAACAGGAGGGAGAGTTCAGAGAATGCATGGGATGTGTAACAGTGGGGGTGACCGGGAGGACTCCAGGGCCAGGGACATGCTGAATGAGCGGATGGTGGTCCATTAGTACAGATGTGAATGGAAAGGGCTCACCGGGGGAGGAGGAGGGAAAGCAAAGGAACAGAGTTAAGGAGTCCCTTCTTAGCAGATCGTTTCAGGTTGCCATGAGGTATGCAGGTAAAGATGTCAACTAAGATACTTGGGTCTGAGTCTTCAGTATTTAGAAGAAAGCCTGGGCTGAAGACACAGCTTTGAGACTCATCAGCTCATCAGTCCTAGAGGACACCTGGGGGGCAGGTGTGCTCTCCTAGGGGCAAACCCATGAGGAACACCTGCATTCCAGCAGAAGAGAGGGCCTCAGCACTCAAATCTCAAATATTCATGTTAACATGCAATGTGAGAGGAGCATTAAGTCCTTAAGACGAGTTGAAAAGCTACCCTCTTCTGACAGAGAAACTACCCCCTGCCCCGCCAACAGGGTTTTAAACTGAAATTCTAAAACCTGTTTAAACAGTCCTCTTTCTTCTGAAAGAAGGCAGGCAAATGACACAGAAGAAACAGTTAAAAATAAGAAAGAGAGCAAGGGAAAAAAGGGAAAGAAGGACGGAAAAAATAAAGGAAATAAAGAATTATCTTTCAATGATCTCTTTCTGCCTTGGCTCCAACAGTGAAATTCGCACAACTGCAGCCCAAATAAGGAAAAGCTTGGAGGACTCAGAAGATGGAAGAAAACTGGTAAGGAGGTATTAATGGCCAGGCTGCCTTTGAACTGGAAGCTCCAGTTGGAAATCCAGTGGAAGAAGTTAAATTTCCAAGCAAGGATTTCTAGTGAAACAGAAAGAAGCAATCTAATCACAGAGGGTAAGAGTAGTGGGTGAGAGATTTTCTAAAAATGGAGTGTTGAATGATCATTTTAATAATAAGACAATAAAGATCTTGGCTAACCTTGAAGATTTACATATGTTCTTTTAAGAAATGAACAGAACCACTATTAACTGCCCTTTCCCACAAGTCTTTCCTATGGCCTGAGGCTGCTTCGTTGGAGGCGCCACTGCCCCGTGGTGGGAAGTAACAGTATTTTTGAGTTGAGACTGCTGCTTGACCTATGACCCAAGCAGCTAAACCTAAGAAGTCACATCAACTGTTGTGTGTGCTATGTGTACAAAAAGAAAATAACTCTTCACATTTGTTTTTATGTGTGGAAAAAAGCCCAGATGAATTCCTAACAGTACCCTTACTGAGCAAATAAAAATTCTTTCTCAAGGACAAAAACTGAAACTAAACATGTGAAAATAACTTCATGTCTAATAAGGTTATTAAATGTAGAAGCACCAGGCATGAAAATGGGAGTTCTGCCTGTACATAAAAGCATTTTCAGCTCTTGAGGGGAAGGTTTAGCTCAGTGGTAGGGTGCATGCTTAGCATGCATGAGGTCCTGGCTTTGTGAAAATTTTCAACTCTATTAACAAACTGTCTACAAATGATCCAAAACAACCTGGACTATCTCAGAGAGGGCTTTCTGCTTAGTAGTTCAGAGCTTTCTCTCAAAGCAAGAGTTCGTAGCTTAACTCTAATATTTCTAGAGAGAAAACAGTCAACCACATATGATTGCTTATTGCTGACATTCTGCCTGAAACTCACTAAATTGCATATTCAACCTAATAGAAGGTAAAGGCAGAGAAAAGAGACAGCCACAGAAATGAACTAAGAGTTTCACGAGCGGCCAGAGGAAAACAAAATGAAAACGACAACCAAAAAATCCCCCTGGATAACGATCTAAGGCACGTGCTGGGAAGTCCTGAGTGACTGCAAAAGGAGGACGCAGAAGAGAGGGGCTCCTTCACCCCAGCTTCAGACTTACGAGCAAACATTAAAAACTAAAAGCCCTGCCGAATGCCGTTCTTCAACATATGCCATCTCAGAAAGAGAGGTGAGGTTTTGGCAGGGAGTGATGACACCTGTGTCACTGGCTTGTTCCAGGCACTTCTTTAGATGGCCGTATTTTCTCAATAAGTATGTGGCAAAGCATGCCTTTGCTTCACAGGCACTACAGGAAGCCAGCCGTTCAGTACAAATAGGTAACCATGCAGCACAGGCCACAGACAGGAGGAGCACCTTGGAGGGCCCCTCACTGTGAAGAAGGATGGCCCAAGGCTGAACCCTGACATGGCCTTCCCTGGGGTCAGATCAGGCATGGGGCATGATATACAGACGATACTCAGAAAGATGCCCCAAATCCGCCTCTATCTCCATTCCGTTCTCCAACCCCAAATAGACATTTCAACCAAAAATTAGATTAAGGGGCTCTGTAAAATGAACGTACACTCTCAGCAGCTGGTCATTATCACCTCTCAAATCAGTCTGTCAGAACACCCAGGAAAGGAAAGGGGCCAGGAGGAATACACTTCGCTTAAGCACTGGGCAGTGGGTCAGGTTCAATCTAGGCAGGAGAATGCCAGCCGGAATGGCAAAGCTGAGCTGAAACATCAGAGGACACAGGACCCCCACGTGGGAGCATCAGGAAAGGGACAACCCACTAACGGGCAGAAGGGGACGCAGTGTGGAGGGAGGTGGGCCCAAATCCCGCTGTGCCGACCTCTGGCGCCTGGGGAAACCGGCACTCTCCAAGTGACCAGGGTAAAGAGGAGGCCGAAGGCATGCCTTCTTAAAATGAAAAAGAACACGTTGAACTAGACAGGCTTTCTGACCCTGAGTCACTCTATGGTTTTCTGCTGGTCCCAGTAAATATAAACTCAAACAGTCGGTGAAGAAGTGTCATCAATCTAACGTACCATACAGCAATAATTTCTGAAAGAAGGGCGTGGTCACCGATCAGTAAACATTAAGAAGAAATATGTGCGACAGACCAAGGATCTGCTGAGTTTCCTGGACTCTTCTCCTTTCTCAGCACAGGGAGGCCCCCGACCATGCACATGCGCTGTGCCCTCCTCTCCACGGTCTCTGTGTTCACAAAGGCGGGCAAGGGCCAACTCACTCATTGAGTAAAGGCATGGACGTTCTCCTCTTGCTCTTCTGAACCATGTTGGCCTGATTCCTCAGTGAGATCCGAATCATAGCTGGGGCCAGCCTACAGGGCTCCCCATCCACTTGCATGGGGATGGATTTGTAAGTTAGCAGCATGACCTCCCGACACTGGTGCAGCCTTTCTCCATGGCCCCCAACTTGCAGGGCAGCCTGTAAAAACAAGAGGCAAAAGGAAGCAAGAGGTTAGTTCTTAAGAGCTATTCAGGGAGCCTAGAAACCCCAAATCCACTGTATATGATTATCAAAAAGCCTTTGATAAACTTATTGAAAGCTGTTAGCCAGGAGTAAAATGGGAAACTTTAAATCATTAATACAAATCATTTAAAATATCTAAACTTTTGATGGCTTGATCATATATCCTCATTGATAGCTACTTTTTGCTTTTATGTATTTTCAGACTTAAGTTAATCATGTTAGTTTAATATAAAAGTTGTGTTATTTACTCCCATTAAATAACCAATGTACTTAGAAAAAGAAGAGTATAAAAGAGACAAAGTACATAGTTTAAGACAGCTTCTATATTATATTTAATATATAAATACATTTATATCTTTTAATCATGTATAATTATATAGTTATATATTATATATTAAATATGTTATATTTAAATATGCAGCCAATCCTTAGAAAAATTTTCAAACTTCAGGCAAGCTTTTCCCTTTTACTTAAAAGCTCCTCAAACTACTTCTCATCTGTATAAGATCAATGAAATGCAAAAATAATAATCCTCAATTTAAAACATTCTGAAGAGTAAAGCAGCTTTGAGGATCCAAATCAAACACAGTAAGAGCTCAGTTCACTACAGTGGCCACAAGATGAAAAGTCAATCCAAAATTAAAATCCTGCAACAAGTAACCATAACTTCCTTGCTTCTTTTTTTTTTTTAAATGATATTTATATAATAATAAGGGGTAAACTAAAATCAAATATTTGGTTATAGCAGAGTACACAGATCATCTTATACAGCTTGATGAACACTGTTATACACAAATGTAAATCTCCATCCAGCTCATGCTTTAGACAATTTATAGCAATTAAAAGGTTTCCATGTGCCCCGGCCCTATCTGTTTAAACTCCTCCCACCAACCAGCTGGTAACCACTATTCTGACTTCTAGCACCGTAGATTCAACTTGGTTGGGCTTGAATTTCTTATAAAATGAATCATACAGTATGTCCTCTTCTGTGTCTGACATCTTTTGCTCATCATTATTTTTGAGTAATAGATACAAGAGTGTATCTACCTACTCTTCTGCTGGTAAACATTTGATTTTTTCCAGTTTGGGGCTGTTACTGATGTAAACTTCTTATGTTTATCTCGGGGTGGATACATACTCTCTTGGGCACATACAGTAAGCAGAACTGCTGGGCCCTAAGTTCAGATGCATACTCAACTTTAGTGGATACTGCTAAACAGCTTTTCTGGAGGGTTATATTACAATGCATTTTGAGTATCAATCTATAATGAAGTGAACAAACTTCTTTTTTTCACATTTTTATTGATTTATAATCATTTTACAATGTGTCAAATTCCAGTGTAGAGCACAATTTTTCAGTTATACATGAGTGAACAAACTTTTAAAAGGAGTTAATACTAACTCTTGCTCAAAATCTAAAAGATTTACTTGAGAAAAAAAAAAAGGAAAACCTATCTATTATCAGGTTGTTTCCATATGTCTCATCTCTGTCTTACAAATGGGAAAGAAAAAAAAAACCCCTGAGATTTGTGATGTCAGCTTCCACTAATTTGGTTCCCAGATATTTGCATTTATCTGATGTTTTGAACTATTTTTGCACTTGCATTAATTTGAACAATAGGAACCTGACTGTCTATAGATGCAAAGAGAAAAAGAACACAAAAGGATAGAAAGGAGGGAAAGAAAACAGAATAAAAACAGAAAAATGAAGAACTTATCATTCCTGAACACCTTTGATTTGAAAAGCATTCAGTTGTGAGCTTTACATACAATTTTATTCAATTACTGGGAGAACAAGGAAGCAGAGGAGAATGAAGTGAGAATTTACTAAAATTCTTTCTGGCCTGTTACCCAATCCTTTATTACTCAGCTGAAAGTTTTTCTGGCTGTACTTCAATGACCCTAAATGGTAAATTAAATGTTAATCTATTGATCTGAGCCACCATCTCACATCCAGAATTTTCCCAATATATTTCCCTTGCCTTCGAGTACTCCTCAGCTCCATATTTACCTGACAACACTGTATCCATTCACCCACTGGAGGAAACACCAGTTTCTTTTTCCCCCAGGCTTGACTGGGCCTAATGACAAATAAAAATGCAGAACTTGCCAAGTGAGATCTTATTCCTCTGAGTTTGACAAGACTGAAAATTGCTTAAATACTTTCCAGCCCCTTGGTATCAGAAGGCTCGTGCAGTACCGTAGGGCACATTTAAGCCATATTTTCAGCCTCAATGATGTATCAATAGCAAATACCACAAACAGACAGAGGTAAAGAGCTGTCAGCGGCAGTTCCACTGGCATTTCAGCATCAGCCCAAGATGACTGCGCGGGCGCACAGCAGGGATTACAGTAATTAGCTCTTCAGAATAAAGACAGTTCTATTATTGTCAGCACAGCCACGTTAATTTATTTTTGGAACAAGCTAGAGTAAAGGTAGTATTTAAAGACTTCGTTTCTGCAGCGGCTAATCCGTGGATTGCTATCTACGGGGTCTCTCTTTTCAGTTCTTCTCCCCACATCCTGTAACTAGTCTCCTGTATTAAATTCCCTCAACTGAACTGTCTCACAGGGGGTTCTTCTCCCTCTCTCGTCACCAAATGAGAAATCTGCAGTGGTACCATTATCATCCAATCCATACTTTTCTATACAAGTTTTTACAAGCTGTTTTACTGCCATGAAGCAATGCCATTACATTTTATTGCTTTTTTCCATTTTATCAAATATTAAGACTTCTGGACATGGGTGTGTTTAATATCCTACTGCAAGAAATGCTGTAAGCAGCCTAAATACGATCAGCGATAGCATTATTATTTACTTGATCACTGTCCATGTGAGTAGCTATTTATAGCAAAAATCACTCTATCAATTCAGTTTCTTTACATGTTAAGTGATGAGATTTTAGTGGGCTGCTATGGTCTGTTTCAGCACTAGCATTTTATGATTTTAGGTTGCACCTATAATTTCATGTTCTCAAATTCTACCACATGCCACCTAGAGTCGTCTTCCTTACTTTGGCAACATTAGCATATGATTAATGGACAGCCAGTAGCTATAATGGAGCAGAAGAAATAAAAAGGGAAGGGCTTTATCTGAAAAACCTTCCTTCTGCTCATTCAAATAAATCCAGAAATTACTGAACACTTACTATGGGTCAAGAACATTTTCTATGAAAAAGTAAAGATTCTAAAATCTATAAACAAACACAAGAGATGTAGAATAACCAAAATGCTCTTAGGAAAAGAGTGCAATGATTCATATTACCAGGTTGAAGGCTCACTATAAAGCTACAGTAATCAAAACAGTGTGGTAGTGGCATAAGGATTAAAAAAAAACAATGGAACAGAATAGAGTTCAGAAAAAGAACCACATGCAATCAAGAGGCAAAGGCACCAAGGCACCTCCATAGGAAAGGAAAGGCTATTTAACAAACAGTGCTGGGGAAAAGCAGATAAATATCTTCTTAAAAATGAATCTTGAAGTTACTTCACACAGTACACAAGAATTTGAGCTGAATCACACACTTGTATACATAAAAGCTAAAACTATAAATCTTCAACAAGAAAACAAAGGAGAGTATCTTCCCCTCCTTTCCTGTAGTAACAAAGATTTCTTAAGAAGGACACAAACAGCTCCAACATGAAGTAAGCCTACCTCATAAAACTGGAATTCATAAGAATGTTTAAACTTCTGCTCATCAAAAGAAACATTAAAGAAATAAAAAGATAAACTGAAAACATATTTGCACTAAATGTATCTGCCAGAAGACTTGTATTCAGAATATATAAACAGTGCTTGCAATTCAACAATAAAAGATAAACAGCCCATCAAAATACGTAAAAAACAGACACTTCAAAAAAACAAAAAGACATAAAAGGTAACCATAAAGATAAACAACATGTCTTACTCCCATTTTTTGTTGGCCGTAACAAAAACATACATAATTTCTTTCTTTCTAGGGATGGAATTTTATTCTCTCTTCTTACTCTGTTTCATCCAGTGTAATATTATAATATCTTTTTGTCTCTATCCGCTAACACATTTTCAGCACCTGTGGAATATTCAATTTCCATCACTTCTCATCAGGTACTCTTGTATGTTGCTGTTGGGCAAGTAAACAGTACACATTTCCAGAAAGCATTTTTATAATTTTTACTAAGAGGCTTTAAAATGTTTATGCCATTGAATCAATAATTTCTTTCCCAGGGATTTGTCATAAAAAATAATTTGAAATGATAACTGAGGTTTATAAATATTATGTTAATTACAGGAGTTTTTAATACCGCCAAACATCTAGAAAACTAAAAGTTTCATAAAGGAATAATTATTATATAAATTGAAACATGTTTATACAATGAAAGAGGAGGGTTTAATAATATAATTCCCTATATATTCAAAAACATGGAAATAAAGCAACTGAAAGGAAACACATCAAAATATACAGTTAGTTATGGATCAGGTGATTATGACATATTTTCATTTTTAGTTATTTTATTTACATGTATTACCAAAATAAACAAACATTTGGTATTACTTTTTTCATTAAAAAAAAAAAAAAAGATCACCTGGTATGTGTACAACTTCAACCCTAGGAGTTTCTCCCTGTAACTTTTCTCACTGAATAATCTCTTGCTTTTCTAATTCATAAATATAAAAGAACCTACATGTTTTAATTTCAATTAACAGAAAGAAAGCTGGCTATGCTTTCTTTAAAGTTCAGGAGACTGAAATCTCTGGATTTCATACTGCATAGCAAATTAGGCTTCCAGTTCCTCAATCTGAATAATGCTTTGAACTGTCTTGAGAAGTTTTAGATTACTTAGAAACAGACTTGACATCAAAGGACCTTCACAACTGTAATGGATGAAAATTGTGGCAGAAATAAATGCAAATTACAATATCTGATTATGGTCTGTGTAGACTCCAAAAAGGTAATCAGGTTACCAAGCACCAATGAAGAAATCATCTTAATTAGCAGGAATGCATTTCAACCAGTAAAATGAATGGAAGATGTCTGCTTTGAAATGTGCAATCACAGGAGTCTAAGCGAAACAATCTTTTCTTCCATTCAGTAATCCTATTTCAAATCTCTCTTAAAGTACCACTCTGAATATTTTAAGTACACAAAAATACGCACTTTTACCATATAGTCTTGTTTGTATAATCATCTTACACAGATGTGTGAGTTTTTAAATAATTTACCTTCTTAGGAACATAAATAATCAATATTATAGTTTCAAGATATGTGAAAATGAAGGACTGAAAATAAAGCTCTTTCACTTTTGAGTGAAAAAAAAATACAACAGTGTACTGCTGCGTGAGTGGTAAGGTAGGATAGATGTGAAAAGCAAGTAATGTATGCCAGTACTATTTACAGAACAGTGTGAACTGTGTTGAATAATCTTAGTATTCAGTTTCCTCTACACCAACTCCCATCCATTTCTCCTTTTCCTACCAAGGGCAGGATGGGAGAGAGAAGGATCTGACAGACCCTCTAGACACTGTCCCAACCTAGAGGGATCTCCTGAGCTCTAAACATGTTTCAAGTTGCCCAGTTCTGTATCTTCTTAGACGTCTCACAGGGGTTTGAATTTTAACTTATATAAAACAGAGTACATTGGGGGCAATATTATCCCCTTTTTATATTTTCTGTCTCATATAATACATTCACCCTTTACCTTACTGGCTTATGCTCAACCCCGAGGATTCATTCACACTCCTTTCTCATCCTTCACCATAAGTCACTGTCAATAACTCTTGAATTCACCAACCCCTTCTACCTTCATCACCACTTCTTTCTTCGGGCTTTCCAATCTCCTCACTTCTTCCTTCACCTGGGCTTTGGGACCAATGTCGTGATTTGTCCATCTGTCTCCAGGAGTTAAGATTCTGGTCACCTTTCACAGGAACATCCAGGTAATCTTTCTGAACAACAAATCTGATCCTGTCTCGTGCCATCTGCCCTGACCTCTCCATTCACAGGTAAAATAGAAAAACGAATTTTTAAAAGACCAACTCTTTCTGCCCTTTCTCTGTAGCCACATCTTTAGTCACCGTATCATCACTCTGAACCTCTGCTAGTCCATGCCCTCCTGGGCGACCCCGTCTGAGGGAAATGACTCACAAAGACTCCAGCCTCCTCTGTGACATTTTTGCTGATCTCCCCCATTTGTAAGCACTGTTCTCCTTTCAGTCCTCACACGTCTTTCTCCTGGAATTCATTACATCAGACTGATTGCCTGTTTACTCCCCACAACACTGAACTGTGGATGCCCTGAAGACGTGGCTTTTCTACTGGTTCATTTTGTAACTGTTTAACTTAGCAGAGTGTCACTTATGGATTCAATGAGTATTTGTGCATTCAACAAATATTCAATAAATCTTCACAACTGACATTAAATGAGTGAGAGTAATGAGATGTTTTAAATCAGTATTACCTTGAATTTACATAATTCCTATTAATGAGAGACCATCAATATTCTCTGCATTTCCCATACGCAGCATGGCCTTTAATGGCCCTGCCTCTGAAGTTACACAGCGACAAGTCCACTAAGCTCTATTCACCAAGTGTTTGTAAGCTCACCTAGACCCAAACTTTTGATGGGAGAAGTTCCAAAATTTTGATGCCATTTGAAAACCACAGCCGCCATCAGAGGATGCTGGTGAACTAATTTAATGTTTTGAAAATGCATAAGGAAAAGAATCACTTATCCTGTGTCTCTGAAACAAACTGTATAAGTTAAGTGACCAAATCGTAAGTATAGAAAAATGTCTCTTCATAGATATATTCCAGTTAATAAATGAAGAAGGATAGAATTAGAATATTTTTGCAACCCCTCCTACTTTGCAACCCTTGAAGATTCCTGGATAATCAAAGACTATTAACCAGAGAGAGAGAGAACCAGACATTATATACCCTCTTTTGGAAGAATACAGCACTACTTACAGAACAGACTTGGGGGAAAGTATGTCTGATGAGTCTGGAACCATCAACTTAGGGAAAAAAGGGAAGAGAGAAGAACATGTTACTGAGACCTGGGGGACGTTATCAGCACGGTTCAGACTGAGGGAAACTACAAGACAAATAGCCTGGTTTCTTCCATAAATAAATGAAGGAAAAAACAGAGAGACAGACGGGTGAGAACCTACAGAGACTTGAATCATATCAACCAATCACAATGATTTTTTTTTGAATCCTGATTAAAACAAATAAAGCATTAAAAAAGTGATATCTGCAAGATAATTAGAAATTTGGGCAATGAGTACGTATTTAGTGATATTCAGATGCTATTTTTAGGTAAGATGATGTAATGGTATTCATAAAAGAAAGTCTTATCTTTTAATAACACATTCAGAAATACTTATGGGTAAAATTGGGGGAGGGTATAGCTCAAGTGATAGAGCACATGCTTAGCATGCCTGAGGTCCTGGGTTCAATCCCCAGCACCTCCATTTAAAAAAAAAAATTAAATAAATAAACCTAATTACCTCCCCCTGCTAAAAACAAAACAAAGAAAATAAAAATAACTAAACTGAAAAAGAAACCCTTAGAAATATTTGTGGGTAAAATGATATAATGTCTGGGATTTACTTCAAAATAATATGAGAGGAGATCATAGGTGGGGACCAAAATAAGACTGCCCATGACTTGGTATTACAGAAGCCAAGTGATGGTACATGAGGGTTCAATATACCTCTTCCATATTGAACTTTTCCTATAACAAATACTTATTTTAAGAACTCAAATTTACTAATTCTCAGAAGTCAAAACTCCAAAGCAGAAATGCTATGCTGCACTTCGTGACCTCACCCGTCTGCCTCTCCAGCATCACCCACACCACCCCTGCTTTTCATCTATGTTTCAGCTACATAAAACTAATCCTAGTTTCCACAGAGGACTGTGAGCTCTCATACTTCCAAGTGTATGAATTCCCCCTTTTCCAGAAGGCCAAGTCCCATTGTCCTCCTGGCAAAATCCACTCATTCTGTCACATCTCCTCATTGCCAATTCCAGGTCCCAGGCTCTCTGCCGTGTACCAGAGATACAGTGGAGGGATGGACACGGACCATTTGCCACTCCCACCTGGCACCCCACCCCCTCCCTGCCCTCCTTTTTGCCCTGTGAGGCTGGCCCATTTAGACTGTATTAAACGCTCCCTTGTCCTCTGGCTCCTGTTAGAATTCACCAGAGGGAAGCAACAGCAGAAGATCTGGGGGGCAAGAACTGTAATTATGTCCCCGGCTCTCTCTCTGCCAGGCTGGCATGGGCTGGTGGCTTTCACTTAGCAAACACTACTCCTATTGGGTGGTTGTTCCCAAATAGTTCTCTTTTGGGTACAGCTGACTGCTCCCTTGCCTTTGCACTTTTAGCTCAGGAATACACCATCATCCATTGTTGCTTCTCACAAAACCTAGTGCACTATTCGGAAAGAGTCTCTCGATTAAATTCACCTCTAATTACCCAGTTTCAGTCTGCCACCTCCCTCTTGTTCAGACTTTATATAATTGTAAGCAAAAACAACCCAAATCAAAAAACACTGTAGAAAGAACCTGACATGGATACGGACTGAAAAGTTACTGAAGATGGGAAGAGTTCAAGAACATTTTAGATTGAGACAGCATATGCAATGGCCCCGTGGTACAAAGGAAGCAAGTGATGCTCAAAGTTATACTTGAATTGAGAGGCAACGAACTAGAAAGTGAGGAGGGCAGTGGGAGAGGATAGAGAATCAGAGAGAAACTCAATTTTTCAGTAAAGATTTAGATTTCGATCTTGAGAGCAATAGGAAAGTGTCTAATATTCTCCCTGGCCTCCCAAGCCTAGGCAAGGAATCATCTTAGACTTTCCCTGACAGCCTTCTACAACACAGTCAGGACCAGGAAGCTCTGACACATGGCAAACATTCAACACGTCTTCACTGGCTTAGTGAATAAATCAATGAGTAAAACACACATGACTAGGTTTGGGGCTTTCCTGGTCACCTCCAGGAACTCTCCCTTGCACATATCCTACTTGAACTTAGCCCTACTTGCTCCTGGCTGAATCTTCACCCATAACTAGCATAAAGGCTTCTCAAGAGAAAGAGCTGTACATGAGTGACATCCCTGAAAATGAGATCTTTCCTAGAACAATTTTTACACTTAACAACCATTTCATTCTAGAGCTGGCAGATATGGCGAGCAACATCACCATGTCATGGTGATGGACAGTTTTGCCATCATCACAGTAGGTTGTGCTGTTAAATCTCACTAACTCGAGGTGATTGAGGAAGTCATTTTGAATCCACGAGATGAGTGAGAGAGATGTTTTCGGTCATTTCGAACAAGAAATACAACTTTATTGCCTTGAGGCAAAAGGGGAAGCACAAACCAAGTGCTAATCAAATCCAAGGAGAAGATTTATTTTAATTTGCTTTACAAACTGACAGTGTGGCCTGATTCACACCAGATGAAATGATAAGCAAAAATTTTAATTGGTTTCCTCCTCATTCAATAGTAAGTTGGAACACACAGCTAAAACCTGCCTGAAATTGACTTTATGCTATAAATGTACCGTTTTAATGCCAGCAACAAAATTAAAACAAGAGGGTCTCAATACTGTGCACCTAAATATTCATGAACGTCACAACAACGATGTCTTTCAATATTCAGGTATTTTGTGATAATGCCCACCTTATGCTTAAGCAGACAAGATGGAAGATGAATCAAATGACCATTTTCCTTTTTACCTAAACACTCAAGTCCTCAGTGAACCATAAATATCAAATGGCAAGGTTTCTGCATCAATGCTGGGAAAAGACTGTGGCATAATGCTTTTTAATTAGCATGAAAACTCTGCATTACATTCTGGTAGACAATCAGGAAAATGAGCAAATAATATTCATTTATCTTTGAAGTTCAAACAAATATGTAACCAATTTTTTTTAATGACATGAAGAATTACTTTTTGTTTTTGTCTTCTCCTAGAAACTCTATATTGCATAAAGTTTATAAGTTGATAAGCCAGGAGAGAACATTATATCAAAGTCTTGGAAAATGAATAAACTCTAACCATGACTAAAATATATTTCACTTCAGTAAAACAGAATGTATTGCTCACCAAAGAGGCCATGGTGAATCCAATGACTTCAATATAACCATCATCATGACGCTGAGGTTCAAAATCATGGTGATCTCCCGGGTTCCCCCAGGGCATTGTGCCAGCACAATATCTGCAAGGGAAGAGTAAAAACAATTAAATTTGGTCCAGTCCTCTCATGATTACCATTAAGGATTAACTGATAGTTAGATCCAATGTTTATTTCACACAAAAACAGCCTTCTACTCTTGGTTCACACCTTTCAATAGAAAAGAAAATGGATTTATCATCTCCAAATATCAATTTATGAAAATGAGTCAAAACTTTACAACGAAAGCATGCCATGGTGCCCAGCTTTCCCCTAATTCATTATTTATCAGTATTTCTCACCCTCATACATGCCTGCTTTCTATGATATGCCATGAGTTATCAATAGGTGGTTTCGGAATTTGGTCTTGGAGGAAGACATACATGCCAATAGGAAAGGGAGTGGGAAGTGAGCTGGGGAAGCATTCAACAGCACATACAGAGTCAAGGTAAAATGTCCAGGACGAGGGAAGGTAGCTGAACAAGACAGAGTGACAAAGGGATGAGAGTAAGGAATGATGTTAGAAAGGAAGGGAAAATAAAATTGAAAAGTAGAGGAAACAGAATCCAAGGGAAGGATGGAGTAGGAGCAAGAAGAAAAAAAGCAAGGAGAAGAGGAAAAAAATGAAAGCAAGCTAATAAAAAATCTTTCCAGAGAATCTAGGCCTTCAACTTAAACAACTAAGATGAAAATACTTGTAAGGGACCATACTGAGCATAGCCCAAAGTAATCAGGAGACTGTAATACATTTTCTTAGCCATAGATTTACATACAATTCTCATTTCAACTAAATTCAGTCTAAATAGAACGTATTTGTGGATTTTGTGTCTGAGTTGTCTGGTTTGCAAATAAAGGGTCACAGATCCATCCCTTCCAAAATCTTGGCTTGGGAGCCTAAAGTCTAATTTTATGCCACTGAGATAATATGCTTATTCTGAGAGTAGTTAATCTTAAATACCCCTTTCTCCTGAGGTATGTAATAGTACCAAAGAGAGTTGAGATCCTGGCTAGAAAATGCGACTCTAATTGATCCTATTTTTTCAAAGCCATCATCTGGCAATGATTTTGAATGAATTCCATGCTGAAATCAGGCTGGATGGTTTCCTAACAGCTTTTGGGAAACTGAGAACAGGGATTTATTCAAGTCTATCATTGTTGGGGGGTGATGGGGTAGGAGGGGTCAGTAATTGAGAATTAAAATGTTCAAGAGGGCTGTCTGGTTTCTTAAGGATGGGTAAGTATAGACCATGCCCTATCAAACACACACAGAAACACCACAGAGAACACTAAAACCAAGTAGGAGGACAAAATTATCCAAGCTGGAGATCCTTAATAAGCCACTAAGGTAGCTGTTTTTCATTGTTTGTACCTGGAAATTTTCTATAATGAAAGCAGATAACCTTAGGTCAAACAGAGTTTACATCAAGCCAAGGAAACATGAACAGAGCTTACCTGGGTATATTTAAAAATACTATACACTGGAACTTCAGTTCCTGAATCTTTGGGGTGAGATCTGTTCCATCACACTGAAACAATCAAAGCACAGAAAGCCAGGGTTTTGAAGTAGTCACAAGACTCAACAACAACCAGGTTGACAGCTGCACATACCACGGTCTTCCCCTTGTCCCTGTCTCTGATGAATGAGACGCTCGCTACTATGATTGAAAATTCATTCTGATTGTAACTTTCCCAGACCCTGGGCTCAGGTCTTGGTTTTATATTGATTTAACATAAAAACAAAGCTGCTGTCTGACCAACATGTTTTTCTCTGGCCTCACAATCAAAGGACCCATCATCATTCTCAACCTTGGATTATTATTAGACATTGAGGTTTGTAGGATCGACATTAGGATTTATGAATGCTTAAAAGAATAAAGAGGATAGAGGCATATGTCAAGGCTGCAGCAATCTCTACCACAGTCATCTGATTGAAACAACAGTCATGCATATAACCATTTATTTTATCTGTTTTTTTGAGATAATTTGTATTTTGAAAATGTTGAACATAATATTTTGAAACCTGTTTAAAAGAAATAAAAATTGCATGTTTTTTAAATAAAGTATCCATTATAAATTAGTATTATCTCCATTAGTGATTTGCTCTTATAAATTTAATCTCTTACAGACTTTGACTGGTCTTCTGAGATAAACTGCCCTGCTGGAGCTGGGCATGACACTGGGTTCCGAGGGCCTTAGGATGGCTTGGCCTCAATACCTTTGTGTGTGGCTCCCCTCACGGGTCAGTGCTTTCCTCAGGAGTGCCCTCTGACTAATCAAAGACAAGTCTTCCATTTCCCTTTCTCCCTTTCCACTGGCAAAAGCCAAAAGAGAAACACTCTAGTCATGACTCCAGGCATCTCAATGTCGAAGGTATAAAGCCTGCTTTTCTATTTGCTCTCTTCACACCCTCATCCCCCATCATCTTCTCCTCTGGAGAGAGGGTGGGGCATCCCCAGGCGCCCTGCCAATTTCTAAAGATTTCTTCAGGAGGCGTTTCAGCCCAGGTTCTGTGACTCCACTAGCGGTCAAGGTGGACTCATTCTTCTCCCAGCTGCCCTGAATGCAGCCTCATTTTCACGAGCCCTCTCATAAACTGTTTCCAGGAAATCTTACAATCCTCGACAAAGTATTTCCAGATGTTATTTACACAGGAATCAAATTCTAGACATCAATTGAAGGTGTTTTTACAACACTCTCAGATACTTAAGCAAACATGAAGTCTCCCAACTGAAGGGCTTGAAATGAGTTGATAAAGGGCTCTACCAGTAAGAAAAGAAAAATCAACATCTTAAATTATCAAACTTGAGTGTTGTAAGCAACTGAAACTTAAAAATAGCATGTGATACGTTAATAGCATGCATAGCAGTACTGTTGAATAACAGGAAAAAAAAAACTACAGCTCATACTATTGTATTTAGAAGAGAATTCATTTTTTAAAACATGTCTACTTTTTCCTCCTTAAAAAACACATGATTCTGGAAACTCATAGAATTACCTGAGGATGGGCACCCTACAGTGTACTAAGCTTTTACAAAGTTTTCTTACATATTATTGCATTTAAACTTTACAACTCTTTAGAACAGAAATTTTTAACTTTTTGCCTACTTCAAACACACGCAAAGGAAAATATTCGCATGCAGATACCTTCCTGTGTACAAGCTCACATACTGATGAATCAAAACAACAAGAGTACATGGGAATTAGGGCAAGATATGCTATGTGCAGGCTTTCATTATTGTCCTTTTTTTTGACACAGTATTCTTCCACACGTTTTACATTTATGTGAGAGATGATTAACTATTACCCCAGAAACACTGGCTCCACCCTGGGGCAAAGATAAGACGGTTTGCTGTTCAACATACATCGAATTGCTCTAGCCAAGCCCCCATCCTTTTCATCTCATACTCAGGAAAAGATACAGTGATGTCAATGTAGAAATATCCTTGTGTCCCTCTGTGTCACAGCACAATGGTCAATAATTGTGGCTTCAAATATATGTGTTGTTACACCAGAAACTAACAGAACATTGCAAATCAACTCTACTTCAATTAAAAAAAAATTTGGTTGGACATAATATAGGAAATGAATAAAGGTGAATTAAATAATGATCCTAATTTTATTTTAGGTTTAAGCTTTAGAGTTCTGGTTTATGAACATGACTTTAGAGGATATAGAGCATCTTAATTGCAAAAACAAAAAACAAAAAAAAGCAAAAACCCAAACCTGATGTGCTGTTATGTTGACATGTTGTTATGTTGTCCTGCCTGCTTTACAGATGAAGAAAATAAACTCTTCTGAAAGCTTAAATGATTTCCCCCAAAGCCACATACCTTAAAGATAAACGTAGGACTGAATCCCAAATATCTAGACTTAGTTTTTTTCCTCCTCATTGAAAAACAAAAAAAGATTACATAGACCAGTCCACCTGGGATATTACATGTACTGGCTGATCTCACATCTTTCCTAGTTTTTTGGCTCCACTGTGGCCTCTCTGCAAGCGTCTTTTAATCCCTGCTCTACAGCCATCCACATATGAGACATTTATCATCAGAAGACGACCAGATGTGGGGGGGGGGGTCTCCAGTGGCTAGGAGACATATAGAGTTTAATTTTTCTTTCTTTTCTAAAGGGAGGTACCGGAGACTGAACCTAGGACCTAGTGCATACTATGCACGTGCTCCACCACTGAGCTATATATACTCTGCCCCCAAAGTTTAGTTTTAATCCAGCTGACTTAAACAGTAAACACCATTCAGTATGGCCTCTGCCCCCCACTTATGGTCTCTCTGGGCAGGTACTGAAATGTTCCTAGTAATGTGAGAAACACTGGAAGAAGAGGGAAAGTTTACTTTTGGCTGGGTTGCAGGGAGCTGAAGAAACAGGGGAAGTTTGATATAATATGACCGCGATTTAAATAACCATCATTTTATCAAAATAAAGATCTTCATAGTTCAAGGGACCATGTGCCTTTCTAGCTTTAAAAACACACAATATTTCAGTTTTCAAGAGTCGTTATAACACAGGACACTTGCTTTTCGTTGGTACTACATGAAAATGAAAACTTCTGAAACTGATGCCAAGGGTTGTTAGTGGTCAAGTCTTTGTTTCACCTGATTTAGAAGATTTGTGTCTCAAATGTGCTTCATTGGTGATTACAAATTTTATCTGTATCCTCTCAGGCTCCTCCGTATTCCTCTGTAAGTCCATTGGTTTAAGGTCATATATTTTCCTCTATTTTTCATGTGTATCTTTTGTCCTATCCCCTCTTGTCGCAAATGCTATTCTTTATTCCATAATAAACTCAAGCATTTGCTATATTCCCCTCCCTTCTTACCCATCTATATATTTTTCTCTGTCTTCCATTTTTCTCTTTACTTACACAAGTATGCAACAAAGTCACATACATTCATTCCTTCTTTTAACTTGCTTACTGCAAGGAAACATTTTGTCTTTCTTAATAATTAATCATATGCTATTGTAAAATATATCTCCTAGGGAAAAGATGACTTCCCATCTCCCATGCCTCCAAGAAGCATGTTCCCAAAATTTGGGATAGAGACCCAGGAAGAAAATAGTGCGTGCATGCACACACTCCACACACACACCCCCCTTGAGAACTGGGACTAGGCTGGAGAGTGAGTGACCACAAAATAATGAAATCAAAGCAGTTTTCTAAAATTGGAGACCCCTCAGACGTCCCGGAAATAGACACTTTTTTTGGTGAGCATCTCTTTCTACTTCAAGACCCAGTTCAACATCATTCTTTTGATGACTTCCTGACTGCACCACGGGTACTTTTCATTTCTCCCTGTGTGCCACCAGTGTGCTACGTAAGTAGCTGAATAACAACATTTATCACATTGTTCTGCAATGAGCTCTGTGCCCTTCCCCACGGCTGAACTCTGAGTTTCTTCAGGAGTGAAGGCAGTCATCTTACTTAACGTCATCCCAAGCAACTAAGGCAGTGACCAATACACAACTAAATGCTCATAAATGTTGGTTGAACAAACTAAACTTAATTCCCTTAAAGTTCTATGCAGCCCACTGATTAATCCAAGTATATAAACTGGTATTTGGGGTTCATGTTGCGGGGGCATCATATCTCCATTTGAATGAGATGAGTCAACACTTTCAATACTTACGACAACTTTAACATGTTTGGATAGATCTCTAGAGCTTCTCTGTAGGAAATCAGAAAAGGCTGCCTGTACCACAAGGAAAAGAAAGAAGAAAATTCTTCATTACATGGTCATGCCAAGTCCTTGCTTCTACATTATAGCTAGGTCCATGGGATTCTAAATTATGCAAAAATATAAAACACGTTTTCCTTTTGCTAAATCCAAAGTAAAATTGTTTGACAGCAGAGGCTGTCAAGTTGAAATCTTTCTCTGTTTTCAAAACGTAACCTATAATAAAATTTAAGCTCGCAGTAGGAGTGAAAAAGTAGATAATTCTAAGGGTCAGTTTGAAGATTTGTCTCCCTTTCCTGACCCCCTTCTTTGTCCATCAGATGATCTTCAACTTGCCACTGAGAGTGTCTTGTTTCACCCCCTTTAATTTTGATGCCCTCTATCCAATGTTTAACCCATACTTTTTAAAGTCAATATTTTGGAAGCCCTGTTTTTTTTTCCCTTTCTGGCCATTCACACCCCAGGATATCCCTGAGTAGGAGGAAAAGGAAAAAGAAGGGAGCCCTTAATCTCATGTACATTTCCATGAAAAACTTCCCATGTTTTGTCAATTTCTTATCCAAATGTCAGTGCATACTGTGAAAACTACATTCTCACCGAGACTTGCTGTGCATCTTTCAGTCTACCCAATTTCCCTATTCTCTAGATTGGCTTTGATGTTTGTTTTTCACAAACTTAAACAAACTTAAGAAACAGATACTTTTATTCTTAAACCAAGACATTAAACAGTAACCATATATAGACCCACAGGTAAACATCTGAGATGTGAGAGTAATTACTAGCATAGTATAGTCAGCATCTTTATTACCATCAGTGAACTAGTATCAAATGATATATAATACTTAGAAAATGAAATATATACTTACCCCTGCATAGAACATTTTATTTCGAAAACGACTGTTGAATTTTTCTGGATTTGCTTCTGTGAAAGGGAAAAAGTAGTTTTGTTACAGAGACCTCATTAAAGGTAGTGAGTTAGATTAGCACCCCTGCTTCCTTTTCCTCCCTCCCCATCCCACAGACCCACCAGCTTCATTATCATTGTCCCCTCAGTTACAGGCAGTTGGCATAGTTGTCCAGTGCTACGAATGTGTAGCCCCAAACTGGCAGCACCAGCATGAAATGAGAGCTTGCTACAATGCCAATTATTAGGCTCTACCCCAAACCTACTGAATTAGAATTTCTGGAGGCTTGGGTCTAGGAATCTGTTTAACAAGCTCTCCAGGTAATTCACATTCACATTAAAAGTTGAGACACTCAGGACCCTATTCAAAATAGACAGCTGGCAGGGATACAAGGCAGGGGTGAGAGAAGAAAATGGGAGGGAGAGAGGGGAAGGGATAATTATTTCCTTTGTCCTCCACAGGACATGGCTTCCATCAACTATGAATGCAGTTTCCAAATGTAAATAAATAAGGGGAATTTGGGTAAAAATGAATGGGGAATTTGCTTTCACATTTTTGTAAAACTCCTAACTGCCATCTGTACTCTTGTTTATGACAGTCTGGAAAAATTATTTGACTTAGTGAAGGTATGTAAGATATGTGAAATATCTATCTATATAGATACATAGAGAAGACCTGCAGAATGGACTCAGGGCATGTGACAGCAAAGACTCAGACAGACGGTTTAATTTTGAGTTTGCTCCTGGATGTTATATAGATTGAGGACCAGAAAAAGATTAAACAAGAATCTGCATCAGAGAAAGTTCACATGGATTCAAGGGATTATAAAATCCCCAAACGAAGTACTATTTCCCTACATTCTTTCTAATAAAATTCCAAGACATTCCAAAGGGACACACGGTAAACGTTTGCCTTCTGCTATTTTTGTCCCATATGTTCACTAATCCCGTCTCAGGACTAGGTCTTTTCTCACTAGACAGCTGACTGGCTGGCTGAAAGTCTCCAAATCCCCACCCTGCTTTTAAATGGGAGTCCTAACAATTGTTGTCTAGATGAAGGAAAGTAGCAAGAGTTCACACAGACTGGACAGATTTAATGCTACAAAATCTCAGGAAACAATCCTGGACAAATGATTATTAGATTAACCTCATGATTATTAGAACATGCTAGCATATGACATGGAAACTAACTACAGGTTTGCAATTTCTTTTAAAAAAGGTAGTATTTTTGTAAATTGACTCTTGAGAACTTTTATTCATTATGGTTTCTGTATTGCAGACCTCTCCTTAGAGATGCACTCTGTCCTACCAGCTAAGTATTCTAACCCTAGAAACAAAATAAAAGGTTATTTTCATAGAATATAGTAAACAAAAAGAAGATAAAAATGATCCTAACTAAGTGCTCTGCCTCCCTGATTCTCACTATCTGTTGGCCCCAGAGTTGACCATTTTTACACTCCAGGCTTTCTTCAGGATAAATTTAGCAGCTGAATGACAAAGTTGTTTTGGTCTTTTTGGACCCAGATCTGGGTAGATACTATTTCCAGGTACATTAACTCTTTCTTGCTTTATTGGAGGCAGAGGCAAAATGAGAGTAACTGTTACTATGAAATTTATCGTATGAACATAGTCCCTAATTTAAAACAAACAAAACCAGATCTAGCTATTGAGAAATTTATAAGGAGAAGTGGAAAATGGGACATACAGTTCTGGCACAGAACTTTTTCAGAGCATCAATGTTCACAGCTCTTAAGTGAATCACATACCAACTACTAATATTTACTTTTTTAAAAAAATAAAATATGGTTTGGAGAATATTCACATCTCTATGGAGTTTTCCTATAAGCCTTGAAGAACTGAAAAAGCTTTTCTTCCTTTAAAGAAATACATTTTTTTTCTCAAAAGATAAAAATTATTCTGTAAGACCAAAGAAGGACAAATAAAATCTGGAAATAAACTGCGTTTTTGGTGTTTTCATTCACACACTTTAAAACAGATGTAATTTAACTAGGTAAAATTCAATGAAATAAGTAAACCTAAAACTAGAGCTCTAACAAGACATCTGAGAGGGGTCAGAAAGATAGAAAATAAAGAGGTAGGGGAGTCATACACATGCTTTGGCCTCGAGGGTAGAAAAGATGTGATGTAAATTGTTACCTCTCTGCTGCTCTAATAACGTAATAGTACATTATACTATTGACTCCCAGATTGAGCCTGCCTTGGCAATTGGACCCTTTTTCCATTTTTATAGCCACCCTATCCCAAGCAGAAATCAGGTTCAGAAACAAAGGTTGGCTGTAGCTAAAAGAGATGTCTGCTAGTGTGTTGGAGCCTTGCCACTCTCTGCAGAAGCCAGGCCATAAGCAACCAAGGGATAGCCTTCAAATACAATACTCAATCGTTCCTCACTGGCCATTCAAAGGATGGGGCCAAATGACTGAATATGTCTATGTGTCTGTATAAGACTTAACATGTCTCTGAGAAAGACCAAGGAATGTAGACCCCAATTATATCAAGAAAATGCGCATAAAGAACTGGGAAAGGTCCAGTAAAAAAGCTGAAGGGCTCTTGTTCCTTAAGGAAGTTGTGTTCGTTCATTGGTATGAGGTAAATCCTGAAGACCATCCTCAAGAAATGCCAATAATACTTAAAGTATCCCAAGACCCCAGGAGTGCAGTACGCATGGCTTCTTGCTGCAGTTCCTAGACGGCCTGTCCTCCTCTTCCACAGGAACAGGGTGTGAGATGGTGAGACCCAAACACTCACTGCCCGTGGCTATGCCATTAACTTATTTACAGTCTGATTGGACACCACCGTTAACTGTATTAGTTTTCTATTCCTGCAAACTTGGCAGCTTAAAACATCCATTGATTGCTTTATAGTTCTCTAGGCCAAGTGTGGACTGGGCCCTCCTAAGTCGTCTGCTTTGGGCCTGAAGAGGCCAACGTCAAGGGGTCAGGAAAGGATTCACTTCCAAGCTCATTCAGGTTGTTGGCAAAACCTATTTCCTTGCAGTCACAGGAATGAAGTTCTTTCTTCTTGCTGGCTGTTGGCTAGGGTTCATTCTCAATTTCTAGAGGTTGCATTCCTCGGCTTGTGGTCCCCTCCACTGTCAAAGTCAGATAATGGTGCATCAAGTCCTTCTCACACTTTGCCTGACTTCTTCTGCCAGAGCTCTCTGTTCAACCTTCTACTTTTGCTTTTAAGGGCTCATGTTACTACATTAGGCCCACTCAGATAATCCAGAATTATCTTCCTATCATAAGGTCGGCTACTTACTAACATCAGCAAAGTCATTTTGCTATGTAAAATAACACAACCAACTATGAAACCAAATGGCAAAGTTCATGGAGACCAAAATCCTACCTACTATGGTCTACCTTCTGGCCCCCCAGGATTCACGTCTTTCACATACGAAAAACACGTTTCTTCCTTCCCCTTCCCAGGTCCCCAAAGGTCTTTTCCCCATTATAGTACTAACTCAAAAGCCAACAATCTCTTCTAAATCTCATTAGCTCAGACTTCCCAGACCTCATCATCTAAATCATCCAAATGATTTGGCTCTGGATGTAATCCTTTTATAACGGTGATGAGGCTCTGGGTATAATCCATTCCATTATTTTAATATGTTCATCCCATCCTTATAGGCAACACAGTAACATATGTGCCATTAGAATGGGATCCTAAATCCTTCTTTTGTCTACAATTGGTCTTGCCTGTTAGGGAGATATTAGTAAATATAAGCTCAACACTATGTTCATAAAAACCAATAAGCAATTTGGACCCCATATAACTCACACATCTTCCATATTCTCTGCGTTGGATACTTGAGACAATCTTAATTTAAGACTTCAGTTATGTATACATAAATGACTCCAAAATCTATGCCTACAGTAACATTGCCAGCTTCAGTTCAAATGGTTTCCATTATAAACATCTTTTCTTCCAACATCATCTCCCAGTAAGGACAAGCATTTTTACCAACATTATCTTCATTTTTCTAACACCATTGCAAAAATCTTTCATTATGTATTAATGGGTAATCTAACCCATCTTTATCACAAATTCATTTGTCCCTCTATATTTTCTTTCCCGTCTGAAATGCCCTCACCCACTTTACTTTTTCTTTATATCATACTCCTTCTTTATCTCCCAGCCATGTTACCTACTACCCTTTCTGGAAATCTTCCCCTGACACCTTCCTCCCGCTAAGAGTCCCCACCAAACTCCTGTATAATTCACTGCCTATACAACCAAACTTACCCTTACTGTATAGTCCCTCCTACTTTTATTTACCTCTTTATAGATGGAGTCTATCCTCCAATTAAACATTCCATTCCTGTAACAAATATTTATTGAGACACCATTGGACTTGGCGCAAGGACGATAAAAATAAATAGGATGTAGTCTTTTGCCCTCATGGAGATTAAAGTAGGGGAGACAGTTCTGATAATGAAAAATAAAATGTCACTTTGTATCTGCCATACAAAGATGTCTATATGATATGAAATGGGGGTCCCACATAAAGGGAATGATCAGAAAAGTTCCAGAGGCAAGTACACTTGAGTCTTAAATGATGAGTAGATGCCACGCTGAGGTTCAAGACAGAAACAAAGGTTACACAGACAGACAACCTTGGACAGTGAGTTTCTCAAGGGTAAACTGTACTTGAGTCTTCCTACCTGGACAATAGCCTCACAGTAAAGGGTCCTTTACAGTAAAGAGGATGATAAAATTCAGCAATCCATTGAAAATAACATCTTTTTAAAGAAATCTGTCAGTTCTCCGTATCAATCATGAAACATTCATAATCCTTGGAAACATGCTGATCTGCATTGTCTCCGTATATTCAGTGAAAACAGTAAATCTTAAATCAAATTTAAATGCTGCCTCCTCTAGAGTTATAATTGTATTTCCTTGACCTTGTAGCATAAGGTTCAAATCCTCTGAATAATAAGTAATTTCAATGAAGCAGTAAAACTTAAGCATCCAATCTCAGACTAAGAAGTTTCGATGTGTTTGATATTCTTCATGGCCAAAAAAAAAAGGCAATCTAAATCACATAGCTGGCAGAGTGAGACCTAGCTTTGCTACCTGATAACCATAATCATTGTTAACATGGCTATGTATTAATAGATTGGAATATTTTCAATGTAATTCCTCAAGCACTGTCATAATGCAATAATGATTAAAGTACTGGGCAAGACTCCAGTCCTATTAAATCTCTAAATTCTGTTCCAAACGATTGCATGTTCCGATATGCAAGCAGCGACAGACAGTTCAGCCATGCGTGGCTCAGCCACTTTGATAAAAATTTTAAAAGCGTCTGTTTTGCAATCAAATGAAGTATACCTTCTTTCTATTCAAATTATTCAAATGCTTGCATTCTTTATATTCAGAGTCAAATTGTTAAGACTATCTTCACTCCTTACTTGATTTTCTACTGGTAATTCTAAAAGTATTTACACAGTAAAGCCACTAATATGCTGTCTCAAAATAAATGTCATTTTCTTTGTCCCCTCTAAAAGAAATAAAGTATCAGTAGTAATGCAAAAGTCTGCATTTGTTCCATGTCAATTTGATGGGTTATTTCACAGCTGCCAAATTTTGCCAAAAAGTATTTCTGCAATTAATTTTTTCAAGATTCTGCCTTAGTGAGATTTATTACCCATTCCATGTAAACGGATTAGCATAATTCTCAATTTAAAGTACTGTATTTTTTTCAATAATACCTTATAGGTTATTCTATGCAAGCTCATTTTTTTTTATAATGGCTCTCATGATGAGGCTTTGAGTCACTCTCCAAGTATGTAATGGCAACTGATACAAGTTTTGCCATGAAGTTGCAATCCCTGAGTGGCTGTATTTGAGAACAGGTTGAAGTCTCCACTATGTGGTACGTGTGGCTTGAGAAAAGTCACTCACTGTCTACTGACAAGAATAAATAAGTCTACCTCTGTTAAAAATGCAGACTTGCTATCTTTTTTTTCTTTCTGCAGATGAACCTGAGCTCTTGACTATCCAGGTAAAAATATGAGAAAAATCCAAATAAACAGAAAATAGTTTTTTTTTTAAATTAGCTTGAATAATTATAACTTTCATCAAATAATAAATTTTTTTCACTTATTGCAAAAAGAACTGACTAACAGATACTGAGAAATTCACAACTCTAGTACAGGCATATCAACCAAATCTGGTCCCAATATTTTGTGGATATTCATTGTGTACCATCTCTATACCCTCTCCATGAACATGGTACTCATTACTCTCCATCCACATCAATCCTCCCTCGTCAGCTCTTCAGTAGCTGTTTTTCTTCAAGGGTCCCAGGCTTACCTGCAGGGCAAATGTTTGCAATTCCTTCTCCCATTGCAGGAAAGCCCTTACACTAAGTCTCAGCAATAAAGTATTCAAAGATGAGTGCCTGGCATCTTTTCACTATTTTACAATCACACAGATGCAAAACTATGGATACAGAGATATACCACAATAATTTGCATATTCCTCTCTAAAATGAAATCGTCTCATAGTTTAAAAGGAAAGGAAAAAGCTCTTTCCCACCAGAATTCTCTTCTAAACCTGGTCTTTTCACCTGGATGTCCCTCTCTGCTGCCCTCTCACCATGAGGCATAGAAGTTTCACCACAGTACGAGGAAATGCATCCTTAGGACAACTTTCAGATGAATTAAATGAAACACTGGGCTCCCATGAATGAGCTCATTGTTGGCCCCTTACTCATGCAGGCCTCCTTTCAGACCAAGATGTCTAATTTTGGAGATTCATGCATTAGTGATAATTGTACTACTTTACAAGTATTGTTAAGTAACCTAAAGATTTATTTTATTAGGAAGCCAGATCCAAAGTCTCCTAGAGAATATGAGGGGAAAATTGGGGTAAGAAATGGAGAAAGAAATCTCCGTTTACTTCCTCAAATTAACTCTCCTTAAACACAGGAAGGGCAACAGATTGTAAGTATAGGACCCTCTGAATATCGCACCTCCAAGAACTGTCCAGGGCAGGGGGGTGGGGAATGTGGTGGTGCTTCTGATTTGGGTATTTGATATTTGTGGTTCTGTTATCAACCAACCTTTCTATGTGATTTTCTGGCTAATTAGGGAAAACCATGACTCTCTCTTCAATCATATTGCTTTTATTTGGCACAGCATTTGACCCTCAAATCCTCATAAAACCAGGAATGCCAAGTCTACCAAAATTGCTGAATTCCATAAGAGAATTACAGTTTTACACTTCACTTTCATTTTGTCTTGTAACAGCCTTCATCTTATGGCTCCACTCTTAACTCTTAAAATCATAGTTTTCTCTTGCATTACTACTGGAGTCTGAACAGTTGTACTCCGATTTCAAATTCTGTGAGTTAAAACCACATAGGCTCCTGCAGAATCTGGGGCGGGGGGAACGTACAACAGTCGCTGCTTTATGACTTTTATCTCACAAATTACTTGCTAACCTATAGCCAAGCGTTCTTTTGGTTACATATTATCACATCCACAAGGGGCGAGTTACAGGCATACTCACAGATGTCTAGTACAGTTATATTAATAAGAGAGTTGAGAGAGAGAGATGAGGAGAGACCAAGAGAGCAGGAGACCAAGGCTTCAAAGCATAAGCCAAAACCCTACACTTTCTCAGCTCTGAATGGCATAAGAAAATTTTGATGAAATATCTAACCCACATGTCATTATTTCATCTTATTTCTCTTTCAAAAATTGTTTTGCTCCCCCAGTCTTGACTCCATCTCTTCTAGGACTTGGAACGACCACCAGGCTCATTCATACCGTCTCGTGCAGGGGAGAGTCCCAGCACCTTCATGCCTAGTCCAATCACACCATGCCCTTTTCTTCCCACCTAAACCACCCACAGTCCCTCCATTGTTCTAAGGTGCCTGTTGTCTCTCTCACGCACATACGGAAGGACTTTTATGTTTTGCTACCAGATTTCAATGGCTCTGGTTATAAAGTTATGAACTTTAAAAACTGGTGGTTTGAGAAGCTGTGAGTATCCTACTGCCTTTAACGAAAGACTCTCTCTTTATCACTTCTTAGGAGTTCACTGGCCTCCAAGTTTCTAGTCAGATCTAAAGATTAGCAGTCCCAACACCTGGCACAACATCTGGTCCTGTCCTCCATCATCTCTGAGACCCTGAACAGCTAGGTCTCAGGGTACTGCCTGTAGTAAGTTCCCATCTTGGCCAGCTCCCAGGGTCACCATGAAGGTTAAAATAAAACAACACTGAAGCACACTGTCAACACGTAAGCGATGTGCAAACAAAAGGGAACATGCAAACACCTGCTGGAAACTTCCTCCCTGGGAGATGGAAATGGGACGTTGTCCTCACCTCTGGATTCATGGAACTCCAATGTGACGTGGGCATCAAATCCAAGGCTGAAGTAATTATTGAAAACATTCAGAGGAAGCTGCAATGATGAACAAAGGTAGAGCTAAAGTTGTGCATAACCAGGCAAGAAGAGAAAAATAAAACTTAAAGCCAGACACCTGTCTCGGGGGCAAGTCCTGGGAGAAAGATCAGACATGACTCAAGGTAGGGCTGTCTATGTAGAAGGAACAAGGGATTTTTGAATTAATTTTTCAGTGAAAGCTCAACTCAAATGATACTCCCAAGAATTTTAAGTAGTTTAGGAAACAAAGGATAGAAAAACAAATACAAATTATTAAATGAGAGCCATTCTTGCGGATGCTGTAATAAGAGAACTGACTTAAGCTGAGGGATGCACTTTTGTTAACAGTTACACAGAGTGATTCACTAAGCGAAAAGAGAAAGTAAATTCAATTCGAAGCATCGTGTCTAAACTTCTTAATCAGTGGATGCACTTTTCTTCAAGAATTTACGTTCAGTATATTAATACTACAACTTAAAATGAGTAAGTTAACTTGTTTACCCTTCACTTATTTTCAAAAACTATAAATTTTTTACCAAAGTCACATAAGCAATAAGTCAGTTATTCTCAACCCAGAAGAAAAAGAAAAATAAACATATGTGTGTCTGTGTATTTTTCAGTATGAAGATTCCTATTTAGTCTATCAAATCTTATGTCTTTAATATGACTGTGAAATTCGCAGGCACAGACACAGACACACGCTAACTTAAGCTTTCCTCCCCAGGGTCCTCTAGGTCTTGGGCTGTTGCTGCTACAAGCTGAGCAAAGGAAAGAACAGAGTCTGTAGCCTAAAGTCCTGCATTAAAACTACAAAATTAACAGGATTTTCAGGCTTGGGTGCAACATTAGAACAATTAGAAAAACATATGGAAAATGCTAGAAGGCAAATGGTGGCCCTTTCACTTTTCCTTCTGCAACTCAGAATGGAAGACAAACACTAAAGTAAATAGAGAGGTAAACTGATCTCAGCCTGGATAATGTTTCCAGATAATTATCAGGTTTCCCCTCCAGACAGAAATGCACCTCTCTTCTATCAGAAATAAGTGTTTAAGCCTCCAGGTTTCAAAAGTAAGTTCATTGCAGGGCTTCATATGCCCCTTGATCAGTAAGATTTTTCTGCTGGACTAGAGTGAGGCTCTTGCCCCGTTGAGAGAAAAATGAAATGAGAGGAAGAGTCGGAGGGAGAGCGGGAGAGATATTAACAGAGAGAGCAAGAAATCGGATTGCCTGGGTGTCTGCTGGGAATAAAGGATGAACCCTTCCGTGGAAGGCTGAGTCAGAGCATGTAATGATTCAGAGGCCACATCTGCCCTTAGAAGTGGTGACAACTAACCGGAGAATAGGCAGCTAAGCGCATAGAGCGATGCCAAAACCACGTCTCACTCTCCTGGCTGCAAATTTGAGAATGTCCAGTTCCCGCACTTAAACAGAACACCAGCCCTTAGTAATGACAGCAAGGGCGGGAGATCCTGCCAAAAGCACAGATACGTTCATTTCTACCATTTATGTTCTTTTGGCTGCAGTCCTAACCCATGTCCCAGCAGCCACTGAGAGCTATGGGGAACATCTGGTCACCATCCTCTAAATAACGTCACAATCTAGTCTGTTATTAAGTTCTTATTCATATTTTCCAGGAAAAATTGCCCCAATTTCCTACATGTCTCTCAAAAATCCATTTTCAAAGCCCTTTAATTATCTGGATTAATGTTCCCTGGTTCCACCAAGAAGTCTTTTCCATTCCTTAAGCTGTTGGGAAGAGAATTATAGATTTCTGTTGAGGGCCTAAGCATTCCAAGTTTCGTGGGGACGGGACCTTAAAATTTCCATATGGTACAGTTCTTTGTACGTTAGCTATTTTCTATTCCATTTCTGTCAGTCAAAAACATCAGAAAGACATCTTACATCCCAAGATGATACCTGTTTGAACAACACTGTGATGTTATGAACTCAAGATCAATTGAGCAATCATGATATCTACTAGAAAACTTACAATTTCTCAATTAAAGTTTAGGTTAAAAAAAAAACAACCTGGTGATAAGACAAAACATGTCTGAACCAATTTTAGCCAAATAAGAAACTTGAACATCTTTCAGAATTGGTCAGGATCATGGTACTAATAAATTAATGCGCATTCGTTTGATATAAAATGACACTGGGTTTTAAAGCTGAAACAATTAGGAAATCTTGGCCTCCATCAACGGCATAATCCAACGTAGCAGGGATGTTGTTTAAAGCACAGATGGTTGGACCTTAACCCTGCATCTACTTAATCAGAATCCCTGGGGATGGAGCCTTGTGATCTGTGTTTTCGGAAGGCACCCCCGGAGATTCTTATGCAACATAAGTTTGAAAACACTGCCATAGAAGTGGAAAGCAATATGAAGCAAGCAGCTGCTTTGCAACCTATCGCAGTTATCTGAAACTGAGGCCAGCACGTAAAGCCAAATGCTCCTAGGAAGCTCCACACGAGCATCAGTACAACTCTGTCCCTTGGTCTGTCTAGGTTTAAATAAAAGTTTAATCACTAGAGGAAAACACGAAGTCACATAATTATTCAGGCATTTTCGCATCCCAGCCGAGGGATGAAACTGGCTTAGTTCATGCTTCTTAAACATCAGAGATATTTGATATCAGACCATTAATCGCAGAAGGTTATCTTTCTATTGAAAGACCACATGCCTGATTCTTCAGACCATATGGTTTTTCTTAATCTTCTCGTAGGGTAAGAGTTTGCAATGAATTTGAAAGATTAGAAAATCAATATGTATCTTTCTGGTGTGGAAGCTGAGGACCCAGAACAGCTCTCTGTGCTGTGGAAGCAGATAGGAAATCTTGGTCTTTAGAAGTCTAAGGGCAGGATCTTTGGGTCGTGTCATACTCATAGTCCTAATAGCCATAAACTCAAACACGACCCTGTTACCTCACAGGAAGGAATCAGCACATGACCCTCTAGCCAGGAATGTATTTCCTGCCGCTCAGGCAGATATCCCAGGGTTCCTTTCTGCTGAAGAAAGAGCTCTCTAACCTTACATACGCCATCTTCAAGTTCTTCTGGGGGCAAGTCTGGGTTTCTTTCCACGTGGAGGTTCCAGCGATCTAGCTGTACAATTGTCCCATCTTCTACTTGGCAAAGGATCTTAGAAACAGGTTCATCAGTGTAGCCCTAAGGGATTAAAGAAAAAACACACACATTGCCATCGGGAGTAGCGAACAGTATGGCCAAGGGGACTTCGTGCAAGGCAGAGCCCTTCTGCTACGGCTCTCTGTTTATTTTGCAATTAGCAAGGCTGGAAGAGTAAACTGTTTTCCTCTAGGTACTTAGATTTTTAAGACAAGAGTCACAAGTAATGTGCACAGAAATACTAACCCTAGCTGGTCTGAGCTGAAGAATTGCTTTAGCCAGGACCGAGAACCAGTTGTCGCCAGTAGGCATCTGAGGGCCAAGCTGGATGGCTATTTTCATCAGAGTGAAAACAGGTCTCCCCAGGCTCCCCCACTAGAGAAATTTGACGGATACAAAGAACAAGTGTGTGTGGAAAAGGGGGAAAAGAATCAAGGTGGCATCTGACAGACAATTTCTTCCTTTGACATTCCATTTCACTCACCTCTCCCTAACTTTGTAGTGAAACACCATTCCTTCTGTGACCTCAGGCAAGTCTGACTGAGGAACAGCCCTGGTAGGGAGCTACTTACTCCTTGAGCACACGTTACAGACAGTGTGATTACTAAGGATAAGCAAGTCACTGATGTGGATAAGAGGAATTCATACGATAATACATTAGCTGCTTTATATAAACATATTTCTTATTTACGCAACATACACTTCACACACACACACAAAAAAGGCCTGTGGGAGGCTAATTCACCCAAAATAAACAACTGCTAATATCTGAACATAAGTGTCACCTATGGGACGTTAATTCATCCAAAAGCCAAGTTAATATCTGCTAATATCTGAAGATAATTTTCATGGAGCACAGCCCAGGTAATGGTCTCTTATGAGCAGATAAAAAGCTCGCATGACAGCAAATGTTAGCATATTGTGTCTTCTTACTTTGTTAGTACTGTAAAAATAGCAGTAATAATACTGTAGAAATAATGATGGTGATGATGAAACAACTGGCAGTGCAGGTAAACTCCCTTCGGTACGTTTGCCTGAAGTTGGCTCCATGGTGAAAAGGACAGTTGGCTACCTGCACGGCCAAAACCATGACGACACTGTCCAGGAAAACCAAATGCTCAAACAAAGCCATAACTCTTCTGAAGTAAGGACTCTAAGTCTGCACCACCTTCGAGAGTCTGGCCAGGGCTGAGCCTCAGGAGCAATTCAAGTCTCTGTGACTGTTTAACATGAGGATTTGAGGCCAACCCACCCTCTGAGTTTTAGTGGATACCTCAAAAAGCCCCAGGCCTGTGTACTAACCCCCATTTTTTCCCCCTAAATCTTTCCCTTCTTCTCTAGCTGACTATAAGTTCAAACTGAAGAAGTTACCAGATCAAACCATGGTTCACAGGGACCTTGACTCTCAACTTCAACTTTTTTCTTGGACAACAGTGGCATATTCCTCTTCCATTAAATCACCTGAGGATTTGGGGAACCCTGTTTCTTGATGACATGCCCCTGAGAGCAGCTCTTACCCCTCCCCAGTTGAGAGTTCGAGCCAGGTCGTTGCCGGTCCCCAGAGGAAGGACCCCGACGGGAGGCTGAGGGCTCAGCTGCAGCTCGTCCAGAATGGAAAGGATCCAGCCCACCTACAGGCATTGTGGGGGCCAGAAGAGATATGAGACAGACAGATAAGTTACAAAGAAGACAACCTGAGAAGAAGAGGCTTTAAAGGGAGCAAAATAGAATAGTTTTAGTTTTCTTTAAAACATGCATGTTTTAATCCAGTGACCAGGGAACACAAAGACCCCTTAACTCAAGCAGTTTCAAAATGGCAGCTCTCTTCTAGGGAAAAGAACTATTTTGCACATGCTCTATCATATAAGCAAAACCAGACCCATTCAGATGTATGTCTAACTAGAGAGCTGCTTTAAAAGTCAGGAGGGTTTAAAATTTAGGGAAGTATATACAAAGGTTACAGCAGAAAACGTAAGATTCAAGCTTAGCCTGCATTTCAATTCTGGCTCATACTGGCTTTGTGACCTTGGTTAAATTATTTAACCTCACTGAGACTCATTTATCTGTTTTTCAAAATGGAGATAATAATACCTATCTCACAAGATTGTTTATAGATTAAACTAAAATGTGTATAAAGCCCTCAGTGTGGTGCGTGGCCCATGTAAGTACTCATTACATGGTTACTCGCCCCGGTATCATCTTAGAAATTAGTAGTGTTTTCCTAAATAGCCCGATATTCCCCTTAATGAAACATTATGAAAACATAATTATGGATGGATCTAGTACTTATTGTAAGTTTAGGCAGAAAATAGATACTTATATCCTAGAATCATATTCCTGTTTAATCTTTTTTTTTAAGATAAATAATAGTTTGGGTTTCGTCTTATAACTATTTAGAAAAATTACCCCAAACTTGGAAATAGCAAAAAGAAAGCTTGCATATCCCCACAATATCATTGTAGAGCAGTGTCACAGGCCTATCTAAGAACTTTATAAATGTAGGTTAACTGGACGATTTCTATCCTGTAGAGGCAGAAATATGCAGAAAATCGCATTACTTTAAAGGTTATGGTTCTATTCACCCTTAAAGGCATAAACCAATTTTATTTCAAATTTAGAAAAGTTATTATAAACTACATAATCGTCTTCCTCTTTTTCTCCAGTAAATAAGCTGTATTATCTTGCTGGTTCCTTTATTAAAAAGCTAAATTAATTTTTGGACATGTATGCATTCTAAATTTGTATAAGAATTTTTAATTTAAAAAATTGTACTTTAATAGTACATTCATTAAACACTACTATAGATAAAACACAGAACTAAGCAATTGAAATTAAAAGAGAAGTAAGCTAGACTGAGATCGGTAAGGCAGAAGGCCTGCTCTCCATGAATTTACCGTTAACAATCAGAGCAGCATACTGGTTACTTTCTATGTGCTAGTCCCTGAGCAAAGTCTTCTAATGAATTATCTTACTAAACTTCAAAACAACTCCATGACAGACACGATTTTCATCTCCATTTTGTGGATAAGGAAACCAAGACTTGAAAGGTTCGGGAACCTCCTTAATGTCACATCATTGGTGTCGTGGAGCTGGCATTCAATTCAAAGTTAGGTTTGTCACACACCAAAGGCCACTCTCAGCCGCTCTGGTGCAGGGAGCCTTTCAATAAAGAACTAAACCCAGTTCCAGACGTGGCCTTGTTAGAGCAGGCAGATAGCTAGATATGAGCAGAGAAAGGGGGACACAGGCCAAATGGCAGGAATTGGGTAGAAAGGAAGGGCACAAGCCAAATGCAGGAAAACATACATCATGTAAGCACCAGGGGTCCCTGGGCAGAGAAAGAAAAGCAGGAATCTTTGAGCTGATAAGGGGCCACACCTTTTGGCCTGGAGACCAACAAAGGTCAGAAAAGACAGGAATTTCCAGTGTCTGAATGTAACCTTTTGCTCATTATGCCCTCATTTCAATAAAATTAGCCTTGCAGGTCAGAAGTACCCATCATGCACCGACGCCAGGACCCTTCTGATCCATACTAAGTAAGGACAAAAATCCCTCCTCCCTTTGGGAAGATGGAGTTGGGATGACAGTCAGGAAATATGACCCCAAGCCCTTCCCTTCTCAATGAATATTCCGCCCATTCATTTTTACACCCTATGTAACTAACTTGCCAAAGAAACTCAGGGCAACCACTCACCTGAGCCTGCCCGCTCTCCCCTTGAGAGTGTACTATCCATCCTTTAATAAATCCTCACTTTACTTTTTTCAACCTCTACATCTTGTCTCTGAATTCTTTCTGGGACGGGACAAGAACCTGGAACACAGGCTGGATTCACCGGCAACAGCCTAACCGTCCCGGAGACAATGGCATGCACCTTTGGAATCTTTGGGGTGCAGGAGGAACCCTGGAAACTGCTTAATCAAATCCAGTTGACTTGCAGATTTATTAACCGTGGGGCAGAGAGGTCACGTTATGTGCTCAAGACTAAACCATCAGCAGTGGCAGCGGTGAGGTCGCGCTGGAGGTCCTGACTCCCATCTAAAACCCTTTCCCCGCCACGAAGACTGCTTCCCAGGATGTAAAACTTGCCCATTCATCAAGAAATCTCAAATTATGTTTACTTTCTAGAAAGGGATGCCACCATGTTCACCCAATATGGTCAACTAAAATCCCCGACCTATACAAGTGTCCAGGCTGGGCGATTCACTTCACACGAGTCCTTAGATTCCGACCCAGCACCATTAGTGCTTCTCTTATTCACAATCCCCCCTAACCCTGCTATTGAAGTAAAAGAAAAAAGAGCTGTTCAGGTGACTAGGCTACTGTTCCTGTGCTGCTAGAAGCACAGACCAAACACAGTAAAGGACGACACCCCTAACTAAACTGCAAGAAAGGGGTTTACAGAGCATTAAGAAGGACGTGAAGACTCAGAAATCCCAACCATCTGGGCTCACTGACTGCACATGCAAACAGCCCCGAGCAGAACCAGGGACTCTCAGAAATGCAGTGAAACGTACTGGAAATCTAACCCAACATCCCACACAGAGCAGGGGGAAGAAGGCAGTCTCTTTAACAAACTTCTCTGAGAGTCAAACGTGCAGCCTCCCCTTTAGGATTTGTACTCACAAGTCAGCCCATTTTCTTTCAGGTGGATTTAAATTGGAATTATGTTCCTTATGTTTATTTGAAATAGGTCTATCTTTTCTTGGTAAAGGTAATACTAGGAGTTCACAGTTTCAACATCCCATTTCACTCTAGGCACAACAATAGGGTAAAAAGAAATCTTCATGGGCCAGAAACAAACCAAGCACAAAACAGCAGAGGAGGCAAGGAGTTTGGCTTCTGGCTGATGATGGGGAACAAAAGTTCACCCCCTGCTGGCAGGAGACTGTGTATGAACAGGGCGGGGCTCCCTCCTGGCCAGTAGGAAAGAGGACAGAGGGGAGGGTGGAGAACCACTGCCTGAAGCCACAACCCGTAGAAAGCAGAGATGCCTCAGGGCTGTAGGGACAAAGCCCCTCTCTAGTAGCGGGGCCAGATTCTGAGCACTTGACACACCTGAAACACCCCGACCACGTGGCCTCAGGATGGGACGCCTTGGCCACCTACAGAGAACCTGACTCGGGTCTCAGGGTCCTGGGAACCACTCAACTACTAGCAAGGGATAGTGGAAGGACGCAGAGAAAGAGGGAAAAAAGCACACAGCCAAACCACCTCCTCTGATGCTGAGCTTACAGAGAGAAGTTCCAAATCCCAGGAAGAACGCTCATACGAAGGTCAGAGATTCACTCACAGCCCATGAAACATAAACAGCGCTCAAACAACTTTGCAATAAATGTCCCATAACTCCCACGAATTGATAAGGTGTCCTCTAATAGTCCTTTGATCAGTATAACTGTCCTCATTCAAGCCTTCTTAAGTTCTGTTCCTATTCTTTTTTTCTTGTTTCCTGAGAAGGCTGCCAAGAATCCACCTGAAATTGGGCTGCGTTTCCCCAAAATGGCAGGAGCCCTCAAGACCCTTTGATTCCTCACCATCTTCTTCCCCTCTTGCACTTGGCCTTAAGCATAAAAGGAAAACATACAGCTGATATGAATGTAAAGGAACTTCCCCTTTCTTGTCAATTGATTTGCTCTAAAAACATGTAGAGATTCTAGCTCCTTTTTCCAACAGCCAATTAATCCACTATTTAATTTTCCCTTGAATACAAGCAGATCATCTCAGTATTTCATTACAGTGTAACACCTGTAGTCATCAAAAGCCTCCTGCCTTTCACAGCACAGATTTTTGTGTGTGTCTTGAAATTCCCACATGAACAATCACAATGTTAGTAGGCTCATAGTACTTTGACTGAGGTGGGTCTGTGTCTTTGCACAACTCCTGAATAGTTTTTCTCATCCGAGAGCTACGTGATCACTACCCAACCACCAGCTTCCTGGGAAGGCAACACAGCACAGGGGTGCAGGGAAGGCACACAGCCGGAGGGAGCCCAGCTGGGTCTGAAGCTCTTCTCCATCACATACTGGCCGGGTGAGTTCAGGCAAGTCACTTAACCCAAGTTCCCCATTATGTGAAAAAGGATAACTCTTAGGAGTATTTTATCAATTAAATAACATGTAGAAACTGTTTAGCATGTGCCTGACAATGAGGAAATACTGAATTAACAGTAACTGCTATGATGGAGCTGTATTTTCCTTCTTTCTTTACTTCACCCATAAAGGTCCAATTCCCTAGAAGCAAAATGCCTTCCTTCTTCCTGTCTCTCCACTTAAAGTTGAGCCTCAAGTTCACAAATCAATTCCACCTTTGATTGCCCTCGAGTCATGAAGTCTTTCTTTCATAGACGATCAAAAACAGTAATAGCCAAGCGGTACCGCAGCAGAAAAGTGCCAGAGAGAGAGAGACAGAGAGACAGAGAGAGAGAGAGAAACTAACAGCAGGAGATATAAAAGACCGTGAGCAATAATCTGTGTTTCTGCCCCTAGGAGAGCGAAGCTGTATAAAAGCCCTTACGGCCCAAAGCTGTTACTGGGGGCTCTCCCTTCCCGGGAACCAGAACCTGCCCCTGAAGTCCAGACTGCAGGTTCGCGGGCAGAGGCTGCGTTTGCTGGGGCTTTCGCATTACCCCAAGCCATCTCCCCCAGCTCACCCAGCACCCCTTCAGTTAAAATTAATTAAATGCAACACACAGCACTTGGCATATTTTCCACCACAACAGAGGAAAATGATCTGGATTGGGTAAGGTCATTTTCCTGTCTTTGTGTTAGGAAAAGCAGGGCTGCCTGTCTAGAACACCAGGGTCCCAGGCTTTGACCCTGGGCAAAGCCGCCCAGCCGAGTGGCTGCAGCCGTTGGCCAATGCTGCCACCACCTGGCCGCGTTCAGCTGTCACCACCACCCAGTGTTCCCCAAGTGCACGTGGGGCAATGTTTGCATTCAGCAGTCTGCAAAGATTAGAGCTGGCTGAGGGGCAGAGAGGACCCTGCACTGACATTTTCTTTGAACACAGCCGATGCACGTGACATCTTCTCACATTATCTGCAGGCAGAAAAGGGACGGGTACTCATGTGGAGAAATCAAAGGAAAACGAGGGCACCACTTCTGAATTCGCAAAGATAACTGAAACGCAGCATTTGACAACTGGCTGTCCCTTCCTAACGTCCACTACGACTCTCCCTTTTGATATTTTTATATTTGCATTTAGTAGTTTACGAAGTCACTTTGTGTTAAAAAAAATGCTGAAAATCAGCCCTAAAGAAATGGAGATAAAAGTCAAGGTCTGAGCTTTTTGGAAACAGAATGTAGATCTAGACTGTCCGTCCCCTCATTCGCAGGGAGGGCTGCTGGGGGTGCACGGGGCTTCTTGAGAGGGGCTGCGACATGGAGACCTGAGGGAGAGGGGGCGTGCAGAACTATCTGCTTGTCTTTGTCAGTTAAAGGGAAATAATTCTTTCCTGCTGTGGCTGTGCTAAGGCAGGGCACAGGGTGCTTAGTTTTCTCAGCCTAGAGATCAAAGATGGGGCCAGCCCTTAGGGTACCTGCAACGATGTGACAACCTTGGAACCATGCAAACCAGTTACGAAGAGACTACACCTGGACGGTCCCCTGTAGCCACCACTGGCACCACATGGTGACAGAGTGATCGAAGGTGGCTGATCCAAATCTGAGTGGGGTAAGTTTAAAATACATGCTGGATTCTGAAGACAGTACAAATTAAGCACAAAATATCCCCTTAATGACTTTATATTGATTGCATGTTGAAATAATAGCTTGGATATACAGGTTAAATAAAATATATTATAAAATTAATTTCACCTGCTTCTTACTTTTTTAAAGTGTCTTTTAGAAAACTTAAAAAAACATGGCAAGTCCCCTTGAACAGCAATGGTCTACACTATAATAATGCCACAGCTGCAAAGACCCTTAGGGATCCAAACGTATCCCCTTTCAGATTTAGAACATCTCAAAAGATGTTAAGGAACCTGTCAAAAGCCACAGCAATAATGGCAGAACCACCTCTTCCACCTCCAAGTGCATATTGGGAGACGGACCACTCTGCCTCCTTGCATTTTTTTTTAATGGAGGTAATGAGGATTGAACCCAGGACCCCATGCACGCTAAGCATGTGCTCTACCCCTGAGATATACCTCCCTACCCTCTTTGCACATTTAATAGCATAAAAATAAAGAAAGTAATATTGAAGCCTAAGAATGTTTTCCCAAATTACTGCAAGATGTCTCTATATTAAATAATACTTTGTACACAAACTAATGTGATTAAGGGTTAAAACATCCTCATCCTAACCAGTCAAGAAGATTCCATTTCTGATTCCTCCTGTAATCCTGTCACTGTACCGCCCGAATTCTGACAGCCTCTGCAGTGATGGGTGCCCTCACTAAATAAAGGCCGATCACCTTAAGTCAAATATATACCCGGCACTCAGGAATTATCCTTCACCTGCCTAGAGACAACAGTTTTTCTTCATGAATCCCATCAGAGTGCCGCCTCTTTATACAAACTCTGCCCCTACTCAAAATGAAAAGTTTCATATGTTAAACTGATAAAATTAAAAATATCAATCACATATCTCGATACGTATTTCATAAATCCCATATAGCTTTCAAAAAACACCTTATTTCAATAAGGTAAAAGAAAATAAAACCTGCTTCTACATAGGGTATAAGATACACCAATTTTTGATTCTGGGCAATTGGACTACAGAGGTTATCACTGACAAAAATAATTAGTTCAAAAATATGCACCAACTCTAGGGGAAATGGACTATTTTTCACAGGTGTTGTAAGAGATCCAAGCATCAACGTCTAGTGCAGTTTTGAGTTACGTAGAAGAATGTGAAACCCAAAGTCAGGAACATAGATACTGTACCAATGAGGAAAAGATACCTAGAACATAAATGAAAAGTTATATTTAGCCTTGTGGAATACCCACTAATTATGGTATATTTAAAGAAGAGATGCTGGAAAAGAGGGGGTAAGGGAAGGAGGAGAACCAGGTAGTCTACCTGTCAAGAAGGTGACATTTAAGGCACCAGAGAGTATTTATAGAGATTCAACGCTATAATTTGATATGGTCATTAGAACTCATTAGCGTGGTACCAAGTCCCGCCCACTCTGGGTTTCGTCCCTGATGCTCTATTGAAACTGTTTTCTTGAAAACCACCAGTTACTTCCTAGTCTCCAAATCAGTAGTCCTTCAGTCTCTTCTTAAGGATATAATCACTACCTCTGTCTTGAAACTCCTTTTTGTCTTTTTCTTGATATAATAGTCTACCGGTGGTCCTTCTGCTTTTTTCTTTTCATTTCCCTTTTGAGAACTCTTGGCTCTGACTCCATAATGACAGACACTTCACACGTGTCTGGTCTCAGTTCTCTTCTCTCTTTGTCCTTTATGCTTTGAATTCCCATGTTTGTCCTTTCTGCTTTGAATCCCATGTTTCCAAACACTTTTCCTAATTGCAGAGAATGCCTCAGTACCACGTAACCCACAACACTGCTTCCTACACGTACCTGCTGAGTGGAGGAAAGGAAGACAGCAATGGGGACAGAGAGAGGTGAGAGGAGGTGCATGGGTAACAGGGAAGTCTGGAAGGTGGACACCTAATCCATGGTGAAGCCCAAGGTATGGAGGTAGAACAGGCCACCAGTGTGGATCTGAGGTAACGGTGACTTAAGAGGAAGAACTATGATTTCAGGACCCCAGCCACATCCCCATGGTCAAACATTTTTAGAAAAGATTGGGTTAAACCAAGTCATATAGGTTTGGCTTCTCTGCTGTAAGACTTTACACGAATCTTATAAGCTAATAACGTATACTAGAATCTTGAAGAATACTGAAAATGTTTTCATCTCCACAGAAAATCTTAATGGACCAGTGGAATCATTGTTTTTTTTTTTCCTGGTTGTGTTTATTACTATATAATGTGTATCCAGTACTACATAAGGGCTCGTGTGCTATGAAGGATAAAATTAGAAGATTTCATTGCTACCTTTGAGAATAAAACATCCTAATTAGGAAGATTAGAGAAAAGACAAAGATAGCTCATAATAAAATCCTAAGAGATCATACTCCAAATACAGAAGTAAAAAGACTGGACAGCAAAATCTAAATGTCACGATTCTCAATGATTTGTCTTTGCTAACTGTATCAGCCAAGTAGAGGGTAAACTGAGAAACAGATGAGACAAACGAGGGAAAATACACCTGTGATAGTCAACTTCAGGCTAGTTCTACCTTTTCTTCAAAAATGACTACAAAGGGGAGCAATCAGCGATCTTTAAGGCAAACCAATGCTGGTCAGGATGCCAAGGTCTATTTCCACTATTAAAAAAGCAAAAAGCAGTGATTCAATTGTGTACACGCACTTCTCCTCCATAGCTGGGACCAATTATTAAGAACAAATGGACGGGGGAGAGTATAGCTCAAATGGTAGAGCGCATGCTTAGCATGCATGAAGTCCTGGGTTTAATCTCCAGTACCTACTCTAAGAATGAATAAGTAAACCTAATTACATGCCCACCCAAAAAATAAACAAAGACCCAACCCACCCCAAAACAAACAAACAAAAAAGAACAAATGGATAATTTGTAACAAAATCATGCAAATATTATGCTATAAAATCTAGTGGACAGGCTTCTGGGCTGAAATTTATATATAAATCATGGTGTGTTCATATAATATATAAAGTGTTACAGTACAGTTATAATAAATGAACTTGAAATACATGTACCAGCATAGATAAACATCAAAAATATGATCGGGTGATTAAAAAGCAAGTTGCAAAATGAAAAAAAAAAAGAACAAATGGAAATAGGTCAGTTTCTATTTTTAAAAGAATTTAGTCATCTGTAATCTTCATTCTAATGATCTGACCGCATCCGACTTTGTGGAACAGGAAAGGTTACGGCATAGTGGAGGGAGTGAAACAATTTAGAAAGATCAAGTATGAATCCCTGAGGGCAGTAACAAAGTCCTTCCTAACCCTAGGGGCTTTGATTCACGTAAGAGACGTATGTCGTAGGGAAAGACTATGAGGTGGGAATGAAGAAAGAGAACTGTCATAAAGAAAACAAAAGAGCTGGAAGAAGCAAGGGCAAGAACTGGATTCTATTTCAAGGACCTACCGTTCCATCCCCACCACAGGCCAGAATTCGCAGGTTTGGTACTTTCCTATACAACTCAAGCCTGTAGAGGAAACAGAAGAAAAAGTAAACAAAAGAGCGTGTCCCTGGCCACAGCGGAGAGCCTTATTCTAACACACAGCAAAAAAGGAGCGGGGGCTGGAGGGTATCCACTGGAGAAAATGGATAATCACGAGGATGATTATGCCATCGAAACTAGTTACCAAGTTATCACAAGAAGACTGACTCCAACAATTGGGTTAGAGGTTGGCAGCAAACATCATTTTTAAATGGGCAACACTGGAACGGGATTTTAGGATGTCCTAGCGTTTTATTTCCTGTAATTCCTATTAATGTGTCAACTCACATCATTTTCCTCATTAGTGTTGACTTCCTTCCTTCCTTTTCTTTCCAATCATTCTCCTCCTTCCTTTCTCAGAGAAAATCATCATTAATCAAAGGTCCTTATATTTAATTAACTTTTCCTGAACCTGTTTATTTTTCAAACCTATGCTTCCCACTCTTAATCCTAGAAAACCTTTTTCAGAGAGATGGGGAAGGACAGCCCACTAGCATAATTACTACAGCACCCACAGTTTCATCTCCCTCTCTGCTCACTCACTAACGCTCGACCCCCAACTGATGGTCGTCAGCCCGAAGAGGGAAGATTTACTGAGTTTTCTTTATACTGAATTTGCCTGCTTCAAATTAGATCTTTCGCGTTGTCTCTTAAGAAAATGCAGTGATATTGCTTCTGCCAAAACGTTTGCTTAAGCAAACCCTAATGGCTCCATTCCAGAAAACATCTATTTAAATCAAGTTATGTTTTTTTCAAAAACAGTTCCTGTCCTGTCATTTTCTTTATAGTGATCTATGAAGTATCTACCTAAAGCCTAACTAAAATGATAAAGTCTTAAAATTAAACATTTAAAGGGCAAAAGCCAGGGTAGCAGATTTGTCTTAATACATCCAAACACAAAAAATATATAGAAGTCTTACAGCAAACTCTAGTGACAAAGTAGTTCATAGAGTAAGAGAATGACAATGGAAGTTAATTTTCACATTTAATGTTCTCTTGCATGCTTAAAATATATTTTATCCACTTCATACAGGAAGATAATTTTTCTAGAAATCATCTGAACTGGTGTTTCCTTGCCTCTGATATTGTTTCTTATTTAAAAATTAATATCCCTGAAGTTCTAAAATTTAGCAGATGATATCCGAACTATTTTATTAGATGGGTTTTAAAAAGGGAGCCAGACAACAGCAAAAATGTCCCTGCTCTTTCACGTTCCCCTCCACCATAGCAGACACAGGACACATGTCAACTACGTCTAGACTTCATTTTCATCCCTTCCAACAAAACCAGAATGAAATTTCTGAGAGGCTCCAACAAGGGATTAAACAGGAATTTAAATGCCTCTCCCACTCTGGCGTGGAATCCATAGGTACCATCAATTAATCACTCAATGGACACACACACAACCTCTAATTCAAATACATGAACATATGCATAAACAGATATGGCCATTCTCCACAAAGATACACTTACCTTCCCCTTCATGTACATCTCCAAAGTTGTACATACATAAGTAGAAAAAGGATGGATCCTTTCCCAGTTCAGATTCATGCATAATCTACGAGTGCCGAAGCGGCACACGTGCTAGGGGTTTTCTGCTGAGTTAATCACTGAGTGGATACGTGATGAAGGAAACCAACCCAATGAACAGGGAAGCATCAGATGATGTTTAAAGGGAGGATAGAACAGGTGAGACAGTAGATGAGAGACGGTCAGAAATACTTCACGAGGTAATTCAATAATAAAGCTGGATTCCAAAGCAGAACGTCCTTCTCACCCGCCTCAAACAGTACAGACCATGGAAGGTATCTCCTGACTTACGCATCTTTTGGTCCCTCCTGAGAAAGATCGAAGACTTGCCGTGGATTCAGGTACCACATGAACATCTGTAAGACTTTGGTTCCCTGTAAGGGGGAAAAAACGACAATAATAGAAAGAAATTTCCAAATATTAGCTGCTCATTTAAAGAGCAAAAATAAATCCTGTTTTAAAAAATAGTATCTAAACAGTGCAGAGTAGGAGTTTAAATCATGGGCTTCGGCCATTGAGATACATGGGTCGAATGCCTAGAGCAGGCTTGTCTAACCTGTACAGCTTTTGGCTTCATCAAGTTCAGCTCTCTTCTCTAATGCAGAGATAAGGATGCCTAGTTCACAGACTTGTTGCAAGGATTAAACGCGATGATGTTTGAGGAGCACAGGACAGTGGCTGGCATGCCTAAGTGCTTAGTGGTCAGTACCTATTAGCTTTCACCATCATTATTTAATGCATGAAAATTCACATAGGGAAGTTATTAGCCAGCCTCTGTAATTCAACATTAATTATTTTATTGTGCAGATTACTATTGTCTTTGCATAGTATGAAATATGGACAGTGTTAGCTAAGTGTGGTTCCACTGAAATGTGGTTTTTAACCACAGCAGAAGTATCAGAGGCTCCCCATTACTTTTCATATATAATTTCTCCAGTTAGTGCTGTCAAATCTTACTGTGTCGTTTTTCTCAATCTCCATATCTACGTCTGTCTGTCTTGTTCTCTCTCCCATAACCACTTTTGGAGTGTTTTAAATAATTGTAACATTTATGGAGATAATCATCATGGCAAATACAAGGCAGTTCATAAAGTGATCTAAGGGAAAAAGAAATGAAGGAAGAATATTTTAGTAGTATTAAAAAAGAGCTTTAAAATTGAGTAGGGTCCCTCATTTTAGGGCATTATCAACCACAGTAAATAGTATTTGATCAGTTGGGCAGCATCTGTCACTTACAATTATACTCTCTTTATTAGATATCATGATTGCTCTTTCTTAAAAATACTCCTAAGTTTGTACACCTGTGGGCTGTGTTGGAGAGGCATCTAGTATGGGAGAAATAGCACAATATCTGAGCCAGAGCTAACTTGGGTGTTCTAACTGGGTGACTATGAGCACTTACCATCCTCCAGAAATTCAGCACGTAAAACAGGGCAACGTCTACTTTCCAGGGTGATTACGAGAATTAAGTGAATCGGTAACAGTTACGTATCCAGCACAAAATAGTCCTTTGTAAATGTTAGTCCCTTTCTTTTTTTTTGCTGCTTGATAATCTATTCATTAAATTACACTTGAGGGTATGAGGGCCAAAGCGTAGTTTATAATTATCACATTGTTATGCCAGTTGTTACAGAGGCCAATGTAGGTCTTTTGTTCTGCATTTCATCCAAACCTATACTTTAAAAGTTCTGCTTTATCATGTGCTTGTTGTAAATTTAGGAATAACATTCTATCCTTAATTATTATAACGAATCCTTCAGTTCCACCAAATAATATATTTTGCTTCCTATAAAATTCAGACATAGATTTAGACACATAATAATAATTAAATACTGGATCATTCTCTTCTTCCCACACCAGGCTTTGGTATCAAGTCAGTTAGGGATTACTCCAAGCCATCTTTTATGTTTAACAAGTAACCCCAGAATCATTTTAATGACCAATCAATTTATAAAAAATTTCCAACTGCCTTGCCAGAAAATTAATTTTTCATTTTTTAGATTCCTAGGGCAATATGATTCATTGATGTTAATTACTCCTTCCTTGTTGTAACCTTTGGCTGTGGTAGAGTGCACACCTCAGTTTCAGCTTTTTCTCTTCCCCATACAATACTAGGTAATTAACACCTTTCAAAAATAAAAATAAAAAGCATTGAGAGGGTTTTTTTTAACCTTCAAATTTCTTTAAAGGTTTGAGTGTCCACACCATTTTAGTTTTTGCTCATTTTCAATTTGTGTTAATTGGAACACCTAATTATCTACATTTATCCTTTTGAGGAAGGGGTATTTTTTAAGGCTGGCAAGTTTTGCACCTCCCGCCTCTAGGAGGCACCACTTAACATTGCAGCCTATTGGAATGGTGCTCTCTGGAGTCGTGCAGGGGTAACGTGCATCATCACACACGGCTGTCCTATCAGAGTTTACATCCAGGCGTGATACAATTTCTTCTTTTGTAAGTAATCTTTCTAAAATATACTCATTAGCAAAAAAATGATGTGTCTGAATGAAAAATATTGCAATACTTTAAATCAATCTTGGTGGGTAGAGAAAAGAGGACTAAATTTAGGTCAGTTCTATAAAACTCTGCTGTTATTCCAGGGTAAGCCATGTTAGGGCTTTGACGGGGATAATTTATTCAATAGAATTGAATGGTTTGACAAAAAAGAGTAATGTCTTTCTTTCTCACTGGCAAGATTAAATCTACTCCATCATTACACAACTGTCATTCAGTAACAAGTTCCAGACACTCCCATAGTCATCACGTGCTATACGCCATGCACAAGCTGAACTTCTGTGCAAGGCTTGTTAGTTTTCTCTAAAGGAAGAAACAGTTTTACACATCAATTCTAATATACTCTGGGGAGGGTTCTCATACATATGGTTGGAGAAGTAATACCTCATTGACCACAGAAGTTTTTAAGATATTGTGAGATTGGGTTTTCCTAAGGAAGGATAAAACACTGTTCTTCCCAGCTCTAGGTGTTGGGGAACAGGGTGGGGCAGGATAAAACAGCTTCCAAGAAAATAGGGAGATAGTTCTAGAGGGAAATGAACAAGATCCATCCATTTTCCTACTATGTGCGTAGCCACAGTTTCAGGTGAGGGAATAAGAGACAGACAAGACAGAGAAGATCTTGTCCTTAAGAGGAAGCCCTCTGCATTATTCATAAAGGAAAATATAATGATTTGAGGGTATGGAGAATCAATTAAGAATGGGTCAGCTCCAAAAGCAGCACATCGATCGTCATTAAAGCAAGGTGCCTCTCGTGTAGGGCACGGGACTCTGTTACTAAGCCAGCTTTGGTTTATATCATGGGGGTACCATCTAGATCATGAAAAGAACTGTCCAGGCAGTAAGAAAGACTTAAGGATAAAACAGTGGAAGGAAGAGGTTAAGAAATCTCTTAACCCAAACAATCCCAAAGGAACACCTGATTTACTCAATAAACCTGTATTAAACCTCAAACTCTGTGCCTGGGTGCATACTCAGGAGCTCAGAAGGAGACCCACACAAAGTAAATTCGTTCACTAAGCATGGTAAATGCGCTGATGGAGATGCCTGCTAAGAAGTATGATAGGCTGGAGGAGATACTGTAAGCCCAGCTCTGGGGATAAGGCAAAGGCTTCCTTTGTATAGATTTGGAACTTTGTCTTGAAAGATGAGTAGAGTTAACCATTTCTTTTTATACGGGGTAGAGGAAGAAGTTTCAGCGTAAAGGCACAAGGTGTGTGAAACAGCAAGACATGCTATGGGAAGCCTATATTCCTCTCAGTCTTTGACCCGTGAGGCGGGGGCCGTGGGAGAGGAACCTGCCCGAGTGAGCTGCAGATGAAGGCGTGCAGGCTAAGGAGCGCAGGCTCTGTTCTGCAGGAACTGAGAGTCACTGAAGCGTGTTACTCAGGGAAACTGGACTACACGTGGATACATCAGTCTGATCACAGACCAAGGAGCCATCCAGGCCCCAGACCTATCAAAGGTGCTAGGTGGCTTGGTTTAGTCATTGCTAATCACTGACGTCTGTTTCTCCAAAATTCACCCTCAATATGATGGTGTTAAGAGGTGGGGCCTTTGGGAGGTGGTTGGGTCATGAGGGTGCAGCCCTCATGAATGGCATTTGTGCCCTCATAAAAGAGACCCCAGAGAGCTCCCGTGCCCCTTGCACCAGGTGAGGACACAGTGAGAACATGGCTGTCTGTGAACCAGGAAGCAAGCTCTTACCAGACACCGAAGCTGCTGGTGCCCTGATCTTGGACATTTAGCCTCCAGACCATGAGAAATCGAGTTCTGTTGTTTATCTGCCACGAGTCTGTGATATTCTGCTATAGGAGGCTGAACAGATTAGGATAGCTGCCCCTACACTCTCACAATCTCTCAATATTGTGACTTGGAAAAGGGGACTGTCCACATATTTACCGTTTAGTTGTTTTAATTCCACATGTTGAGGCTGGCTTGACATGAAGGTCTTGAGATTGGACTGTGACATGTGCTGATACTGACTGACGGCCCTCACCCTCCTTCCAGCCTTCTAAGCTTTATGAGTCTAAAATTTTATCTAAATATAATGATTCTTGATTTATCCTCAGGTTGAGCATCACAGAAAATAACTTCTTCACTGAGGCAGAAAAAGTCCGGGGACTCGGACTCGCAGTTACTTAGTGTCTCCTCCTCTGCCCCAATCTGGCTGACTTCCCCTGGCCCGACTTCGGAGGGGTGACAGTGGTGTGAACTCGGTCAGTATGAGCCTGTCCACGGATAAAATATCCCTTCCCCCTAGAGCCCCCTGATGAGCTCCTGGGGAACTCCAATCTAGGGTCCAACTCAGGCCACACCTGGACCCTGGGATTTCACACTGAACAGTGTGAGCTCCCAAGGTCTGGACCGCTTGGCTCTCAGGACTGGCTGGCCGGACTGACTCCAGTGGTCAGAACACCTGCGTGCAGGGAACACAGCCAATATTTTATAATAACTTTAAATGGAGCATAATCTGTAAAAATACTGAGTCACTATGCTGTACACCTGAAACTAATATAATATCATAAATCTGCTATAGCTCAATAAAAAAAGAATGCCTGCCTAACTGTGAATTTATAACCTATATCACTGGAAGAAATTCATGAGAGCGCATGGAGGAGACACAGTGTGGAAGCAGAAAACACTGAGAGACATCAGAAGGGCCCATAAGACTCAGGTATGAACATGTTAATGAGTCAGGGGCGTCCAAGAACAAGAATACGTTTTTTGGTTAATGAGGAGATAAATGTAAGAGATGGGGCCTATTTCTCAAGCCCTCGGGTTTCCATGCTGAGGAGGGGATCGTGCGAGAGTAAAGCTTATCTTTCCTGTCCTATCTTTTCCACAAGAGGAGACACTCAAAGTTGGTCCTGTGGTCACTGCCTGTTCCCTCAGATAATTCAGGTCCCAACAACAGCAGTGCTGGCCCCCTCTAAAGCTTTGCACCACACCCAGGAACATCTCTGCCTGAAGAATGTTAGAGTAACAGAAGCAACTGTTTACAAGAAGGGATTGTTTTAAAAGAGGACATAAAGCAGTCCCTGTATGTGTTCAGCTCAGTATGTGTCCGCCAAGTGTGGGGAAATTTCCAGACACATAAAATACTGCAGAAAGGAAAAATCAAAAATCCAAAAAACAAACTATAGATATTTTACTTGCCAGCAGATGGCAGTAGAGTCTAGTAATTTAAAGAACAGACGCTTCAGCAAGTCACCTATTTTTTTTTTTTTTCTTTTAAGTTTGAAACCTAAACCCTCAAGAACAGGAGAGGGGACTGCTTTATATCCAGACACAGATGAGCAGAACAAGTCAATTACTAAAAGGCAAAAATCAAGATTTAACAACAACAACATCTTTCTCTATTGACCGCAGTAAACTCTTGCTCAGCAGAGTGTGGTCTCTGGGCAGCAGCGACGGCGCAGCCAGGGAGCTTGTTAGAAAAGCAGGACCTCAGGGCCACCCCTGAATCAGAATCTGCATTTTAACACGATCCCCAGGGGATTCTTACACACATTAAAGTTTAAGAACGAAAGTCCATGATTCTCAACACGGGCTACACAAGAAAATCACCAAGGAGCTTAGACCAGTCAAGGGGGCCTATCCTCGCGGGCTCTCGGTGCGAGTGGGGCAGACATCGCTGTACAAGCTGCCAGGGTCATCCTGATACGCAGCGAAGGTTAGGAACCACTTCTAACCTAAGAGATGAGGCTCCTTAAAGATAGTAAGGATGAGCTAAGATGCTATTTTTCAAACAGGAAGATAAACTTCCATCTCAAATAAATTCTCACCCACTGTGCTCCTCACACAAGAGCCAGGTCAGCTCAGGGACCCTGAAATGGCTCCGATGACACTTTCCTCAATGTTACTGGAATCATCCGAGATGTCTGCTAACCGCTGGCGTTCCTGGGCCACCCCCCAGACCTGCTGCCATCAGATTTTACGGGGTAGAGCATTTCTAACAAGTTTTCTTTACACAAAAATTTAATTTGGAAGTCACTGGACTAGAAGAAGGGAGTAAGAGTCACAAATTCAAATAGAATTTAACCGAGTGAACACTAACGTTGGGCTGATATTTCCTGAATGTTCCTGAAACTGAAAATTTCCAGATAAGAATTCTGATAAGCAGGATTTCAAAGGCTCTCATGACTGAGGACGTCAAATAAATACAGAGGTCATGTTACTCGTCTCAGCTTGTCTGTAAGGTAAATAAAAGTGAATGGGCTCCCTTCCCAAAAAAGAACATCACACCGTGTAAGGTTTGAGCACAGAATGCTCCAGGAGGAACTCCAGGTGAGAAGGGGTATGTCTCCTCCGCTGTCTCCCCATCCTGGGGGTCACCTGCCTTGTTTCCACTGCCACCCTCTGTTCTGCTCTGCCTCTTTGTCTCAACTATGGCTCATCTGGGTCAGAGAGAAAAAAGAAGGGGGGCAACAGATGGAGCAAATGAGACTCGGGAGCGGAGGAATGAGAAACTCCCTCCGATCCCGTTTTGCCAAATGGAATGGGTGGCTCCATCCTCTGACCCTGCATCGTCCTGCTGCAGGTACCTCATCACCTGCCATATTAAGGGCAGGTTACAGCCACACTCAGGAAAGGACACAGGAGTCAGGTCATCCCTGACGTTGACTCTGTCCGGCTCGCCACCATCAGGCAGTCAAAGCTGTCCCATCCTAAGACTGAAGAAGGAAGCGTAAATACATTAAGCAGCTGGAGGTCCATTTGAATGATTCTAACTGGACGTAGCTGTTTGGATTCCTTTATAGCTTTCCCAACATTTCACATCATACTTGTATTTATTAGGCTTAGGAAAGAACTGTACGATATAGAGGAGCTATATAGAAATTTAAAGCTACGTAATATTCATTTTGATTTGGTTAGTCATACTTCAAGAATCCTAGATACTCTAGAGGTAACATCATTAGGGCGATGTGTTCACAAGCCAAAGTGCATAAAGTGACAGCAAACTCACTAAGCCTTTTGTTTCTAATCACTGGCTATTTTAAAACTCTGAACCCTCACTGTGACCTCAAATTCCTCAAACACATTTCAACCTCTTTCTCAAAGTAATTCTTCCCTTTCCCGAAAATCTACCAATAACAAGGCCACTTTCCAGATAATCTGTTGGAAGATCTTGATGCTTTACTTCCCTCTGCGTATCCCATTCATCCACCTGCCTATCTATCCATCCATCCATGCATCCACCCATCAGTCCACGTGTCCAGCCATCAGTCCATCTGTCCACCCACCCACTCCATCGATCTATCCCTCTACCTGATTTATGCCTAAGTGAATAGCCTCCTGACTTACACATGTTCTCCATGTTTCCATCATGTTATTCCTTTGGTTAAAATATACTTTTCAAAACTAAAATATTTTGAATGGCAAAAAACTCGAACTTTCATTGTATCCAAATCCTCAGCTAAGTTTTAAGACACTGCTCCATAAATTCATTCCAATCTTTATTCACATTTCTAATCACTTAATCTCCAAGCCTGACTCACCATATTGTGCTCAAAATGAATCCTTTTCATCACAACAGCCCTTCTTCTACACATCTGCTTATTAAACAATCATGCGCCCACCACTCTATGCTGTGAACTAGAACTCACAGGCTCAGAGGTGCAGCCCCTAGAATTATGGAGCCTGTATCTTCGCAGTACAGATGCATATAAAGCACGTACGTCACAAATCACACAATATGGGTGTGTGCTAAGGACTATGGGAGCATAGTGGACAGGGCAATTAATTTTGAGCAATAGCTCAGAAAAGTGCTACTGAGCATTAAAGGATGGACAGGAATTTGACACAATAGAGAGAAGAAAGAGGGCATGACTCCAGCTTTCTCTCCTCCACATAACTGAGTGATGTCCATCTCCAGTTTCAGCCACTTCCATGACACCATTTCCTTATCACTCCCAAGTCACCTCTGAAATGCCACTGCACTTGCAGTCTGATCCACTCAATTTAACACTCACATAAAGTTAATGTTGCTTGAATTCTTTTTCCCATTTGCCCCTTTTGTATCATTAACAAACAAGACATCCTTAGGAAATTCACTTAAGCTTCCTTGAGCTGTTCTGTAGTTAGTGAAATAAAAAACATTAGACCATCTCTGAAGTCCCTGTCTTTAAAAATTTATACAGAGATTGGAACAGGAACAGGCTGTATCTTAACTGAACCAGCCCCTCCTCAAAGGCAGAGATCACCTGCAATTTTCTAAATGCCCTAGTAGAAAAGCTTATAATGATTTAAGAAATGCGTTTTATATAGACTGTAATGATAAAACATATCTGACATCAATTAGCTCAGGTGGCCAAAATCATGGAGTCAACTACATTAGCTGTGCTCTGTTCCATGGTCTCCAACCCTAGTTAGGCTAACGTTTGAGACCAGACCTAGAGGGTGGGTAAGATTCAGGGCAAACTGAACCTCACTCCTAAGAACCGCCTCTGCAGCTCCTCCTGCCGGGCCAGTCTCAGGATCACCGTGATTACAACACCAAGGTCACCATTCAGCAACTCACAAGAGCAGGATGATGAAGTAGGTTATTTTTCTGCTTACGACACATTCCTTTCCCTGTTCTCTACAATGTTAATAGAGACTTTTAACACAAATTATGAAGAATTTTGAAGGAAGGAAGGAAAGGAGGGATAATATTTTCTTTAAATTACAAGCTCTCATAAGAGAAGCTTTACTATAATATGTTCTGGAAAATGCCCATTATCTTTATAATAAGAACATCGTCTTGGACTATTGGGCCAACCTGAATTATATGACTCCCCTGCTCACATGGGGTGACTAAAGAGTTTTAAAGTTGTTTAGCATGACACTTCAGGAAATCTTGCCTCAAAATGTAAAATGGGCACTTAACTTAATGGACACAGGAAATACTTTATCATCCAATTTCACATGAAAGTTACAGAAGATCAAAGCTCAAAGAGAACTGATAAAAGTCTCAGAGAGTGAGAAGAGAATTAGATGAGGAGACAAAGACCTGGATTCTAGAGTAATTTTTTTTTTTTTTTGGTGAGGGGAGGTAATTATGTTTTTTTAATGTATTTTTAAAATTAATTTTTAATTTTGTTTTATTTTCTAGTGGAGGTGCTGGGGATTGAACCCAGGACCTTGTACATGCTGAGCAAGCGCTCTACCGCTGAGCTATGCCCTCCCTCTAGAGCTATGAACTTTAGACATGTCATTACATTTAACTTCTCTAAGTCCATTTCCTTATCTTCAAATGGGGTTGATACTAATCATGCTATCAAATTTGGGCGAAGACCAAATGAAATCTGTGGAAGGTGATACAGTTTTAACAGCCCTGGTGGTGTCTGTGGTTCACGATTATCATGCATAATAAATCACTGTTCTCACTTTCCTCTCAAGATGCGGGAAAAGTAGTTGAGTCCAAATTACAATAGAAAGAAATAAAGATAAGTTCATTAAAGGCTTCCTGACTCTAGGAGTTGACAAACCTCAAATATATTCACTAAGAGAGATTGTAGAATGACTTTTCTTGAAACTCTGTGAGGAAAATGTTAGCAGTTAGGTTTCTGAGCACCTCTGGTACAGCCTGGCGTGGACGGGGAGGGACAAATCATGGAACCTCTGGGTTTCGCGCTGCCTGCCATGGGTAAAGCTGTCTCCCACTGGACAAACTGGTGGTCTTCCAGTGCTTGGGGCCCTAGGTGGTGCTGTTTCAACTGGTGTTGGGAATTGTGCTTTCAAGAAAGTATTGAAGCTTCCAGGTGAAGCTCGAGAGAAATGACTCACCTGGTTGCCTCCACTCTTGGGGTTCACAAACACAAGCAAGGGCTTCATGAGTGGAGAAGAGATGGGTTTTATCACAAAAGGACGACCTTTGTTTTCCTGCTGAAGGAAGAAAGCAACAATATTGATATACATCTGTGACCTGAAAGGCAGGCCCAAAGCAATGAAAGTGAGAAGTTACCAGCAGCCCCCCACCCCCTTCCAAAATAAAAAAAAAAAGTCAAAAACACCTGCATCTGGTTTCAAAGGACTTACTCTCAATAGCACATCCTACATGGAACTTAGAGAAAAGTATCTCCACCAATAATTTGCCCCCAAGAATTAAGCCGTGCTTTTGATTTTCTTCTTCATACTCTAAGTGTTCTAGAAACATTCACTTTTATCTTCATCATCTTTGGGATGAAACTTCCACAGACAATTGCCAATGCTCTGACTCTGAACTGGTAAGAGGTTATATGTATACAAGACACAGGCAGAATTCCAGTGTGGCTAGAGTGTGGTGAAGGAAGGAGTGGTAGGAGGTATGAATCAGAAAAAGAACCTTGGCCAGACCGTGTCAGACCGAGGAGGCTACAGAAAGAGGGATGCACTGCGTTGGACCATAATCCTCAAACACTTACTTCGGCTCCTCTTTTGCTGGCTTTTCTTTTAAAGCTTGTTCTCTTCTTCTTGCGGTTTGAAGCCTTCAGAGAGTTCTGTAGGGAAGGAAGGAAACACCTGAGTTCGGGGGCAGACGGCCCGCGCGCTCTCCCATGCAGAACCATGTAGAGGTGGACGGCGGCACATGCTGGCGACGGCATGCTCTCATGCTTTGACACTTCCAAGCCACTGTTCATGGGTAAGCCACAGACAGAGATCCGTCGCGTGCGTCAGAGGAGCGACCGACTCCCCACCACACGGAGAGGCAGGGAGTGAGAACCCTGGAGGCTCTCATGGACTCACATAACAACACATGTTATACCTGCCAACCCTCCCAGTAAAAATGGAAGAATCCCAAATTCTCTGAGGGGCTCCAGTCTCCCGCCCAACCAGGTCCGTCTCCCGCCCAACCAAGTTCAAGTTCATCTCCTGGTATGGAGATCACCTATGTGGAAATGTAAAAAAGGAGGCCATTTTTCACGTTTTGCTTTTTGTTTTGTTTTGTTTTCTGTTTACTTTGAGGGGGGGTGACCTGTTCATAAAATGACTCAACCCCACTGGAACTTTATGATCCAACTCTCCTGTCAGCATTCATGGCTCAGTTTTAAAGTGCAAAGACTCACCTTAAGTTACTTATAACAGTAGAAAGGCAGTCACTGCTCCTCCTTTCTCTGGCTAAAGACCCATTAATTTAAAAAGTCTTCCCTCCCCTGGTAACTTTGATTTTTTCTTCTCAGAGAAGTGTGTCCAACTTGTTGAAACAAAGTGACCAAATTTACCTTCCCTGTCTTGATCTTTCTAGGGATTTTATGGACCACACCTTTGTGACTACTTCAGCTAACAATTTACTCTTAATATTTGATACAAATGCTTTGAGAAGAACCTCTCTCAGGAGACAGCCCCATTTCACTGGTTGAAGGCAAGGCAGAACCAGACTTAATTAGTGCAGAACCAATAATTAATTAGATTGCCATCATCACAAAGGTAAGCTATTACTACCACATCATAGATGTTTTACAAAATGTTTAAATCCTGAAATACAAAATTCTTAACTTAAAAATTGATAGAAGTATATACAAATGCACTGCTTGAGCAATTAAATGTTTCCAAACAGCTTAAATATTTTTCTACATTTTAGAGTATTTTTCCTTACAGCATTGAAAATAAACCTTAGTCTAGAGTCAGATATTAACACATCCAGATTAGGAAGACTGGAACTACTTAGCTTTTATTTCACTTTCATCTGGACCACGGGAAAGAAAAAATAAAAGAAATTTGTGGCCTGTGCTCACCAAGGATGAAGGAAACTTTCTTGCACCGCCATCTGCCTCAAGGTTTTCTTCCCCCATCAGATTAAAAGTCTCCAGGTTCTCTGAGTCTCACCAGAAAAGGGATCCAGAAGCTCAGGGTGTTCTGGATTCCAGGTTATTTCTCATCGCTCATTCTAGACTATGTTCCTCCAGCAAACAGATCTCCAAGTTTCTGAATTCTTCTTTCAATGAATGTACTATCATGTCCCTCTTTGGGAAACTTCTGCATTCTTCAATTATTTGCTACATTTTGACTACTTTCTGTTTTATTAAAAGGGGAGAAAAATTACTTGGAACCGTTAAGTGTTTAACCGGCCAAATGATCCAAGGAGAATGCTGTGAATGATGAGACTGGCAGAAGCAGTATCTACCTGATGGCAGTTAATGATGCTCTGAATGCTGATACCTGGGCCCCAACAAATATTCTTATTTGTTTGGGGGTGAAGCCCAGGCAAAGACACTTTTTAAAAATAAAATAAAATTAAAAAAATAAAATACAAATAAAATAAAATTAAATTAAATTAAAAAGCTCCCAAGGCAAATTCTAATGTGTAGCCAGGGCTGAGAACATCCGCTGGAAGCACAGAGGGCAGAGAGGAGACATACATGGTGTGGTAAAGCAGAACATCCAGCTGAGGAATGTGAGCTGTGGAATCAGACAGACCGAGGGTACCTTCTGACTGTCCCTGTTACTAGATCTGTGACCTTGGCCAAGTCAGTCGAACTTTCGAAATAACAGTTTCTTAATTTTAAAATGAAGGTGTTAATACCTACCTCACAGGACAGTTGTGAAGTTTAAACGAGAAAAGGTGTGTGAAGCAGTTAGCTTGGTATCCATCCCATGATAAGCACTTCCATAAATGTTAGTTGCCTCGTCCACAGCTGTGCATCCCCAGCACCTAGCATGAAGGCCTGGCACACAGTATGCACTCAAATTGTCGTTGAAAAAGATAAATCAATATTTTTATAGTTCACAACATTGCCTGAGCCTTTCCTGATCCTGAAAAGGACCTTGAGGGAGAGAGTCCTTGTTTCCTCACTTCTTTGTTGTTTTTGTTCCTTTACTGCCTGGAGCAATGCAGGACATCGAGGGCTTGCAGGAACACCCTACGGGCCTTGGTTCTTGACAGGACTCAATAATTAAACCCCAAGAGATAGTCTAATGGATCAAGCTAAGGCTGTTTCCTAAACTTGCCTGATCACAGAAATCACAGCTCTTGAGGTGATTCGATGATCAAATATGTTTGGGAAACAGGTTAGAAAACCACATCAAAATAAGGCTGGGTGTCTGAAAACAGAGCAGGCGAGGAACTCAACTCTAATAGGGAACTGACACACAAAATGGCTTTTTTTTTTTCAAACACAGATACAAGTGCTTATGAGCCTCACCAAGCCAATTGCATCTGAAGCCTTCTTCATCTCACAAAACAGGAGGGGCAAAGATCAAGCACAGCGGGTGACTTACAGAACGTGGACGCTTCTATGTGAGCTCTGAGTGAGTTATGGCCCTAGGGATGGTCCAATGGCAAGAGATAAGCAGTATGGAATTTCACCGCACACCTCCAAATTCCCGACGCTTCCTTCTCTTCCTGTGTAAATATGTATCTCTGTCTCAATATAGAACTTCTTTTAGAAGGCAGCATCATTCAAGGAAGAACAGAGGGATGTGAAGGCAGATCTGGGTTTTGGCCATGACAAATCACCTAGGGCCGTGAATCTACAATATCGCTCACCCCGCCTGGTCGGTATTGTAAGAGTTAAACAAAACAACATGCTTTTCCAGAAGGTAAAAATTGTACCAAGTCATTATTGTCTAGAATTGTTGGTGATACAGTCAAGAAACCTTTAATACTTGCCCTGTGTCCTAAAACAAAGCACCCCTGTTACCAGGGGCAGCGAACTCAGTGAGACAAAGGGTTCACTTTGCAAGTTCAATGCTGTTCAAACAGCGAAATGTTGTGTTCTCCTTTGGATTTTTACATTCTCCTGATTCCAACAGCGTTCACCCCTGCACGTTCTGTGCCCGCTCTTTCGTTAAAAATCCCAACAAAAGAGAAAGGCTTTTTGTTTCCTGGTACCAGGTATTGGAGCAGCTTTACCTTGCCACAGAAATAATTCCATCACCAATCTTTACCATAGTTATGGCTCCTTCCTGGGATGTTAAGAAACCCTGTGGGTGAATTACTCAACTGTGAGTGAAACCTAACTGCCTCTTACTACTCTTCAGGGATTTCCTTGGGCGATGGGCTCACAAAGGACCAGTCAAAATAACAGATCTAAAGAGAAGATCTCTCACTTCATCATCCCAATTGAAGTCTTCCCCCATCATACACTGGTCAAAACTCTGATGGATAGTAAGTGGGAGAGTCGTGGACTCTGTCTGTTAAAGAGCGTTCTCCCTCTGCCCTGCCCCAGCTGGACCACTGCAGCAAAGGTGGCTGAGAGGACAGCTAAGTAGAAGAAGAAAGAAAACTCATTCAAATATTAAGGACAGGGTCTCAGCTGCTCCTCAGGTATATTTGGCCAAATCACAGCAATTATTACTTAACCTCTAGACTTGATCAAAGGAAGTCGCTTGTGCAATTTTGAGAGAGACTGTTGGTCATTGCTATTACATGTCTTGGGGTCCCCAGCATTTTAAGATTATCCAATCATAAGAAATAAGGGCTGGCATGAAGAAAGCCCACATGAGGCTAAGCAGGAGTTGGCTGTGGCATTTTCATAAGTAGACCATTAGAAAGAATATAAATATCTATCAGTAGGGAGTTGGCTTAAATAGATTGTAAAATATCCATAGTATGGAATGTATACAGCAGTTTAAAAGGGAGTCAAATCTATATATATTAATATAGATGTTTCCCTTAAGATTTTTTTTAATTAGGAAAGCCAATATTAAAGCTGTTAAGTGTAGAATGATGTTATTTATTAAAAACACACACCTCTAGTCTTCCCCTTACAAATCTAACCCCACAAAAACTTCATCTCACCCAGGTCTTGCTCCATCAGCTCCAAGTACTTGCACTAGTATTTAAATGTCTTTTGTTTTTTGAGGGGGAGGAGGGCGGTAATTAGGTTTGTTTATTTAATTATTTTTTTAATGGACGTACCAGGGATTGAGCCTAGGACCTTGTGCATGCTAAGCATGCACTCCACCACTTGAGCTATACCCTCCCCACTAAACATCTTTAACTTGTTTATCTGGTCAAAACATTATCCTCTAACATTTTCAGTTCAGAGAAGAAACACAGACTTTAAATCTGTAACTTTAAATATAACTTTGACTTTATATCAACAGAGTCAGGCTTGGTTCCTGAAATTTGGTTTTCTTTTCCTTTTAATTCCTTTCAGTCCTCTACCTTCCATTATTTCTTAACCTCTAGGTCTCTCCAAATAACCTGGTGATGAAATCCAGCAAATCATCCAGGCAGCCCTCATTTCCCCTACCATCACAGTTTCACCCAGCTCTGTTCCCTGCTGGTCCTGAAGTAATCATCCACTCAGAACCAGCCATCTTTTAACAGAGAAGGAAAACACACAGTTTAATTCCACCTCTGTACAACCCACTTCTCCTGACCATTATACACTCAGCAGATTTCCTTTCCTCTTCTTCTCTGGAGTCGTTTAGACACAAGCATCACAAATAAAGCCAACTTTATTTGATGATCCCTCTTAACTGTTGCTCTTGGTTTGTCCTATCAACATGCACTGTCCTTTCTCATCCCTCTGTCTAGTGCCCCCCTCCATCGTTCAAGACCAAGCACAAATGACATACTTTCCATTTAGCCTAGGCTGCTCTCTGGGACTGAAGCTGTCCAATCCTGCTCCATGTTTCCATATCTTAGGTGGCTTCCCATTCTCCATCTTAGACGTGTAGGCGTCTCACTGACCAGGGCTGATTCAACCACTCTGTCTGGCCCCTTCCTCTCACCACCCTATATAGACATAGGGTGGTGAGAGGAAGGGGCCAGATCTCTCTCTTCTATAAGACGCACACTGATCAAAAAGGCAAACCTTCCTAGACATCTGAAAGCTACTGCTTTACTAAAGATTTACACGTGGCTGAAATCCTCCCCAGAATCCACACTCTGACCAATGGTTTAGATGGTTGTGTCTACCTTCCCCACTGGGGAGTATACCCTTTGTAGACATCAAATGAATATCTGATTCATCTTTGGACCTCCCATGGCATATAATAGCATCTCTAATGTGGTTAATTAAATGTTTCCTTGATTCAATTCAGACTATCTTATCATTTTTAAGCAGTGTCATAGAATACAGAAATACATAGACAATGGGGGAATAGATAGATAAAAATTCTAGAAGTTGGAAAAACATTTTATCTGTTGTTCTCAATCTACTTTCCAAACTGTTTTTTTTAACTGCTTCTCAATGTCCAACAAATTCTGTAATCTTACTGCATCCATACCATCACTAACAGGTTGCCACCCATGCTCCACTCTCTACAAACTATAGTTTTTATGGTCATAAATGATCTCATCCCAAAGACTTTTCTCAATCCTTGTTATTTTTTAATGTCCACAGAATTTAACATTGACAACTGTCCTATTTCTTTCCACTTTTAACAATGAAACTTTACGCCATCATAGTTCACTGTCTTACAGGATTCTCTTCCTCCTTCCTCTTTCTGGGTGTGGATGTTCATCCAGTTTTCGTCCATCCTTTTATTAAGTAAATGTATAGGTCCTGACTGTCTCCCATAGGACAGGCACTGTGCTCGTAAACACACAATCCCACTGCAGTGTAAAATGTAACAGCTATACAGTATTTCAAGGTGCACTTGGAAACAGAGTAGATGCCAGGCATGGTCCCTACTCTTGTCTCTTTCTACCCTCTCCACTGGAAATCTCATCCTCTTTCACTGTAATACAGATGGTTCAGGGATCAGTAATTTCTGTCCTGACCCCTGGAGGACTGTCCACTGTTTTCAGTCTGTTGTTGGACAGCGTCACCTGATATCCTGTACTCCTACAAGAAGGAAAACAACAGCTGCTAACACCTGAGTGGTTGCAATGAGCCTGGTGCTGTTCTATGTGTTTTATTTTTTGTTTTTTCGCTTAGTCCTCACGAAAACTCCATGAATTAGGTACTAGTATTATTCACCCTTTGCAGATGAGAAACTGAAGAGTTTAAGTTGTTTGAGATTATACAAGTTACTAAGTGGCAGATCAAGGTTATAGACCCCAGACTGACTCGCAAGCTCTTAATCACGTCTATGTTGCCCCCTAAGCTCATCAGACACCAGCTTTTACATAGAACTTAGTTGATTGACTAAATTACTTGATGGCTTTGGAGCCCAGAGGAGGAGGAGCCACCAAAACTGTTAGACATGTGATTCAGCAAGGCTTGCTGTAGCAAGACAGTCAGGGAGCACAGCATATCATTAAGAGCTTGGTTTCCAGAATCAGAATTCCTGGGTTCAACGCCACCTCAAACTTTAAAACTATATAGCCCTGGGTTATTTATTTGACTTCTCTAGTCCTCACCTTCCTCAGCTTTCTCACAAAGTGGGACTAATAAAATATCTACCTCATAGGGCACAGTGATAATAAAAAGAGATACTGAATGTAAAACACTTAAAATATTTCCTAGCCCATATGAAGCATTCAATAAATTTGAGCTCTCTTTCTTTTTATTACAATATCCTGAATCATAGAAGATAATAGAAGTGTGTGATGAAAAAAAAAATTGGACTTTAGCATCCAGACTGTGAAGACTCTCCAAAAATCACCACCACCACCACCCTGCCACCTAACAAAAGCTGCTGAAGTACCAACTCATCATTCCGAAAATTTACAAAGGCAAGCACACAAACATTTGTTATGTTACTTGCTGGTTATAAGGGAAAAGTCTCTTTACAGAAAAACTGTAGCTAAAAAGAGGAGTAAAAATTGGAAAATCCCCCTTTAGCAACCCCTAGTGAAAGAACAGATTTATGTAACAATATTTAATGGATAAAAAAACACTAGGTGAAAGGCTAATGAACAAGTTTATAACAATGGATTAGGATAATAGCTCCTGAACGCACTGACTGATCTTAACATCACGAGAGTGAACCACCTGGTACCATGTTCCTTTAAAAGCAACATTATGGAAATTTACACCAGCATCCATGGAGTCCTCCTGCCAGGAAATTAAACCTGAATCTAAATGAGTCTATGTATCTAAATATCTGATTATTATTTTTACAGGAAATATGGGCAATAAGGGAAATAATTCTAAAATACAAAAAGGATGTAATCAGCCATAATAAAAATATGGGAAATTCTACAGGCAAAGTGACTCAATTTATTCTATAAATAAATGGCATGAAAGATAGATTATTATGAATTAAGAGATTTAAGAGAGAAGTCAACAAAAAAGGCAGTTGTAGACTTTAGATTCTAATTTGGAAAAAAAAACTTTAAAAAGATGTATTTGAAACAATCAGAAAATATTTTAAAAACGCCGCCTCAAATTATCTAATGTTGATGAGTGAGGTAATAGTTTTCTTTCTAAAATGTTATCTTTCCGAGAAGCAAAACGAAGCATTTACAGATTTCCACTTTCAGGAAGACAGAGTAAATGGGGTGAGACCACAAGAAAATGGCTGTGGCCGTGAAAAGGCAACATGAGGGATGCTTGCGGCGATGGAGCTAGTCTATGTCTTGAGTAACCAGTGTCAACGTCCCAGTTGTGATGTTAGACTGTAACGCTGCAAGAAGTTACCAGGAGGGGAAAGGGTGTAAGGGTATGTGGGACCCTTCTGTGTTATTTCTTACAAAGGCATGTGAATCTCAAAACCAAATTTAGTTAAGCAAAAGGAAAATATGGTGTGGCAGGGGACAGACAAAACAATCATAGAGAAAAGTTCACAGTTATAGAAGAATTCATTATTCTCTTTTTCTTCATTTCCTTGAAAATGTCAACAACAAAGTTTTTTTTTTTTTTTTAGTTTAGAAAAGTCAAACTTAGAATTTCCCTGAAAAGTGGTATTGCCTTCTTATTTTCCTGTTCTATCTCCAGTCCTCCAAAGCCCCAAACCACCAGGTCAGCCTACACTCTCCTGAGAGTTGTTTCCTTCTAAAGTACAGTTTTACTCCATCACTCCTTTGTTTAAAAGGACAAAGTTCGCATGGATCAAAAATAACCCCCAGTCAGGCTTGAGCAATCTTGCGCTCATTCCTACACCCCCTACATACACCTTCCTTGGCAGTCACACTAGTCTCCAGTTCCATGACTATCATTTGGGACACAGTATCCTCGCCTGTGCCCGCCTCCTGCGTGCTTTTTCCTTCTCCACTGATCTAAATCCCACCCACCTTTAAAGATGGGAAAAAACCCCACCTCCTTCATGAAACTCTCCCTGATCTTTCCTTAAAATAACTACATGATTCTCCAGAGCCAGGATCATGTATTACATCACAATTAGGAGCCTTCCTGGTACCATCCAGGCTTTTGATGAAAACATACTGATTTAACTGAACGTTCACTATAAAGCACATGGAGAGATCACTGAATTTTAGGGGGAAAACACACACAAAGAAGTAAAACTATTGAAGAGATTCTAAAACATAGCACTAAATTGGAAACCAGTGCACTTCAATCTCTGATGCAGCACTGTAACTGATCACCTTGGACAACGCACTAAGCGTCTGTTGGCATTTGGCTCTAAGATGTAAAGTGAAATAACTACATGCTCCATTTTCTAACGTATAGATACTGTACTTGCCTCTGAAAAACATTTCCTAAGGGCTTCTATGGATTGTAACTTGCAAAGATTACTAGTAAATGTTACTCAACAACTGAAGCAAAACTACATAAAACACATGAAAGAAAAAAGTGTCCCTGATCCACCAGTTTTTACGTAAAACTGAGCTAATGAGAATACACTGCATGATGACTTTGGAGATCATATGAAGTCGGACTGCCAGATCTTTCAAAGCTATTGCATTCAAGAAAACTCCTCAAGGTCCCTGCACCCTAGGGGAGGTGTAATCTCCCCGTAGCATTAAAAGTCTGCTATCCCCTAACCCGGAGATAACTGTCTAAGATGTATAGTACAAAGGTAGAAAGGGTTCTATTGAAAATGAGGACCTTGTGGAAAACCACTGAGGTTTCCCAGAATATTACAGCAGACGCTCTCCAGGACAGAAAGTACAACGAGGCTCGAATACAGAATGAGATTAGGTATTGAGAGGATAAATTTCTACTTTGCCTTAAGAAAAGAGTGTTGCTCTCTAAGCAGGCCTTGTGTATTTGGGAAGGTCATGACCCACAGTCTGCCGTTCAGGTTGGAAGTGGTGGTAATCTCAACCAAACACTGAAGCCTGCACAGTGTGCCCTCACCGCCACTCCCTGGGGGTGCCCAGGCTGGAAGAGAAGAGAGTAGTGTAAGAATCAGCTGTACCCACCACGGGTCCTCAACTTACTCAGGAGAGCGCCCATCAAAGAGAAGAGCATGGACACACGAATTCAGGGGAGGAAGCATGCCTGCGGTGGGTCTCAGATTTCTTTAGGAAGAGGAGGCTGGTTCCCTGAGAGAGCCCCACACAGTACAGTGATGGGCTAATAGGATGAACTGGGAAGCTAAGCTTGGGACTGTGGGGAGGAGTGAGCAGAGATTGGAGGAACCCAGAGACTCGTCAGGGGGAGAAAAGCAAGAAGCAACGGTTACTTTTTCTCTGCACTGGCCCAGCAGCACCGGGGTCCCGGCAGTTACCTGAGGTTTCTTCACCTTAATGATCCAGGTGGGTGGGACAATGACAGCCGCGTGAGCCCCCAGGGAGCAGGGTTCCTCAATGTGATGCAGCATGAAGCAGGTCACCTTATTGTGAAACTGAAGGGAAAAACAGGCCAATAAACAATTCTGTGCAAAGGGCAAGGCTGCCTCAAGAAGGAATGAGTGCAGGTGCACACACACGTGTGTACACACACACACACACACGCGCGCGCGCACACTGAGGTCCCACACTCCTCATCACTGCCCAACCAGCGCCAGGAGCTTAGAGACAAGGTTTCAAATTCATTCCGCTTTACAAACAAATACCAACTGATAAAAAGAACTCAAACTAGGACCAACTGATAAAAAGAACTCAATCTTACAGGATAAGGCCAGCTAAAACTTTATAACCTTTTAATAGGACATTTACATAAACAGTGAGAGACTTGGAGAGTTCTTTGAATGCTAACTTCACACGTAATTTTGTTTCACTTGGCTTGTGCTGGTCGCAGACCTGGCTGGTCTGAGATAATGCTGAGAAGGAAATGAAGACAAGCAGGAAGGCAGTGCCACCTGTCGGCCTCTCCTTTTTCCATCCATAGGCGTTTAAGTCCTTCCCAGGTAGCCCTTCCAGGTTAGGGGACCCAGGAAAGAAGGTGTCTCTTCTAGAGAGTTGCTGTTCCCGGAGGGAACAAAGCAATTGCTCCTGCTGGGTTTGGCTAGGGCTACTTAAAAAATAATGGTCTTATCACACTTGGCAAATCTAAAGTGGTTTTTGTTTTTGAAAGGAAGGAAGTGTAGACTAATGACCATAACAGTACTTGAGTTCCAGGGGCTTAAGGCTTGTTCCAATGGACTGAGTAACCTGAGGCCAGTCACATTTTCAGTCGTCTTGTTTGTGGCTATAAAGTGATAATGATGTGTGGTAACATTTGTTTTCTGAAAACATAAAATCTCCATTACACTATCATGGGCTTTAAAATTTTAATCGTAGTGATTGTTTTAAAAAAATTAACATTAGCTTCTACTTGGATTATACTAAATGTGACCACAGAATTTATCATCTTAACTGAAACAATTTTAAGAATGAAAGGGAGCATTGATAATAATTATGTTGGAAAAACAGACATAAATTATGACTGTCTCAGGAAAATTGGCAAATATAGTCACCCCAATTGTATCAGGGCGATTTTATCTTTAAATATCTTCAAGATCTGACATGATTCAGAGGCAAATTACTAAATCAATTAATTAAGCATGAAATACAAATTAATAAGATAACAAATAATTCCCCTACCACCAGTTACTTGCGCTCTGCAAACAATTTGATATACCATAGAAATGTTATTTGAATTCTTTCTTTAAAAGGTGATTTTTCTTTTGAGTAATTAAATAAACCCCCAAATCAAGGGCCACTGCATTTCTAAAATGGCAGAGCTCTCCAGGACCACCTATCCCAGCTCTCTCAATTTATACCTGAGTGACGCGTAATCTGGAGACTACATGCAAAACTGCACTGGCTTTTTAAGTGGCAAAGTCAGCAATGAATCCATGAAGCCCAGCTCCCAAACCCAGTTTTATTTTCTGCTGCAGAAAGTGCCCCTAGAAGTCATTTGATTGTTTGACATCAAGTATCCTAGAAGGAATGCTCTTTAGTATTAAAATATACCACCACTGTAATCTGTCTTGAAATGTTTTATATTTTCAGCCCTTGAAATATCAACTTCTACAGTGTGGGACACTGGGGAACACAAAGATAGGTGGAATTGACCAAAGCTCAGTCAAGCAGAAGTCGTTTCTGTAGTGACTCAATTGGACTACAGATTAACAAAAATAGAGCACAGGTGTCCACTGCAGAGTGGGGCTGAGTTCCCAAATTAAATGACCCTGGGTCAACCACCTAACCACCACCGCATACCTGCAGGGGCGGGAGCGGATGCAGGCTATCTGAGGCCAGGTTGATGCTATCTTGCAAGTGGCATCTCACCAGATCAGGGAAACAGCAATGTAGACAGTGTTGGGGACCCCTGAACCCTAGAGCTGCTTCTTCCTCTCCAGGTGGATATACTGCCTTGTCGGCATAATTTCATTCAAGGACTAGGACAGCCTTATATTTGTGAACATGTTCTTGAACAGAAGCACAAAGATGATTTGTGTAACAATTAACTGAAAAGAGATGGAAATGCCAAGAATAAAAAATGTGCCAGGAGGGTGACGCAGTAAGCACTGAGCTTTCCAGACCAAGGCACCCCTACCTAGTGACAGCAGATCTTCCTGACACGTGAGGACCTAGGGAACTTACGCTAGAGAGGTTATTAGGGTTGAATCTGATGGACCTGCCAAAAATTCAGAAGTTTTTGACCCACAAAAAGGTGAATTCCATGTGCTTCAACTAAATGCGTCTGCTGCTCCTGCCCCACGATCTTGCTTGGCTAGGTACAACTGATGGGGGCAGAGGCCTGACGTTTCCCTGTGAACCGTCAACCTAGCTGGAACACCACAGCCCTTTCTTGTCAGGCTGGCTGTTCAGTTATACAGTGGTTCAAAAGAACAGGGGAACTGAGAGATTAGAGCAGGGGTCCACAGACATTTTCTATAAAAAGACAGGTAGTAAATATTTCAGTCTTATGGGGCCATGCTGTTTCTGTTTCAACTGCTCAGCTCTGCTGTTGCAGCATGAAAAGTAGCCAGGGACAATACAGCAATGGATGGGCATGGCTGTGCTCCAATAAAAGTTTATTTATAAAAACAGGCAGCAGTCAGATTTGGTCTACAGACCATAGTTTGCCAACTGTGAGTTGGAGTACACATCGTCTGGTTAAAGAAAAAAACAGGTCTGTAGGCAAACAGCAACAAAAATGAGCCACCTGGTTGGGACAGAGGTGTTAAAAAATGATACAAGGACAGATAAGATAGGAAAAGTTAGTAGGGAAATTACCATTGGATCCTTATGAGTATATATTCAAATGAAAGGAAGAGGGACACTTCAGCGAGCATACAGACAACTCTAATAACACCTAAACCTAAAGGATACAAGACGACTCCTATCCTGACACAGCCCCATTAGGAAAAAAAAGTCACCCACATCAAAAACAGAAGAACCAAGACCTGAATTTCTGTGTTAGAGGGATTATCTGTAGTTGCAACTTCCTACCACAGGAGGAGCTGCCATCAATCAAGTGCAGCTTCAGTGTACATAAATGAAGGGGTTAATTTATCTCTACAGTTTCTCCCAGCTCAGTAATGCTTTGGTTCTATAGTTTTATGAGACTGACGCACTGCCTGCTGCACCAAGAGGACAGATCGATTCTATAGTTTTAATCTGTCTTTCTTCCTTCAAGGATCCTATGAGAGAAATGATACATAAGTTAGGATAACATTCCCTGTATATACAGGAACTCCAGCAAAACCTAAATCTATTTTTGATAAAACGTGAGCCACTTTGTTTCATTTCATCCTCAGACTTACCGCCTGCTTGCACCAGGAACAGCTGATAGCCACAATCTCTTTACTGTGGAAGGAGAATTTCTGCTGGAAGCCCTGGGATATTAGAACAAGAGACAGAAAATTAAAACCACTTCCATCACAGCATGCATCTGCCCTTCTGAAGTCAAAAGAGTGAGTAAGGCCAGGATTAAGGTAACTGGGACGGCAAATGCTACAGTCGGCACTTAGATTCTCCACCTCTAGCACGCAAGTTTCCTATCCCCAAATCCTCTGGAGTGTGAAACAGGAGGCACCAGTATCTGCTGAACCACTGACCCCTCAAAATCAGCCAGCCACAAAAAGGGTTGCTCTTTTTTCCCCAAATAAATGTGGTTCTGACATGTTTCTACTGTAAGCAAAAGAAAAGCCACTGTTGGTTCTCATGGTTCTTTCCAACAGTGGTCATCCGTCTCAGAGGTCCTATACAACCTTAACATCCGAGAACCTGCAGACAGAAACTAAGTATGAGAGAGGCAGGGGACCTAGAAGTGAGCGTCTGGGAGGAGTCCGAGGGTGTAGGAGGAAATTCAGACACTTTCACCATCCCCTTGGGATGTCGGGACTCAAAACAAGCAGCCTTCAATCTCCATTCTTCGCCAGCAAACAGCAATGAGATTAATGGAATGGCAGACACAATCCTCTTAATGAGCAAACAGAATTACTTTTTCATCAAGAAAAGAAGAGGTTCTTTTTTGGCTGCAGCGGCCCCTGAATAATTACCAGAAAGAAGGATACAGTAATGCTCAGGGAATGTTTTTAACCTTCCCAAAGCTCATCCGTTTCTATCTGCCTGTGAAATCTAAGTCCAAACAAACTAATGCAGAGCAACAACAACAAAAAAATCTTCAGACAAGGCTTTTGTAAAGTGATCCAAAGAAAACAGAAAGACAAGATGGGCAGGAAAGCTTTTAAAGCACTGGCTGAATAGGTCTTGCTAATGTGTATAGAGAATTTTAACTTAAAAAAACTGCATGCACACATTATTAAAAGAAGTCTCAACGGCATTTTTGCAGTCCCCGTAACGCCCACCTATCTGCAGCATTTTATACACTATCGAGCATCTTCTCCTTCTGGATTCTCTCGCCTCTCTTGGTCTCCCAAAACACATCCCAGCTCTGCTCTTACTCTCCCATCTCCTGCATGTGCACACGAGACCAGGACCAGTTTCGGTCCTCTGTGCTCTGAGACTACTCCTCGAACCTTTCTCTTTTTCTCACAATCTCAAATTGCACTTCGAGAAACATGACCTCTTCTCAACATCAGACTCTCCTAGATTTTGAAAAGTTTCTCCATCAATATCCCTTTCTCAGCAACTTAAGTATGAGTCTGAGTCAGCTATCCTTACAAAGGCCTGCCTGCAAGGCTGGCCCTCGGCCGGCATCTGGGAACTTGAACTTCAGGCAGGGTTCCCCAATTCTCAGGACAGTTAAGAGTGGCTCACTGAACGGCTTGTACAAACAAACCCAGTGTACGTTGAACACCTGCTTTCCTTCTGGGAGTCTGGAAGTTGGGTACATGCTATGCAGAGGGTGCCTGTATAACCAACCCCCAATAAAAATTCCAGGCACTGAGTCTGTGATGAGACTGGCAGAGAATATTTCACATATGTTATCACAACTTGTGCTGGAAAAATTAAGCACATCGTCTGCAACTGTGAGGTTACACCTGGTTTCCTCCAGATTTTGCCCCGTGTGCCTTTCCTTTGTTGATTTCGCTTTGTAGCCTTTTACTGTAATAAATCACAACTGTGAGTAACTACTGTGTCCTATGAGTCTTCCTAATGAATCACTGAAACTGGGGTGGTCTTAAGGACCCGAAACACACTCATCTCCCCACAAACAATGAGGCTCGCAATGCCTCCTCGGCAATGAGAATATCACTTCCCCAGGATAGGAGGCACTGCCTGTAAAACACACATGGACTGAATTATTAGGACAGGTGGGTATCCACGGGTTCACTGCTGTGGTGACCGGCCTCAACCCACCCAGCCCCCAGCACCCGAGAGTTACAGCTGCCTGCCAGAAACAGCTTAGAGACAGGACACCAAGTCCAGAGGGCCGAAGGGTTGGCTCAGCAGGTCCCTTCAAAGATGAAACAAACTATTCAACATGAAATAAAATGGCACCAAATAAGCAGGAATGACTTTACTCTGGAGTCACTCGAAAAGTTCCTCCTCGTTGCTCAAGCCCACTCCTGATGGACTGAGCCAAAAAAGAAAAGATTAAAACTTCTCTTTAGAGTTACAGCAACAATTTGTGACAGCTGTGGGAGGGAGGAAGCCGGCCTCCCAGAGCAAGTACTTGGAACCTGGTGCAGCACCTGGGCAGGGACTCCTGAGGACAGCCCAGGCTGCATGGCGGGGCTCTCCCACCCTGGACCCCATGGCTAGCAGGCACCAAGCCCCGGTGACTGGTCACATCATGTCTGGATGTCTGCTCCACTGCTGTCTTGTCTCTCCCTCCACCCTGGGCCATGCCACCAGGGAAAACGCTGCTTTGTAAATATCAGCCTCAATCTCAAACATTCAAATAACTATTTCTTCCCTCAAGATTACAGAAGAAACTATTCATGCTGGCTTCAGTGCCATCCATAAACTTTCCAGCCAGTTTTTCTACATCAATCTCCCACTCCTCGCCATTATAAATTCCTGTCTATAGTGAGATGGATTTCATTATATTCTACAACATGTCTTTTTCTATTTCCTTTTTTTTCTGGCCATTTTATCTTTTTCCCCCCCTTTTTTTTTTTTTTTGGTGTTTTAAACTTCCAACCCACCATCTAGAATACCTACCACTATTTCATATACAGCACCTGAGTTTTATTTCCAGTACAAAAGCTAACAACAACAAAATCTTCAAAGCTTACCTCATTCACTGTGATCTGTCCTAACCCGCAGGCCTTATCTGCTGTACCCGCCTTGGCATTAATGAACAGGTGCCCTACGTTGCTGGTGATGTTATGTACACGTGTATGCTCGCCAATGGAACTATAAGCTCTTTGAGAGAAGTCTTAGTAATATTTCTTAATAGATCTCTACAACTCAGCATACCACTTTGAATGTCATAGGAATGGCATGAACACTTTCTGATTAACTGAACGAAAAAGTCACTGCTACCACATTGTGACCCAATTACAAACCTCATGCCATCCAGACTATAAAAACCTAACCCAAAGCACCTAAATATATGCCCCCTCACTACACCCTCCTCCAGCCGCTACAGACACAGCCAACGTGCTAGGCGGATCACTGAACCGTTCCACTTTCTCCCTCCCCCTGAAAGTGGTGATAAAAATATAAACTTCTCCAACACCACTGAATGGTTACAAGCACCGAACGAGACCATGCATTTGAAAAGTTCTTTGTAACACAGTACACATAAGGGAGGGAGTGCACTTACTGCTGGACCCTCTTCCAACCCCTTGCTGACAAAGTCGTCCAGTGTGTCATGCGCAATGTTCTATTCCATGGTACAGAGTGAATGGATTTGCCCACCCCTTTCTCTACTGAATATTGGCCTTCTGACCTCAGGGAGGAACATACAGCCCAGTGTGGCCCTGACAGCTGGGCCGATACTGGAAACAGACGAGGCCAGCCATGACCGGGGCGCTAGGCACTGAGCTTATGCAAAATTGTGGTGGGTCCCTTCAAAACGAGCCTGGTGGTAATCAGCTCTACGCTTGGTTTTGGATTCTAGCCTGGTAGAGTCACAGCAGCCATGGCTTCAGGGTTACTGTCACCTAAAAACATAAATAGAACCACATTGGAGCCTTCACAGATGAAGCTCCCACAGACCACCTGCAGTGGGGAGGCTCTGGCTGGGATCTCAGCATAGCCAGAGTCAGTTTCCTAGTTACCCACTTTTAAATACTGGCCCAAACCTGCTATGATGGTACTGACAGATGCCCTGACTGAATTTCAACAGACTCTGAATTTTAAGGGCGATTTTGCTCATCACTGTTAAAGAGGAAAATAGGCAGTTGAGGTCAGATGCTTTAGATCTCACTGACCTCAGAATTACAAATACCAAGAACTTTGGGAGGTAAACTTCTTGGAGTTTTTCGGAATAAAGTTTAAACAACATTTATTCTGAGCAGCTAGAGCTCTGTTGCCTCTGTTTCTTACGTAATCCACGGCATGTAACAAACAGCACTCAGTTTTACAGCCTTGGCTGAAACCAGGAAAAAGGGCTTTACTTAAAACAAACGATTTTATTGTTTATGTATTGAACTGAGGTTTGGAAGAGGGAATTTCCTGACCGTAGCCTGATTCCCTGTTTAATTTGATTTGATTTAACACAAGAGTTGATACTGCTCTTGCCTCCAAAACTCTAACCACCAACAGCAAAATAAACCACTCCATACCTACTGGCATAGTACAAAAGGCAAACCCAAGGGAATTATAAACTAAGACCAAATCAATATTTATCTTAAAACAGAGAACTTCAAAGACTTTGCTCAAATACTCCCTATCATTTTTGAAAAATGCATATACTCTTCTATGTATTTCACATTTAATAGCTAAAATGTTCATCAGCATTAGATGCAAAGCTCACTATATCTAGCAAAATAAAACTATCACAGTGCTCTTGTAAACTTACCCAGTGGGATAAAAATACCACAGCAATTTGATACTTACTAAAGTAAAAGAAAACTTTTCCAGTCAGAGCAGATCTCAGACTGGTTGTGCTGTTCCAAAGCAACTGCTTTTAACCAGAGGAAGCGGACGAACACCCGTGACGTTGAAGCATTTCACCAGCTGAAGCTGATGAATAACTAAGACCTTTGAGTGACCAGGTGCGGACCCACACCAACCTCATTGAAACGTTCTTCTAACCAATAAAAAATGACATTTGTTTGACCTTTGAGTGAACCACCTGCAAACTCACTCCAATCTAATTGAAACTTTTTTCTAATAAAAAGGGACATTTTTATTATTGTTTTAACCAATGATCCATAGACTTATGGGCTAATTCTGTCCTATCCAGAGCTCAGCCTTCAGTCTTTAATTAGCAAAGCCTCCATGAACTGATCTCCTTCCCTATACAAGCAAATTGTTGACTTTTTCTATTTAACGAACTATACAGCCCAGTTTTCCACAAATATGTGTACCCTTGGCTGGCAATGCGAATCACTGAACATTAGGCTAGTTTTACAACACACTTTTTCTTTGGCTCTATCATGAGTGAAAATGGTACTATTATCCTAGTATATGCAAGATTAGGGTTTATTTATTCATAGAAAATCTTATTTTCCTGCACTTCCTAAAGCTTCCTATATTAACTGTACTGGTGTTAAGCTAAAATTTTGATAAGTATTCATGATTTTCAAAATACAAACCTATGCAGTCATCTAAATTAAAATAAATAATGCCTTTATAAATGGAATTGTAAGGGGCAGTGTCTGTAACTTCTGACAATGCTGCAAATTAGGTGACTCCATCGTTGCTTTATCAGAATTTGAAAAATCTAAATTCTGGTCCATTGGGTTTAACATACATTATGGCATTAATTATAGCCTCTTAAAATTTATCAATGCCCTTATTGTTCATAATACACCCTTGTTCAAGGGTAATCACCAACTCACACACATAGATTGACATTTTATTATTCCTCAGTAGAGCCTTCTGCATCCCTCCATTCTTCTGTTGGTAACTACAATATATTAATCACAAGTAGTCAGTCTTAGTATTTTCAGTTTCTGATTTTTCCATAATTTATCCAAAGGCCCCTGCTACAAGATACGGGTCATAAATTGAGTCTCTCTTGTGGGAGTTGGGAAAAGCAAAATTTGGGGTACAGGATTCTCAATATAAAATAGCACTGTAAACACAAATTGGTCAGACTGTAATGACGAGGCTAAGAGGTGATGTCCTGAATATTTTTATCACAGGCAGACAACTTCATGGAAGGATAGCCTAACCTTGTAATTAAGGTATAATTGAAATTAAACCTATAACAATGGTCACTGATTTACATTTCAATTTACATGTTAACTATTTTAACTGTGATGTTTATATTTCCTATTTTTTATGACCATTCTGATTCTAGGATAAAAATGCTTTATACAGATACTTAGTGTTAATATTCAATATCGCCAAAACTGCATACAAGACTTTAAGTGTTGGGTTTATATCTTTGTCCTAGAAGAGCAGGGAAGTTCCTTATATGAAAGTATTTACCTAATGATGCAATCAGCTACAATTATAATAATGGTCGTCCATGAAAATTAATTTCCATGTTCAGCTCTGATTGACCCATAATTGGTGATCTTACCAATAAAGGTTATAATTTTAATGCTGAGTATTCACCAAGCAAGCTGTTTTCATGAAATTTTCTGTGTAACAAAAACTATATTTTTAAAAGACAGGACTGACATTACCACAGTTACCAACTACAAATCACGACAGATATTTAGAGAAGCTATATAATATATCATCTGGCTAACAATATGACATTCCAGGAAATAACTGGCTGTGCTCTTCACCCTTAACTGAGGAAAATGCTCTTCTGCTGGTGAAACTAACACCACTTGCTTTTGTGCAGACTATGTTGCTACAGCAGCCCGCAGTTGAGGAAAAAACCTACAAAATTTACCGAAATTACTCAGATTGTGCCCCTCCTGGCTTCATGAATTTATATCAAAGAATATCACTGTACAATGTATGCCTTAGAAAGGATTCTGCTATCTAGAAATAGTTTTGACTTCGCTTTGGGGTTTTACAGTCAACTGATGGGTATTCCAGCTGTCCCAAATATAGCAACTCCAGCTTGCCTGTTTCTGTGAGGTTTTGATTGCTGGCTCCTCTGTCACAGCAATTCTGGCGTTGCTCCCCCACTTAACAGGGACTGTTTTTTTGCTGAAGTTTCAAATGCCAGCCTAGCGTTAGATCTATTCTTCCTAGTGGTGTCTCAGATGACTTAATAATCTTTTCACACCCATGTACCCAGCCAGGAAAGTTCAGAGACGGCTGAGAGAGAGAAAAGACGACATCTCAAAAGATCTAGCTGCAGGACCCAACCAATAGGTCGAGCGGGAATGCGAAGGTGTTTATGGGACTGGGTCCTGAGGGAACAGGACAAATAGGGGCAGAACTTAAAGCTGGATATAGGAGAGTCTCTCAGTGTGGGAGCCCTCATCTGCGATAGAGAATTTAACACATTATCAGGAGCCCCAGAGGATGATGATGCTAAAACTAAGTTGCCAACACTAATACTAGGATAGCATTTGAAGACTTGAGCCAAAAAAACCGTGCATGTTAATTTTAAGTGAAGTAGCAACGCCAGAATTGCTGTGATAGAGGAAGAAGCAATCAAAGTCTCACAGAAACAGGCAAGCTGGAGTTGCAGTGGCATGCCAGATACAGCTGGGAAGCCCATTGGTTGACTGTGGCCCAAAGGAACACTCCACTTATTAAAGCAGTAAGAAATGTGTTGGTGAGAAGGGTGTCATCTCCTCTGTAGGTGAGGCCCGAGGGTAAGGAATCCTTACAGAGTGATCACGTTGATAGCAACTAGGGTTATAAAATTCCCAAATAATATGGAACATGTGGCAGCACTTAACCACTGAAGCAAGGTGGGTGCAATTACTGCAAGACTGAAGTTGTAGCTGTGGGGGCTTGACCTACAGAGAGCTACCAAATGTTCAGTACAGCATGACCTCCCTAGAGGCAAGATGCATCATCAGATAAAAGAGGTATTACTCAATCAACGTGGTCAAAAGCAGTCAAGAATGGAGGATCAAGAGCCATAAGGGCAAATGCTCCAAGAAGGAGTCATACATTTTGTCCCCTTTCTGGACAAAAGCCAGTTTCCAAAGCTAGAACCCACTGACTGAAGGAGAGGGCAAGTCTCCAGGGGGAAGAATCCTGCAACATCACAGCAAGGGTCCAAGGCAACACTTCCCCAGACTCTACATAAAAGGAACTACTTGGTCCATTTACTCGGGTAGTTGTACACGGGGAAGGAAGACGTGTCCCAATAGTTTAAAGACTGATGGACAAGAGTCCAAGTTGACAGGTACAGCCAAGCACCGGCTATGAAGCAGCACCATGGTTCCTTACTAGAGTAGGGATGTATGAAGTCCAGTCAAAAAAAAAAGAAAAAGGAATCCTGGATGAGGAATGGCTTAGGGAGTCTACTGTCTTCACAAACCCTCCAGGGTTATTTCCCCAGGTCTCACCTGTGTAATAGTGGTGAGCATACTGGGCTTTGGGCAGAACTCTCACTTCGGTTTCTTGGCCTGTTGTGTAAGTGCTAGCACAGCAGGAAAGGCCAGATGAAACTCTCCAGCCGCCCTCTCAGTCGTAGCAAAACGAATGTCACACTCTCAGAAGTAATAGGTGTTAGATGACATAAATGGTTAATTTTGAAAGTTGATAATGCTGCTGTGTATACTTTTTAAAATGACCTCTTGATATGCCACCCTTACAGACTAAAGGAGACAGTGGTGGCGTTCCCCAAAATATCCCCCATTTAATTCACCTGTTGGGCTCCTACAAAATCAGACACACTCAAAAATGAGGCTGGACTACCTCAAATGCAACCTAGTACACTCTAACTGCAACTACTGTGCCAAATTCGGGATCTGTTGGCCTTGGCTATATGACCTATGGTCATTGACTTAGCAAATGAATTATTTTCCATCCCTCTCTGAAAGCAGAGTCAAAATTGTTTTCATTTACATGGTTCTGTTAACAGTAGACTTTCACAGCCTTGTGACAGAGCGTTTAATTTTTCTGAATCTTATCTAAATATAGTGCAAAGGAGCCTGAACCAGATGAACATTCTGCAGAATACCATTTGGTCCACCTTATTAGAGGCATCATGTTAAGGTGGATGAGAAAGTGGCAAGTACATTGGAGGTTTTGGTGAGACAAAAGGTGAGGAAATAAGCCCTATGAAGAATCGGAGGTCCCACACATCAGTGAACCTTCAGTGGGCCAGGGCATGCACGCTAGGATATCCTGTCCAATCTAAAGGACAAATGATTGCATTTCACAATTCTGACCACTAAGACCGAAGCACAGCACTCTGCAGGCCTCTCTGGGTTCCGGGGGCAGCATATTCCACATAGGAACACTGCCCCCAGTTGATTTACTGGATGATGTTTAATGCCGCCAGCTTAGAGTGGAGCACAGAACATGGAACAGCTCTGCAGCAGGTCCCATCGGCCACGACAGCAGGTCCTGTCACTCACAGCAGGTGCCGTGGCACTGGGCGGGAGGAAAGATGCCCTGCGGAGTTCACGACAAGCACCGACAGGAGAATCACAGTGCAAACTCTAGGATTCTGAAACGAGCTTGTGCCATCCGCGGGAGAGGGATCTGTGTATCTTTCAGAAAAACAGCTCCTGGCATGTTACTATGTTCTGGTGGAGGAATACCTGCTCACAAGTAACCAGAGTCATGAACTGGGTTCTGTCAGACCACTAAATCACACAGCTGGGTGGGCCCAGCTGCAACCCATCGTTACATCTAAATGGGAACATCTTGGATCTGGCATGAGCAGTACCAAAGAGCATAAGTAAGACACATGCGTAGGTAGCTCAGACGCCCCAAATCATCCCCGTCTATAATACTAGGCCTCTCATTCAACTCACACCTACGGAAGTCTGGGGATCCCTAATGGCCGTCAGAAAGAGAAGGAAAAGGCAGTGATTGGTTCATGGATGGGTCACCTTGGCCTATGAGTGCAGGCCCAAAGTGGACGACTGCTTCACTGAAACCTACTCAGGAGTGGCCCCGAGAGGTGTGAGAAGTCCTCCCAATGGACATGACCTCAGGGGGAGCAGCTGGTCCCCAGCCTTGTGGGAAAAGGTAAGTAGCCTGATATAAGAATACATGATGACCTACAGGCAGTGGTGAATGAAATGGCTGGTTGTTCAGGGGCCTGAAAGGAAACAGGAGGTCAGGGAAAGAGGCATGTGGATGAACATAAGGTACAAAGTGAAGATCACTGTATGCACGTTAATGCCCACCAGAGAGCAGTCTCCGTGTAAGAATTAAACCCTTAGACATAACAACTCAGACACCACGCTCGGTCATGAGCCATCCATAGCACAATGGGCTCAGAAGTGGAGGAGCCTTGATGGCAGCAGTGAACGCTATGCTGGGGTCCAACAGCATGGGCCTCCGCCACCACCACTGCTGACTGTCTAACCTGCCAGCAAAAGATACCAAAGCTGAGCATCCCATATGGCACCAGCCCTCAAAGGAAAGCAACAGCTGCTTGGTGGCAAATTGATTACACCAAACTCCTCCCACTCTGGAAGGGGCAGCAAGCCACCATGGCTGGAATCAGCATATATTCCAGGTACAGGTTTCCCTTCCCTTCCGCAGGGCCTCGGTCAGTGCTACTATGCAAGGACTTATAGAGTGTTTGACTTACCAACACAGGATCTTGTACAATGTTTAATCAGACTAGAGAATCCAGTGTGCAGGGGTGGGCGTTCGGCCATGGGATACACATAGGTCCTATCACATCCCACACCACCCAGAAAGTGTGGGCCTGACAGACACGAAATGGTCTTTTGAAGATGTAACATAGGCTTCAACTTTGACAGGGTACCCTCTGAGCACCATCCTCTGATCTCAGGATGCTCACCAAATCCACGATCATTTAATGGTGCTACGTTTCCACAGTAAAACACATGGATGCAGAGACAAGAAGTGAGAGTAGGATGAGCCTTGCCTGCTATCATTCCCATCGGCCCACTTGGGGAATTTGTGTAGGAAACAAGTCAACTCCAGGCTCTGAGAGTCTGAATACCAGATGGGAAATATCTCCACCATGGGACATAACAGGAGGCCCTCAAACCTTCAACTACCACTGCACCCAGCTCCTTCGGCATCTTTGTGTCAAAACACTAGCAGGCACAGGAAGGGGTCACCATCTTGGCAAGTCACCATCTTGACCCTGATCATTAGGTGGAGGCAGAGTTGTTACTTGGCAAAGGAGGCAGGAAGAAAAGATCTGGCACCCAGACTGTCGACTGGGCATCCTCTCTAATTCTTTGGAAACTTCTGGTGATTGACAAGGGCAGCTGCCAAGACCACGGGATCAGACTGCTTAGGGTAAAGGTCTTCATGACTCCACCAAGTAGGTCACTGCTAGAGACTAAATGCGTGTGCCCCTCAAAATGTGTATGTTGAAACCTAACTGGTACTTGGAGGTAGGGTCTTTGGAGGGTGATTAGATCGTGTGAGTGGAGCCCTCACCGTGGGATTACTGTCCTCATAGAAGAGACCTTTAGAGCTCCCTTGTTCCTCCTACCATGTGAGAACATGGAAAGAAGATGGTCATCAATGAATAAGAAGTAGGCTCTCCCCAGAAACTGAATCTGCCAAAATCTCGACCTTGGACTCCAGCCTCTAGACTGAGAAATAAATTCCCGTTGTTTTTAAGCTATCCAATCTACAGTATTCTGTTACAGTCGCCCAAAGAGACTGTTACCTGGCCCAGAAGTGTTAGTTGAGAGGGAGGTGATGACAGAAAGGGTGGTCGAGGGAGATAAGGAACATTAGTTGCAGGTGTCAGACCAGCCGCCACAGAGAGAGCTGTAGTGTCTCCCACCAGCCTTCCTCTTACGTGTTTCCCCAGGAAATAAGACCAACCAGAACCCTGAAGGAGCTTTCCTGAAGATGTATTTTATGAAGCAAGTGATTCTAAGAAGCACAGGGGTCGGACTGTAGTGGATGCTGGGATGTTCCACCCAGGTGGCTGTGCTGCAGCCCTGAGGCACTCATCTCATTCTCGCAGGTGACAGAAGTGTTGGAGGCTGATGGCTTTCAAAGGAGTCACCTTTCCATACACTGCCCTAAGCCTAAAAGAGTCACCCCGGCCAAGGACAGCTCACATTCCAGGAAGTAGTCAAGGCAGGGCAACTCTGAGGGGTTATTCCAGCTCCTACGGGACAGGCTGAGGCCTCTGTTGTGCAGGGCAGTTCAACTCCTCCCTCTGCACAGTCCCAGTGCCTTCACTAGCAAAGGCATTTCTGAAGAAAGAGCGGTAAGAACCAGAGTGACCAGAGCATCACATTGGCTCTAACTACTAGAACACTGGCCATCAAAGACCAGGGCAGCAGTGCCAGTAGCAGGCGAAAACTGAGTGACTTAAGCACCTGGGCACTGCAGCAAAGAGCACAGCTTCTGAGCTCTCCGCCACTGTATCCGCTTTTTAAAACCACTTTGAAGCATGAATGGCATACAAAAAAGCTGTACATGTTTAATATGTACAACTTGATGAGCTTGGAGACAAGTGTCCACCTGTGAAACCATCACCACAATCTATGCTATAAACATATCCATTACCTACAAAAGCTTCCTCCTGCCCTCCTTGGCTATTATCTTTTGTGATAAGAACACTTAACACCTACCCTCTCAGCAAACTTTCAAGTATACAACACAGCACTGTTAACTACAGCCACTATGCTGTCCAGCAGATCTGAAGGACTCATTCACGTTGCATCACTGAAACTTTGTACACTCTGACTACCCTCCGTTACCCCTTCCCCCAATGAATCTGGAGGACATTACGCTCGGCGAAATAAACCAAAGAAGGACAAATACTACATCCTGGATGATACCACTTGTATGAAGAATCTGAAACAGTCAAATGCATGGAAGCAGGGAATAGGATGGTGGCTGCCTTCATCTCCTTTCTTGACACTCAGCCAAGGGCAGAAAGAAAAGTCAGGCTTCCCAGCGCTATGTTGGCTGACCTCCAGGGCCCACACATTTCTAGATTATTAAAGGATGGTGCTTCAGGTTGATAATGGAACATCCCCAAAAGCTCCAGGTCACTTCCTATTATTTTTGGACTTTCTAATCTCTCTCACTAGTCATCCATATCTCAATCATGCCGCCATGGAATGCCTCAAATCATTTTGTCATGTTTACAATACAGAAATGCTATGAAGGATATTTTCCTTAGATGGGTGTATTTTAGTTATAGCACAAGTTCATTTTAAATTAATTTTAATAATATTCATTACAATAAAGAGTAGTTTTGACATTTTCCCATTTAATTAATGCTACATGCTATTTAATTTAATCTAATTATATACGAAAGTACATTTACTTTATGGCTAAATGAATCATAATAATGCGGCATATTTGGTGAGGAAACTGGAAGGTATCAAAAACGTAACCAAAAGTTAGACTATGTGTTCCTGTATCAAAAACTGCTTTCAAGATTTGATGTTTTAAATGTAAAACTTTTACGTTTTAAAAAATTAGCTTGTTTACTTTTATAACCTTTATATATGTTTCTAAATGAAGCAATAAAAGATAAAATTTCAAATTGTGATTGACAAGTAAATTTCCACAATTACCATAATGCTGGGTTTGGATGGTTCCTTTAAAAATGAAAGGTAAAATTAGTGATAATCATGACTATATTTTTTCTTTGCATATTGAATTTTTAAGGTGCTACGAGGGATAACTCAATGCTGAATAAGTGTTGATTGAATGAATGTAATGTGCAGACCTAGTGAAGATCAGGAAAGATGTATGTTTGCTGAATAAGTGTGCAGCTTGCTTTTAACCACTGACTGAATATGGATGCCAGATCAATCCCACAGCCCCTGCAGATCCATTCTCCCTCCTTCTCCACCCCTTGTCCTGCTGTCAAAAGTGAACTTTTACAGACTGCCTCAACGCCCTTGTGCTCTGGTTTCTATTGGGGTTGGCCACTTGGGAGTGAAGGTGAGTGAAGATGGGATATTCATTCCCCTAGTGGTAGACCATGTTGGGCTGGCTAAGTCTCATGACTAAAGCTCACAGCTCCTGTGAATGGGTCCTCTCCAGGACATCCTTTACAATTGGCTTGACCACGGCTCCCAGCTGTTACAAGCCTCCGAGGTTTTCACTATCCCTTATAGTTTCTTTTCTGCTCACAGATTTTAAATACTCTCTTTATTAAATGCTCATCAAATTACATAATTTCAGTGTGAGATTTCTTTCCTGCCTGGACCCTAACTCAGACATAAGACAGGACTATGAATGAAAACAATGTTGAACTACGAGACGGTGATAAGCATGGCTGCCTGTAGTCAGAGAATGTCAAAGCAATTGAACAAATGAATCATGAGATGTCTCATCTGATAGTCATTAAATGCCACACACACTCAGCCAAACACATACTCAAGGCTTGAGAGAAAATCAGTCCAAATATTTACATAATTATAGATTTTAAAAGTAGAAAGTGAAATCACAAACACTCTTAACCATAAATACTCCCTAACAACCCCCAAGTTTTTCAAACCACTCTTTTTTTAAAAAGAAGTTTTTCTAAGTGAAGTATTTCTTTCCCCATCCCAATGGATAAATTATGGCACAATGTGTATAGAAGTGTGTATGTGCATACGGGGAATGGTGTAGGAACCTCTGGGTATGTAAGAATGTACAGCTGTACTGATGAAAACAATGCACAGCACCAACGCTGGAAATGAATCTTCCATCACTTGATCTGCAGGTGGAAAAAGAGCCACTAGCTTTCCTCTCATCCAGGGTAGAAGCCAAGATCCAAAGAAAGGTTATTCATTATCCAGCAAGAAGACACAGGCTTAAAAGCATCCCATACCACTACTGCTTAAGTCTCTGAGAATTCATAAACAGCTGGATAAAAAACACAGGAGATGAATCTAACAGTACAATAGTATGGGAACCCTCGGTGGAGAGCTGGGATCACGGACCTCCCCACCATCACTGACGGGCAGAGAGCTGTGAGTGCTGCAAGATGGAGCCCTGGGGACACTGGGCAGGAAGAGAGACACGGTCACAGCAGCTCAGAGTGCAGGGTGTCCAGCTCTTCCCCTTCGGGTGACCATGCCAACAGAAGACATGGCCAGAAGAGGCAGTTGTAATATGACCCTAGGGAATACTTGTCACAAGATATAAAACGGTTATCGATTTTCTTTTAATAAAATCCCTCAACATCTATTATGGCTTGAAAGCTGCTGAGGTGGGGCCAGCTACTAGGCTGTCCAGGGAAGGCATTTTTTTCAAAGTGAAGAAGCTGCTTAACCGGACCCTCCCTACTGTCCACCTGACCTCAGCACCGGCCGTGCCTGTCTACCCGTTTCTTCCCTCTTATGCACACACATGCACACATTCTTATGGGACAGTTGTAGAGTCTCCAATCCACCCACTAGAGAAAATCCATCAGCCCCTGGGCAACACCAGAAAGGGAAGGAGCAGATGGACCCAATGAAGGAAGGTAATGTGAGAGCAGAGGGCTGACCTTTTCCCAGCCATGTTACAAGGCTGGTAAGACTCTTTCAACTCCCCCTCCCTCCCTCCTCCTGCTCTTCTTTTTGCCTACTCCCTCTTTTAACCTACTTCGTCTGTCCTCTTTACAAGCTAGAAAGGAACCAGCAGAGTCACTGTGTTGAACTGGAGGAGGTAATACCAGTTACAACGGAGGGCCATACCTTTGAGGCTAAAGTGTGTAGCCTTCCAAAGAAGAGCTTGGTAACCAATGGCTACAGCATTACTTTCTTTCCAGCACTGGGCAAACAGCAAAGTTAATCAAACTTTTTCCAAGTCTCACTCACCCTCAACACTGCTCAGGGGGCCAGAGCTTCCTGGCGTCCCTCTACGGTCAAACGAGCCATAGTGGTCAGCTCACGCCAGTGCTGGACCCAGAGGAGTCACACGAATAAATAAACAAATTAGAAATTAATCGATGAGGAATGCATTCTCCCAAACTGTCTTGCTCACTACCAAATCAAAACTTTCCTTTATTGAGATCAATTTATGTCGATGTCATTTAAAAAAAAAATCTTTGTAGTATGATTCACCACCCAGTTCACTTCCCCAAAGGATCCTTTCATTCCTAAAAGTAGACCTTTGTACATTGAAAAAAGCCATAACACAAACCTGTTAGGGTCACTAACGTGGAATCGGCAGAGCTAGCAGCTCTCAGACCCTGACTTCACTCTTCAGCAGCCCTGCACCCTGAGGGGCCTGCAGGCAGTCATACTAAGAGGGACAGTAGGCATAAACGACCAGATGAGAAGGGCATCTCTTTCCAGGAAGTGGATAGTCTCCTAAGAGAGCAACACACTTCTTGCTTCCAAGCTGTCATTCTACACAGTTCTGCTCAGACACAACATATCAACCCAAGAAGTGCTACTTGACAACCTACTGACTTTCTGTCGATGCTCAAAGAAGGAAGGTGGGCCATCAGACTTCAGGAGGGGCTTTTAACAGAGTAGGAAGTATCCCTCTTTAACTATCCACAGTGAAATTCATTCACCGTAGAAGCCCATCCATCTCTCTTACAACGTGCTAATTCTTTGTATGAAGACCACTGCCCCTTGTAGTGAGTTCTAGAACAAACAAAATACCTCTAAAGGAAAGGAGGCCTGGAGAAATAAGGATTCAGGGGACAGAAACCATCTACCTCGGGAGCTGGCGAGGGCCAGAGGAGCTCCTGCGTGGGCCGTGGGGTGCGGGCCCCTTACCTTACCACACTGCTTACACTTTCCCTCCTGCCGGCGCCTGTGCACCCAGTGATGACGCACAAAATTCTGTGGGAAAACAAAATGAAATGAATAGGTTTCAATTTGCAAACCCCAATATTAGTTTTTTTTTAAATGTTTTAAGAATAGAGATTTCTGTAAATCATCATCTAAGCCCATCTTAGCACAAAACCAAGTATGTATGTGTGTGTGATTTGTCTTACAATAAACACGAATCTACTCGGAAAAAAAAGAAAAAGAAGCTAAGTCTCCATCCTCAGTGACCTTTTGTATTTGTAGAAACCATTAATCACGGCCTCCTTCCGCAGCTTCCTCGTAGCAAATGGCCACACTACTTTCGTTCTAGTAAGCCGCTGTGCAGATTTGTGACCTTGGGCTGGGAGGTAACTGAGGCAGGTAAAAGAAATACCCTTGAAAGAGTGAAAAAGTGAAGGAGAGGAGGACAAAGACGTCCATATTTTAAAACAAATATGTATTTAACGTTTTATAAATGCCAGGCAGGCACTGTGCTAAAAACATCGGAGCTAGAAAGAACTCAAAAGAAATTAAATCCTCAGAAAGACATAGATCTCCTAAGTCAGGACTTACATGGTGAGAATTTTTCGCTAGCTAAATAGAAGGAAGAGAAAAACTGAAGGAAAGTGATGACAAAGATGAGACGTGGGCATATCGTGAAGTCTTGAACTGATGCATTTCAACTGCCCTCGAGTACCCTCGATGAGATCAGCTCCCAAGGTCTATCCCTGACTTAAGCTGTAGGAGACATGGAAAGTACTTTTCCTCCCAAACAGACAATCGCTCCTGGGGCAGAGAGTCAAGGAGCACCCATCACCACGGCTGCTGGGGTACTTTATAAGAGAGAAAGCTGTCTTCGGGACTGATGGTGCAGGTAAACCCTAGTGACTTTCACACACCTCATCCCTCTCAGGCCAATAATCTAAAATACTTGCTAATGTTTTTCTCCTGCCCTTTTCTGAGAACACAGACTTTACCTGAAATTAACATGTCTATTGTCAGGTCACAACCCACACTTTCCCTTTAAAGGGCCCTTTAATATATATTCAGTCTTCCAACAAACACTTAACCGAATGCCTACTGCCCAGGCATTGTTCTAAGTACAGGGGGGACACAGAAAGCAGATCAGTGTCGAGGGGGAAAAAATGTTCTATCAAGGCATGAAATTCAGAGCGACAAAGATACCGTTAATGAGCCTTAGTGTTGTCAATTCCAAAATGCCACCTCTATTTCTCTTCATAATGTCAAACCAATTTAAATTAAAACTAAACAAAGATCCTGAAGGAATAATGGTCTTTTAACTATAATAAGATATAAAGACGTGTAATGGTCCCGCTAATTAGTCTACTTTTGTCTTGCTTTTCCCACGGTGGCAGTTTAATAAAACAAGGACACAATTCTTGTATTGTTCTCAGAAAGAAGCTAATAATAATAGTTAATGTTTCCTGACTACTAACTCTGTGTCAGGCACTTTTAAAAATGCATTATATGTAATGATTTGAATTTTCATGAGAATTTTCAAGAGTATAGGTGCTGTTTAGCTGGTGTATACCAGTAAAATCCTAAGTTGTTAAAATACTGAAATATTTCTATATTGGTTGATAAATTGCAGTTTAGTGTCCCATCATCTTCCCGGCTCCTCCCTGCTGCCAAAGCACCCCTCACTCCCCTCAACGTTGGAGATCATTTCTACCTCCTCGTTATTAAGCAACTAGAATGTTAATTTTTGGTAGAACAGGTCTCCAAGATTCTGGAGCTCTCTTCTGAAAATCAATCATACTGGCCCAGGCAACGCCACTGGGTTCCCCCTACAAACTCAGAGGCCTGGGCCACGTCCATTGATGGTTCTGGCCAAGCTTAAATATCAATATAAACAATTTCGGGTCCTATGGCTGGCTGTGGCTTTTGGGACAATGACAGCAAGTCCAGGGACCTTCTTAGTTATCAGTGTCTATACCATCAGGTCCATGCAAAAACTCTACTGGGGATGAAGGTACTGGACCCCTCACCTCTCTGCTTCTGAGGTAGACCTCTCCAGCTTTCCACCTACTCAGGTAAGAAGCCCACTGTCTGTTTCAGAATAAGGGCTGGGGAGGACTGGGTCCAACTGCCAACTGTACTGTACGCCGATTCACATCATCACAGGGCAACGATATCAGAGGGTTTGACTTGAATTATCATTATTGTCCTCACTGTACAGAGGACAAACTAAGGTACAGAGCAGTCACTTCAAATGTAAGGGGCTGCAAACCCAGGCAAGGATTCAAACCCAGGCAGGCTGGCAGCAAAGCCTGCCTCTTGACCACGGTGTTGCCACAGTGCCTCTCCTCTGCCCTGAAAGGTCAGGTTCAAGCTCCTTCAATAAATGCTTTCAGTGACAGTTAGTACTGGAAACACTGAACATATAAAAATGTCAGGCAGTATTAGAAGAGATAGGAAAATTTACTGTAATTGCTGTTACTTTAGCAGAAGCAGAGAATGAGCAATATCACTGATGCCAAGAGAAATTCTCTACTTATTGAGATTATAAATCACCTAATGACTATCAGTTTAAGAATTTGAGGAGGGAAATGGAAGAATTTGATGCAATTACCTATGAGAAATCATGGCTCACTCATGGGATTATTTAGCTAGTGACAGCTCTAATCAAAAGATTAAACCAACAATTTCTACAAATCAACAATTATCCTGAATTAGAAGACTGACTTAATGAATCATTTGCACTGCAACATATTTTGTTTGATAAGCAGATTTATAATACTATGCAGTTTAGTTTATTTAGGGAATACAAGAGAACATTTTAAAACTGTTTCTTTAAATATTTATGACTCTGCAAGTTGCTAAATACTTTTAATATCATCCTTTCTCAAAAATAGGTAGGAAATTAAGGCATAGACAAACCAAGTAACTTAAACAAAAGCTCTACTACAGAAACTGAGTAACTGTCTCCAGTCTACAGCTCTGTGATTTGAGATGTCACGCATGCATCTATGCAGAGGGCTGCTTAGGCCTGATATAAATTACTTCTACTGCTGCTTAAACATAGTTGGAACAAAGTAAAATTAGATAAATGTGTATTGAATTGAATGAGATTCTAAACCTAGTTTCTTTGACAATTAAATCACGTAGTTACCATTTTGAAGGATCGTCAACTGTCTTTATCAGTTAGAAAAAAAATTTCTATAGACTCACTGCTGTTTCATAATCCTTATTTCCCAAGCACTTTAATTTTTCATGCTATTTCCTTTTGACTATTATTCATATCTTTGAAATTACTGAACTTAGACTCAGGATCCTTACAATGTGAATATGAGTGTCGATATATTGCTGTTAAGACAGCAAAGTAAGCCTTCTAAAACCATAGCATCTTTTTTTGTTCAGCAATAATCTGAATTATTCATATACCATCTTCAAATACTGGGTAAGGAAAGGGCTATTACTTATGGTTGTTAAAATCTCGGTGATCCATTATTTCAGGGTTTATATTCAGTACTGTTAGCAGAAATGCATACACAATGGCTCAATTTTATTTTCAAAGCAGTCAGTTCAATTCATAATATTATTCATAAAGCTTTTGAATGGACCTTAGAAATTATAGACCAATCCATGCATCTTATGGCTAAGAAAACGGAGGTCCACCCAGAAAGTTTCAGCTTAGAGGAGCCCACCCAGTATTCATTAAAAACCTCCATGTATCGGACACCCCACAAAGTCTACGGAGCAGTAATGAACCGCCGTGCTCCAGATCCCAGCCCTAGAGGCATCACTGAGGGGAAGAGAGGCAGGGGGGTCACTTGAACCCAGGTCAAACTAATTCTAAAGTGACTGTTTCTTTCATTTACATTAAACTACCTAAAGTATCTTCATTAAGAATCTCTCAATGGGTCATACTCTGTCATAAGTGTCATCTTCAAACTGTCCTTTTAGACCAGGAGTTCTTAGACATTTGGGGAGAAATTAACTCCTTTATAAATTCATTCAGTCAAGAGATATTCATTGATCACATCCTCCCTCTGTGTCCTGCCTGGAACAATGAGTTGGGAAAAACCCACGTGTGACCTCTCAAAGCTTACGGTATAGGAGACAGCATTAAGCAAGTGAGTAGCACACAATACAACACACAAGATGCTTTGATAAAGAACAAGGTGCAACCTATTTAGAGGTGGTCATCAAGAAAGACCTCTGAGGGGTGATACTTGAGCTGAAGTCTCACTGCAAGAAACTACTAGCCATGCAAAGAGATCTCCAGTAGAGCAGTGAAATACACAAAGACCTGAAGGTGAGGAATGTGGACGCGGACCTCAGGAACTGAGAGAAGATCCGTGTGGCAGCTGGATGGGTTGGGAGAAGTAGGCTGGGGCCAGCCTCTGCAGAACTTTGGCCTTTTTGTGCCAAGAGAAGGGATTTGGTTCCCCCTAAATGACTTGGAAACCACTGAAAAGTTCTAAGCTGGAAAATGATCTAATTCCATTTTCATTAAAAAAAAAATCACTCTCTTAAATCATGGTGGACTGAAGGGGAAAATTAAACAATCTTAGACAGATATTGCAGTGGTCAAAAGTGAGATAGATCATGGGTCCTTAGTCTAAGGTACTGACAAAAGAAATGGAGATAAATGAATGGTTTGAAACATATTTTATAAATAAAATTGATAGGGCTGGCAAATGAATTCAACATGGTGAGGACCTGGGAGAAGTAATCACTATGATCCCCCAGTTTCTCAACTGGGCCAACAGCCCTCTCCTTTTCTGAGGTACAAAAGAATTGAAAAATACAGTTTCATGGTGATGGAAACAAACAGTTTCTAGTGCATTACATTTGAGATGACTGTGATACTTTCACTGGGCATATCAACTCCAGGAAGTGTGGGCTGGAAACTTGAAGTTAGGTGTTACCAGCCCAGATACGTGACTAAAAGCCAACAGTCGTGGCATAATACTGAAAGCTCTCCCAACAACAGTGGACAGAACGTGGCCAAGTACCAAGCCCAGTGAACACGCAGAAATCAGGGAGTGAGAAGGAAAGGACCGTCCAGTGAAATCAGAGGAACATTAGGAAAGATGTCCAGACAGGTGAGCACTTCAAGACGGATGAAGTACTGACTATATTGAGTACATGTGAAAGACTGGATAAGAGAACAGAAAAATATCTAATGGATTTGGCATCAGGGAGGTTTCAGCAACATAAAAAAAGCAATTTCAGTGAATGGATAGAGCAAAACCCAGATCAGAACAGGTTAAAATGCCTAGGAGGGGACACACTGAAAACAAATTTATATAGTTAACAGTTTCTGGAAGTTTAGCACTGAACACAAAACCAAGAATTAGAGCTGCAGTTAGGACAGTTGGTGGTTAAGGAATAGTTTTGTTTGTTTGTTTTTTTGAGATGGGAGCTATTAGAGGATGTTTATGCTGATGGACATACTCTAGAGGGAGGGTGGGGAGTTGAAAATGTAGGAATGGAAGAAACATCAAGTCCCTGCTATGAAGACAAGGGAAGGCACTGAAAACACTTATGGAAGGTCTGGCTTCCTAGAAGAGAAATAACACCAATTACTGAAAACAAATGAACAAAAAAATCCTTGCATTAGAAAATTGCACATACTATTACAACGATCTATCCAGAGAGAAGAGAAATTACAGGACAGGAAGCCAAAGGCAGACATATGGATCCTCTGGTAAGAAATTCATAAAATCCATCTTAAAAACACAAAACGATTTCTTCTATTGTCCTAAATAACATTTCTCCTCCATCTGAGCTAGCACTGAGTTATCCCCTGGCGTTGCTACGGTGCACTCGGGTGGCATCGAGGGTAACCACAACCCTGTCATTTTTCTTAGACTTCCCCCACCCCACGTAGGACCCATAACCTTCCTCTTGCTGACGTAACAGACAAGCACAGTGGGAGAGGACAACTGACAGGGACAACTGTTTTTATCTCTTTCACAACCTTCCCTCTCAACCTATTCTCACTCCATGTTTCCTCCCAGTCTCCTTGTATCCATCAGTAACAATGAAATCATTCTTCCTCGGTGTCTTTTTCATTAACTGCCATTAACATCTCTCTGTACTCAGACATGTCCTATGCCTACTCTACCCAGTCATCTGCTCTCATAGCTTTATTTACTACCTCGACATGCTGACAAGTCATCAAGGTCTAACCTCCAGCCCAATCTTCTATGCTCTGTACTCACACACCTACTCCGCTTTCTTTTGGGCATCTCAACTGCGGGCCCCAAGGACACCTCGAACTTGAGAGTGTTACAGCTGAACTCATTACATCCCTACCCCATCCTCCAAGCAACTCATTTGCCAACATCTAACTAGATTTTCAGAGCAGAACCCTGGTTTATTCTGAGCTTCCCTGTCTTTATGTCCAAAATCCAGTCAATTACTACATCCTGTCAATCTTGTTTCCTTCAAATTCACATTTACCAATTTTCTCCATCCCAATACTATTCTTAGTTCAGGTCACCATTATCTCTTGCCTCAATTATGAGAATAGCTCCCTTAGTTTTCTCCATGCCTCCAATATTGCTACTCTTGTATTACGTGGTACTTCCGCCACACTGAGACCAGAATATTTTCTGCTTAAAATAGTTTAATGCCCCCTCTAATTACTAGGATGACGAGACTCTCAACTTGCAACCTTGCTTTCAAGGCCCTTCAAGGTCCAGCCCATTTACCTCTTGGATCTGAGGTCTACTCGCATGTCCTTTCTCCCTTCTGCACTTGTGAGCATGTGTTCCTGCTGCCCAGAGGCTCTCACTCACCTCCAAACCTCCCTCTTTCCGCACCTTCACTTAGATCATTCCCTTGGGTCTCAGTTTAGCTGCTACTTCTTCAAGGCAGAATTAAAATGGGCCAAAAGCCAAAAAATGCTATTTCTTTCTTACCTCTTCAATTCTACCACCACCTCCTCCCCCTGCTTTCTGGTTCATTCAATAATACCTTAGGTCTTAAACATATTCCATGAGAAGAACAAAGGGCAGTACCCACATATGGAAGAGACTTGGGGATTTTATTGACTGTATCAGATGATGTATTGGTAAGAAACTATGGGGGAGGGTGTAGCTCAAGCAGTAGAGTGCATGCTTAGCATGTATGAGGTCCTGGGTTCAATCCCCAGTATCTCCTCTAAAAATAAAAAAACAAGTAAACCTAATTACTTTCCCCAACCAAAAAAATTTAAAAAGATAAACTGATGTAGGATGGAGGAAGATAGACTTTACTTTTTTAATCCCTGGTGAATATCTATGAATCCAATGAATCAATGGGAAATAAAAGACAGTGTTTGAAACAGAACTCTAAAATACTTACTTCTCTTGGCGATCTTGAGCCCCCTTCTCGAAATGTTGGTTTACATCTGAAATTAATCTGTCATTTAAAAAGAAAAGTATATTATATTAGGGATAAGCACCTGACCAGAGTGAGTTATCTACTGAAAACAATCAACAGTGACAGATATTGAACTCCAGGAAAAAAAAAAAAAAAAAAAAAAAACAACCCAAAGAATGAGGAACAAAGTTTAACACTATTCTTAGTGTTTTGGAATCATCATCTTAGATAATCTACAGAGATCCCAAGTGATCTTGGAATCTCCAATCTGTGTCTCTTCACTCTCATTGATGAAATCAAAGTATCTTCAGACAGTAAGGCTCTGACATCATAAATTTAAGAAACTGAGATAATAAAGAGGCAGAGGAAAATATATGGCAGCTGAAATCATACAGCTGTGTTTTAGATTTTAAAACCAAGAAAATATAAACGTAAGAAATTTTAATATGATCAAGATGATTCACCAACACACACACAACTATTCTTAAGTATCAGCACTCCATTTCTTTTAGATGGGGAGGTCTCCCAGCACATTCACATCTTCTTTAGGTACTTGATAAGGTGAGAGAAGTGTAGGAATAAAGTAGGAAATGAGTAAATGGGGTCAGGACAGCAAAATAAATACATACATACATACATACACACACACACACACACACACACACACACATATACACACACACACATATATATAATATTACTAGTCATTCCCACAAAATATGAATTGGCAATAATTGATGATTCACTAAAACTAAATGACTATCACAGGGGGCTGAAATATTTAATATATTTACACATGGCAGCTCAAGATCGCAGATAATGCTCAGAGAATCCCACATGGAAATGATGGCAGAGGACTCACTACTGGAGCCTTTCCCTCTGCTGATGACAGATAAATGGACCAAGCAGAATCCACTTCTTCTGGAGGAAAGACACCCCCAGGATGCCACTCCAGCCCCACCCACACATTAACGCTGGGCCAGCAGGAACTCTGTTCACAGCAGGAAATGAGCCCTGGCTCCTGGCCTGCCTCTCTCTCCCTTGCAGCCACTTTAGGAAGAAGTAAACTCACAAAGGTCAGATATATCTAAACAATGATTTTAAAGAGCTTAAGGAATTTTTTTTCTTTAAGACAAAACATCTTGTGGAAAATCCCCTGGGTGAATAACAACACTTGTTATTGTGAAGAAAATCAGCACATACCAGGCTTTATTCCCTAACCTTCCTATTCCTTTTCCCAAGGGTCAACATGAAATGCTATCAAATTATGTACTTCAGCAAACAATAGAGTGAATGAGCCTTAAGCATTATCCTTCCATCATTCATCTGGTGATAATGCTGGACTTTCAGGCTTTGAAAAGGGCATTGTTTTCAAAAAGTTGTAAATGGAGAATGACACCTGGTCTTGAAGTCCAAACACTTGCAGGGTAGCACAAGTTGCAGCAGGTGGCGCTGTCTCACCTTTTCTAGCTGTTCGATGCACGCAGTGTGGACCACGATCTTACACACGGCACACTTCCTCCGGAGAGCTGATTTCTGTAACAGTCAACCCAATAGAGAAGAAGAAATGTTAACAATCTGTTCTGTCAAGTTCCCTGGTAGTAAAGAGAGTATCCAGTATATTAACTGAAGCAAATATAAACGAATTTAAAACTTCATCTTAAGCATTCATTAATATGACAAACTTCATCAATAGTCCTTTGACCTACCTAGGAGAGGAGCCCACATCCCCACGACTGAGGGTGGCCTAGATTTCCTCTTTAAAATGTAACTATACTATCTACTGTATGTCGAGCAGATAATATGAACCAAGCTCTTTATTCTGTTTTTCCTAAGTTTCATAACCTAACATTGTAGGCATTAACCTCCTTTTTTTCACTTTTTTTCATTTTCACTCTAATAGTTAAGGGGCAAGGCCAACATCCCAACACAGGTCTAGGTTTAAAACAAGCATTCTTTCCCGACAGCCAGACTCTACATCTCAAGGGACCACCACCTCAGGCTTTTATTCCAAGGTAATTGGGGTTTTGCCCAAATCTTCCAAAAAGCAAAAAGACCAGTCTAGCTTTTACAAATAATAATAATAATAACAACAACAACAATAAAAAACAGCAGCAGCTAACATGAATTTACTAATTGCTACGTGCCAGGATTTCCTGTAAGCACTTCACAAACTTCACTTCACTCATTTAATCCTCACCATGGTAAGAGGCAGGTACTAGTCTTACCGCCATTTTTCAGATGAGAAAACTGAGGCACAGTAGAGGAAATGCCTGAGGTCAGATATTTAGAGCACAGGCCAATTAGTCCGATACCAGGTCATGCTTGGAAGCATTACACAGTTTGGCCTCTCTGACAGTCAGTACCAGCTCAAACCCACGGTAAAAACACTTTCTGAGGTCTACCTTTTCTCCCACGATAAAAAAACAAGCAGCAGAGAGAGAAAGGAATGGGTGGAAATTTCTTGATTCAGCGTTCCCAGTGCCATGTAAAATGTGAACCAGAACTGCTCAGGTCTTTCTGTGGAGGACAGGCTAAAAGGTGGGTCTGCATGAATAATTTGGGGTTTGAGCACTGAAAGAAACTTACTACAACAAAGCCAGTCTGTGAAACAGGCTATCAAGGCATCCAAGTGTGAAAGCCCCGGGTCCCTGTCCTTAACAAAGGCGCTCATATAGAGTATCTTCTGGGGACTGGCTTCCCTCACCAAGATACAAATTTTGAGCTAAAAATTGATGTGTTGCTGTTACCAAAGGAGCCGCGAAGGACTGCCAACAAGCACTTTGAAAGGAGCAGAATCGGGAAAGAAACCATAGCCTCCTGCCTCCCTAATGTCTCTGCCCATTTAACATGGGGTCTCCCATGTGTCATCAGCCACCGACCAAGCACCCAGGACACCTCAGTACTGCAGCAACGAAACTCGTCTTGATACCTGCTAGCTAAGGTTTAGGTACTCTGCTTGCAAATGCTTTAATTACTCTGGGCTTCCCTCTGCCTGAGGAAAGAACATGGTTTGGAACCTTAAGGAATTTTGGCAAATGAATGATTTTGCAAAAATACAAATAAGGGAAACCCAAGCATCTAGCTACACTACTGAAAAATGTCTTGGCTCCACCATGAAAAAGAAAGAAGCGGGGTGGACGGGGAAGGAGGGGAAGGGGTGGGAGAAGGGGAGGGAGAACATGAACACCTGGGAGCAGGAGCAGCAGTGGCAGCATCACTCAAGGCAACAATAATAAAATTCTCATTTGCAAATTTTCATGGGTTGAGTGTCCATAAGCAAACTATTGCTGCTCTCTTACTTGTTCTGGAACGCCTAGTGGGGATCACTGCTTTAGCACCACCTGCATGAAACTCACGGGGTCCCAAGAGTTATAGTGATGTAGGGAGCTGATTTCATTCTGCTTGGCATCCACAAAACCCCTAGTAGATTACACTGCTGACAAGCAAAACGACACTTTCCCGGTAGCAACCACTGATGGGCTAGAGAAACCTCCTTCCTTACCAGTAACTCCTGCCCTGGGCTAGCTCTGTGCCTGGCCTTGTGCTCTGCCCTGATTCTGCAGAATTCCAGGGGCCCCGTGTGGGCTCCTATGAAGTCACTGGGGTGGTGGGAAGGGACAAACGTACACTCACTGAAGCCAGGAGCCCTCTTTCCTTGCCTTGTTTTCCATCTAGATTCCAAGTCAGAGTCTCTTTTGAATAAGGGATCTTGCCTGGAAGTGTTTGGGACCCAGTAGGTTAAGACACATTCTCTCTCCGCTTCCTGGGACGACAGGTAAGTACACTGATACCATTCACGTGGCATAATTCAAGTGCAATGTTCTTGATGATAATATATGAAGAAAAGGGCTTTATGTTATGAAACTGATTCTATCTAAACAATACTGAATTTTAAAAAGACCCCCATAAAATAGAATACATACTTCTGTGCCTTCTGAGGCAGAATATATAAAGTATAATCTGAATTTTTCTCCATAAACACTACAATATGATGAATTTTACTACAAAGAACAGGCGTTTTTCTTTCTATCGGGCTAGCTGTTCTTTCAATGTCACTGTGCCTGACTTTCATTGCCCTCAATTTCCTAAATGACAGCTTCTAAACAGCTTATAACTGATAAATCAGCTAATTAAGGTTTATAATCATATGCAAAATTAAGTGAACAAATTCTGAATGAAGGCCTCAGGTCCTTTTCTGTAATACATGGATTTTAGTTTCTCAATTGATGAAAACTGTTCTAGGGAGTCAGAAATCTTAACATCTGACTTCTTAATTTATGACTATATTTCAACTCATTAAAGTTATTTGAAGTAGCTGGATAATAAGCTTCTGGGTAGAAGTTGCTCAATTCATGCTTGGTTATGGTCCAACTTTTATTTGCAAGATTTAAACTAAATACAAAGATAAAATGCAGGAGTGTGGACAGCCTAAATACTGTAAGTGTTTGCTTTTTATTTAAAATCTCTTAAGTCAATGCCTCCTTCATTATGAAAAATGATAAATCAAGAAAGGTCATTAAAATTGAGTCAGCAGGCTTTTTACTCTTCATACTGGGAAAGAGTTGTCACAGAACTTTGCACAAAAAATATAATTAAAAAAAAATATGGCCTGGGACCCAACATGCTTAAAAATTAGTTACAAAATTTAATAATTCACTCTCATCAGTGAATTTAAAGGCCAATTAGGCTTATTGTTTCAAAGATCAGGTAACCTCAGGGCCCTTACTTCTTACTAAGGGTTCCCTGATTTTGTCAAAGGAAATCCATTAATTTGTAATTGTGTGTGTGTGTGACATCTGTGAAAACTAGTGGTGTGGGGAGCACATCAGTGAAAACTAAGACAACTTAGGCTATAATACAGCTTACGTCCCATTGTATTATGATCATAATTTACCTGTGTAACGATGACAGAATGATATGCGATGCTTTAGGATGGCGGACGTAATCTAAGTAGCGGTCCCAACACCGACTGGCAGAAAACACATTCAAAGTTCTGACTTGGCCCCACACGCTTCCTATGCTGCAGGCGCTGCTGGCATTCCAAGCAGGGACAGTCCCTCAGCCAACCTCAGCCCACATCAATCATGGAAGTAAAACAGTCAGAGCCTTAGACCCCTGGCTCTGGGGCGGAAGCTGGAGTGGGGACAAAAGGACCAGAGGCGAGCAGTGGTAGAAGCATGTAACTGTCCCTGAGAAAGCGTTTACTAGCTAATCCTGTCCCCACCACTCACTTCCTTAGTGCGTAAGTCCCTGATCCATCTGTATCATCAAGAAAACTGTTTTCTTCCTTTGAGCAAGGAGTGTGATTTCTGCTAAGTAGCACTGAATATCTGATGGTAGTTAACAGCACTTGATAGAAAGAGAAAGAGGGGGGGGGAGGAATTAAGGGAAACCTAGTTTCACAGGCTTACGATTTGTGAAAGGTTGGGGCCTCCTTATGGCCCAAGGTAACAGAAGTCAAATATCACCCGAATAGTCTGAAGTCTGACCCCAAGAAGCGTGTACGACAAGGCTGGCCACGCCCCTTCCCAATAAGCAGGCACCAAACCTCATTTCTCCCTGGAGACTGGGCTGGTTACCCTGGCTGCTGACCACATGTCTCCCACTGTAGTCTTAAGGACAACCTCTCCGCCTCTGCCCACACACACACATACCAGTTTAATCACCAGGGACCAGAAGCGGAGGAGGAGGGGGAAACACTTCGTCTCCAGAGCCCACATGGCAACCCTTTCTTGGCAGAGACCAGTGCCTCCTGCTAGCCAAACCAAAGTCTGAGCCTGGCAGCATCTCACTCGAGACAGAGTTCCCTGGCCACAGGCTCATGGATCTAGTGCAAGGAGTCACCTCTTCCATTAGCTGCACCCTTATCATAAGGCCACAGTGATAAAAGTATGAGTGGCCAGGGAAGGGGCTCCAGGCAGGAGCCCAGCCACACTGGGAGTGGGGAAGGGGGTCGAGGAGGCACTTGGGGAAGGACAGATGGGGTGCTGAGTGGTCAAAACCCAGGAAAAGAGGGGTGGATGAGGCTGATGGGGTGGGTTTACTATCGCAAACTCCACCCCAGCTGCCATCTCCCCAGTGGTTTCTCAGCCTCTTTGCATTTCCCAGATCAGAAGAATCATGCCAAGAAACAAACAAACGGTTGGGAGTCAGGCAAAGTAGAAACAGCAGAAGAATTTTATCCTCCCTTCTGGACACAAAGCTCAGTCTAGAGGAGCACTTTGATGGGGGGGTAGTCGGGGCCATCCGTTTTCCTCTCCAAATGGGGACTGGACTACTCAGTAAAATGGATGTAAGGAAACTTCCCAAGCCTTTCAAGTGTCAGGAGTTCAGTGTCCTTTCAGGGCGGACTGCCTCTCCGGGCAACACAAACAAGAACATTGCTGCTCCATAATCCTAGGTAAATGAAAACAGGAGTTCTTTGATTTATTTAAAAACCTAATTAGAAGAAATGACAAGCATACTTGGCAAGTTCTGCTCCTCTGGGGAGCCTGGGATTCAGTCTGTAAAGTGGTGTTAGGAAAAATGAAGAATGACATTATCTGGAAGTTCCATTAACAGGATTTCAGGGCCAACACACAGACTCCACAGCCACACAGGTCAGCGCCTCTTTTCCTCAAAAAGAATACAGGACATTTTGGACAAACCAAGAGGGTGGCTAGCTGAAGGTCCAGCACACCACTCTGATGGCTCTTCATTACGTAAGTGAGTCTCTCTGTGGTGTCTGGATTTCATGAGCCCAGATCAGGAAGCAAAGATGTCACACGTCCAGAGGAGTCTGTGGCCCTCGGGGGAGGTGTCTCGGAGCTCTTTCCAGGGGGTCTCCTGCAGGGAGCCCTTGCTCTGGGTTAAAGGGTGCCAGCCCTCAGCCATAGTACCGCTGTCCATAGTGGAGACGCAAAGCCTTCATCTGTTAGGGCCCCACGTGTTTGTGCCACGGGTCCTCTGGACAGGACTCAGTGAGGGTGAATCCCTCTGAGGTATGCCCTCACCATGACCACCCTAGACACTTAATGATGCCAAAAGCACCACAGAAAATATGGGGGGAAAAGGAGCAGGAACAACAGGAAGTCGGGAAGCACTCATGCAATGCTCATGTACCAGTCCACCTAAACCTGCACACGCCGGTTCTCTGGGTTCAGGACGGTTGAGGGGTCCTACAGAAGTGAATTTTCCACGTAGCTGAAACAGTCTCGGCATTCTGAGTGCAGTGAAGGAAATAAAGAGAAAGATGCTTCTGTCCACCCTGGGAGAAGCTGACGAGCCACTTGAGGGGACAAGGAGGACTGGAAGAAAAGGTCATCAACAGGAGAAGGCCATGAGTGCTAAACACTAAATGAGCAGCTCAGACAATAAACGCTGTAATTTAGAGGAGGGTAAAACCTCAGGGGCTGAGTCAGTAAAAAAGGACCTAAAAGAAAAAAGCAAATGCTTGAACTGGGCCTTAAGCGATGGATACATCTGAAACACCGAGGGCATTCCAACAGGGAGAGAGAAGTTCCATCTCTCCACGTAGCAGGCACTGATACTGCCTGAAAGGCACTGAGCTGGCTTGCGTGCCCAATGGGGTGCCGAGCCAGTCGCTCACAGGCGTCCATTTGCAGGAGCTGCTGGGCACCAGGCTGGACTGTGGGATGCAGTGGCTTCTGTGTGTGCCTGGGTGAGGGGTCAGGTGGAGTAGGGTGTCCACAGAGGTGGGGGGGACACAGGCTGTGTGTCGCAAGGGTCTGAAAGGTCTAGGGTTCCAAGAAGAGGGAGGTTCCTCTGTGTTTCCATACTGCTCAAATCCAACACCAGGTCTACCGCCTGACACATAATAGGGTTCGACAGATATTCTGGAAGGGAGGAGGGAGGGAAGAAAGGGGAAAGGGTTTGCAGAGTCAGGCTTTCTCCTCAATAAGCCCCCAGCCCAACCCCAGTCTGGAGAACTGGTGGCTTTGGAATTATGAGACAAAATGCCCACTAGGACACAGGCAGTCTCATGATAGGCAGTCCCAAAAGAAGAGACAACAAGGCGCCCTAAAGATGCTTGAGGGACAGAAGACCTTCATAAACATCAAAGGGAAAACGGGGTAGAGGCTCCGCGGTGAGCACAGAGGTGACATCTTCGGAGGCATCGCAGAGACACCCGGTGGGAAGGTGAGTTTGCAGGAGGCTGAGGTCCGAGGTAAATGGGTAGCGCTAAGAGCAGGAAGTCTGCATTGCGGCCGCTCCTGTGATCTCACCTGTATCTACAGGCCAGTGAGACTCTGGAATATTTACTTGGGTGGCAAGCTGTGGGGGTGGGGAAGAAACATGCTGGCTGGAACTGGGGCCAGCACGTAGGCCGGCCTTCCCAAACAGAAGTCCCAGCTGGGTGATGCAGATTAGGCTAAAAGGTGAATTGGGAAAAGTTTGCTGAAGTCCTTAAATGTAGACTGAGAAACACAAACTGGAACCTAAAAGGTAAAGGGGCACTGATAGTTTCTGACACACATGTGGCCAAAAATCATCACTAAACCTGGTGGCAGGATACAGCACTATCCGAAAGCAGAAGGAAGAAGACAAAAGGAACTGAGACGAGTAATACATTAATTCAGTCAACAAATAAATACTGAGCACCTACTCCCAGGCACTGGGGAGTCAGCAGTGAATAAAACATTTAAAACAAATTTTTTTTTACATCTCATGGAGCTTACATTCTCCTGGGAGAGACAGACAATCACCAAGATAGGTAAATACGGTGCAAGATATGCTGATAGAAATCAGTGCTAAAGACAACAGTCAAAGAGAAAACAGGCGGTAGGGAGCGTCAGGAATGGGGGAAAGCTGAAGTTGTAGACAGGTTGGCCAGGAAAGGGCTCACTGAGAAGATACATTTTAAGAAACATCAGAAGGAGAAAGAGACTCACTGCCATAGAAGATAAACTTACGGTTACCCAAGGGGAGAGGGTTGAGGGGCTGGAGAGGGATCAATTAGGAGTTTGGGATTAACAGATACGCAC